>NC_140945.1:28400041-29050041 GCF_014529385.1 Adiantum capillus-veneris
AATGGCCATAACTTGTGAGTTCGAAGATGGAGACGGTTGCAACTTCACTTGGGAGAACACAACCGCATGCCATAACCAACAGATTCAAAGGCCAGGACTTCAACACATTTCAATTTCACCTTTACAGACTGCAATTGCAAACCATAACCTTCAAAGCATAGCCATAACCAACAAAGCCGAGAGGGAGAGAGGAACCTTACTAGCCAAACAAGTCTATAGTCCGAGAGCTAGCCTCTCCATGCAATATAGCATTGAGTAGGGTCTGATCTACATTCGTGGACAGTTTGAATCTTGCGGAATTGAATGTGATGCAAGCATTAGAAGAAAACCTAAAAGACCAGCATGCAAGACTTAGAATAATGTGAATTAGTACAGACACTCTTTAAAAATGCAAAGCTGGGATATGAAATCACCTGGCTTTCACAATATTTGTCCGTGTGGTGACCACCCTACCGCCCCCCTCCTGAGAAACTAATACTCGGCCATTCTCAATGGTGAATTTAAGAGATACATGGGTCTCATGTCTCGGTGATGAGACATCGCGATATAACCACACTTGTCTTTGTAGATGACCGAATTGGCAACTTTTGTCGATGTTCCATTATAAGTCCCTGCACAAAGTTCCTGGAATGATTAGCCCAACAAAAAAACACAGCCATAATCAGCCCATCGAATAAAGACAACCTCAATATCCAACAAAAACACACAGCCATAATTAGTGACAACCCAGAAAACCAGCAAAAACACAGCCATAATCAGCTTTACCTCATTTTGGGAAACATCAATGTTCAATGGCATGGAAGAAAATCTATCAAAGGTGTCCACAATGTGCTCATTGTTGGGTTCATCACATTGGTGACCCTCAGCCTCGACCATTGGAAGATCCTTGGCATCATCACGGGGTGGCATCTCATACAGTGGCATATCTCCAAGGCCATACTGGGAGCTAGAGCTAGTAGACCTGCTAATAGTTGTAGCCTCACCTTCCTTCGCCTTGGACCCTTCTCCCTCCAAGACCCCTCCATCTTCCTTTTTCTCTTCTTGTAGATTGTCCTCTCCTGGCTCATTTGGGATCTCATCATCACCAAGGTCATCTCCCTTTTTCTCTCCTTGGAGATTGTCCTCTCCTGGCTCGTTTGGGATCTCATTGTCACCAGGGGTTCCTTCCTTTTTCTCTCCTTGGAGATTGTCCTCTGCCTGCTCATTTGGGATCTCATCATCACCAAAGTCATCTTCCCAAAACACATCCTCATTGTGCTCTTCTTCACCGGTTTCATTCGCCTTCTCGCCTTGCATATCATTGTTTTCCTTTTCTTCCTCAATGTCATCCATCATCACATTCAGCCAGGGTGGCAACACCTTCACTCACCTCTGCATCAAGACCAAGCATAAAATAATGGGGTCAACATATTAAGAAAAAACTCAAACTCCAGAAAAACAATGCTTTAGATCAGTCATGAAGCGAGGTGTTCAACTTCTACAAGACCAGACATAGACAAACTTCAACATCGCATTAAAACCAAACAAAAACCGGACATGTAGAATCCTCGTCATGCACATGTGCATCAAGACTAGACATAGACAATCTGCATCAACGCACTAAAACCAAACAAAAACTCGATAAACCATATAGCGGGATGCACAAGTTCTTTTTTATTATGGCATGCATGTAAAATCCTCATCATGCACCTCTGCATCAAGACCATACATAGTTAAATGGAATCAGCGCATTAAAATCAAACAAAAACCTGGTGGTGACAGGCTGATTTCAACCCACAACCCGATTGCCATGAACCTACAACCCAAAGTTCCATGTGGCAAAAAAGGTGGCGCTTGGTAAACTAGGACAAGTATAAATGAACAAGGACAACTCTAAGTATACTTGAACCATAACTCGCCGATTTCAAGGTACACCCCAATGACCTCTTGGGTTGTCAGTCCTCGATTTCATGGCCATCAAGTGCTGGGTTTCATGGTTATCGAGGTCCCCATGGCAAAAAGGATGAAGATTGGTAAACCAGGACCTAGGAAAATCAATGACAAACATAGATAAACAAGGACAGAGTATACTTGAACCATGGAGGCACACAACATATAGTTGCATGGGTGGATGGGGACGGCATAAGAAGAGACTAGCTACTGCCATCATAGTGTGAGAACTTAGTATAATGAGCTTGGGCTTGAGGGTATGGGCTGAAGTTGCATGCATTGAACCTTTGGTGGATGAAGCTTCAGAGAAGTCCTCTACTTGCTCATTTTCTGAGGACAATCTTTCTCTAGATGGTCATATTTGTGTCAAAATTTGCATTAAAAGTAAGCATGAGGATTGCTCTTACCGCCATGATGTTGTTGCTAACGACCACCATGATTGAAGTTTGAATGGTAATAGGGAGGGAGCGTACTGGTGTTGAAGGAGCCTTGGTGTTTGGAGGTATTGCCGTGAGGCTTGGCCGGCTTTGCGGTTGGTGGCAAGTGCCACTGGATGGGCTCCCGTAGATTGACCGTAGAGAGCTTCTCCTTGATGGATTTTGGCCACCAAGGGTTGCACTTGTAGTTCCACACTACTGTGGTGATGAATGCCTACCAAGAGGATAGAAGGGCTACCATCAAAATAATGGTTTGTAATGTCTCAGGGACAGCCAATCCCCAGATAATGACCTCATCAAGAAGAACCTACCAAGCATCTATACACTTGGCAGTGCTTTGTCCTTCTTGCATGTTGGTGTTCACCAATCTCTTGATCAAGGAATCTTAGTAAACTAAGTCGGTATGCTCATATGTCTTGTGAAAGAAAGACCGTATAGCTTCTGCGGACTTCAAATACCGCACCATTGGCACTTGTCAATCTCCACAATGGAGGATGATCACATAGACTCCACTGACACAAGACTTGGACCTAGAGTCGAGACAACATCCCATAGTAGAAGCTCCTTGACGCAGAGCTCCGTCTTTAACTCTCATACTTGATAGTCGTTACCATTAAGTTTTTCTATGGTTTGATGTCTAGCTTTAAGAGAAGGGTAGGAGAGATCTCTCCCATGCCGTCAGGTTTCGGATACCTTGGAAGAGAGGAGCAAGTAGCAAGACGAATGTCGCTAAGAGGGATTTTTTGTATGCCTTGAAGAGAGGAGCAAGCAGCAAGACGAATGTCGCTAAGAGGGATTAAGGATTAAGGATCTAGTTGTTTGCAATCTTGAGTGATCTATTAAGCTAATAGGGGCTCTGATACCATGTAGGAAAAACCAAAACAAACACTAAAACAATTTAAGCTAATGACTAATGTGCGTAGTGAATAGAAAAGAGTACTCAGTTGAATGTATTACCTCGATTGCACAATAACATGGTGAATTGATACAAGACTTGTTTATATACATGAATGGGAGTTCATTGTGCGTGATAGCTAGAGCTAACTAGGGTTGCAATGTAGGAGCTAATGTAGGAAGGTAATTGGCCACTAATTTAGGGGTGATTGATGAGAGAAAATAGGACCTACTTTAGGTAATAAGTGGGATGGCACTCCCAATTACAAAGAAAGACAATGGCCATGAAACTTATAACTTGCTCACATGCTTCATGAAGCTTCAAAACATGCAAGGAACTTAAACATTGTCACAAGCAAATGGAGAAACACTTGGACAATGGTGGGTGGGTAAAACAGGCCCATAGTAACAAACAAGCACGAGGAAAGACCTAGTGGCCATGAAAGCTACAACCAGCTAACATGCTTCATGGAGCTTTAAATCATACAAGAAATGTAAGTTAAATTGTAGCATCCATAAGCATAGAAACACTTTGAACATGCTCACAAGGTTCCCTTCAAAACATAAAAGCTGTGAAATTACCTAACCTTTGAGGCTTAAACGCTTGTCATAGCAACCATAAGTAAACAAGGAACTTAACCATGCTTACATGATAAAACTTCAAACATACAAGGGACCTAAACAACATACATAGGCATGCAGGAAAGAAGTCACTTAACCAATTGATTAAACAGCTTACATGCGCATCATAGACTTCATCGATACGTTTTTGAATGCGTGCAAGGCGCAATTGAGCTGATGCATGGTAGGCAATCATGCACTCCTTCACAATATTCTCCACAAATTGCTCCTTTGGCACGGTTCTAAACTCTGGTCTGAGCTTTTCCCATTTCTCAATTGCTCGAAGACAATGAAGATCCTCAGCCTTTTTTACATTTATTGCGAACTTCCTCTCTTTGTCCTCAAACTACTTCTTTGCCAGCTTTTGCCATTCAGCTTTCTCTACTCTCGACCATGGTGCCTTGGCTCTCGAGGGCAATTCAGCCTAGGAAGAACGACCCGACTTTTGTACTAGGATGTGTATGTCAAGGCCATGTTCTCTCTTGAGATGCCTCTCCATTCGCCACCTCACCAACTCAAAGCCAAACCGTCCAGGGCATTCATCACTTGCACGACATTGTCGGGCAAGCTTCCCATCGGGCAAGAACACCTCCACATATGGCATCAACCCGGACGACATGAATTGCATGCTACTACCCTCAATATCCTTGTCATCTTCTTTGCATTCACCTGGCTGGCCTGCTTTCATTTTTGTATCATTCGGCTACCCCTCCTTCAACTTGGTGTCACTACCTCCTCATCAAGGACCTGTTTGCCTTTCCTTTTTGCAACTGCAGCCTCTGCTGCCTTTTTGTGGTAGGACATGGGTTGTGCTGGCATCTTCTCATCCTTCTCCTCATCCCAATCAAATGCCTTCTCCAACTTCTTCCTAGGTCGTGGATTGGTAGAAGCAGGCATTTGGGGTTGGCCTTCTTCAAAAGGGCTGGCTATGGGGCTGGCGTTCAGGTCTATGATCTGACTTGCTCTCAGACGGGGGCTACTTCGGATAGGTTTTGGAGGCATGGCCGCCGCTGCAGCCTCCCCAACCGTGGATGCTTGCTCAACACCATGCCCGCTCTTGGCCCCTTTCTTGTCGGAACGCTGTGTTTTTCCCCCTCTTGGCGCCATTGGGCTTCTCCAGCACCCCACACTGCCTATTGCTCACCTACCCCCTCCACAAAAAGGATATGCCAGACTCACAGGGCCCTCCTTGTGCGCAATACCCCATTGGCAATCGCTTAGCAATCGTGACGACAAGACCCGCTCCCGCTCCCTCAGATTTTGCATGCAGAGCCTCTTGCATGCCTTTGCATGGCCAAGGACACCTTCCCTCCCCCCCCAATCATGCAGCCCACCCCCAACGCAAATCCAAATCTTTTGTCCAGCTCAGCCACGATTCAGACAGCTTAGCCCTGCCACCCCACTTAGCCACGCCACATCAGCAGGCCTGTCCGCATTTACAAATTTTGTATGTGTTTACTTTTTATGATGACGTGGAGCGCCAAGATCCCCTCTCCCTTCATGCCCGGCTTCCCTGCCCTTGATCCCACCGCTCACCCTTCAATTAAGACCCCGTGTAAGTTAGTCCTGAGTCCCCCCCCCCCAAACCCCGTTATCCCTCACGATTACACGGTTGAGAGAGGCCATTTCATATAAAGAAAAGTTCTTTAATGTTGTCTAATAAAAGAATATAAAATGCTTTGATTAAAGTGATGAATTTCAACATGCTTATGACAAGATCTTGTAACATTGAGGATTTCCAAAGCAAATAATTGCTTGTTACGAGAAGGTTTGAGGCTAATTGCACCTCTTTGGACCGTAGTAGCTCTACCCCCCCAACTCAAATGGAAAATTACCCCTTTTCTCATGTGTGAATGTGAGGAAGAGGGGTAATGTCTTTCAAATAATGGATTAACCCCCCTGCATGTGGGGGGCACGTAAGCTAATTTTGCACCCAGCAATAGATTTTGTTATAGTTACAAAACGTGACTCTTAAGCGTTTCGATTGGCACCATTGGTCGAGGGGCAGGGCTTTGGGAGTGAAAAAAAATGTCAGGTGCTAAATGACAATGGATTTTTGTAAAGTTGCATACCCTCGGCTAGCTCGTGCTACAAGTCCAAGGCGTTCGTATGAAAGCTCTCTAAGAGCCCCCCCTCCGCCCCCCCCCCCCCCCCCCCCCCCCCCCTGTAGGCTTGCTAGAGGGACAATGGATTTTTGTAATTTTGCATACCCTCGGCTAGCTCATGCCATAAGGCCAAGGTGTTTTTGTGAAAGCTCTCCAAGAGCCCCCCCCAGAGGCTACTAGAGGTTCATTTGGCCAAATCAAATCCATGTTGTGCATTCTCATAAGGCAAGAAAAGTGCCCCTCCTAAATTGTCCAAGGTGGACTCAAGTGAAAAGAGCTTTCGACTCCCTCCAAAGAGGCTTCCCTCCTCCTCCAACATTGCTTGCTAGTCATCCTTGTAAACTATTCTTAAATGCATCTCCAAATAAAGCATCTTACAATGAAATTAGACACAAGTAGGTAGAGTGGAATATGTGGATGCAAGCATTGACTGGTTGTTGCTTAGTTATGGGTCTGTAAATAAAGTTGTTGGAGGGCCCTCTTAATTCGGAAGGACCTTTTGCAAAGTGGTAGTTTGGTCATTGTATGGGTGAGCACTCTAAAGGCTTCAAGTAGTGAGCACAAGTTGTGTTCCCACAAATTTGACCACATCGGTGCACAAGTCTTCACATATGTGGTAGGACTTTTTAATCGTCCATTACTGGTTGTTCAATTAGTGTAGCTCAAACCTCCATATCTCTGATCGGATACCTGTGTGCATCCTCCCATGGCTACTCTTCCTACAAGCTTCATCTATGTGTTGTTCAGCACTGGCACTCTCAATTGCTTGTTTTGGCCCACTATTGCTCAATGTACTCAAGCTAGCAACACTCCCAAATTCCCTTAGATTCAACGGAGATGAGTGAAATGTGAAAGCAGGATTCAATCTACAAGATCGATGTACGTGACAATGCCAAAAGTGATGATGATTGAGAAGATTGGTCCAAGCTAAACTCCAATGCCTTCGTGTAAAGATCACGTGTGGTTTGGAAACCTTTTCCCAAAAAACTTTTTACGCCTAGAATGGTGGTTGCTCTATGCATTTGAATCTATTCTTGCACATGTGGTAGCTCTTGAATTTTCGATTGTTATGCCTCTTTAGTTGTCTTGCATGAGTGCGTGGATGGCAGAATGGAATATTTGACACATCATGCTATCAAGGCATGAACCTGAACATCTCTAACAACCCAACCTATTTTCTCACTAATAGGTGTGGCAACACTAGCACTAACTATGTCAAAACTTATAAATCCTGCAATAGGATCAATAAAACATGAACCTGCAACATCCTCAACACTATTTGATTTTGTAACATTTTTGTTTGCAAGTGCAACACCAATAGGATGTACATCAACTCCTTGCATAAGATTCCACAATCCCTTTGCCACTAATACATGATGCATCATATATGTCCACAATAGGTAATCGGTCCTATCTTTATGTGCATGTCTGTCGCACATGTCAATGCAAGGGACTTGCCGACACACTATGTGCGATCCGCAAATGGCTCCAAGCACACAACTAGACTAATCTAGCAAGCTCAAGAGAGCAAGGGTGAGTCACTCACCGCCCTATGCTCGCCTTCATGGAGAATTCCTCGCCGCGAAGAAGAAGGAGCCATCGCTGCGCCACGTCGCTCAACTGCTTCACCGCTACCGTGCCATCATCACAATGCTCGATCACACACACACACACACACTCTCTCTATCTCTCTCCCTCTCACACATACACACATAAGGAGATGGAGATGGAGCAAGAGCGCTCTTCAATTGCACAAATGAAAGAATAATTGATTTTTTGGTTTAGGTAACTTTTATATGAGCTCGCCCCATTAACACTTGGGCGCCCATACTTAGCCAACTAACCCTTGAATGTTCCTGTTAGAGTGCACCTCTCATCGGCGATCACAATTACCCTTTTCCTATTGGACCGACAAGTCTAGTCCCTGACTCTACCAAATAAATAATATGGTGTATGTCGTAGGTGATAGGGTGTCCGTGAGCCGTGAGGGTTAACATGCCCCCCTTCTTGATGTAGATTCCGTCCTCCAAAGCTATTGAGTTGAAGCTCGTTTGTCGAGGTGGAAGAGCCTTTGAGATGAGTGTCCTTAGCCTTCTTCAGTCATTGCAAAATCAAACAAAATTGGCATAGTAATTGCATTCTTATATACAATTAAAAAGCATATGCAGTTATAGACAGACAATTTGATTGGTAACAAAATTTTAAACCATTTTTCAGCAAATAAAACATTAAATTGCAATATAATCAAATGCATAAACAGCTGTAAAGATAAAAAATTAAACAAGTCTGGGGTCGCTAATTTAACGGTCGAAAGGCAATAAAGATTGACTATTAATACCATGGGTAAGCTTCTCAATTTTCTCTGGTCGATTAAGTTGTTTAATCGTGAGAGCCAAGTATTTCATGTATGAGGACTGACTAGAGGCTATACCTAGAAGAACTTGTAGTTAAGATACGATAAAAGGAATTGCTCACGAAATCATTGCCTGACTGATTTCCTTTTCTTTGACCCCCCAAAAGTCTTTTCTCATTGATTTACTTTTGATGTGTGTGCTTATTTTGTATGCCTTGGGTTTTTTGCTTTTCAAGGAAAAGCGCCCACACTAAGAACCTCTAGGGCTCTAGTACCATAGGCGATACATGTGAGTGGAGTAGCAAATCAAGCTGAGATTTCTCTTTCAGCTTAAGATTTTACATTGTGGCACTTTGATTTTTATTTATTTTTGTTCATTTTCAGCATTTTAATTTTGTAACTTTGGGGGGTCATATAACACTGTTACACTCCCCAGGCTCATCACATTATTAAACTCACTTTATATTACTTAAGCTAAAGGTCAATAGGGACTAAGCCCACTAGAAAGCCCTAGTACATCACACACAATGCTGCCTAAATCGGATTAAGAACCTAAGTAACCATTGATTATTAGGAAGGCATTCCCCATGGTATTAAGAGAAGAGCTCTAACACCTAGCTTGATCAAACTAGCTTAATTAGATTGCTTGATTTTTAAACTTAGACAAGTGATTATGATAAAAATTACATTGAATTTAATGTTTGATACTAAGCAAATGCGTTGAATCTTATGCTACCAATTACAATTAAAGCAGACAAACATGGATGCAAAAAAAGATAAGGGGCAATGCTAATGGACAAGAACACATGTTTGTGTTGATGATCGCGCTTGATTTGAAGAGTGAACGAGAGAAAGATCCCATGAAGGTTCAAATCCTAACAACAACAACACATTTCTGTACACATTAGGAAACACAAAGAATACCTCTAAGAGGCACATCAGTGGGAAGAAAGAACTTTGCTAATCACTAAACTCTAAAACAAAAACACTCCTATCATACTAATCCTACCTACCCTCCATCACTCGAGTGATGAGGATCAAAGGTGTTTTATGACATAGGTGTTTTTGTTTCAGTGTACCGGATGTGAATGTGTAGGTCTGGGTCAATGTTTTGACTTTTATTGTGCATAATTGTTTGCTAATTGCTCTTGCTCTTTATTATTTTTGTTTTTTGTGAGTATAATAAGGCTTTATATATACATTCCCTAAGATTGGGAGATTGAGAGGTCAGGGAGGAAGGTTGAGAGCTGGGAGTGAGTGAATGATGACTGTCAGCAAAAACTCACCCCTTCCTTGGGTAGATCATACCATTTGAAATGTGTTTGTCATCCTTTGAAACCAATTGTTCCAGTTGGTTATAGGTGAGGATTTTTGCTAGTAGTTTTCTATTACCTTAAGTGCCTCGTCAAGTTGCAAGGGTGGTAAGGTACTCTCCCAGGATCGAACTTGAAGTTGTTCATCAAGTAATTCTTGAACACTGGGAGGTGTGGATTCATTTGTAGCTTAATGTAGGTCCACTATTGTAGGTGGAGGATGTGGAGAAGCTTTTACCTCTATGGATGCATTACATGAGGAGCTAGAAGCTTCATGTGACTCCCCCCTTCCTGAGCTAGGTGGAACAAATTGTTCTTTCTTCGGTACCCAAACTAGCTCTAGAGCAGGTGTGCAGCATTCTGTGATTTTTTCTTTCCACGATCGTCAATTTGTTCTGGAGCTACAGGATTGGGCGCACATGGGTCAGGTGACAGGTAAGAACACAATCAACATTTTGGCACCCAGATTTGATCATTTCCTTGATAGTAGCCTTAGGCTTCCAATAGTTGTTTAGGAATCCGCCGCCACGTTTCCTTCCATTTTTTGGGGTGAGTGGGATGTTTCTTACAAGGCTTTTGTTTTTTAGCACTAGCTATGGTCGCTAAAGAAGCTTTAGGGACCCACTTGTATGTTTTCTTCGTTATATTAGGATGAGTCTTGTCAGAAGCTATATGCATTGCTTGTAGCATATTTAAGGGTACGTGCATTTCATCCCCCTCAGGTGTTACCCAGGTCGTCCCCCTTGTGAGGGCCATGCCCGGGGACCACCGGCTATACCATCTCCACATGGATACACCGTGATCTCCGACATCCCTCTCGCTTGAGACCGACACCAAGACAGGACTCATCCTCCTCTTCAATGCCAACTCAAGGGGGTGATAACATTCATTTTCTCTCATATGGATCCCTTAACCCCGAAGAACCTTCCTTACCGATCAAACTTACCAATCGAAGTCATCAGACTAACTTGGAACTCAACCTCCCAGAGTCAATTGGTGGGAGTTCTATAATTCACCCTTGGTTCAAGGTCATTGACGCTTTTTTCCTGGCTAGGACCGAGCACAGCCGTCAATGCATTCCCCTAAGGTGAGTGTATTATAATCTACATGAATCCTCGATCCCAAGTTGTTCCCCGCTCCGTAGTTTGGAATTCCTTTTCCCTGCTCTGAATTTAATTGCTAAGACAACATAAAATTGGGTTCAACTTTTCGGCCAATAATTAACCCTCCGGAATCCGCCCACCCACCAGACCGTTTGATAAATGCACCTTCACAAGGTAGTACTATGATACTAGAAAACAGTATTCCAATCATGGCGAACCAAGAATACATTTCAAGCATTTGAAAGCAGCATGCAAACTGTTGCATACCCTTGCAAATGTGCATTTATCAGGTCATTCCCACCTTTTCCTTTATAGAATATTTTTACTTCCTTTTTCGTTTAATATTAGTAAGATTATCTGGTTATCTTTCAAGCAATCACATATACTTCTCCACGCATATCCCAATCCTTGTCCCAGGACTCGGGTATCCTGTCTCCTCCGCCACGTGAGAAGGCGGCACCTTTACACAGATTCCAATTCTTATTTTTCTTTATCTTGTGTAGGAAAGGCCTAAAAAATAATCTACTTTAGGTTCCTTTTAAATCGATAATCCCGAGAAGAAGAGCAAAGGTCCGGCTGATCAGGATGATTGCGGAATAGCCCATTTAGGTTCCTAGCCTTTCCAAGGTTCCTTTTTCCCAAACAATTTGAAGAGTTCCTTAATTAAATCACATCCTTCTCCCTTATCATGATCCCTCCATGGATTCTTTTTCCTTCCTTATTTTTTGGTCAGCATCAGGACTACCCGGACTAGGCCGATTTCCAGACGCATCCGCGGGTCACATCCACCCGATCGGGACACACTCCCATTCAATCCCATTTCTAGGGCAATGAATGAACCCTAAGCTCAAACATTGACCAACATTTATCAGCCCTGGCCGAAAAGGATCATCCCTCATTGTATCCCACATGTAAACACCTGCGCCGACCTTTTTTCAAACAATGAAGACAAATTCACACTTAAATCGCTATGTTATGCTAGGGCTATCCACGTCATTCTTCTCGGTAAAGTTTTTAATCCTAGTTTAAATTTTTAGATTAAGCTCCTTGAGTTATGAACCCTTAATTCCTAATTCCTTTTAATTTTCTATTCAAACAAGACCTTAAGAAAACAAAGAATTTCATGGAAGTTTAAGGTTTTGTCTCTACGTAAGTTTCAAGTTATCCCCGACTTTGATGAATCCCATTTTGGTCCCTTTTCATCCTTTGCAATCCATGGGGCATCTCCATGGAAGCGATGGGAGTTTTATGTTCAAGCAACACGATCACGACATCCGTGAAGCTATCCCCTTACTCCCACCCTTCGAATTTGCAAAACAAACTACAAACTTGAAATGAACAATGCATATGCTTTCTATAACGAGTTTTTGCTTTGGTGTGATCTATGCGTGATACACACAAAACATTCGAGATACACCAACTTACAACCTTGGGCAACTAATCAAAACTTCCTATGAGTTCTTATGCAAGAGTAAAACCCTTCTATGCATGGTAGTGTAAAATGGCAAAGTTTCTAAGAGTGGATTTGTTAGTGTATCGTAAAATATGCATGTAATAGTGTATGAATGATTAACAAATTCTTCTTTAGAAAGGGATTTAAGTGTACCTTTAATACCATGGAGAGGATTAATCAAGTGGCTTAAAGAGGCTTAAGGTTTCGGAACCTTAATGTGTAGATAGTAGGGTCTTCTCCTTGCTTTGGAAGAGTAACGGCAAGTGTATTGACATGGCCGGATCTTTTCCGCTTCCCTTTGCTTGAAACCACCAATTTGGCTATGGGAATAGAAGAGATTAAGAAAATTCAAGCTATGGAAAGCTTGTAAGTTAAGAGAGAGATAAGGTGAAAAGTGTAATGGTAGTTTGGAGTATGGTTATGGATTATCTTGAGGAGAGAGGTGTGTGTAGGGTGGGTGTGAAGAAGGAGGATTAGCTATGGCTTTCATAGCTCATTTTCAAGCTTGCAATTTCAAAATGTGTAGAGAAATGAAGTGAAGTGAAGTGTAGCAAAGCGTAGCGAAGTGTTCAATGAGTAGGGAAGGCCTCCTTTTAAGCTTAGTTTTGATAAGTCCCTTAACTTATCGTGATAATTTACTTCATATCTTGATATGTTGTTTTTCTTTTCAAAGCTTCTCCAACAAGCTACTTATGCAAGAAGCTTCTTTTCCTACAAGTGGCTTATGCATGAAGCTACTTTTCTACAAGTGGGTACTTTTTTTTTAATTCAACAAGCTATTTTCAACAAGTGGCTTCTTCAAGAAGCTACTTTTCAACAAGTTACTATTTCACCTTATCCTTATTCTTTCTTTGATTTCTTATGCATTTTTTTCTTGAGCTAAAACTAACATCCCATGCATTGTTTATATCCATGTTTCCATGGTGAAAACCGAATGTCTCTCGTGGATAGCTTTGCATTGGTTATATCCACGTTCCCATGGTTAAAACCGAAAGCATCTCGGGGGTAGTTAGGGTGCTTTACTTGATCGTATTTGGAAAGTTGACGGCTTAGGTATTTCAGCAAGAGTAAGGGCTAAGAGGAGGACCTTACAAACTCCCAAAAAAAAAAGAAAGAGCTGTCCTTAGCTTGAAATAAATAAGGAATATGGGAAATCTTCATTCGCACGTTACACTTTTAGCTTATGGGTAACGCTAATTTACCCTTTCTTGGCTGGCTAGCCTATATAAGGTGCACTATATTTTCTTTTCTTCCAGTATTATTCCCTTTGTCTTTCACTTCTCTTTCCATCCCTTGTCAAAATTCCTTAGGTTTGTCTCTTTACTCATTATCTTACGTTATGGATCGGTGGCGAGAGCTAGTTTTATCTGTAGCCATTCCTCATCTACAACAAAAAAGTGAATCTGTGAGGAGAGATTTTGTGGAGCGATATAGGCGCCTGCTATTTTCTCACTTGGAAACTTCAGTAGCTCAAACCAAATGGCGGACATTTTGAAGTATAACAAGGGTGACCCTTTGGGGTTGGGATCACTTTCGTAATAATGTCCGTTTGGCTATGGTTACTGAAGCTATGGGTTTGGGTCCTCAGTATTACTGCGTGATGAGGTCAATGCATCGAGGTTTTTCAGAACGATTCTTTTTGCTTGCTCAATTCCTTCCTCATCAAAAGATATCTATATCCTCACTTTGGTTTACCACTTAGAGGGCCCCTTAACTTCACACCTCATACTAGAGAGATTAGTGCAATAATTTCACAGTGAATCTTTCCTATTGATGAGAGGCCTAATATGTGCCCTGCTTGTGATAGTTGCTTTTGTGATCATGTAATGGATGGGCTTATTGACCTCTAGAAAATGTATCTTTGTTATATCCCTTAACAAGTTCATCATGTTCTAAGATCTTGGTGCCTGTCTTAAGTCCTTCTTTCTCTGATTTTTCTTGATGGATATAATGAAAGTGGTTTTGAGTTATTATATATTGTATTTGATAGAAGTCCCTAAGAGAATTTCAAACTTAGCTAAATCTATTTATTGATTTTGTATACACAGATCCAAGTCACAAGATGTAAAGGAAAACGCTAATCTCGCTATTATTTAGCAAAAGGTCGGTTACAAAAGTTCAATAAGATAGAACTTGGATTTTGTAGTTACATGGGCTAACATGGTTTAGTTTGATACAAAAAAGAGGAGAATCCTGATAAAAAAAGATGAGAAAACTGAGAAGTAAGGCGGTCCCAATCTTTTCAAGAGGCATCTTCAATGGGATAGCCCTTCACTGGACTAAAACCTCCCGAATTGTTCGATGTTGTAGCTTCCACTCCTTCATTTCTAAAATTTGTTCTGGCTCCATCTTGAATTCTTCCCGTGTGATAAGAATAGTATCTTCATCATTTAGGATGTGAAGGGGATCTGCAACATATCTTTTTAGCAAGCTAACATGAAAAACATTGTGCACATGCAAGTGAGGGGTTAAAGCGAGTTTGTAAAATTGGTCCCCTATCCTTCTCAAAATCTCAAAGAGTCCACAATATCTATACGCTAACTTTCTATATTTTCCCAATTTGAGTGAACTTCTCTTTGGCTTGACCCTAAGGAAAACTCTATCTCCTGCCTTAAAAATCCGGGGAGATCTATGTAAATCAGCATAACTCTTTTGCCTGTCACTTGCTCTCTTAAGGTTCTCCCTTATTATTTTGATTTGACGATCCATTTCTTCAAGTGTATTCTTTGCTGCAGGTACTGGGAGACTTGAGTCGGCCATTCTGAGCAGAATGCTATAGTCTTGTCCATAAAGAGCTTTGAATGGTGACATTCCTAGGCTTCTATGGTAGGAAGAATTATAAGCAAATTCCACTAAGGGTAAAAACTTGATCCAAAGATGAGGTTGTTGACTGCAGTATGATCTCAACATATCTTCTATGAGTTGATTAACTCTTTCAGTTTGTCCATCTGTCTCTGGATGATAGGCTGAACTTAGGTTTAATTGAGTGCCTAAGGATTGGAACATGGCCTTCCAAAACTTAGAGGTAAACTTGGCATCACGATCAATGATTATCCTAGCAGGTATTCCATGTAATCTGATAATTTCTTTTACAAAAATTTGAGCAATATCTGCTGCAGAGGCAGTGGTTTTGACTGGGACAAGGTGAGCTACTTTGGTGAGTTTATCCACCACCACAAAAATTGAATCAAAATTTCCAACAGTCTTGGGTAACCCTGTTACAAAATCCATACTGATGCACTTCCACTTCATTGTAGGTATATCCAATGGTTGTAGCTTCCCAGGAATCTTAACTCTTTCAGCCTTCACCTTTTGGCATACCAAACACTTCTTAACATACTGTAAGTTATCCTTTTTTATCTTAGGCCAGTAGAAATTCTGTTTAAGAGAAGCAAACGTTTTGTGACAACCTGGGTGAGCTGCAAGGGGAATTTCCAACAGTCTTGGGTAACCCTGTTACAAAATCCATACTGATGCACTTCCACTTCATTGTAGGTATATCCAATGGCTGTAGCTTCCCAGGAATCTTAACTCTTTCAGCCTTCACCTTTTGGCATACCAAACACTTCTTAACATACTATAAGTTATCCTTTTTTATCTTAGGCCAGTAGAAATTATGTTTAAGAGAAGCAAACATTTTGTGACAACCTGGGTGAGCTGCAAGGGGAGTTTCATGAGCTTCCTTTAGAATTTGCATCCTTAAGCATGTAGGTATGCACAATCAATTCCTGAAGAATAAGAGTCCATCATGAATAGAGTAGTCTTCCAAATATCTTTTCTGAACTTGAGCTTGGATTTCTTGGATCAACGGACCAAATTGCTCATTAGTTGGGAGGGCATTTTGAACTTCTTCGGGTAGAGTTGAATGGACTAGTGTAATGGCAAGGGCCACTACTCTTCCGCTTAGAGAATCGACAGCTTGATTTTCCTTGCCTGGTCTAAATTTGATCTCAAAAGTGAACTCTTGTAGGAACTCAACCCATCACCTTTGTCGCATATTGAGATCTGGCTAAGTGAAAATCCACTTGAGACTTTTGTGGTCAGTAACAAGCTCAAACATCTGACCTAGAAGATAGTGTCTCCACTTTTTGAGGGCATGAACCACAACCAATAGTTTCATGTCATGGGTGGGATACTTCTTCTCTTGAACCCTGATCTGTCGTGATTCATAAGCTATGGGATGGCCTTCTTGCTGTAGGATCCCACCTATACCTTGTATGCAAGCATCCACTATCACCTCAAAGGTTTTTTGAAAATGTGGAAGTTTGAGAACATGTTCACTGGCCAAAATCTCCTTTAATTTGTTGAAGGCTTTATCCCTCTTGTCTGACCAGATAAAGGGTTGCTCCTTCTTAGTGAGTTCAGTGAGAGGGCCTGCGATGAGTGCATAGTTGTTAATAAATACTCTACACCATCCTGTGAGGCCAAGAAATCCCCGTACTTCTGAAACAATCTTGGTAATGGGCCACTGAACTACAACTTCCACCTTAGTTGGGTCGGGAAACCTTTGAAACTATGTATCCCAAATAGGCAACCTTCTCTACACAAGAAAGAGCATTTGCTACGCTTGGCGTAGAGTTGGGCTTTTCTGAGAATCTCCAAGACATGGAGTACATGCCGTTCATGATCTTCTCTAGTCTTTGAATATATAAGGATGTCATCACAGAAGACTAAAACAAAATCATCTAACTCTGTCCTGAAGAGGTCGGTCATGAGACGATTAAATGTGACACGGGCATTAGTTAGGCCAAAAGGCATGACAGTGAACTCATAATGCCCAAACCTTGTGTTAAAAGCTGTTTTCGGAATATCCTCCCTTTTTATCCCAACTTGGTAATAGCCTGACCTGAGATCAATCTTGGTGAAAAATTTGGAACCACCGAGTCGATCAAGCAGCTCATCTATGCGAGGCAAGGGATACTTGCTCTTGAAAGTACACTGATTTAGGCCTCGAAAATCTATGCAAAGTCTGAACGTTCCATCTTTCTTCTTTTGGAAGAGTACAGGAGCACCCCAGGGAGAGACACTTGGTTTGATGAAACCTTGTTCCAAAAGCTGAGTCAACTGATATGGATTCGGAAGGTGACATCTTGTAGGGAGTCCTTTCTATTGGTTGGTCACCAGGAATGAGCTCGATCTCGTGTACTAATTCCCTAGGTGGTGGAAGAGTTGTCAATTCCTATGGAAAAATATCTTGATATTCATTTAGCCATTCAGGCTCTGATTCTTCTGATTTGGTCTTTGGTTTATTGAGCCTTATAACAAAAATTGACAGTCCTTTCTTTAACCCCTTAACCAAACGACTGGCTTTGACCACCTTCAGGGGAGCTTTCCCTGTCCTGCCTTGCACTGAGACTTGTTCACCCTTTGAGTTTGAAAAAGAGATGCTTCCTTCACTACAATAAATGTTGGCTTTATTTTTGCTCAGCCAATCCATCCCTAAGATTCCTTCAAATCGGCCCATCTTTAGGATTCTAAATCTTTGTTGGGTTGACTGACCTTTTAGTTGAAAGGATAGGTCTACCATCTGTTCATCTGTCAGAATGGTGGATCCCATTGGTAGAGAAACCCGTAACTTATGGTCGGTGGGTTGGGAGGTGACTTGCAATCTTTTTACACTTTTAGGTGGCAAAAATGAATGTGAGCTACCAAAATCAATAAGAAAGGAAAGAGTTTACCCTCATACTCTCCCTTAGTCTCAAGAATGGAGAATTGTCGATTTTGGCCACTGGAGTCCAAGGCAGCATAGATGTGGGCTTGCTCCTCCATCTCATCCTTTACTGAAATGAAGTTCACAGTGGATGATCTAAGTGGGTTGTTGGTTGGATTTTGTCCATGAAGATGAGGCATAGGATTAGGTCTTTCCTGTGCTCGATTTCTCCCTCTGGTTTGAAGGTTTCTGAATTGTCCCCCTTGATTGGGTGGATTCAGACGGTTAGCAGGAGGCACCAAATAATTGGAGTCATTTCCTTTAGGGCATTCGTCCTTCTTATGACCAAACTCTAGGCACTTGTAGCATTGAATTTGTCTTCCACTTTGAGTGATAGGAAGGGCATTCACACGAACAAGGTGGGGTGGCAGTTGGGGTTGCCAGTTGGCTTTGGGATAAATGGTACTTTATTTGCTTGATAGGGCTGACTATGGTAAGAAGGAAATTCTCACTTCCTATTAAACAATTAACCCTTTCGAATCCGCCCACCCACCGAACCGTTTGATAAATGCACCTTCACAAGGTAGTACTATGATACTAGAAAACAATATTCCAATCATGGCGAAACAAGAATACATTTCAAGCATTTGAAAGCATCATGCAAACTGTTGCATACCCATGCAAATGTGCATTTATCAGATCGTTCCCACCTTTTCCTTTATAGAATATTTTTACTTCCTTTTTCCTTTAATATTAGTAAGATTATCTAGTTATCTTTCAAGCAATTACATATACTTCTCCAGGCATATCCCGATCCTCATCCCAGGACACGGGTATCCTGTCTCCTCTGCCACGTGAGAAGGCAACACCTTTACACAGATTCCAATTCTTATTTTTCTTTATCTTGTGTGGGAAAGGCCTCAAAAATAATCTACTTTAGGTTCCTTTTAAATCAAGAATCCCGAGAAGAAGAGCAAAGGTCCAGCTGATGAGGACGATTGCGGAATAACCCATTTAGGTTCCTAACCTTTCGAAGGTTCCTTTTTCCCAAACAATTTGAAGAGTTCCTTAATTAAATCACATCCTCCTCCCTTATCATGATCCCTCGATGGATCCTTTTTCCTTCCTCATTTTTCGGTTAGCATCAGGCCTACCCGGACTAGGCCGATTTTCGGATGCATCCACTGGTCACATCCACCCGGCCGGGACACACTCCCATTCAATCCCATTTCTAGGGCAGTGAATGAATCCTGAGCTCAAACATAGACCAATAGTTATCAACCCAAGCCGAAAAGGACCATCCCCCGTTGTATCCCATAGGTAAACACCTGCGCCGGCCTTTTTCCAAACGATGAAGACAAATTCACACTTAAATCACTATGTTATGCAAGGGCTATCCACGTCATTCTTCTCGGTAAAGTTTTTAATCCTAGTTTAAATTTTTAGATTAAGCTCCTTCAATTATAAACCCTTAATTCCTAATTCCTTTTAATTTTCTATTCAAACAAGACCTTAAGAAAACAATGACTCTCATGGAAGTTTAAGGTTTTGTCTCTACATAAGTTTCAAGTTATCCCCGACTTTGATGAATCCCATTTTGATCCCTTTTCATCATTTGCAATCCATGGGGCATCTCCATGGAAGCGATGGGAGTTTTATTTTCAAGCAACACGGTCACGACATTCGTGAAGCTATCCCCTTACTCCCCCCTTCGAATTTGCAAAACAAACTACAAACTTGAAATGAACAATGCATATGCTTTCTATAATGAGTTTTTGCTTGGTGTGATCTATGCGTGATATACACAAAACATTCGAGATGCACCAACTTACAACCTTGGGCAACTAACCAAAACTTCCCATGATTGCTTATGCAAGAGTAAAACCCTTCTATGCATGGTAGTGTAAAATGGCAAAGTTCCTAAGAGTGGATTTGCTAGTGTATCGTAAAATATGCATGTAATAGTGTATGAATGATTAACAAATTCTTCTTTAGAAAGGGATTTAGGCATACCTTTAATACCGTGGAGAGGATTAATCAAGTGGCTTAAAGAGGCTTAAGGTTTCGGAACCTTAATGTGTAGATAGTAGGGTCTTCTCCTTGCTTTGGAAGAGTAACGGCAAGTGTCAGATCTATGATCAATTATAAACCTGTTTCCTAGGGGATGTGCTCGACAAGTTACAAGATCCACTCGAATGACAGAATCTTGGAATTGCAAGTAGACATGGTTTTTGGACCAGTCATGCACCATTTTTGCTTCCCTCATGAAAGGATGTCCTAAGATCATCTCAGATGCCATAGTGTGCTTGGAGAAGTCCATAACAATGAAGGTAAGTCTTATTTTATGTCCAAAGACCTTGATCTTGAGATCTTTTAGCATCCCAATAGGTTTAACAATAGACCCATTGGCCATCTTCACTACTATGGTTGTGGTTGCAAGGTGAGGTCTTCCCATAGTTTCCCAGCAATTTTTAGTCACAATGCTAACCCCAGCGCCACCATCAAGGATTCCCTTCACAATTAATCCCTTGGTAGTCATTGGTATGGTTGCATTGGATTAATCGCCCTCAAAGTATTGTCCCAACTTGTTAACATGTATTTCTACAACAAGGTTCTCATCTAGGTTGGGTTGTGGATCTAAGTGTTCCTCCTCTATTGGCATCTCCCCAACTCCAACCATCTGTGCAAATTGTGGTAGCCCAAACTTCAGTTCTCCATTGAGGAAGGCTCGAAGAGCTGAGACTAGCTTAGGGTCTTTATATAGTTTGGACATGATGCTGATTCTAACTTCTGAAGACATGAAATCCATTAATTTGGCAATGTTTAACGGCACCTTTTGGGCTTCATTCCCTTGACATGGGAAAGATGGATCTCCATTTCTTCGATAGGATCAGGTAGTCCCTCTGTAAACATTCTTTCCATCAAGAAGTGAGTACGCCCACTTTACCATGACTTTAAGTCACTTTCTTCTTGGATGACACTAGGTATGGCTAAAGGTCTATGGAGTTAGTGAGGTTGTTGTTGCATAGGGAACACGGTGTCCGTAATCTGAATCTGCCTAGGTGCTAGTTCTAGTTCCCTTTGGGTATCTTCTACCAAACTCCTTAATTGCTTGACTGGCACGATCTCCTTTGTAGGGTTTGGATAAGTTCCTATCTTCTTCTTGGATCTTGGCCATTGTGGCTCATGAAGATCTTCCTTGTTGGTTTCTATCTTAGTGGTCATTTTGGTCTCCATGCTTTCACCTGAATCAGAATCCTTTTCAGCGTCGTTCATATATACGGGGTCGTCACTGGTCCCTATGGTCTTTGAACTAGGGTCTGACTTCGCTTCTTTTTGCGATCTCTTCCTTCATGTTTACTTCTTTTTCTGAGATTGGGAAATTGATATCGTGTCTCTTTCCTCAAGAATATAATTTTGTTTTTGAAGCATCGATCATGTGAGTACGTTTATCGGTACCATAGGTGTACTTTGTGATGGCTCCTCGGTAACCTCAATCAAGTTTAATGGCATGATCTTCGGTGCATTTGGATTATCTGGACATTGGGCAATCAAATGATCTATGCCATATCGATTACACATGAGTATCGGCATTGTAGATGTGCTCGCTTGATTGTTTGCATTAGTGTGGCATTCTTTTGTAGCTTAATAGGACACTCGGCCACATGATGTGAACCTCCACACTCATAGCATTGAAGAGGTGGTCTCCTTAGCAATGTAATTGATATTTTGGCCGCTTGCAGCAAGAGTAGCTACTTGATAGTAGAGATGTTTGACTTGTCCCCAATAGTCCTCCATGTAGTATTGCGGAGCACGATTGTCTGAGATCTGCTAAAGTCATCTCAGATATCTTTGGCTCCTTAGCAATAGGCTTTAGGGTCATTGGATGATGCCCAGATGTTTGCGAGCTAATAGATTTAGGCTCAACAGACACTCTTTCTCCTTGAATCATTAAATTGTCCTCCAATTGGATTGCATTGGTGGTGACTGCTTCCCAAGTGGTGGTACCTCTAATGACTAGGCCATTGTAGATATCCTCATGTCGTAATCCCCTAATGAATCTATCAAGCATTGAAGCGCTCATTTGGATTACAACGAGAATTCAAATGCTTCAAGCGACTAATAAAGTCTCTCACCGATTGTCCTTCCTCTCGTTGGGCTTTATGGAGCTGAGAGGCTACACCCCAAAGCACTCCCTCTCGTATGTATTCTTTTAAGAACAGTCTCCTAAGAGTAGGGTAAATCATTTTTTCTTCCACCCTTAGGGTTCTATACCAATCCCCTGTCTTCCCACTTAAGGTTAGGATTAAAGCATTACTCTTATGCAGGTCATTGTGTTCTCCTAGAGAATCGCATATTTTCTTAAACACTTTGATATGCTTTCTCACATCCCCGTCTCCACTAAATTTTTGTGTGAGCTTGGCTATTTGTACTGCCTTGCTTTTAGCTTCTCTATCAGGCGTGTTACGCATATTCTTAGCAATAGATCGACCAATAGCTTGAGCAAATGTTGCCAAGTCACCTAAGTGAGCAGGCACCGTGGGTGGAGGTGCTCCAGAGACTACATGTGGGGTACGTATTGGCATTGGGCTTGGCGTATAGGAAGCTCTTGGATTCCACGTTTGGTATAGTGTTGTGCCATGTGGCGGTCCAAAGTTCATATTGTGGCCCTAGGCATAGCAAACGTTGGATGTGACATCCTAATGCTAGCCGATATAGTCCCATGGAAATAAGAACTTGGGTGTTGTGGTTGTGGAGCATAGGTAATTGAAACAATGGGAGGGGTAGGGACTACATGAGTATGAGGACCTATAGGTATATACGATTGGTACACACTTGTAGGTACTGTTGTAGACATTGAGCTACCATGTAGTGGTGCTTTACTAAGAAATGAGGTCCATGGCGTGTTTCTTGGCATGCCCATCATTGGGGTAGGCATGGTAGACGTGGCGTCATGAAGGGAAAGATGAGCTAGACTTGGAATGGAAAAGTAAAGCTATCACTGGTGGGCTCAGATTGCACTGAGACCCCCGGAGAAACAACATATGGGGGATCCATCGGACTTACCGAGGGAGTCTCCATTTGCGATAAGGTTGGTTGTTTAGCCTTCCCTGTATCCAAGAATCTCATGAGACCCGTTGAAGGCATGTGGATCCCCTTGTTCTGTCTCTCTAGCTCAATAACCCTATGGATGACCTCACAAACTCTTTGTTGTTGATCCTCCACACTAGTAGCGCCCGTTGTGGACTGTAGTACATCTAACCAACCCACGTGATAGGTGTGACCTATATATAGGTCGGTTAGAGTTTCCGTTTGTAGTTCTTGCACTGAGACCCATGGAGAAACAACATATGGGGGATCCATCGGACTTACCGAGGGAGTCTCCATTTGCGATAAGGTTGGTTGTTTAGCCTTCCCTGTATCCAAGAATCTCATGAGACCCGTTGAAGGCATGTGGATCCCCTTGTTCTGTCTCTCTAGCTCAATAACCCTATGGATAACCTCACAAACTCTTTGTTGTTGATCCTCCACGCTAGTAGCGCCCGTTGTGGACTGTAGGACATCTAACCAACCGACGTGATAGGTGTGACCTATATATAGGTCGGTTAGAGTTTCCGTTTGTAGTTCTTACTCCCAGTTCTCATTTAGGAACGCTCCATCTAGGCTTGAGGTGCTAGGGATGTCCTTTGAACTAGATGCAATGTGGCTCTCTATGAGTTGACCCTTAGTGGTTACTAAGTCAGGAGCACTTGATGGCTCTCCTAGCAAGGATATTGACCAACGAGATTTCTCTTTTAACTCTTTTCATTGCTCCGCCTTGTGTAAGCTCTCAATTTCCTTTTCCCTAGCCGCAATGATATATCGCTCAACCTCTTGCACTTCGGCAACGCTTCTACCATCAGGTAATATAACCTTGGAGGGGCATAGCTCTGAAGAGTCAGGGGGTGCAGTGAATGAAGTATTCACGTGCACACTCTCTAAGAGCATAGGGTCTACGTTAGTCATGAATGGAGAATTTACTTCCCCACCCCCCTCATTTACATCGTTAGCTCCATGTTTGGGGCGAGTGGCTCTACTAAAAGTTTCCTTCAAGCGGCTAAGCACTCTCGGCCCGGACCGTGGACCCATGGCATGCATGTCTTGGCTTGAGCTATTGGCATTAGGCATTGGGAAACCCTCCATGACGTCGTAGACAGAGGAAGAGTCACTAGCCGCTATGTTTGGGTCTTGGTTTGTACTACCTTGGGTCCCCGCCGAGGGCCCGAAACCTAAGGTAGGTGGATATTGAGAGCTCGCGTAAGTCAAAATGCTCTCTAGTTGCTCGGTCTCTAGCACACGACCAGAGCGTAGATGCATGTGCCTTTTTCACCCTACAAGCATCAGCAAATAACCTCGAGGGTTAACCGCTTACTTTTTTAGGCGTCCGTTTTCACTCGTTTTTTTATATTTTTTAATGACTGGTTTTTGGATTAGAGCGTATGATAGCTTGAAATGAGCGTATCACTCAAGGGGTCGTGGTGTGCTTTACCGCACAACGTTGGGTTACCTGAAGCTCCGTTGGTCCTCAAAAAGGTCGATTTTTATTTACACGTGAGGTTAAAATATGTAATTTTAAAGGGGGACTGAGAGCTTGGGCTTGGGTATGGGGAATATTCCCGATCCCGGTCCTACCTTTAAATTTTTTTATATTTTTTGGATAAGGTCGCCGTGGCCACAATGAGGCGTGAGCACACACACACCTAACCTACCTACTTACAACTAATACAGCTACTGTTACACACTAACACACTACTACAACAACTCCTTAGCTAACAAAACTACATATTGTACTTTACACAGAAGTTACATTATGGATCTACTACCTTAATCCTAACACCTTATCACAGAGAAAACACAATACCTTTCAACACCTTATTAACAAAAAAAACACAGTAACTTTAACAAAACAATACACAGCAGCAAAACAAACTCCTTCTCAACACACATACCTTCCTTCTCTACCTTTCCTACAATTCAAAATGCACCACAAAGTAGCATAGAGTGCTACTTAAGCTTAATGCAAGGCATTCCCCGGCAGCGGCGCCAAAAATGTGTGCGTCTATCGCACGTGTCGATGCAAGGGACTTGCCGATACATTGTGTGCGATCCGCAAATGGCTCCAAGCACACAACTAAACTAATTTAGCAAGCTCAAGGGAGCAAGGGTGTGTCACTCACCGCCCTACGCTCGCCTTCGTGGAGGATTCCTCGCCGCGACGAAGAAGGAGCCGCCGTTGTGCCGCGCTCAACCGCTTCACCGCCGTCGTGCCGTCGTCGCAATGCTCGATCACTCTCTCTCTCTCTCTCTCTCTCTCTCTCTCACACACACACACACACACACACACACACACACACACACACACACACAAACACACAAGAAGACGAACAAGAAGAAGATGGAGATGGAGCAAGAGCACTCTTCAATTGCACAAATGAAAGAATAAGTGATTTTTAGGTTTAGGTGACTTTTATATGAGCTTGCCCCATTCACACTTGGGTGCTCATACTTAGCCAACTAACCCTTGAATGTTCTTGTTAGAGTGCGCCTCTCATCGGTGACCACTCTTACCCTTTTCCTATTGGACCAACAAGCCTGGTCCCTACGACGTCTGTCGTAGGTGATAGGGTGTCCGTGAGCCGTGAGGGTTAACACTTTAATTAGTCGAGTAGCCAATATTCATAAAATTTCATTATTATTGATCATGGCCATTGATAACAACATAAGAAAAAGTTGTATGTATGTGTAACTCATAGAAGACTAATGGAAGTCTATATAACAGATAGAAGATTGTAAAATTTTCCACATCAAAGGCTGAAATTGCTTGCATATTGCCATCAATATTGAAATCGAAGGCCAAATGATCCTAGGTCAAAGTTTTGATAAGACCAAGATCTACAATTCTCCCAAAGTCTTAGTCAGCTTGTGCATGCTCAATAAAATTATTGTAATAAAAAATAGCAAAGCAAAGTGCTAACAACACGGCCTAAGAAGCCAAGGTTTGCTCAAGTAGCAAATGTTAGAGTTAGGTTTGCACAATGCGCACACACAACTTTGAGAAGGAGAAGTGAGAGCGCACAGTATTGAGTACATGTTTGGGTGGTTCTAAGTGTGTTCAGACACATCACTACCAAAAAAGTAACACAATTCCTGTTCTTGTTCAACATTGGAATTGGCCTCGTATACTCTCCGATAGTTGATCAAAAGCACAAACCAAACGCTTGTGATAAATGGCCAAATGACTTGCCTACAAAATGGCTCGAAGTCAATAGTGAGGGTTGTAACTAATCTCGCCAACATGTATGAGAAAATGATCGTATGCACTCTCAAACTCTAGAACTCATTCAAAAGTTTCAAGTTAAGACGGCTAAATCAAAGAGGTCCATCAATCATTACAACAAGAAGCAAACACCACTAAAAATGCATGGAAGAAGCCCCATGTTGATTAGAAAGTTAAGAAAGAACTCATACTACAAAATATATGCTCCCACAATATAAGCAACAAGATGAAGAACTTTTGAACCAGAATGATAAATTGATACGGCAATGTGGCACAACAAGGAACAAAATAACCAACGGCAAAGAAGCACTCATGCAAGCTTAAACGTCAAAAGAGAATCTAGATGTTATGAAGACAAATATAGATGGAAAATGTGTACAATGCCATCATTGCAATGTTGGATAGAGACGAGATTGACTTTATACTAAGGATCTCAAAGAATTGATCCAAGGGTTATAAGGTAAGATTATGTCATTGGAAGCAAATTCCACTCTACACTGGTCAACGGGCTATTTTTGGAAAACTTTGAGAAAAGGAGTAGGCATTGAAAAGACCCTTGATAAAGAGAATAATGAACATCCAAAATATAAATTCCAAAATAAGTTTGATGGCAATGACAATAGCTATGGCCAATTCCAAGTACTAGTGAAAATCCAAATGAAGTGAATTTAGAAGGTGAACATAGCTCTTATAGTACATATGTGAATGTACAAAGATAAGAGGATCCTTAGGGATATGGGCATATGATAAGCATGGAAAAATACCTAGTGAGGAAAAAGGTACCTTGGGAGTCATAAGTATGTTCAAACACATCACTACCAAAAAAGTAACACAATTATTTTTATTGTTCAATGATGGAATTGGCCTCTTATACTCTATGATAGTTGATCAAAAGCACAAACCAAACATGTGTGCTCAATATGGAGGCTGAGTAGGTAGGCCAAACATATAAAGCACTATCTTATGTGTTTCAAATTGAATTTGATGATCTAGAAGTAGTGATAAATGGCCAAATGACTTGCCTACAAGTTAGCTCAAAGTCAATAGTGAGGGTTATGATGGCTACTCTCGCTAGCATATGTGAGAAAATGATATTATGAGCTCTCAAACTCTAGAAATCATTCAAAAGTTGCAAGCTAAGACTGTTGGATCAAAGAGGTCCATGAGTCATTACAACAAAAAGTAAACACCATTGAAATTGCATGGAAGCAGCCCCCACACTAATTAGCAAGTCAAGAAAGAGCTCATACTACAAAATCTGTACTCTCACAATATAAGCGAAAAAATGAAGAACTTCTAGAATGATGATTTATAAGGCAAGTGGCACAACAAGGAACAAAATAACCAACGACAAAGAAGCACTCGTGCAAGCTTGAAGGCCAGAAGAGAATCTATATGTTATGAAGATAGATATAGATGGCAAATGTGTACAATGCCATTACTACCAATGATAAATAAAAGAGGAGATTGAATTTACACTAAGGATCTTAAAGAATTGGACCAAATGGTTATAAGGTTAGATTATGTCACTCAAAGCAAATTTCACTCTACACTAGCCAACGGGCCATTTTTTGAAAACTACAAGAAAAGACGAAGTAGGCATTGAAGAGATCTTTAACGAGAAGAATGATCACCATCAAAAAGATAAATTTCAAGATATGTTCGATGACAATGATTATAACTATGGCTAAGAGCCAATTCCAAGTAATTGTGAAAATTCAAATAAGGTGACTTTAGAGGATCTAAACCACGTGCACCTCATCTGTCACATCTCAATTGTACCAATAAGGATTAAAATTAGATTGAAAGACAACAATCAACTGAATTTAGACAAGTAGGGTAGAGAGAAAGATTCTTAGTGTTCTTTTATAGCAACTGAATCTTTTGACAAAGATTTTCATGTCAAAGAAATAGTTCAACCTTGGCTTCAAGTTGCCAATGGAAGGAAACAACTGCGAAAAAGGAAAGAGAAAACTATCATAAAAGGAGATATTCCCAATCAACCATTAGTATCTAGACCAAACAAGATAGTATTGAACTTATCGTTGAGAGTAAATTTTGGGCAAATGCCCACGACATAACCATCTATCACAATCCTTAAGGACATTTTATTGAAGCTTCAAGAAGAGGGGATGTAACTATGCAAGTGTGAAAACAAGTGGACTAGCTAAGGATTAATCTATAGAAGAAAACATTAAGGAGGTTTTGGACTATGAAATAGCTTAGACTTTTGTAAAGTTGCTTTGTTCTTGCATGCTAGAGCAAGGAATGAGGGGAAAATGCAAGGAAACTCATTTTTCATGAGGATCAAGGTTGTTGTTTGCTTCAACATCCCATTGTGAGGGAGGTGGTGTGCCCTTGCACATGCACGAGGGAAGGGGAAGAAGAAGAGAAGAGTAATTGGGAGTAAAACACGCTAAGAGAATGAATGTGTGCTACCTTTATTGTTATATGAAGAGTAGAGTTAATGATTAGTCATGGGCGGCCAACCACATGACTTTACCCCAAAAATCTCCCATGTAAAGACCAATGTGGTTGTAAGTGGCTATGACTAAAGCTATTATGTACAACTGTGAAGCACAACAGCTTCGTCCTTCTACAACTAGGTTCATCCTACACCCATTAAAAATGGATGCAATGTGCAAACTTCTCTGCATCTAGGCTCTTTGTAAGAGCATCCACTAGGTTGTCACCATTTTGGAACTTGACAAGCTCCAAAATGGTGATAACCTAGTGGATGCTCTTACAAAGAGCCTAGATGGGTACTCACTCCAAGGCAAAACATATTGAGATCTCCTTGCTTAGTTTCAAATATAATGGTAATGGGTACATCATTGCCTTCTCCCCTTACATATTAAAACATTGCAAGTCTTGTGGATATAGGATTTGTGAGACAACTCAAGAAACTCTAAGTCCATGGAGCATGCGAAGCATGGTTATGCATATATTTACAATGGCAAAGGTCAAAGAGGTTACACTCATAACCATGCCAAAAGTAAAGATCGCGAGAATTCTCATAGAAAATCTAGAGGCGCTTTGCACAATGTCAAGTGTTATTGTTGCCACAGGAAAGGAAATTTAAAGAAAGACTATTGTGCATGGCAAAGAGACAAACAAAAGTCTCAAGATAGCAAGAAGTCTAATACTTTTTCAAGGGAAAAGCTAAGATTGAGAAGCTCAATGTGCTAGTCTCCTAAGATTGTAGTTGTGTGTGAGATCCATACTTCCTCATTTATTATAGTCTTTACAACAGATCTTAGTCTAAATGCTCTTATTGCACAATATGTTAGCTTTTATCAGAATTGGATCAAAGATTCCGAAGCTAATTTCCATGTGACGCCTCATAGAGAATGGTTCTCTATGTATCCACATACTCATGGCAAAGTGAAACTCGATGATGCCTATGAGATCAAGATACATGGTGTTGGAGACATCAAGCTAGTTATACATAATGGCACATAAATCATTGTAAAAAATGCCAGACATTCCCCAAGTTTCCTTCTTGATGCCAAGTTAGTAGAGTTAGCTTGATGACTTGGGTTACACGACCACCTTTGGGGAATGGTTAATGGTTAATGAGGAAGGGAGGTCAGAAGCATGGAACGCTTTACTCCGTGTTTGTTTCGTGTGTAAAAGATGATTTTGTATCCATAGTTGAGCTACCATCTACAAAGTTGTGGCATAGCCGGCTAAGCCATACGAGCCAAAATGTAATGAAAACACTAGCTTGTTTTGGTTACTTTCTTATGTTAATTCATTCTAATTTTTCTATGTGTGATCACTGTATTTATGGTAAACAAACTAGCAACACCTCATTTTCGTTGACTAGGAAGCATTTACAGCTACTAGAGCTTGTCCATTGGGATGTTTTATGATCCTATGCCGACGAAGTCTCTAGGGAAAGCTAGCATTTTTTTAAAAAGATGATTCCACTAGGAAGGTGTGGATTTATCCTTTACATCATAAGGATCAGGTCTTCTCTACTTTCCAAAAATTGTTAGCATTGGTAGAAAATCAATATGGCAAGAAGATCAAAACAGCTTGCATACTAATAATGGTGGAGAGTATGTCTCCAGGGAGTTTAAGAATTTCGATAACAAGAGAGATATTAAGAGGCAACTTACTACACCTTACACACCCAATGAAAATGGATTTGCAGAAAGGATGAATGGAACAATTCAAGAGAGAGTCTCACAACCATGCTTTCTATGATGAATCTGACTAACCAAATTCTAAAGGAGTTGTGGTCTAGAAAGAAGCCACAGTATAACCATTTCCATATCTTTGGATGTGGAGCATATGCACATGTGCCCAAAGAGCTCCAGAAAAAGCTAGACCCAAAGTCACACAAGTGCATTTTCCTTGGTTAGTTGTACACCTAGCACCCAAAATATCATGAATTTATTTGCAAATCACATGTTATCTTCAACAAATCAAAGATGCATAAAACACATATCAAAGAGGTTGAGTATAGAAAAGTCACCTTCAAGGACATTGTCTCAGAATCTATGAAAACTAAGAAGGCTAGTGATGTACCTCGTAGTGCTCCAATTGATATGGTAGAGAGTGGTAGTTAGGCTTTGAGATTTATTAGCTTTGCGTCCTTGAACCGATAACCACCTTTCGGCTAACCTAGCCTCCTTCGTCCCTCGGGACTAACAAGGGGCAGTACAGGAATATTAACCCGTTGTCCATCAAGCTCAAAAACTATGTCCCCTTCTTTCATGCAAAGCTTGAAAAGATTCTTTATCAAGTAGACCTTGTTACTTGTGCTTTTGCTCTCATATGTATTGCATAGCTTGTCCAATAAAGCTTTACCAATTGATTCATATTAACCCATGACAACATTCTTCTTATTTGTAGTACTTTTAGTCATGAGACAAGCTTGTTGGTCTCGTAGGTGTATGGTCATTAATTAGGTGATTGTCGATAAGAGATGCACCACAAACTTTATCAAATAAGGATTTAGTGTTGATTGACCGAGTATGGACGCGCGTATGTGAACAAATTGACCCACATAAAAGATAGTGTAACCTAGTTTTTGGGTCATTCTTAAAGATACTAATGTAAAGTGCTCTTGCTCTCCTTATCTCTACCCTTATCCTCTCATTGTCTCTGTGTAAGTGTATGTGAGCATGAGAGAGAGAGAGAGAGAGAGAGAGAGAGAGAGTATTGATGACAATACGGTGATGCCGAGGTGGTTGAGCAACGGAGACGAGCTCCCTCTTCAAGACATCATGAGATTCCCTCTTGGACAGTGACACAGTGAGGTGAATGACACACTATATACATATGTTGAGCTTGTTTGTAGCAAGGTTGTGTGCTTGCAGCCTTCGTGGCTTGCACGTCGTGCATAGTAAGTTCCTCTATAATTGACATCTTTGGCACCGTTGCCTAGGAGCATGCTGTGCATTGAGCTCTAGGTGCAGGATGTGTGTGGTTTTTTATAGGTTCACTATCCACCATTGTTGTTGCACTCTATTCATTGAAGGAGCATAAGAGATAAGGTTCATGTTTCTATGTTATTTCGTTCATTGCAAACGATAGGTAGGTAGTAGGTAGATTGTGAAAGGTTTTTGTTAAAAAAATTGTAACTTAAATTTTTGTTTTTGGTTTAGAGATTGCAGGGTAAGGGTTAAAGTTTGCGTAGTTTTTTGAGAAGAAAAAATAAAATGTTAAAAAAATAATTTTTAAAAAACACCAAAGAGGAAGGGATTCTTTTAAATCAAAATATTGAATTGACACAAAAAAAAAACTCCAACTAGTCCCCGAGCAGGTGGAAAAAAGAAAGACCCCAACAACACACATCCTTATCCTCATTCTTTGATATATATATATGTATATATTGTAACATTTAATGCACTAGTAACTTGTGTGTAGCAGAAATTGATAACATAGTGAGAATTTCATTAAGAACAAGTTCCTAGTGAGCATAGAGAGAGTACTTAATTTGAGAAAGCAACCTAGCAATTTATACCTAGCTAATTTGGCATTGACAATACTTGAAAAGAGAGAGAAATAGAACAATTGACAACAATTGAGGACCGGATTTACATGGAGCCGGTCCCCCCTCCATAAAGGCTTTGAATTATAGCTTCTCCCATCAAAGAAGACTTTTGTACAATACAATTCTTGTGCTCCTTGACAAAACTCGTTGGTGCAATGAAGATGGAAGCTTCATGCACCAAATTATTCTTGAAAAACACACCTAGTGTCCCTAGCCTCAGTCCCAAGACCTCACACACCTTCAAAAATGGGGATAGCTAGAAGGGAATGAGGATAGATTGAGAGGTACAAGAGGTATCTTGCAAGAAATAAGTATTCTCCTCACATAATCACAGCATAGCTTAGCTTAGTAATTAGCATGGTAGAGGAGATGAGCATGCCATGAAGCTTGGATCTTGGTTGGATTTGCATTCCATGGCCAAGAGTTGTTGGTGTACGCCCCTACTTCTCATTGCTTGGAGAAGGAGATGGAGTTCTTCTTGCACACATGAGTCGTGTGTGTGTGTGTGTGTGTGTGTGTGTGTGTGTGTGTGTGGCAATGAGTTAGAGTAAAATGCAGCCTTTTTCCCTCATCTTGGCCAACCTCTCTTGCTATTTGCTCATGCTGTCATCCTATTGGCTACTGCAAAGCTTGGTCAATGACAATTTAGAAGCATAATTGCTAACCTTGTGACATGTGACCCCCTTTCCCCTTTTGTGAGAGTTTTAGGTAATTAAATAATTCAATTAAATTCTCATTGGACCTCTTGGTCTTTTGGCCAATAGGAATCAGGCTAGCCATTGGGCTGTTGAATGCTCATTGGACCCTTGGTAGACTGTTCAATAGTCTTCTAGGGAGCTCAATTTCTATTGGTTCTCTTATCAAGCATTTTTAAATTGATTAGACTAATTTTACTCTAGCCTAAATTCTCATTGGTCCACCTCTATGGCCATCCAATAGGATTTGAGGGGAGGTTGGGGACAACTGGCCTAGGAGCTTGACATGTGTCTAGTATTCCCCTTTGTTTAAAGGGGAAGCCTTGGAGTGTGTGTGTGTGTGTGTGTGTGTGTGTTTCTCTCTCATCCCCTACAATAAGGGCTCGCCCCCTCCTTCCTAGGGATGTGGGAAGACTTTCTAGTCTTCCCATGACCATCCAATTTCCCCTTGCTTTGGCCATTGGATAAACGAGTTAATTTTTGGAACCTTAGCCTATGGAAGTCTTGATGGAGCTAAACCTTAGGTCTTTTAAGCCCTATTGAAGCACATTGCTCTTTTACAGGCTGTCCCCCTTTGGATCCCTATTTTCCCTCCTTTTGATCCCTGACACAGATCGGTCAAGCAGCCTTACCAATATTCTGGCTTTTACTCCCCTGGTACTTCCCCATATTAAATGATCAGTTAACATGAGAAAATCATTTGGGAATATTAGATATTCATTGTTATGACACACACACACACACACACATATATATTTATATATATAGAATGTGTGGTCTTATGACTATGTATGTACGATTCTACATCGACACAACCTAGAAGAGGTTTTTTGGGAATATTTTGTTTTTAATGAGTGAATATACTTAGCTTCCAAATCTTCACAAGACTACTTGATTTATGCAATCGGATATCTTTGAGGCTTAGGCTAGGATTACAATCTTGTATGGAAGTTTAACTTCCAAATTGTAATTTCCTAGTCAATTGCAAAAGGCTCCATAACTGCTACTTCTCATGTTATCTAGTCATACTCCACAAAACTGATAGGGAATTCCTCTTGACAAGAGGGGGGAGGGTTTCAAATAATTTGGACTTATCTAGACCATGTGTCAATTCATCAAATTTTGGTTTGTTTAACTAGGGTTAATTTGCAGAGTTATTGGATTTTGCAACTATAAAAAGAATCAAGGTATAGCACACCTCTTTTTTTGATGGAATGGTTACCACAAATTTTCAAGATAGAATCATTAGGATTAGTCAAACATAAAGCTATATTGACTTAAAACTTTAATGATAAAGATTATACAAATACCCTTGTTTGCTAGAAGTCGTTTCAAAGATTTGTACATGACATTTGTGAAGATCGTCTCAACATGCTAGTTATATCCTATCCATCAAAAGTATCTTTCAAGAAGAGGCAAGTTGACAGTTGTTTTATTATGACGTTTAAGATATGCTTGCTAATTGTTCTAGGCAATTGGCCTTCCTCATGAGAGGAAGATCATCACAAGGTTGACCTGAGATGACCTTCCTATACTAGGAAACTCAACACCCACACCTATATAATGTCTCTTTCTTAGCGAAAAGTGAAATTGAGCCTAGTAGATGAGCTTATAAAGAATGGGATGGTACAACCGTGCCTTGTCAAAATTCTTGTGACTAGATTGATATTGTTTTGATGTCAATAATGAGTATACATAGAGGCCTGCAATGCATGTGGAAGCATCTATATGGGCATGTTAAGTTTATCATGCCCATTATGCATTTGAAGCTTTCTCGCATAGCATATTGTTGCACTTTGTGTGTTCCAACTAAACTTGGTATCAATCCTCCTACATATCCTCTTTATAAGGTTAATCATTGTTTTCAAGTATTATTTAATTGCAGAGCCTCCTCCAACCATGGCCTGCAGAGGAGGGATTTTTTGCGATGAGCCACGAATGCAACATAACATTTCTCATAATAGACAAGAACAATCCATCTCATGTGGGGCCGCTATTGAGCATGACAATTTGGAAGTGACACGATAAAGAATGGTCAACTTTCTTGTTGCATGTAGCAACGACCGATACATAGAGCCCAAAAAGATTTAATACAACATGTGGACTTGAGAATGTAAATCCTCATGCATGTGATTTAAAGATATAATTTAAATATACAGCTAGTGGACACTAATTGGCAAGCAACCTAAACTTTTTCTTTAACAAACATACTACCATACATTTTCAGAGATGTGAACCACATAGAATACTCCACAACATAATTTCTAGCAACACAAAGACTTACGCGTAGGTCATATCAATAAGACCCGTTTCATTCACCATGGTAACGGCATGTTTCCACATATAATGGAAATCTATAGTGGATTGGGGGACTATGCAAAGTCCCCATATATAAAGGGGATTGCATAGTTTTTGAAAATTGGAATATGAGAAAATACACAATGAAGAATAATATGTCAAATATAATTGGAAGTATCAAAGTAGCCGACTTCTAACCCTACACCCTTTTTTTTTCCAAGGCACACCCATTACACTTTGAACTCAATCATGAGGAGAGATTCATGGATCAACAAGAAGAATACACAAAAACTAAACATGTCACTAACATGCCTCTAATTAATTACTTTTTAGAGCCACAAAACACTGGTAGATAAATTCACTTCCTATTGCATGATCAGCACCAATTTACTACCGCTATTTCTGTTTTTTGAATTGGCTGACATTCACTACTTTCAGAGAACAGTTTTCGCACAAAATCTAAAATAAACGCCTCCTTTCACACACACAAATTTGAAGGCTCCACCCATGATTAAGATTGTGAGTGTTTAATTATGATAACACTTAGAGAACTATATGTGCAAGTATGCAAGAGATATTTAGGAGGGTGGTGAAGTGGTTCAAGCTTCTTCGATTATACACAAACAAATATTTTACAGCATCTCTGGTTCATCACCCAATAGGAACCAGCTAAATATGCCTGGAAAAGGTAGCCCAATGCTTTCAACCCTAATAAGCAATTAATTTGACTCGATACACACAAAATGCAAGCACACAACAAAATGTAACAAACTTGACTCCATCAATCCTAATATGTCACAGGCATTGATTTGCAAGCCCTCCATTCATCCTCAAACGAGTCATTTGAAAAACAAAATGTTTTGCTTACGAACGCCGTACAATGATTTTTGTTGAAGGCTTACAAAAAGATAGTTGGCAGTGAAAGCACAGAATCCAATTTTGTTAAACTAATTGCCAAAAAAGCCTGGTGTTACTCATTCGAGGGAAGAGGATACAATGATTTTTGTTAAAGGCTTACAAAAAGATAGTTGGCAGTGAAAGACAAGGAATCCAATGACACAAAATTTTGTTAAACTAAGTGCCAAAAAAGCTCATTTGAGGGAAGAGGATATCCTGGTTAGGAGAGTCTATCAGCTGCCTCAACTAGTTCCATTCAATCAACCCGCTTCTCAATTATTTCCATTTCATCAACCTGCTTCTCATCACTTGAAGAATCGTGGAGTACTTGTAAGTACAAAAACCCTCAGCTCTGAGAGATGACAGCATCTTCATGTATATGTAGAACAAGAGAGCCACATGCTCCCGATGTGTGCTATCCATCTTGTATACATAAAGAATAATGCATGATATGTGAAAAAATTACATGTTGATTAGACAAAAATCTCCATGTCTCAGGGCCATATGTCACCAACTTAACAGCTGCACATTCCTTTCCTTCCAATGACAATAGTTTGGTGAGATGGCATTCACTTCTCTAGATCTTTGGCTCGAGCCTGAGGCAGGTTTAATGCAAATCAGAAAGGAAAAGGTCCATTTGGATTGTGGGTTTCAATATCTACATGTCGAATTCCTGGTACCAGTCTCTGGATCTCTCTTTCTAATCTGTCTACTTCACTGCCGAGAGCGGTCACTACTTCCTCACCTGCAAACATAGTACCAAACTCTGCAAATTAAAGTTACTGTCCAATTGTTTACGCCATATATTCATCTCAAAACAACTTTACCATAGTCAGACATGACACGGTCCAATGCACGACCATCAGGATCATTTAAAGCATCTCTAAACTGCATTGACAAGGTCACACGTATGAAAAGTCCAGGAAAGTTAAACAACACCTTCCTAAGAGCAGGTATGCTCTTGAAAAGTAAGCAAATTCACAAGATCACCTGATTTGCCCATGTCTCTCTGTTGACCCCCTTCAGATAATTTTGGACAATCACAACCCCATTAAAATCTAGAAGACAACATAATAAGCGATCACAACAAATCCTCTCATTCCATAGCTCATGAAACACAACCAAATGACTAGAACTAGAAAAAGGAAGTATTTATGAAAGACTGAATCTATTATGGTAGATGACTTGACGCTCAAATTCAAAGACAACACCGAACTTTAAAGCTAAAAACTATTTACTAAGAAGCAATCAAGCAAAAACAGGGAGCTACTGAACCTGGATGAGTTTCCAACAAATACCTATTTCTGCTTTGAACCTATATGCTCGAGGTCCGATAACCTCACTCTTGCAATCAAAGACTGCATCCACAACCTGAGGCAGCAAGGCATTGACATAGGTTAGCATACATTTAAGCCTATATAAATCAATTTTAGTTGCAATGATGGTTTTCAGTAAAAGACGCAAGAGCTAAACACTGAAGTTTACAGGATCGGAAGACAGGAAATCAAGGACAAGTTTCATATCTTGATTGTCCATAGCTCTTCCCAGCAAGGCATGTCGATTTCGTTGAATAAGAAAGACTGCAACCTGTTAAGGAGGAAGGGTGTTAAGGTATATTACAGAATTAAGACATCTGCATGCTTAGAAAAACTCCTTACGTCTGTTCTAGAATAAGATGGGAAGAAGTCATTATCTTAATATATTTTGACTTACGATGCCAAGTAAATTCCCCACAAGAATCGAACCAATTGGATCATAAATAGGATTTCCGGTGAGGAAAACAGCTACAAGAGAGACTCCTGCTATCACCAGCCCAGTCACCGCTGCCCCATCCTTCATGCATAAAATCAAATACCTGACATTTTTGTAAAAAGTTTTGTCGACTTCTAATCCCGTTAGTACAACCAATTTACCTCCATCATGACAGCGACAGCAGTTGGGTCATGACCGCGCCAGCAATAATCCCACAAAGTCATGCCTTCCGCAGAAGCTCCTTTTCGCACAGCACTGATGGCAACAAGTAATGAAGCGCCTGCACAACCCTTATAGTTGAGGATGAAGAGAGATCTTCATGGTTTCACCTTGTTACCAGCTTATGTCATGCTTCTTCCATCTTACCTTCAATTATCATGGAGCAAGCAAGAACCGCAGCAGCAATAGACATGTTATCAGGAAGCTGTCATATTTTGGACCAAAGATAATCAGCAAGGGCTTGCTATCAATACAACAAGAGTGTCTGTACAAGCACAAGAATTAAGCATTATTACCTCTGCTCTCCATAGACTTGAAACGCCATCCACAATAGTTGCTCCAGATCCTAAACAAAAGATGCCAACTGCTGAAATGAGAGACCATACAAACCTCTCCTTGGAATAGCCGTACCTGAAAACAATGCACCCACTTTAATGTACAGTAACCTCAAAGAGCAAGACTGCCTTCCATGAACCAATGTCAAAGCACTATTGGATCTTTAAGCATGCAGCAGAGCAGACCAGTTACATACGGATGAATCTCATCTGGAGCTCTCCTTGAGCTGACTAGGCCATAAGCAAGCAGGGCCTGCATAATCACAACAAACACTGGTCCTCTGTAAAGGCAAGAATCTCAACAGGGATGCTGTGATGACCGAGTCATCGTTGATATAATAAATGAGTAATGTCAGGCTACAAACTATAAATTCTTCCCAACACTGATATTAAAAACAAACTTACCTGATTGGCAAGATCAGCAAGAGAGTGGACAGCTTCAGCCAACATCACATGGCTTGCAGTCATCACCCAGACACCGCATTTAAGACAAAAAACCAGAAAATTGCAACAAAGTGCCATAACAACGGCTCTTTGACTGCAATTAAAAGGAAAGTGTCAACTTTCCATAAAAGTAAATGTTAGAAAGAGTGCTGAATTTTTGCACGGTGCAAAGTTCCTTAATATACCGCGATCTTTTGACCAGTGCAGTTTCAATTTAAAACCGTTACCAGTCATTCTAGAAAGTTAAATTTCTTTTATTTGTTTAGTACAAACAATGATTGTGAGTGAGAGTTCTGCGCATAACCAACCTATGGTCTTGCACTTCAGGAGAATTAAACTTGTCAGAGACTTTCTTAGCTGCATCTGAGGTATACCCTGCCAAATAACAAATGATGTATTGACTTAAGAGGCTAGCAATGCTTTTAAAAAAATTATCTTCTGCTAACAGTGGCTCGTTGATGCCTTTAGTTTCTGACCCTATTTAAAGGCAATTGGCAATATTGAGCATAAATATATCTGAATAAAACTCAACTAAAAGATATACCTTCTTATAAATATCTAAAGGCATGGTTCATAAGAAAGGTAAGAGAGACGAAAACACTTGCACAAAACACAATCAAAAGGCACACACACATTAACCTGAAAAAGAAAAAATCATGCACCTAACAAGGTCAATGTGCGGTCCAAAAGCACTAGATACTTGGATCAGAATTTGATGCACGAACTGTATGTTATATGCACGCTTTTTGGAAACATCTGCACAGAACACAATCAAAAGGCACACAGTAACCTGAAAAGAAGAAATCATGAACCTAACAAGGTCAATGTGCTGTCCAAAAGCACAAGATACTTGGATAAGAATTTGATGCAAGATATGTATGCTATAAGCACACTTGCCAGAAACTTGCGGGTCTACTTTGATGTTGCTTTTGTGAATTGCTTGTGTCACAACTGTGTGATGTGGCATGACCCATATGGGACCAGAAAGGGGGGAAGAAGAGCTCCGCCTGAAGCCTGACCAGAACAGAGGAGCTATGCTGGTAGTTTTTAACAACCAATTATTAAAAGCAGTGACTTCTGAAGAGCTTTTGGGTAAAAGTTATGAAAGCAGATGATTTCGGATGCCTGCTCTTCCTCAACCAAAGGATTTCAAGGATGGTGGATCTACAATAAAGTTCTTTAACTTCTCTGAGATTAAAGTCAGAAGTAAGCACTTCGGATGTAACAGTTGGACAAAATCTATTTAGTTGGGAACTATAGATAGGAATCCAAGATTTCACATGCAACTGCCTTCCTCAAGGACAATGCTATGCAATGGTGTTTGTCTACAAATCCTCATGCTGCTCCAAAGACATAGCAAGCTTTCAAGACTATTTTTGCTCGCTTACATCTCTTTTTTCTGTGCAACTGATTGCAAAGTGGGGTAATTTGAAGATGGTTTCCACCAAAACTTTAGCCAACTACAATCAAAGATTCAAGGATGTGTATCTACCAGCCTCTTTTAGAAATCTAACCTTGAAGGATCAATGTGATCCCTTTAATGCCTTTCTATAGCTTCTATAGGATATACACTTATGTATTTACTGCTTCTGCCCAAAAATAATCTAGCATCTCTTTGGCTTTGAGCATCCAGCATAACATTTCTACCACAGAGGATTGTAGCATTCCACAATGCCCTTTTGTTGTGGTGTGAGCAGTGGTGCAGTAAAGCTTGATCCCATGCTCATTGGAGTATTGGTCGGATTTGTTTGAGAAGAATTCTCCTCCTCGATCCGTGTGAATCTTCTTAGCCGTCTTTCCTATACCTGCTTCTACAAGCTTATGTCACAATTTGAATTCACTAAAAACATGAATAAACCCACACCTTCCCACTAAAATTGTCGTCTATGGGCTGCCTTCACCACCACAAGAGTATTATATGCAACACCTCACTGGCCATGCCACAATCTGCTATAAGCTTATAAAAGGTAACCTTGTTTTTTAGCCTGAAAAGACCAGAGAACCTCCTTTCATGGATCAAAACTATAAGGTGCAACGGAATGAATGTTTGAACTTTGCTCAACATGAGTGCTCCGAACTGTGCTCAAGGTTCCTTTTGTTCTTATGGAAGGGAGAGCCTTCCGTTCTTAATGAGAGAGTGCAATGATCACAACAAAGTGAATGTACACTCTGCGTACAAGTGTATGAGACTGAGAGATAGAGAGAGAAGAGAATACGACACCAGAGACGTTGCAAAACCCTCCTCCGAAGGCCCCACTCTCTATGGCGAGAGTGGTCTACTTATGATTGCACATATCTCTACAATGCTTGGACTTGCCGACGATGTTGACGACAATGAGGACGACGACGAGACGGGCTGAAATCTGAAAATGCTAAGGGGCTGAAATCTGCAAATCTTTATCTGCTGAATTTTGACTCCATGTCGGGGACGATGTCGATGACGACGGTACGACGACGACGCGCCGAAAACGCAGATGCTGAAATCTGCGTTTTCCAGGCTGAATCTGTAACCCTTGCGGAATCTAACCGTGCAGCGAGGATCTGCTGTGGGAAGGTGAGATCTGCGAGGTTCGGGACTTGATCTGCAAGTGCTAAAGGCTGAAAACTGAAAACGCTGGTCCTATGGCTGATTCTATCAGGATGATCTGCAAAAACGCTGAGGTTGATCTGCAAACCAAAAACGCTAGGGCTGAAAACTGACCTCGCGAGGAAATCTGCTAACGCTAGGAAATCTGTTGTGTTGTTGTGGGAATCTGCTAACGCTAGGACTGGTCTGCTGTCTACTGTCGCCGGGAATCTGCAAGTGCAAAAACGATGGCTGATCTGGTGCAAAAACGCTAAGTCTTTTGTTGAGAGAAAACGCCAGAGTTGTCGCGGGGGTTGGTCTTGCCGAGAGGTTGCCTGTTGAGCAAGGTGCTCCTGCTGCCTCTTCTGCCAGAAAGTGCTAGCGCTAGGTTTTTATTTATACAAACTTTGCAAAATTGCCCTACCTACTTTCCAACAAAAGTCACTTAAAAATAATAAGTGAAAAATGTCAAAAATAGGGAAAATAGGCCTATACACTGTAAAAATGCTATTGATGGGATCTGATTGGAATCTGATAGTTATGTTGTGTGCAACCAAAAGATATGCATCTAATCTAAGTGTCTGGACATGCACGGTCTGCGAACAGACTCACAAAAGTGCCAGGTCACTTCCTATTCTAGACTGACTTGACGGAACTGAACCCTAGTCATGCTATAGCTTGTCCACGGACACATAGGGTTGGATGTATCACGTGACAAAAACTCACAAAACCGATTTCCCCTAGAGAAGAGAAGAGTCAAGCACCACGACGTCTTTGACGCACTTAAAACCCTACAACAAGCGGGCAACTATGTTTTGGATGCTTCAAGACTAGACATACCTTTAATTCTTGTCTCAAAAGAACTAATCAATCGCCAACAGAGCAACCTCCCACCAAGAAGGTAAAGATTACAATTGAATTAGTCCCAAATATTTGTGCCCTAACTCTTCCACATTCCTCAAAAGAGTTATGCAGAGCCTATGGCGAAATTCACGGTGCCAAAGCACTTCTCTTCTTTGACCCACGAACTACAGAGAACTTCATTTACACTAATTTTGTTAAGTGCCTAACAGTTTATTGTGTTTGCCTCGGATTAGAAATTGAGGCAGAGCTTGTCCGAGACACTGGAGAAATTACACCACTTATTAAATCCTTGTTGGTTCCTATTAAAAGCTATCACAGCAAAGTAGACTTCCACGTTATGAAGTTGGTGTTAAGAGTTATATATGTTGTCCGTTAGGGAGTGAGGGTTGTTTTGTGGCTGTGCTTGGCTCTATATCACGGGGACGGGCACCACGTGCCAATAGAAAAGAACAGACTGAACAGACATTTAGCACTTCAATAACAACTGAACTAAAAGACAGAGAACACAAGCGACACGGAGTGGAAAAATTCCACCCAAGAGAGTACTGGCCCCAAACCTTGGCGCCCTTTTCGGTATTTCTTTAAATTACTTGAACTTAGTACAATGACGGTACTCCACCCTCTGCACCTTTGTACTGAAGCATGTCAGAGAATGAGCCCTTTGCACATATTTATAGGCCCTTGGCCATAAAAAGCAGTTACATGAAAATCTTTCAAACTCAAAAGCAACTGGTCCAAACGCATCTTGTCCAAAAGCTGCTGAGCGTGAATCACGAAAATCCGTACAGTGCCACGTCAGCACATGTCAACGCAAAATGCGAAAATCCGTACATTGCCAGTCTGCCACGTAAGCACTTGTCAACGCGAAATCCGAGCATCCGTACAGTCTGCCACGTCATCATGTGAGCACGGAATCCGGAGATCCGTACTGACTGCCACATCATCAGTTTTTACGCTATTCCTTTTTTTTTTTGTGAGAGTCCAGCTTTATTTTAATGCCTTTATGTCCTCTGGGCCTTATCATACGGGGTTCCAAAAGTTGGTGGAACTTTTACTTCTTCTATTGCTTCTTTTTAGGGTTTAGGCCCCTTGGTCGTGATTTGAAGGTTGGCACTGTTCTTTAGTGACTTGACACGTCAGCAGTTTGTGACATCCTCCCTTCTTGAAAGAAAATAATAGTCCGCAATTGCAGCATATCTGCAAAACAACTCAAGTTAGCTCAAAAATTTCCGAGGGACAATCAGTTTTCTCATTCCAAATCAGAGCTCTTGATTTTTTGGGTCGTTGGCTTCCAGGAAGAATATCATCAAATAAGTAGTCTCATTCCAGATTGGAACTCTTGATATCCTGGATCGTTGACTTCCCAAAAGTATCTCATCCAATAAGGAATATTCGATGGGTGGCATATCACAATGCAACACAAATGCTCACATATGCATGTTACAAGACATAGAAACATAAAGTCGTCGATGAACACTCCCCGCGCAAATAACCATCCAGGTCCGGGCCATGAGCTGTTCAACGACTCCCTCATCACTCCTCCCGCAAATAACCTAAAAAGGTTCGGGCCATGAAATATAGAGGCCTTTCACAACCAAACGCCACCCAGACCGCAGCTTGCGTCGTTTGGAGGTGCTAAGAGTAACCACTGCTCAAACTTCTTAATATTCCCCCCGTAAATAACCACAAGGGTCCGAGCCATGAGTAAAAACAACAAATTTCAAACATTCAATACTCCCCCCGCAAATAACCACAAGGGTCCGGGCGGGCCATGAGTATGAATGAGCAAGCATTCTCAAACATCATTTGTCACTACTCCACCCGGGAGTAAAATCACCAATCATTGAAACAGGTATTAAAACCAGAGTCAAACATTTCAAATCGGCACCAAGACAGGTTCAAAACAAATACCAAACAAATTCCAAACAAGATCACCAAACAAGTTCAAACAGAACTCAAACTTAAAAATGCAATCTCAACATCATTTGAGCTCGAAAAGTTGACTGACTTTCCATCTTGAAACCTGCACCAAAAATTAGGGTTAGATTCCTTCCATAAGGTCATAGCTGACCGCAGCATGATCCACAAACTCTTGAATACTCGAAACAAGCCTTCACAAGCAATGTCCTTCTGGCCATGATGGTAGTCCCAAGACCTGGCAATCACACTGGACCTCCAAGGTTATCAGCTCGAGAAGACTACCAAGACCTGGCAATCACACTGGACCTCCAAGGTTATCAGCTCGAGAAGAGACCTACTGAGAGATGTCGAGAAATTTCAAGTTATAATCTCCTAGGGTTTCCATGGCAAGCATTCAGGATACCCCCTCTGCCAAAAGTTGCACTGCAAAGGAAGCTTTGGGCAAAAAATTTCTTGAAAGCTTGCCAAGTCCTTGGAGTGTGCGGCTTGGTAGCTATAGACATCCACCACTGCATGGCGCTGCCTTTGAATCCTTGATCCTTCTCTTGCAAGTGATCTTTATGGCTTATGCCCTATAAGACATAGCGATGAAGAGAGGGTGGGAGTGGCTAGTAAGCCTGGGGCTGGGCCACCAAGATTCTTTCAAATAAAATTTCCCAGTGGCTAATAAGTCTAAGGTCGGGACAGGAAGATTCTTTCAAATAAAATTTCCCAGTGAACTTTGGAAGCGTCATCTTGCTTTGTTTGCTCTTTGGTAGGACGGGTATGCTTTCAAAAAAGCATACACCTGAAGCTCTGATACCACTGTCACGGGGCGGACACCACGTGCCAATAGAAAAGAATAGACTGAACAGCCTTTTAGCACTTCAATAACGATTGAACTGAAAGAGAGAGAGAGAGAGAGAGTACACGCGACACGGAGTGGCGGAATTCGACTGGCCCCAAACCTTGGCGCCCCTTTCGGTATTTCTTTATATTAATTGAACTTAGTACAATGCCAGTACTCCACCCTCTGCACCTTCGTACTGAAGCATGTCACAGAATGAGCCCTCTGCACATATTTAAAGGCCCTTGGCCATAAAAAGCAGTTACATGAAAATCTTTCAAACTCCGGAAATCCGTACATTGTCAATCTACCACGTCAGCACCTGTCAGCCCGAAATCCGGGCGTCCGTAGAGTCTGCCACGTCATCATGTAAGTGCAAAATCCGGAGATACGTACTGGTTGCCACATCATCAGTTTTTATGCTATTCTTTTTTTTTGTGAGAGTCCAGCTTTATTTTAATGCCTTTATGTCCTCTGGGCCCCATTAGACGGGGTTTCTAAAAGTTGGTGGAACTTTTACTTCTTTTGTTGCTTCTTTTTAGGGTTTAGGCCGCTGGGCCATGATCTCAAGATTGGCTCCGTTCTTTAGTGACTTGACACGTCAGCAGTTTGTGACACTCTACCTGAGGTAGGGGTACCTTGTCGACGTACCAATTACGAGTTGTGCTGATTTGGTAGGCTGGCATGAGGCAGCACGCTTGTTCATGGGCTAGTTTATTATCAGTTGAAATAATGTGCCATATTTATTGGGTGTCCCTACAATCATGGGGTGTTGGGTTAAGAGTAGGGAAAATCTGGGGAGTCCCCATACCCTTGTAATCATTTATCATGTGTCATTTATCATGTGTCATTAGCAGATTTCTTGCCATCATTTTGGGACATCACCTCTCTCTAGGGTTTTGTCTCTCTCCTCTCTCTATCATTTCTATGCATCGACCATCTCTCTGCTAGCGTTTTTGCCAGTGATCTCTCTCTCTCTCTCTCTCTCTCTCTCTCTCTCTCTCTCTCTCTCTCTCTCTCTCTCTCTCTCTCTCGCGTTGCCCTGACAATCCCCCCCCCCCCCCCTCGCACTGCCCCACGCGCTTCCCCCCTCGCGCCACCTCCCCCCCGGAACCACCTCCCTCGTGCCACTTCCCCCCCTCGCGCTGCCCCTACAGCCCCACGCGCTCCCCAACCTATAGAGACCCCCCCCCCCCCCCCCCTTCTGCGCTCTGCTACCTCCCGCCCAACCCCCACCTCCTTGCAGGTACAGTAGTCAGAGATTTGAAGGGTTTTTTCAAGAAATTTGAATTTTTTCATTACAGAATTTCAAAAAATAGCAGAATTCAGAAATTGCAGAATTTCAAAAAATTGCAGAAATTGAATAAAGCGGGGCTTGGTTGTAATTTGCAGAAATTGCAGAATTGCACGCCATGTATGCTTAATGTGGGAGAACATGTATGCATATATGTGGAAAGCCTTGTGCATGTAGGTCTCCTTCCGCCGCAAAATTTCCTCTCGTTTTGTTAGCAACGACCAAACATGAAGAAGCAAAACGATAAGCCCGACCCCTTAGAAAATACAGTCCAAGAGTGCAAAGAACAAACGGCCGAGACCATTAACGAGATCAACCGCCACCTATTAGGGACAATAAAACTACTCGAAGATTGCGTTTTGGCCCAAGAAAGCAAGATCACTGCAATGGGAGATCGTGTGATGGCCCAAGACGAAGAGATTGCGTCACTCAAGAAGGAGCTCGCTGAGGCAGGATCACGAAACATGATCGAAGAGGGAGAATTGCAACCCTCTGTAATAGAAGAACTCAACACAATCAAAGAACAAGTGCGAGCCATTAAAGAAGGGGAAAAGCAGCATAAAGAAATGATGACCTCTTGGGTGGACGTTATTACAAAGACTCAACAGAAAGCAGATGAGGCTAACAAATGGATTAAGGTTGCCAAGAAAGGAAAAAGTGAGGAAACAACATCCACACCCACCATTATCAACCTGACACTAGAAGAGGAGCAAAGAAGATGTGTACGCTCTCTACATGTGAGAATTTGCGGCCTTAAAGACAAAGATGATGTAGATGAAGAGGTAAAAGAACTCATGGCTTTGATGGGGGTTCATGAGCCGATGCACTCAAGAGCTTGGAGAGTGGGCAACAAGAAAAGTGGGAGCAAGGGGGAAACCTTGAAAGAAAGGACACTCATCCTCCGCTTTCCCTCCATAGAAGCGAAGGAGGACTTTTTGAAGAAGAGACCAACTCTTAAGAAGACGGGCATCTTTCTTGGGGATGACCTTAACCTCTCACAAGTCGCCCATATGCAGGAAGTAATGCCAAAGATTAGAGCGGCAAGGGAAAAAGGTAAGTGTCACGTGACACATCCAACCCTAGGTGTCCGTGGACAAGCTACAGCATGATCAGGGTTCAGTCAATCCAGTCAATCCAGTCAGTCTAGATTTAGCAGTGATCTGGCACTTTTGTGAGTCTATTCGTAGACCGTGTATGCCCAGTCACTTAGCATAGATGCATATCCTTTGGTTGCACACAGCATGATCATCAGAATTCCCATCAGAATCCATTAGAATCAGTTAGGGGAATTTTCCAGTGCATTTAGCCTATTTTCCCTATTTTTGGTATTTTCACTTATTATTTTTAAGTGACTTCCCAACAAAAGTAGGTAGGGTAATTTTGCTAAGTTAATATATAAGCAAACCCAAGTTAGCACTATTTGGCAAAAGAGGCAACAGGAGCTCTCGCTCAACAGGCACCTTCTCAGCAAGAACCCATCAGAAACCTTGGCGTTTTGGTTTCCCTCAGCACCTCCCAAAGATCCCCTAGCGTTTGCAGTTCTCTCATCGCCAGGAGTCCCCAGAACCCCATCGTTTTCATCGCCACAGATACTCAGCCTAGCGTTTTCAGTTGACATCGCCACGACTCCACAGCCCTGGCGTTTTCAGCCACGATCGCCAACAGCAGACCCAGAACAGCCTAGCGTTTTTGCTAGCGACAGCAGGCAGCCCAGCGTTTTTGGTTTTCAGCCCTTACCGCGTCAAATGGTCAACGTTTTCAAGCCTATTGGACAGCAGCAGATTCAGCCCTAGTTGGTTGCAGAAGATCCCCAATTTCAGCCCATAAAAACGCAGCCAAAACAGTCATTTTCAGCCACCGAAACAGCCCCGAAATTCAGCAGATAGAAGACCACAGATTTTAGCCCTAAAGTCGTCGTCGTCATCACCGTCGTCGTCATCGGCATAGTCCCAAGTTGCATCAATCTCATGCATCAGCATTGTACCACTTTGTGCAATCATAAGTAGACCACTCTCGCCGACGAGTGGGGCCTTCGGAGGAGGGTTTTACAAGGTCTCTTGTGTCGTATCTCTCTTCTCTCTCTATCTCTCGGTCTCATACACTTGCACGCACAGTGTCCATTCACTTTGTTTGTGATCATAACATTCTCTCATTAAGAACGGAAGGCTCTACCTTCCATAAGAATAAAAGGAACCTTGAGCACAGTTCGGAGCACTCATCTTGAGCAAAGCGCAACAATCATTCCGCTGCACCTAACAGTAAGATTTCCTTTTACCAAGATGGAAGAGTGGTGATATTGGAGCCACGCTCCACATGACGGTGTGAGGCCTATGGGACCACACTTAAAGTTGCTACCTAGAATTGTAATGGATGTATGCGTCTTGATGTGGGTGCTTTTGAGGAGAGTTTTAACAGGAGAGACATTATCTTCTACTCTGAGACGCATCAAGCCCTTGGGCAGTCTATGCCTCACATTAGTGGATACAAATGGGAGACAGCCTGTAGACAGGAGACACGATCAGAGCACAGGGGGCGGGACTCAAGAGGAGTGGCAGTGTTATTCAGGGAGGAGTTGCAGCCATTGATACATATAGCTCGCAAGGATGAGCAATCTAGGTACATGTGGGTGAGATTGAGAGCAGAGACTGGAAGATATCTTTACATTGCTATTTGATACTTTCCCTCGAGTACGTCAGTATATGCACCACCCAGAGGACAGTCCCCCTTCTCTATTTTGGATGATGACATATGGGAATTCTCTAGAGATGGTGACATTATCATTCTAGGGGACTTCAATGCTAGGATTGCCCATCGTCAGACAGTATTTTATGATACTTCAGAGGAGATGCTGAGAGAGTTGGATGTTGCAGAGACGGGCCTATCCAGACTATCACACGATGGGGAACATACTTAGTATGGACGGCACTTGATAGACATGGGCATTGCACATGGATTGGCCATCCTGAATGGCCTACAGAGATTTCTCGCTGCGGGAGGTTTCACATGCTTTCCACACAGACATGGAGCCAGCACAGTGGATTATGTCATGGCACAACCAAGCCTCATCTCTAGTATCCAGGATCTCATAGTTGGGACCATACCTGTTGGGATGGCAGTGGATCATGCTATTGTGTGTTAACCATCTCTTTCTAGTTCAGTGTAGCACACACTCCACGGGTAGCAGCCCCTAATCGCTACACCTTCACGTGGAGACCGATTCTCTATACATAGACAGGATCTAGAGACGCCTATGCACTAAGGAGCCATGGCGACCTCTGGAGGAGCTTACTACTATACTTACACACACATGACATGATGCAGCAACAGAGGCATACCCACACACCCAGCCTGGGCAGAGACGCTGTTTTGGGAGCATGCTTCAGAACAGCTGTATGATAAGAAATGCCGCCAGACTAGAGCTAGACTTCAGAGGGAAGTGCTTTTGGGGGACATCACTCACAGACAGTAACAGATTTACTTCCGACACCTAGTGCGGCGGAAGAAGAGGGCATTTCGACTAGAGCAGGATCTATTGTCACAAGACGGACACCACATGCCAATAGAAAAGAACAGATTGAACAGACTTTTAGCACTTCAATAACAACTGAACTGAAAGAGAGAGAGCACGACACACGACACGGAGTGGCAGAATTCCACCCCAGAGAGTATTGGCCCCAAACCTTGGCACCCCTTTTGGTATTTCTTTATATTGCATCAACATAGTACAAGCCGGTACTCTAGACTCTGCACCTTCTCCAAGAAGCATGCCAGAGAATGAGCCCTTAGCACATATTTAAAGGCCCTAGGCCCCAAAAGCAGTTTACATGAAAAGCCTTCAAAACTCAAAAGCTTCTGGTCCAAAAGCAATGCCAAAAAGCTGCCAGCGGGATTTGCAAAATTCCGTACAACTACCACGTCATCAATCAGCGCAAAACGTGGAGCATCCATACAGTTTCCACGTCATCAGTTTTGCGTGTGTGTGTGAGTCCTACTTTATTTTAATTTGTTTTGTTTTGTTTTCGGAGTCGGGTAGGGCACGCCCGATCGCTCCCCTCATACACCAAAAAAGTATACAAGAAGAACGACCAGAACTATGCACCCAGAAACCGAAGGCAGACGCTTTTGTCATTAGTTTCCTCTGGACTACTAGAGGCCAGAATTATCTACACTCTTAGGGCCATGACTAATCCCTTGAGAGACCCATTTCGCCAACTTGATTTGGACGTGACAGCGACCAAGTACCTCTGTTCAGAGGCCCAGGTACTGCGGGACTTGCTTCGGTCTTCCCTTTGGAGTGGAAGGGCGTCGGCTCACAGGTGGCGTCCGCTGAGGTTGATGGTGTCTCCCTTTTGCACCTCCCAACCCCTTTTAGGTGAAGTTGACCTCCCCCCGGGGGGGGAATGGCACTTGGGCGCTCTTGTAGCTCATCTGGCTTCGCTTGGGGAGAATTACGTCATTTCCCCCGGAAGGACGGATTCAAAATAACAGCATAGGAAGGGGAGCATTATCTCCTCATCTGCCTATGCAGAGCATCGAAATACCGGGGTACAACTTCACCGAGGAACTTCGCCACAGGCACATGCCCTGCGGTTCCGTCCCTTGAGTGCGATTTAATGTCCCTTTTATTTTAATCCCTTTATGTCACTGGGGCCCCATCGGACGAGGTCCCCATAAGTTGGTAGGACTTCTTCTTCTTTTGCTGCTTGTTCTTCTTAGGGTTTAGGCCCCTCGGACGGCATCTGCAAGTTGGCTCCATTCTTAAGGGCTTTGACACGTCAACAGTTTGTGACATCTATACCAGTTATTCTTGAGTCAAGACTCGCGTGAGGCATGGCGGCTCTTTCATGAGCTATCGCCCCCCCCACCATTACCTCTACAAAGACTTGGGGTCAGTACGCATCATCTTTGTACACAGTTTCTGGACAGCCGCCCCTTCCCGAGCCCCCCGATCCATGCCCACACACATGTGCTTTTTTCACCGCTGAGATGGTGAAGAAGGCCATTGACAGGATGAGGATTGGGCGAGCATATGATCATGGTGGCTGAGCATTTCGTGCATGCTAGTGATCTACTAACAGAGCTTCTAGCAGTCATGTTTAACCGTGCCATGTGGCTTGCCTGATACTTGGAGCCTATCTACGATTGTGCCTATCTTCAAATCAGGAGACCCTATGGAGCCTGGGAATTATCGCACTATCATGATTGGACACACACATTGGCACGGTTGTACGCATCCATTCTTAAGCAACAGCTGAGTAGATGGGCAGAGAGAGAGGAAATGCGTGCAGCTGGGCAGGCAGGGTTCAGGAGAGGTTTTTCTACTCTTGACTATATCTTGACACTCGGGGCCATCATCGGGGAGGGCAGATCCTGTGGGAGACGGATCTATTGTAGCTTTGTGGACTTCCGCAAAGCATTTGACACAGTACCCAGAGCTAGATTGATGTGTAGATTACGGGAGATGGGAGTACCCACAGAGCTCATCTGGGGGATTATGGCATTGTACAGATCAGTAGTAGAGCATGTACGCACTTCAAAGGGTCTATCTATATCGGTTCACTCCACTATTGGGGTGAAGCAGGGCTGCCCGGCGGCCCGCTCTCTCCTACGCTATTTGGTATGTATGTGGATGAGGTTTCTAACTACATTGAGAGAGATGGTGATAGAGGTGCACCGTTGGCGGGGACATGCTGATGATCTTGTGTTGATCTCCGACTCTCCGGAGGGGATGCAACGTCACTTGGATGCTTTGCATAGGTTTGCCCATGAAAGTGGTTTGTCTGTCAACCTTGGTAAAACCAAGGTCATGGTATTTAATACCACCCCACAGTGGATCAGGAGGTCAGTGCCTGCATTCACATACGGCCAGGAGATAGTGGAGTATACAGATGCTTACACTTACCTTGGAGTGGTTTTTAGTGGACCAACATTTTCATTGAGGAGAGTAGCAGAGACTAGATTGACGAGAGCCCACTCGGCATTGGGTAGATTGGAGAGGATGTGTTCACACGTTCAGTTTCAGGAGCCTCGGACGAAGCTTTGGCTCTTTGACACTTTGGTGGCTTCTTCATTGCTCTATGGAGCTGAGATATGGGGGCCTTCATTGGATCATCACAGAAGGACAGGTCACACTGATGGATGGGGGGACATGGAGAAGCCCCTGGTCTCTATGATCTCGCGGCTCATTAGAGCCAAGGCTTCAGTACCACGTGCCATTATCTGAGCAGAGCTAGCTGCCCCCCCACTAGTGGTTGAGGCGCTCACCAGATCTGTCTCCTTCATACACCGCATCTGGGAACTTCCCAGAGACGGATACGCCCGCCTTGCACTTGATCCTCTCAACAATTAGCCATGCAGGGAGATACAGCATGTTGGTATGGGGAGATAACATCATGGTTCTACGCGCATGGGTTCAGTATAGACAGATTGCCCCCCTTCCAATACTCACTGGATGCACCCTCCCTGACTCTTGCACAGTTCGAGATCACCAAGCTCATCCGCCAAGACCTGACTCAGCTAGACACCAGGAGGACATGGAGACAGCCATCACAAGAGCTGGGCACGAAGATGGCTTTCTACAAAGAGCATCTTCTCCAGCTTACGGCGGACGGTTTTGTGACGAGGCCCAGATACATGGACACCAACTTGTCTCATGGGATACGGTCTGAACCCACCAAACACCCCCCCCCCCCTCTCCCCCCTTGTATCTCGTCTCAATCTCCAATCAACTTCAGATTTATTTCCTTTCTCCTTGGTGTTAGTTCTTTGTAACTTTGTACTTTGTAATTTCCCTACTCAGACATGATATCAGATTCACCAATTGTAACTTTTTGGTCTCATAGGTCATTTTGGCCTTTCGAAGACGTATCTATCTATCTATCTATCTATCCACTTCTTGGTCTCCCCTCCCCCTTCCGCACTGTGTGGTTGCAAGTGTTGCACCCGAGGCCCGCAAGGTGGGTGGTCGACACACGGAGTACGCTACGAAGGGGATCTATCATGGTAGATTCAAGATCTTGCCGTTGCCCGGTTTTGAGAGGTTTGCTCACAATATCAGACTTGATCATCATCTAATTCACCTTTTCTGCTGCATCTTTCACATGGTATCAAAACCTAGGCGTGCTCTCGGGTCGGATTGGTGATCTATGCAAGTATATGGTGCTGATGTTTTGCGACAAAAAAATCTTCTTGGGGCTGATTCCACAATGAAGGCTGATCAATTAGCATAATTGTTTTTCTCGCACATATTTCAGTTGCATGGGATGTCTACATTTATTATTTCAAACAGAGATCCCAAAATTATGAGCTTGTTCTGAAGAGCAGGAGAGCAATATAGGAGAATGTGGGTACTTCACTTAAATTCTATTAGTCCTTTCATCCATAGACCGATGGGCAAACAAAGATTACCAACTCCATAGTACTAGACTTGTTAGAGTGCTACATCTCTAAAAGTGGGAGAAGTATTTGCCATTGGTGGAGTTTACTTACAACAACACTATTCACACTTCGACGAGGTGTCACAACGGTGATGACATGGCAACCCTAACTCAAGGAGGGGTGATAGAATCATCTGTGATGACGTAGCAACCCTGTACGGATAAAAGATGATGACATGGCAAGCTGTATGGACCCGCAGAACGCGCCATGATTTATAGGTGCTGACGTGGTAGTTTGGCTGCAAGACTGGAAGGTGCTTTTGGGCACCTAATTTTAGCAGTTGCTTCAACAACACTGCCAGCTTTTTGTTTCAGATGCATTTCGGTTAGATTATAGAGAATGCGTTGTGCTCCTCCCAAAAGTTATACTCTATGAAGATCAATATAAAAGAAATACTAAAAGTGGCGCCAAGGTTTTGGAGCCAATGCATCTTGAAGTGGAACACTCCATGTCTACCGTGTGGATTCTCTCTCTCTCTCTCTCTCTCTCTCTCTTAGGTCTCTCACTGTTTTTAGGGTTTTGCCACTGTTTTTTTGCTTTTTTTAGGGTTTCGAAACTGTTTGTTTGCTGTTTTTCAAGGTTTCGTCTCTGTTTTTTGCTGTTTTATAGGGTTTCATCACGGATTCTTGCTGTTTTATAGGGTTTTGAAACTAGTTTTTACTGTTTTTTAGGGTTTTACCGCTGTTTTTAAGATTTCACAAGCGGTTGTTGCTGTTTCTTAGGGTTTCTTGTATTTTTTTGTTGTTATGGAGTCTCTCTCTCTCTCTCTCTCTCTCTCTCTCTCTCTCTCTCTCTCTCTCTCTCTCTCTCTCATGGGAAGCATTGGAGAAAAGCCAACGGCTTCCCCTAAGTGTAAGAAGACACATCCCTCGCCGCCCGCCCACAAAGCCTCCTTCATGAGGACAGGGAAGAGGATGTCGACAATAGAGAAGGAAATGAGAGAATGGAGAAACGAAGTGGAAGAGTGGAGGAAGGAGAGGAGTCTCTTCACTCAAGGATGTCAATACTGTTGAAAAAGAGGTCACAAGCCTCATGTCCATCATGAGAATGGAGAAGCCTAAACACACTAAGGCATGGAGGGTGGGCAAGAGGAGTGAAGGCCTAGGAGAGTCCTCAAAGCAAAGAGCACTCATACTACTTTTCCCCTCCTTGGAGGAGAAGGAGGAGTTCTTGAAGAAGAGGCCAACCCTCAAGAAGACATGTATTTTTCTCGGTGATGATGTCACGTGACACATCCCAACCCTATGTGTCCGTGGACAAGCTACACCACAGCAGGGTTCAGTCAAGTTCAGTCAAGTCTAGATTAGCACTGATCTGGCACTTTTGTGAGTCTATTCGTAGACCGTGCATGCCCAGTCACTTAGCATAGATGCATATCCTCCGGTTGCACACAGCATGACCATCAGAATTCCCATCAGAATCCATTAGCATCAGTTAGGGGATTTTTCAAGTGACTTTATCCCATTTTCCCTATTTTTGACATTTTTCACTTATTTATTAAGTGACTTTTGTTGGGTAGTCAGTAGGGCAAATTGGGTAAGTTAATATATAAGCAAACCCAAGTTAGCACTCCACAACAGAAGAGGCAACAAGAGCTTCCCGCTCAACAGGCAACTTCTCAACAGTACCCCCCCTCATGACCCCCCATCGCCATACCTCCCACTCTTGGCGTTTTTGTCCAGATCAGCCAGCGCTTGAAGCTTCCCCCCTTCTGGCGGTAATTCCCCTGCAGATCAGCCCCCACAAGCCAGCGTTTTTGGCATTGGACCACCAGCAGCCACAGCGTTTTTACTTCAGCCTTTCAGCCTCAAAAACGCAGCAGACTTCATCAGCAAGGCAGCGTTTCCTTCAGCAACTGCAGCCAAGTTATCCCAGCTTGATGAGGAATCACCAACGCTAAGGAGGGCTGCCATACCACGTTTTTAAGTGTCCAATAGGCCTGCTGTCCAGTGTTTTCAGCAGATGCTTAAAGCCATAAAACGCAGCCTGAAGGTGCCTAACATCAGCGTTTTGTGTCTTCAGCAAGATCCCCGACAAAGCCTTCAAAATCAGCCATGAAACAGCAAGAAAACAGTCATTTCCAGCCATGAAGACAACCCCGAATTCAGCCCTAGAAGATCCCAGATTTCAGCCAAGTCGCCGTCGTCGTCATCGACATAGTCCCATTGCATCTGCATTGTACGCATTTGTGCAATCAAGTTAGACCACTCTCGCCGACGAGAGTGGGGCCTTCGGAGGAGGGTTTTACAACCTCTCGGGTGTCGTATCTCTTCTCTCTCCTTCTCTCAGTCTCATCCACTTGCACGCACAATCCACACTTTGTTCGTGACCACAGCACTCTACAAGACAGAAAGCTCTCTCTTTCCATAAGAACTAAAAGGAACCTTGAGCAGGAAGGATCACTAATCTTGAGAAAATACAACATTCATTCCGCTGCACCTAACAGATGATCTCACCCTCTCGCAACTAGCTCACATAAGAGAGGTGATGCCAGAGATTACAGCAGCCACGGAGAAGGGAAAGACTGCCTTCTATAGAGAGTAGAGCGACACTCTACATGACGGTGTAGAGACCTATGGGACCATACTGAAGATGGCAGCCTGGAATTGTAATGAATCTTATAGGTTGGATGTGGGCGCCTTTGAGGATACCTTTCGGGACAGGGACATTATATTCTTCTCAGAGACACGTCAGGCCCCTCGACAGATGATGCCACATGTGACACGATATAGATGGGAGACAGCTTGCCGGACTGACACACAATCTGAGCATGGGAGCAAAGGATCGGGGGGAGTAGTAGTATTATTCAGAGAGGAGCTACATCTACTTCTACACATTGTACGAAGAGACGATCATGCTAGATACATGTGGGTGAGGCTGAGGGACGGAGGGACGACACAGGCAAATTTTTATACATTGCCATATGCTACTTTCCCCCCAGTACATCAGTCTATGCTGGGCCTAGAGGTCATTCACCTTTCTCAATCCTAGACAATGACATATGGGAGTTTTCCAAGGATGGTGACATCATCCTCCTAGGGGACTTCAATGCCCGGACGGGCAATGCTCAGACAGCCTTCTATGACACTTCAGAGGAGATGCTTAGAGAACTAGATGTAGGAGATTTGGGGCATGATAGACATTCACAAGGTAGGGAGCAGACAAACTATGGGAGACATCTCACGGAGATGGTGACTACACATGGTCTCGCGATACTTAATGGCCTACAACATTTTCCTAGAGCGGCTGGTTTCACATGCTTTCCACATAGGCATGGGGCCAACACAATGGACTATGTCATGGCACATCCGAGCTTCGTTCCCTGCATTCAAGATTTCACTGTAGGACCAAGACCAATGGGTGTAGCAGTGGATCATGCTCTCTTGACACTTTCCGTCTCCTTTCAGTACAATACAGCCCAGGTGTCAAGAGGGAGGACACATACCCGCTATCCATTTACACCAGAGATTGATTGAGTTTATACAGAGGAGATCTATAGTCGTCTAAGTACAGCAACCAAGCCATGACTCTCAGTGGAGGAGATCACCACTTTACTGACTGAGACATTGCATGATGCAGCAACAGAGGCATACCCACACACTCAGTCTAATCCGAGACGCCCTTCTGGGAGCATGCCTCAGAACAGTTTCGTAAGACGAGGAGTGTAGAGAGACGAGAGCACAGCTTCAGAGAGATCTTATCCTAGGGGTCATCAATCACAAACAGTCTCCGATAGCCTTCAAGCGTCTTGTGCGACGGAAGAAGCGAGCATTCCTAGCTCAAATGGAACGAGACTTATACCAGTTCTTCTTAAGCAGAGACTCGGAAGAGGCATGGCGTTTCTTTCATGACCACTTGTCACCAACGTGTGACTACTATCTATCCTTTTTGTTGATTTCTTTCTTATTATTTATTTACTTTCACTTTTTGGAAACACCCCTCGGGAAATCTAACTGCCCTGCATTGCATAGCTAGTGTGGAACTGTCCAGAGGGAGTCCAGGCCTGAGGGCAAGAGAGCACTAAGGTTGGACAAAAACTATGGTTAGCCAAAGTGGCGTCATTGACTAGCCAAAGTGGAATCCTTTGCTACAGAGGCTACATTTCAGTTCTGGGTGTGGCTGCAGTGTACAAAGGGGGTCGGATGACCTAGAAAGATACAACGGCAGCATCTCCTAAAATTTAGGGAACTGCTATTTTGGGACTTGAAAATGTGTTTGCTTCATTACCTCCGGAATGACAAGGGGAACATTTTCTTACTCTGCTGTGAAGTCAACAAGTCAACTGGGCAACCGGTTGGGAGATTTTTAGGTGGCAACCCCGAAACGGAAAAATGCTTGTAAATGTGCCAAGTGGCACCTTCTGGTGCACTTTCCTCATGCAACAAGAAGTGGCGCTGAATTTTAAGCTGGGAGAGGCTCATTTTCAGATTTTGTCACAGGTTAAGAGCTATGGAGTGCTTACTTTCCCTCCTATGTACAGTGCAGTGCCAGGAGTGATGCCCTGCACGCTACGCACTGCCCTCTCTCTCCCCTATGGCAGTATGTTATGCCCCTCTAGTGGGCTTTTCATTTGACCAATGTACAGTTGTGTGGGTTCATGCGCGATTGCCGAGGCAAGAGCCTCTTGCACAGGTACTGGATTAGCTAGCGGCTAATCCCCTGCAGGTACAGGTGAATTCGGAGAGGTTTCACGCCAGAAATCTCGTCCGTTTCAAAGGGCAAGTAGCCCTACAGGTGCAGGAGCTCGAGGACTTGCTACGGATGCGACCGACACGCGAAACGGAGCCCGAAACAGTAAATTACAGCCTGCTGTGTATTTTTGCAGGTTTAGGGTTTTGGCCCAAAACGGTCCCTAATACCCCCAGGACGTTCGGGGACGCGAGGGGACCGCTGAACAGGTGATCTGGCGCATTTTCGGCGCTGAAAACAGAGAATTCAGCGTGCTGCAGATTCTCGCCAGGTTTTGCAAAGTGCCTGTATGCGTCGGGAAAGTCATTCAATGCGTGGGAATACTGACTGTGAAGGATCCTAGTACAGTTATGCTGCCGAAATTGGGCCGGAACAGTTGAAATTCAGCCGAGCTTGTGCGGCGCAGCTTGTAGGGAACCACAGCGTTTATTCCCTCTTTTTAACAATAAAGAAATATCGAAAGGGGTGCCTAAGTTAGGGGCCAATCTGGTGTCGGTCTACTCATACAGGTGCAGTCTAGCAGCCTGTATCCCTCTCCCCTTTGTTGTGTCTTGAAAGTACAGGTAAAGTGGGCGACAAATTTAATGGGTGAAAGCTAAATCAAGGTTTGAAGTAAAGTCTACCGTCCTTTTTGAAAGTACAGGCCGGTTTCATGGTTCCATCGACGGGATTAAATCACTTTTTCCCATAGAAGTGAGCCTTGGTCAGTTTGGGCTTGAAGACACAGGGGATCATAGACCAGACACAGGGAATTGCAATTATGGCTGACAGACCAGATGATTGACTGAAGAGGTTTCCTCTTCACAGGGTCAACAGACACATGAAGTGGGTGAGTCTTCAAGACCACCACAGACGGATGATGATATATTCAGGACCCAGTTGGCTACTGCTGTGGCTATGTTCACACAAGTAATGCAGAACCCGAGGTTTTTAGCCTTTCTGCAACCTCCTGTTCCATCTCAGCAAGTTGGGTCACTGGATCACATTCAAAAGCCTGTTAAGGCTCGAGCACAGGTGATTCATACTGCAGAGTCAATGGAAACACCTATACACTTGACGGAGAACATGCAGTCTCCACAACCTGTGCCTAAGGTGCAAGAACAGGTGGCTGAGATACCAGTCTTTCAAGCTGTACCAATTCAGCCAGCCACTTTTCAACAGCCTATAGCTAGTTCTAATGGGCAGGGGAGCAACCTACAGGCTATGCAACAAGTCTTCCCACCACCTTCAGTACACCCTGGCTATTTTGGAGGTGGATCGGTATTCCAGAGCATGGTTGGTCATGCACCTGGAAATCAGTTTTACATGCCGGGAACAGTGTTCGGGAGTGCTCAAACGATGATGCCCAACCCCATGTATGGTGTCACGGGCATGCTACCGGGGTTTCAAAGCACTCAGGGTCAAATTGGGATGCCACAGGCAAATTTTGGCATGGCTGGAATTACAAATCAGCAGCCAAATATGGCATTTCCAGGTCAACTTAATTGCGGTCAGGGAACACAAATGAACCCTAACAGTGTTCCCATGTTTCAGTCACTTCCATATGACAACTTAACGCTGCTGGAGAGGCCAACTCCGTACAAAGAAGGTGGCAAAGGTGTGACTTTCACGACCTTTACAGGGTTTGATGACAGGAAGAAGGCTCTCTCATTCCTCCAGCAGTTTGACAAGGCCTATGCATGGGGAAACTTTATAGAGGCTTCAAAGGTCCGCAAGGCAACCACTTTCTTGACAGGGAATGCGGGACAATTGTGAACAACTTTATTGCTTCAAGGGCAAGCTCCGTCCACATGGATTTACTTCAAGCAGATTTTTGCAACAGCATGGTTATCTGATGACTTTGAAGCAGATGTCATGACAGAATGGCACCAGCTTAATGCTGCCACTTACAAGAATCTGGATGACTACAATCGGAAGTTTTGGAAAGCTCTACTTCCAGTAACTTCCTGTAGGTTTGTGCCATTGACAGAATAGATTGAGAAATACTGTTGTGGCCTACCCAAAGAATTGAGAAAGTACTGCACGAAGACCAAAGTCACTACCTTGACGTAGCTCATCGAGGTAGCAAACACTGGCAATGGTTTTCTCAAGGGAGAAGATTGTGAATTCAATACTGGCGTCAAGGAAGGATCAGCCAAGAAAAATTCAGCGAAGAAGTATGTTCCCAAGGAGGTTCCTAAAGTGACTCAGGAGCCGGCCAACGCAAAGAAAGACAAAGCTACGGCTGAATCATAAAAGGGACCAACGAAAAAATGGAAAAGACGTTTTCCTCGCAAGTCGGAAGAACAAAAGAAGGTCCTGAGGTCAGAGAACAAATGCTTCATCTGTGAGCAGCCTGCCCACATTGCTTACAATTGTCCTACAAAGAAAAGGCCAGCTGATTCTGAAGACAAGGAGGACAAGAAAGGAAAGAAGCCCATGGCTGGTCTAATGCCAGATATGGTGGGCGATAAGCCAAATTCAGATGCAAGTGAGATTTGCAGAGCATGGGAAAAGATCAAGGATCAAACAGTGCTTATCTTCTTTGATCCAGGTGCCAAAGCCAACTTCATTTCCCCAGAATTGGCTTCAAAGTTGGGAATCAGACCTGAAGAGATGGGGTATACAGCACAGGCAGGTTTGGCATGTCCTAGCCATACAGAGGCTGTGACACCCATCATTGGAAAGTTGCGCCTACATATCCAGTCCTATGTAGATGCTGAAGAATTTTACATCATGCCACTGGACGGATGTGATGTGTTGCTAGGTATTCCTTGGTTATTTTGTGTACAGGGAATCATGGATGCCTACAACAAAAAGATCACTGTACAGAGCAGGGAAAAGACTCACATTCTGGATGTAAAGCTTAAAGGGGAGTCTATTCCCACTGTATCAGCTTCTGCTATTACTTCTGTAATGAAAAAGCATCTTTCTGCGTACTTGGTTTTTGCACGTTAAGTGTCAGATTGTGATGAATCAAATTTATCTGTGCTAGATAAAGAAAGGTCAATGTTTTTACAACAGTATAGTGACTGTTTTTCCGATTCATTACCGTCTCAATTACCACCAGCGAGACCCGAGGACCATGCGATAGATTTGGTGCCAGGCACTTGCCCACCAAATAAGCCTCCGTACAGGGTTAGTGCGGCTCAGCAGAAAGAGATAATGGGCCAAGTACAGGAGCTGTTAGAAAAGGGGCTGATTCAGCCCAGTTCATCCCCATTCTGTTCTCTAGTGTTGTTGGTGCAGAAAAAGGATGGCTCATGGCGTATGTGCATCGACTACCGTGCACTGAACAAGAATACCATCAAGAATAGGTTCCGTATACCTAGAATTGATGATATTATGGACAAACTAGAAGGAGCAGCTATGTTTAGCAGGATAGATCTAAAGAGTGGGTACCATCAGATCCGCATTTGATCAGAGGATGTGCACAAGACTGCTTTTAGAACAACGTTTGGCCTTTACGAATTTTTAGTGATGCCCTTTGGTCTCACGAATGCTCCTGCTACGTTCAATAGGATGATGGACAGAATTTTCTGTCCACACCAGCAGTTTGTTGGTACATTCTTTGATGACATGATAGTCTACTCAAAGAATGAAGAGGAGCATAGGCATCACTTGGCCATTGTGTTCAAAGAGCTACGCAGTCAAAGGTTGCTCATAAATGCAAAGAAAAGTGATTTTTTTCTGGAAGAGATCCACTTTCTGGGACACATTGTCTCAAAGGATGGTGTCAGAATGGATCCTGCAAAAGTTGAACCGATCAAGTCATGGCCAAATTTGAAGACGGTGCACGATGTCCGAAGTTTCTTGGGACTATGCTCCTATTACAGAAGATTTATCCGAAATTTCGCTGAGATTGCTTCACCGTTACATGCTCTTCAAAAGAAGGCAGTCACCTTTAGATGGACACAGAAAGAGATTTCAGCTTTTAATCTCTTAAAGGAAAAGATGACTTCAAATCCAGTCATTGTGTTGCCAGATCTAAGGAAGTCATTTGTGGTCCAGTGTGATGCCTGTGGTAGTAGCATTGGTGCAGTGCTCATGCAAGATGGCAGGGTAGTAGCCTATGAGAGCACAATTTTGCAAGGGCGAGAGATGACCATGCAGGTCTATGAGAAAGAGTTACTGGATGTGATTCATGCGCTCTTAAGTTGGAAACACTACCTGCTAGGTGCAGATTTCGTTGTCCAAACGGACCATCAGACCTTGCGATACTTCTTGACATAGACAAAGTTATCTGAGAAGCATATGCGATGGGCAAATATCTTGTCCATGTTCCATTTTCAGATTGTGCATGTGGAAGGCAAGAAGAACGTTGTGGCTGATGCTTTGTCAAGGAAGCCACAAATTTCAGCTGTGTCAATTCCTTATCATCATGAACTTGATGATATGAGAGAGCAGTATGCAAATGATGAAGATTTTGCAAGGGTCTTCGAGCAGCTAATGGATAGACAACGTCATGAACACTATCTTCTTAAAGACGGGTTCATGATGATGCATGGCAGATTGTGTGTCACAAAGCCATTGCGACGCAAAGTTATGGAAGAGAGTCATCTCCCACCGTATGCAGGGCATCGTGGTATCGATGCTACAGTTAAAACGGTTGAGACATTCTTCTATTGGCCTACATTGAGAAGGGATGTGGATGCCTTTGTGCGAGAATGCCTAATTTGCCAGAAGGTCAAGTTTGACAGGCAAAAGGCACCAAGGTTATTGCAACCACTACCTATTCCAGATAAACCATGGGAAAGTATTGCTATGGATTTTATCTTTGATCTTCCGAGACCGCAGACAGGAAACGATGGTATTTGGACCATTATTTGCAGATTCAACAAGCAGGCTCATTTTATTCCTGTCAGGAAGAAGATAAAGCCAGATCAGATGGCACGCTTGTTTATGAGCAATATTTTCAAGTATCATGGCATGCCACAGTCGATTGTTAGCGACCGTGATCCATGCATGACAAATTTGTTCTGGAGAGGCTTGTTTGAGAATATGGGCACAACGCTCAAATTCTCTTCGTCATTTCATCCTCAAACAGATGGGCAGTCAAAAGAGGAAAATTCTACTGTCCTAGATCTGCTGAAGTGTTATGTGTCAGAGCATAAAGGAAAGTGGGAGCAGTATTTGCCATTGGTGGAGTATGCATACAATAATACAGTGCATTCATCAACTAGCAAGGCACCTTTTGAGATAATTGAAGGTGGCAAGAAAGTTCCTCCCATACTACATACAAAGGACAAGATATTTGAAGCAGATAAGTATGTTCAGGACATGGATGAAATGTACAAGAAGGTCAAAGTGGCCTTAGAAAAGACTCAGGCAAAGCAAAAGAAAGCAGCTGATCGTCACCGTCGTGAAGTAGTATATTCACTTGGTGATTGGGTGCTTTTACGCTTTGAAAAGGCAAGGTTAAAGAAGATGAAGGGCAAGGAAAGACTGTGTCCAAAGCTCAGCATGCGTTACTATGGGCCTTTTCAAGTGTGCGAGATAATCAGTGATGTTGCATATAGGCTGAAATTGCCTGATAGTTGGAAGATTCACAATGCGTTTCATGTGAGTCTTCTCAGACCCTATGTGGGTGATGTGCCAGAGGATATACCAGCTGAAGATCAGCCGGAAGTCGAGGAACTTGACAAGATCTTGGTCCCCGAACAGATTTTGGCACACAAAGAAAGGAAAGTGAAAGGCAAGGTTGCTACGCGTTACTTGGTAAAGTTTAGAAACTATCCACCAATGGATGCTAAGTGGATGGAAGAAGGTGAACTTGCAGAGTCACCAACTGTGTTATAACTTTACCTGGAAGCCTTCGATTTGCAACCTACCTTGACCCCTTGAGTTTTAAATCTACATGGATTGTCAGTGTGACAATGGCTTCTGAAACAAATGATGTACATGGTATCTAAAGTGAGCTCAAATCAAGTACATGTTACATCAATGTTAGAGTTGTAAAGATTGTCAGTTTGGCAATTGCTCTTATGGAATGTCCAAAAGCTTGGTTAGTGCTATAGAAGTGAGTTCTTCTTGTCAGTTTGTCAAGGATACAGTAATTGCTTCTATTAAAGGGTACATGTGTAACTGCATTCTTAAACTGTCGGTTTGGGTATGCTCGAAAGTGTTACTGGATCCAACGTGTACTATAAGACAGTGGCAAAATGTGTAGCTACCATTTTGTCATTGGAAAGTTAGTGACTCAAAGCAATGGCAGAGTGCGCAGCTACCACTATGTCATTGGGACAGGGTTCACACGCAGGCAATACATGTGTCGACAAGGTGTTGAATACATCAGTGTTGATTGTAAGCATGTACGACATAGATGTAAACGAGGACGTTTGAGATTTCAAGAGGGGGGTATGTCACCAGCGTGTGACTACTATCTATCCTTTTTGTTGATTTCTTTCTTATTATTTATTTACTTTCACTTTTTGGAAACACCCCTCGGGAAATCTAACTTCCCTGCATTGCATAGCTAGTGTGGAACTGTCCAGAGGGAGTCCAGGCCTGAGGGCAAGAGAGCACTAAGGTTGGACAAAGACTATGGTTAGCCAAAGTGGCGTCATTGACTAGCCAAAGTGGAATCCTTTGCTACAGAGGCTACATTTCAGTTCTGGGTGTGGCTGCAGTGTACAAAGGGGGTCGGATGACCTAGAAAGATACAATGGCAGCATCTCCTAAAATTTAGGGAACTGCTATTTTGGGACTTGAAAATGTGTTTGCTTCATTATCTCCGGAATGACAAGGGGAACATTTTCTTACTCTGCCGTGAAGTCAACAAGTCAACTGGGCAACCGGTTGGGAGATTTTTAGGTGGCAACCCCGAAACGGAAAAATGCTTGTAAATGTGCCAAGTGGCACCTTCTGGTGCACTTTCCTCATGCAACAAGAAGTGGCGCTGAATTTTAAGCTGGGAGAGGCTCATTTTCAGATTTTGTCACAGGTTAAGAGCTATGGAGTGCTTGCTTTCCCTCCTATGTACAGTGCAGTGCCAGGAGTGATGCCCTGCACGCTACGCACTGCCCTCTCTCTCCCTATTTTAGTATGTTATGCCCCTCTAGTGGGCTTTTCATTTGACCAATGTACAGTTGTGTGGGTTCATGCGCGATTGCCGAGGCAAGAGCCTCTTGCACAAGTACTGGATTAGCTAGCGGCTAATCCCCCGCCAGGTACAGGTGAATTCGGAGAGGTTTCACGCCAGAAATCTCGTCCGATTCAAAGGGCAAGTAGCCCTACAGGTGCCGGAGCTCGAGGACTTGCTACGGATGCGACCGGCATGCGAAACGGAGCCCGAAACAATAAATTACAGCCTGCTGTGTATTTTTGCAGGTTTAGGGTTTTGGCCCAAAACGGTCCCTAATACCCCCAAGAGGTTCGGGGACGCAAGGGGACCGCTGAACAAGTGATCTGGCGCATTTTCGGGGCTGAAAACAGAGAATTCAGCGTGCTGCAGATTCTTGCCAGGTTTTGCAAAGTGCCCGTATGCGTCGGGAAAGTTATTCAATGCGTGGGAATACTGACTGTGAAGGATCCTAGTACAGTTATGCTACAGAAATTGGGCCGGAACAGTTGAAATTCAGCCAAGCTTGTGCGGGGTAGCTTGTAGGGAACCACAACGTTTATTCCCTCTTTTTAACAATAAAGAAATACCGAAAGGGGCGCCTATGTTAGGGGCCAATTTGGTGTCGGTCTACTCATACAGGTGCAGTCTAGCAGCCTGTATCCCTTTCCCCTTTGTTGTGTCTTGAAAGTACAGGTAAAGTGGGCGACAAATTTAATGGGTGAAAGCTAAATCAAGGTTTAAAGTAAAGTCTACCACCCTTTTTGAAAGTACAAGCCGGTTTCAACACTCCCCTCCCCCAGTGATTACTTCTCCTGATGTGTGGGGTCAACATGCAACATCCTTATATACGGTCCTTGAACAGACACCCCTTCCAGATCCTCTTGAACCATGCCCATCTACGAGTACCTTCTTTACCACTAAGATGGTAAAGACAACCATTGACAAGATGAGGACCAGGAGGGCATATGATCATGATGGTCTAGTAGCAGAGCACTTTATACATGCTAGTGATATGCTGGCAGAGGTTCTTGCGGTTCTCTTCAATCGTGTCATGTGTGAGGGTCTACCTGAGACTTGGAGACTATCTACTATTGTGCCTATCTTCAAGGCAGGTGATCCTACGGAGCCTAGAAACTACTCTACTATTATGATTGGACACACATTGGCACAGTTGTATGCATCTATCCTTGAGCAGCAATTGAGCATATGGGCAGAGAGTGGGGGTATACGAGCAGCGGGACAGGCCGGTTTTAGGAGAGGCTTCTCCACTCTTGACCATATTTTGACACTCAGAGCCATCATTGAGGAGGGTAGGGCACATGGGAGACGGATTTATTGTAGCTTTGTGGATTTCCGCAAAGCATTTGACATGGTGCCCAAAGCCAAATTGATGCGCAAACTATAGAAGATGGGAGTGCCCATTGAGTTGATTTAGGGGATCATGGCTCTCTACAGATCAGTGGTGGGACATGTACGCACTCCAGAGGGGATATCTAATTTAGTTCACTCCACTATTGGTGTGAAACAAGGTTGTCCATTGTCTCCTACTATATTTGGTATGTATATGGATAAGGTTTCTGATTACATTGACAAAGAGGGTGACAGAGGTGACCAGCTGGCACGGACATGGATTCCATTGTTGTAATATGCTAATGATATTGTGTTGATCTCTGACTCACCGAAGGGAATACAGCGACGCTTGGATGCATTACATAACCTTGCGGAGGATAGTGGATTGTGTGTAAACCTTGGTAAAACCAAGGTTATGGTATTTAACACCACACCGTAGTGGATCAGGAGAATAGCACCTACATTCACTTATGGTTAGGAGATTGTGGAGTACACAGATGCATACACTTATCTTGGGGTAGTCTTCACTAGGCCAAAGTTTTCTTTGAAGAGAGCAGCAGAGACTAGACTCACTAGAGCGTATGCGGCCTTGGGAGGATTGGAAAGGATGTGTTCGCAGATTCAATTCCAGGAACCCCGAACAAAGCTTTGCCTCTTTGATACCTTGGTAGCTTCAGCTATGCTCTACGGGGTTCAGGTTTGGGGACCTTGTGTGGGTCAGGATGGGTGGAGAGGTATGGAGAGGCCCTTGGTATCTATGATCTCTTGGCTGATTAGAGCCAAGGCCTCCGTGACACACAAGATCATTAGAGCGAAGTTAGCAGTCCCCCCTATGGAGATAAGAGGCGCTTACCGGATCAGTCTCCTTTATGCACAACTTATGGGATACTACCAGAGACAGGTATGACAGATTGGCCCTCGAGTCCTCCAGACCATTAGCTTTACAAGGGGACACATCATGCTGGTATGCACAGATGTCATCATGGTTCCAAATACATGGCTTCAGCATGGACAGCTTGCCTCCCTTCTAGTACTCCCTTGATGCACTTCGTTGTCTCTTACACGGGTGGAGATTACTAGACTCATTCGCCAAGACCTGACCCAGTTGACACCAAGAGGACATGAATAGCGCGACACAGGAGTTGGGCACGAAGAAAGCTTTCTGTCACACAAGATGGGGACCAAGTGCCAACGGAAAAGACCAGACTAAACAGACTTTTAGCACTTCAATAACAACTGAAACTGAAAGAGAGAGAGAACATGCAACACGGAGTGGCCGAATTCCACCCCAAAGAGTATTGGCCCCAAACCTTGGCGCCCCTTTCGGTATTTCTTTATATTACTTGAACTCGGTACAGTGTCGGTACTCGCGCTCTGCACCTTCTCACCGAAGCGTGCCACAAAATGAGCCCTCTGCACATATTTAAAGGCCCTTGGCCTATGAAAAGCAGTTTACATGAAAAGCCTTCAAACTCAAAAGCAACTGGCCCAAAAGCTACCAGCGCAAAAGCTCAAATCAGTACAGCTCTGCCACATCAGCAGTCAACGTAAAACGCGGAAATGTATACAGCTCTGCCACGTCAGTAGGTAAACGCAAAATCCAAAAATCCGTACAATCTGCCACCTCAGCACGCCAACGCAAAATCCGAAAATCCGTACTTCTCTGCCACGTCATCAGCTGGTTACGCTGTCTTTTGTGTGTGAAGGTCCAGCTTTATTTTAGAGCCTTTATGTCACTTGGGCCCCATCGGACGCGGTCCCATAAGTTGGTGGGAACTTCTTTCGCTTCTTCTTCTTCTACTACTTCTAATTCTTAGGGTTTAGGCCCCTCAGCCGTGATCTGAAGGTTGGCTCCGTTCTATAAAGACTTGACAAGTCAACAGTTTGTGATATCCCCCCTCCTTGAAAGAAAGTAATCAACCGCGATTATAGCATATCTGCAAAACAACTCAAGTAAGCTCAAAAATTTCCAAGGGTCATTCCGAGGGACAATCAATTTTCTCATTCCAAATCGGAGATCTTGATTTCTTGGGTCGTTGGCTTCCCAGAAGAATCTCATCCAAGAAAGAGTCTCATTCCAGATCGGAACTCTTGATATCCTGGGGTCGTCGACTTCCCAGAAGTATCTCATCCAATAAGGAATATTCAGTGGTTGGCACATCACAATGCAACACAAATGTTCACATATGCATGTTACAAGACAGAGAAACATAAAGTCGCCGATGAACACCCCCCCCGTAAATAACCATCTAGGTTCGGGCCATGAGTTGTTCAACGACTCCCTCACACTCCTCCCGCAAATAACCTAAAAAGGTCTGGGCCATGAGATATAGAGGCCTTTTACAACCAAACGTCCCCAAGACCGCAGTCTGCATCGTTTGGAGGTGTTAAGAGAGTAACCACTACTCATACTTCTTAATACTCCCCCCATAAATAACCATCCAGGTCCGGGCCATGAGTAAAAACAGCACTTTTCAATCATTCAATACCCCCCCCCCCCCCCCCCCCCCCCCCCCGCAAATAACCACAAGGGTCTGGGCCATGATTATGAACAAGCATTCTCAAACATCATTTCTCACTACTCCACCCGGGAGTAGAAATTACCGATCATTGAAACCAGTATTAAAACCAGAGTCAAACAATTCAAATCGGCACCAAGACAAGTTTAAAACAGATACCATCCATTTCAAACGATCACCAAACAAGTTTCAAAAAAATTCTCAGACAAAATTCAAACTTTTTATAAAAAAAATCTCGACATCAACCGAGCTCGAAAAAACAATTGACTTTCCATCCTGAAATCTGCACCAAAAATTAGGGTTAACTTCCTACCATAAGGTCGTAGCCGACCACAGCATCGACCATCAGCTCTTAGACAGACAGTGTGATGGGTAAGATGCTATGGTGGGTGCAGCCTGTCAGGCACCATAGACGAGAGAGAGAGAGAGAGAGAGAGAGAGAGAGAGAGAGACAGAGAGAGAAGATAAGGATGCACATGAAGCACACGAGAGATATCACTTAGAGTTCTTTTAGCCTTTATAGGCTTCAAATACAAAGAGGTGGTTCACACCTGGTCGCCCAATTTGGGCTAATCCCAACAATCATCCCCTTCAGCCAAACTTTGCATAATTGCCATCATACGCCCCCTTGAACTTAATTCTTCACTCTCATGAGACAACGAGTTTTTGGTATACTCGCAAACCGTGAGATTTAGGTTTTCTCACAACCTGGTGCTACTTTTGCGCTACCATCATGCGCGTTTATGGTTTACGCCGAGACCCTAGAGTTTTTGGTATACTCTAGCTAATCTCGGGTTTAGGTTTACCCGTTAACCTGAAGCACACGAAAAAGAGAGATATCACTTAGAGTTCTTTTAGCCTTTATAGGCTTCAAATAAAGAGGTGGTTCACACCTGTTCACCCAAGTTGGGTTGATCCCAACACAGTGTTCCTCTGGCGGCGATGGTCGTCCCAAGTCATAGCAATCATACCGGACCTCCAAGGTTATCAGCTCGAATACTTAAAAGAGACACCACTGTGAGATGTCGAGAAATTTCAAGTTATAATCTGTTTAGGGTTTCCATGGCAAGCATTTCGAGATACCCCACTCTGCAAGAAGCTGCCAGAAACCATATAACTACGGGCAAAAAAATTCTTGAAAGCTTGCCAAGTCCTTGGAGCATGCGGCTTGGTAGCTATAGACATCCACCACTGCATGGCACTGCCTCTAAGAAAAACAGCGGCTTGAAAAAAAATCCTTGATCCAAGAATAATCATTATGGCTTATGCCCTGTAAGACATGAGCGATGAAGAGGGACGCGCGCTCGATGCGCGATAAAGTAAGGGTGGGAGTCGCTAATAAGTCTGGGGTCGGGACACGCAGATTCTTTCATAAAATTCCAGTAGCCTTTTGGAAGGACCGGTTTGCTCTATCTGCTCTTTTGTAGGACCGGTATGCTTTTAGAAAAGCACGCGCCTAATGCTTTGATACCACTGTCACAAGACAGCACCACGTGCCAACAGAAAAGAACAGACTGAACAAACTTAAGCACTTCAATGACAGCTCAAACTGAAAGAGAGAGAACACGCGACACGGAGTGGCCGAATTCCACCCCAAAGAGTATTGGCCCAAAACCTTGGCGCCCCTTTTGGTATTTCTTTATATTACTTGAACTCGGTACAATGCCGCTACTTGCGCTCTGCACCTTCTCACCGAAGCGTGCCAGAGAACGAGCCCTATGCACATATTCAAAGGCCCTTGGCCTACGAAAAGCAGTTTACATAAAAAGCCTTCAAACTCAAAAGCAACTGGCCCAAAAGCAGATGCCCAAAAGCTGCCAACGCCTGACAGCTCTGCCACGTCAGCAGTCAGCGTAAAACACGAAAATGCGTACAACCTGCCACGTCAATAGGCCAACGCAAAATCGGGAAATCCGTACTTCTCTACCACGTCATCAATTGGTTACACTGACTTTGGTGTGTGTGAGGGTCCAGCTTTATTTTGATGCCTTTATGTCACTTGGGAAGGGGTCCCATAAGTTGGTGGGAACTTCTTTCGCTTCTTCTTCTTCTACTGCTTCTGCTTCTTAGGGTTTAGGCCCCTCGGCCGTGATTTGAGGTCGGCTCCGTTCTTTAATACTTGACTCATCAACAATTTGTGACACTTTCTATAGAAAGCATCTTCTTCAACTCACAGGGGATGGGTTAGTGATTCGTCCCAGCTATATGGATACACATCTATCTCATGGGTTACGGTGTGCCATTGGAAATCACAAAAGTATGGTCTCAATAAGTCATTTGTATCTATGTGTTATGACCTTTCTTGCGGGTACATGCGATGATAAAAGCGTGCTAACAACACAAGATCATCAATGGCATGTATATATGGCATGCAATCGAGGACGTTTGCGATTGCAAGAAGGGGGTATGTCACGAGGATGTGGCAACTGCTAGCCTTAGTTATTGGTTTCTTTCCCTTGATTTTTGTTTAATTTTTGGGACCCTCTTTTTGAAGCTACAAATGGCCGGACATTGTATGGCCAGTGTGAAACGGCCAACGATCGAGAGTTTCACCCGCAAACGGGAAGGCCTTGTCGTCACGAGTTGGTCAGGCCGACCGGCATTGGAATCGGAGCAGTAAAAGTATATCTAGGCTCTATTCAAAGTTCGAAGAGAAGATCACCAAATAACTAGGCTACATTGCATTTTTGGATGTGGTCTCAGTGGTGATAGATGGTCAGATGACCACTGGAAGTGCCATGGAAGCATCTCCTAAAATTGCTATTTTGGGCCATGAAATCTGTTTGCGTCATTAGCTCCGGAATGACAAGAGGAACATTTTATTACTCTGCCGCTAAGTCAATTGAGCAACCGGTTGAGATATTTTTAGACCAGAAGGTGCAAAACGGGAAAACCATGCATGAGTGCCATTTGGCACATTTTTGGGCACTTTCCAGCTTGAGAGAGAGAGGCGTTGAAACTAAACGTGGGGCTGCATTTTCAGCCGTATGGTGGTACCAACGCTACTGTGTGCTTGCCTACCCACTATGTAGAGTGAAGTGCAAGAACTGAAGCCTTGCACAGCATTCACTGGCTCTCTCTGTCCCTCCGTTCAGTTATGTGATGCCCTACAAGAGGGCTCTTCCCTATGTATAGTTGTGTGGGTTCATGCACGATTGCCGAGGCAAAAGCCTCTTGCACAGGTACTGGACTAGCTAGTTGCTAATCCCCCGCAGGTACAGGAGAATTCGGAGAGAAATCTTGTCCGATTCAAAGAGCAAGTAGCCCTACAAGTGCGGGAGCTTGAGGACTTGCAAAAGCCTCGTGCACAGGTACTGGACTAGCTAGTTGCTAATCCCCCGCAGGTACAGGAGAATTCGGAGAGAAATCTTGTCCGATTCAAAGGGCAAGTAGCCCTACAAGTGCGGGAGCTTGAGGACTTGCTACGGATGCGACCGGCTTGCGAAACGGAGTTCAAAACAGGGAAATCCTGCTGTGTATTTTTGCAGGTTTACAGTTTCGGCCCTAAACAATCCCTAATATCCCCAGGAGGTCCAGGAACGCGAGGGGACCGCTGTGCGAGTGATTTGGCGCATTTTCAGGGCAGAAAACGGAGAATTCAGCGTGCTGCAGATTCTCGCCAGGTTTTGCAAAGTGTCTATGTGCGTCGAGAAAGCCACTTTTTGCGTGGGATACTATCTGTGAAGCGTCCTAGTAGCGTTATGTTGCCGAAATCGGGCCATAACAAGTCATTTTCAGCCCGGATTATGCGGGGCAGCTTGTAGGAAATCATAGGTTTTATTCCCTCTTTGAATACAACAAAGAAATAGCGAAAGGGGCACTAGTCTGTGGGGCCAACAGGTGACGGCATCTGCTTGGTAGCGCTCTATCTTCCAAGCCGTGTGTGTTTGAAGCATCAATTCCCGTTACACGTTTTTATTTGCAAAGTTTCTCTCTGTCCTAAAGTCTAAAGAAAAGTTTCAGGTGAAAACCTACGTCCCGTTGCCGGGAAAGAATCACTTTTTCTTGAAGATGTGAGCCTCGGTTGGTTTGCGGCGAAGACACAGAGTATAGGAACAAGGGATTACACTATGGCCGACAAAGGGAAAGGCATCATGGAAGAGGGTTCCTCTTCACAAGACAGGTAGGCAATTCCTATAGTGTTTGAGGTTGGCGAGAGTTCATGGCCACCTCTGTCTGTACCTCTTGTTGATATGAATGCTCCACCACTACGTGGCTTTATGACTCAGCAACTTGAAGATGGTTGCCGCTGTGAATTTGTTTTCTTGACTGGTGCAGAACACAAGGCTTATGGAGTTTTTGCAAGCGCCACCAGTGCCACAACAGACAAGGCAACTGGTGGTGTTTCTCAACAGATGGTTGCATGACCTCTCCTTACATTGCTACCACCTCCACTACCACCGCAAATGTTTTAGTCTTCAGAGTTGGAATAATTATGGCTAATATACATATTACCCACCGCCAGCGGTTCCTCCTCCTCCTCAACCAAAGGCTTCTAAGGAGGGTGGCTCCATAGTCAAGTTCTTTACCTTCTCTGGAGTTAAAAATAGAAAGAAAGATTTCCAGTTTCTACAACAGTTTAATAACTTCTATTCCCTCAGTCATTACACACAGAAGATCCAAAATTCTCAAGAAGCGATACTTCTAATGACAATGCTATGCAATGGTGGAGTTCATTATCTACCAAACCTCATGCTCTAAGGACATGGCAAGCTTTTAAGAACATATTTGCTCGTAGTTACCGCACATCCCTCATCGAAGTACAACTCGTTGCAAATTGGGAAAATTTAAAGATAATTTCCAACGACACTTTGGAGGACTATAATCAAAGACTTTGGGATGCGTACCTACCAGTTTCATCCTTTAAAAATTTGACTCTGGAGGATCAGTGTAAGAGATCCACAATTGGGTTACTTCACCACTTCAGGAGTATTGCATTTCAAAACACATTTCAACTATGCAAGAACTTATGGACCATGCATCAGTTAATTACAAGGTGCTGAAAGGTAACCTAGTTTTCGAGCCTGAAAAGACCAAAGAACATCCTAGGGAGCAAAGCCTACAAAACCAATCTACCTCTAGAGATCAACACAGTCCAGCATAACAACGACCTCGACTCACTCCAAAGCAAAGGGAAAATCTTCAACGAGGGGGCAAATGCTATGGATGCTTCCAGACTGGGCATACTTTCAACACTTGTCCCGATAGAGCAGCAGGTCAACCGCCAACTGAGTAACCTCCCACCAAAAAAGCAAAGACTACGGTTGAACTTGACGTTTATGCAATAACTCTTCCAGATTCCTCAAAAGAGCTATGTAAGGCCTATTGTCACAAAGTGATGACGTGGCACTAGACCAAATCAACAAGTAATCCTGATCCCTTGTTCGCAAATGAACAATGCTTGCAACACAATGACAATACGATCCACACAAGACAACCCATGAACATCAACGAGATTCTCTTCCAAAGTCCCTAATTTAATAACTCAGTCATGAGATGCTGCCTAAAGAAGGCCGACTTGCCATATGTGCACCTTGTCCCTCAAACAAGGAATGATATATACAAGTTAGCCTTAAATTATAAGCAGTGAGCAGAATCTTAACAAGGAATGATATAAGCTTTCTTTACCTTAACCATACAAAAACTCCAATAGCTGGGACATGAAAAATAACTGGTGATTCAAGACAAAAGTTAAAAACCATCTTCTGCAGTGTAACCTAATCTGAAGTGCTCCTTACATCTAATATGAGGAAAATTTGTTGCAGTCCTTGGGACAGCATTTGTGATCCAGTTTCTGGATACTTTGCTGCTTCCACTGTTCTGCAATGAATACCGCTGATTCAGCTTGTCAACACATTGGGCTTTGCTTGTCCACTCACCATTCAGTACTTCATGTCTCGAACAGCAGTCACATTTGTTAGCAACCAATTGGCCACGTGTGTATCTGTTACTCCAGACTCTTGTATAAGGCTCGATCATCTTATTCATCAGAAAAATGGGAAAAGGTGCTGTATTTTCCGAATTCGAAGGCAATGTTTTTCGCTCTTTATGTTGCGTGCTTCCAGAAAACGCACGAGTAGGTAAGATAGACCCATTTTGCAGGAACGCACGGGAAGAAACTAAAGGCTCCAATGGAATTTGCAAGAGGTCAATTCCTATACAAAATTCCTTCAAGCTCGCTCGTCTGAACATGCTCCCGATCCGCATCAGAGGTGAGAACCCAGTGCAGGAGACCTTGTACTAGCGTTAAGGAAACAATCCCGCGTCTCTGAGCTGCCACTTTGCCGAACTGGGTGAGAGAGAGGGGAGAGAAAGATGCTTCTGCGCTTTTCTTGCTGCTTGCGGACCATCCTATCATACTGCGTGTGGTTGCATGAGCTCCAACAAAGGAGCCGTGTAACGCAAAGCCCTACTTAGCACAACCTCTTCTCAGCTTCCTGAGCATCATCAAAGGATTCGGCGCTCCAAAGCTGGCGCACACAGCGAAAATTTGGTGAGAGACAAGGATTGAGTATGATCTCACGGATTCTCACCTCCTTGTTACTTCAGTGCTCAAAGTAGATATTTATTTTTTTTGGGGTGCAGAAGGTGGACTTTTGCCTGGCTACCCCAAGTTTGAACTTTGGGCTCAGCCACTTGGCGAATTGGAGAGGCATAGGGGGTAAGAGCCTATCTATACTACTCTACTAGTACAGCCGGCCGTCTTCGGCGGCCTCTCCCTCTCTCCCTCTTTATCGCGTGCAAAGGGGCTTGTTTTTGTTTTGGACTTTAGCCTTCAAGTCGCAGATTGTGACACGTGCAAAGGGCTCCCCTTTCCGCCATATTATGTTAGTAGATATATATATATATATATATATATATATATATATATATATATATATATATATATATATATATATATATATATACTACTCTATAACGGCAAAACAAATCCTCTTTTCACGCGTCTCAAAATGCAAGCTGAAGGCTAAACTCCAAAGTGAAACAAATGCAGTTGTCTCCTTCTTTGCAGATGGGGCCCCGCACGTTCAAACTCAACCCGCCTTCTTTGCAAATGGGGTCCCACTCATTTATACTCTCAACTGCGATTCTGCCAACTCAAGCCATCGGTATACATTGCAGCGCTGCAAATAGGGCTCGTATTCATATTCTGAGAGCGAAACAAATTAGCCGATAGAGAGAGAGAGAGCAACTCCCACAACCCTACATTCCCCGCACACAGAGCGAGCCAGCGAGGTAAGCGTTGTCACGTTTGAAATTTGCATGGTGTTGCCTTAGCATTGTGCGCTCATTTGTTTTCTGTATGTACTGCAGGTATTGTGGGAGCTCTTATCTTTGAATGCATCTACAAATTAGCAGGTAATAAGAGGCGCTGCTATCAGAGGCCATCTCTCTCTCTCTCTCTCTCTCTCTCTCTCTCTCTCTCTCTCTCTCTCTCTCTTCGCTTGGCACCAGCAAGTCAGTTGTAGTTATGCGTGTGTGTGGCCGCGTGCACGTGCACCATGGCTGCTATTGAAGACGTGTGTGTGTGTGTGTGTGTGTGTGTGTGTGTGTGTGTGTGTGTGTGTGTGTGTGTGTGTGTGTGTGTGTGTGTGTGTGGAGCCAATGCATGGAGTGCATGTACGAGTTGCTATAGGCCGGGGCAAACACACGAGTTGCTACAGGCCGAGGCAAGCCCAAGTTAGAGCCGTTGCTGCCATTGTGTGAGTGTGTGTAACATTTAATGGCCTAGTAACTTGTGTGTAGCGGAAAATAGCATGAACATAGTGAGCATTTCATTAGAATAGATTCCTAATGAGAATAACAAGAGTGCTTGGTTGGAGAGAGCAACAAAAAGTATAACACCTAGTTAGATAGCATGAACAATACTTCAAAAGAGAGAGAAATTAAGCTATTGACAACAGTTGAGGATCGGATTTACATGGAGCCTGTCCCCCCTCCAAAAGGCTTTGTATTATGGTTTCTTCCATCAAGAGAGACATATTACAATACAATTCTTTGTGTTCCTTCAATACTAGCTAGTGCAATGAAGATGGAAACTTCAAGCACTAAGCAAAACACTTATAAAACACAATATCAATTCACTCAAGGTCTCACCCAAGACCTCACACACCTTCGAAGATGGTGAGAGCTAGCGGGGTATGAGAGTAGATTGAGAGGAAGAAGGATTAGTCTTACGAGAAAGATGTACATCTCCTCACATAATCACTCATATTAGCATAGCTTAGCTAAGTAATTAGCATGGTAGAGGAGATGAGCATGCATTGAAGCTTGGCTCTTGGTTGGATTTGCATCACAAAGCCAAGAATTGTTGGTGTAGGCTTCCCTTCTCACAAGCTTGGAGTAGGTGATAAGCTTTCCATTAAAGCTTGAGAAGGAGAGAGAGAGAGAGAGTCTTCTTACTCCACACATGGACTAGTGTGAGTGTGTATTCAATAATGCCTTTTAAAAAATCAGCCCCCTCTCTCTCTTGGTCGACCCCTCTTGCTATTTGCTCATGCTCACACCCTATTGGCCCACCCCAAGCTTAGCCAATGAAATTTAAGCAGCATAAGTGATAGCCTTCTAACATGTGTCCCCCTTTCCCCTTTTGTGAGAGCTTTAGGTAATTAATCAATGCAACGAAACTCTCATTGGACCCCTTTGGAGACTGTCCAATAGTCTTCTAGAGAGCTTAATTCTTATTGGTTCTTTTATTAAGTGTTTTTAAATTAATTAAACTAGATTAACTCTAGCTTAATTCTCATTGGTCCACCTCCATGGTCATCCAATAGGATTGGAGTACACCTTGTGGGCATATGGGCTAGGGAGCTGACATGTGTCCCTCTTTCCCTTTTGTGTAAAGGAGCTTGTGAGTGTGTGTGTGTGTGTGTGTTTCTCTCTCATCTCCTACTTCTAGGGCTCACCCCCTCCTATGTAGGGATGCATGAAGACTTTTTGAGCACACACAAAGCATCCAATTTTCCTAGGCTTTTGACCTTTGGACACAACCTTTGAATTTTGAACTTAGCATTTTGGAAGTCTTAATGGGCCGAACCTTAGGGTCTTTTTAAGCCCATTGTTGCACCTTGCTCTTTTGGAGATGGCCCCCCCTTTGGATCCCTATTGTAGCCGGTCTGCCAGCTTAACCTATATTCTAGCTTTTTCTCCCTTGCCACTTCCCCATATTAAATGATCAGTTTAACATGAGAAAATCGTTTAAGAGAATTATATATTAGTTATTATGACAGTGTGTGCGTGTGTGTGGAGCCAATGCAGGGAGTGCATGGTAGGCCATGTCCTCTCTCTCTCTCTCTCTCTCTCTCTCTCTCTCTCTCTCTCTCTCTCTCTCTCTCTCTCTCTCTCTCTCTCTCTCTCTCTCTCTCCCCCCCCCCCCCCGCGCTTGGCACCAGTAGCTATAATGTGCGAGTGTGTGGCCGCGTGCATCACCATCTATTAGCACCGTCAATGCTTTTACCCGTGTCAGTAACAAGGGTGGTGTTGTACTATTGCATCATCGTCTATAAGCACCGAGAAGACGGCATCAATGCTTTTGTCCGCATTAGCAACAAGGGTGGTACTTAGCAGCCATAGACGGTGTGTGCTATACTGCTGCATGGATTCTCTCTCTCTCTCTCTCTCTCTCTCTCTCTCTCTCTCTCTCTCTCTCTCTCTCTCTCTCTGTGTGGTTCGCCTGCTAGTGCCAACCAGAGAGAGAGAGAGAGAGAGAGAGAGAGAGAGAGAGAGAGAGAGAGAGAGAGAGACTCCAAAAGGCTTTGTATTATAGTACAATACTTTGTGTTCCTTCAATAGCTTGCTGGTGCAATGAAGATGGAAGCTTCAAGCACCAAGCTCACTTGTAAAACACAACATCAATTTCCTCACGATTTCAGACCCAAGACCTCACACACCTTCGAAGATGGTGAGAGCTAGCGGGGTGTCAGAGTAGATCTAGAGGAAGAAGAAGTATTCTTACGAGAAAGAAGTATTTCTCCTCACATAATCACCCCTAATAGCTTAGCATAGCTTAATAATCAGCATGGTAGAGGAGATGAGCATGCATTGGAGCTTGGCTCTTGGTTGGATTTGCATCACAAAGCCAAGAGTTGTTAGTGTAGGCCTCCCTTCTCACAAGCTTGGAGTAGATGATGAGCTTTCCATTAAAGCTTGAGAAGGAGATAGTCTTCTTTACTTCACACATGAGTTTGTGTGAGTGTGTGTGTGATAATCCCTTGCAAAAGTCAGCCCCCCCTCTCTCTTGGTCGACCCCTCTTGCTATTTCCTCTTGTTGGCCCCTCATTGGCTCATGCCAAGCAAGCCAATAGGAAATAAGAGGTCAAATGGAGAGCCTTGTGACAAGTGTCCCTCTTTCCCCTTTAGTGAGAGCTTAAGTAATTTAATTAATTTTTATTTAAATTCCCATTGGACCTTTCAGTCTTCTGGCCAATAGTAATTAATCAAGCCATTGGGCTACTTAATTCTCATTGGACCCCTTGGCAGGCTGTCCAATAGTCTTTTAGGGAACTTAATTTTCATTGTTTCTTTTATCAAGTGTTTTCAAATTAATTAGACTTAATTTACTCTAGCCTAATTCTCATTGGTCCACCTCTATGGCCATCCAATAGAATTTGAATGGGAATTGGGGGCAACTGGGCTAGGAACCTGACATGTGTCCACTATGCCCTTTGTGTAAAGGGAGCTAGGGTGTGTGTGTGTGTGTGTGTTTCTGTCACTTCTTCTGTGTCTTCCCCTACCTTTGGGGCTTGCCCCCTCCTTGATAGGGATTTTGGAAGACTTTTGAGTCTTCCCACAAGCATCCAAATTTTCCAAACATTTACCAATCGAATGTTTAATTGAAATTTTGAAACCTTAGCTTTTGGAAACCTTGATGGGCTGAACCTTAGGGTCTTTATAGCACCATTAATGCACATTGCTCTTTTGCAGATTGTCCCCCTTTGATACCTATTTTCCCTCCTTTGGATCCCTACTGAGACCGGTCAACCAGCCAAATCAATATTCTAGCTTTTTCTCCCCTGGTACTTTCACATATTAAATGATCATTTTAACATGAGAAAATCGTTTAGGAGAATTAGATATTAGTTATTATGACATTACCTCTCTCTTGAAATCATAGTTGTCCTTGACTATGAGGTAGAGAAGATAAAGCCTAGTCATTAGTCCGTTTGCTAGCGGGTAGAGGATCCCTATTTTACCCTACGACACCGTTCCAGAATGGATGACTAATCCATTTGGCCCTTAAGAGCCTTAGCTTCCGCAAGCATGTATGCGCATCAGTCCTATAAATCTTCTATATTAGAGTGACAAGCTCTACTTGGTGTTCGGCAGACGTCGTCTTCGCTAATATGATTCTAAGCATGCATACTTCTTAACATTTGTGCACAATAAAGAAAAAGAGAGTCTTATAAGACAAAAACCTTGTTTATTTAAACATATTTACGTTTGCTTACTCTAGAGAAGCATTGTAAGCATTGACAAGGTTTAGGTTATCCTTTAATTGTATGCCTTGCATCCATCTAGCATCTTCAAAAGGATAGTTCTTAAACTTAATAAGATATCATTGGATAATCTTACCGCCTCTCAATACCTTGTCTTCATGTCACATAATGGACTCGAGCTACAACACCTCTTCTTGGTCCTCAATCTTCGTCGGGTCTTCGATAATTGGTTCTTGAGGTGGCTCTCCTTTGTAAGGCTTTAGTAGGCTCACATGGAAAGCATTGTGTATGAGCCAATGACTGGGCAACTTGAGTTGATAGGCCATCTCATTGATTGGCCTAAGAATCTGAAAGGGACCATAGTACCTTTTTGCTAACTTAGCATAGTACTTTTGGTGTCCTGTAGGATTCTTGCCGGTAGTGTGCCTTAATCGAGCGTTGGGAAATTTGAGTAAGACCCAATCATTTTCTTTAAAGGCTTGGGCTCTTTTGTGCTTATTAGCAGCAACCTTTTGCCTTTGCTATGAGATAAAGATAGCATCCTTAATCTTTCGGAAAGATTCTTGTAGGTCTCGGCTGTACTCATCTGTAGCGAAGATATTCCCATGAAGCTTGAGTAGCAAGGGACTTTTTTATCTTCCCTCTATGACCTCAAAAGGTGCTTTTCCCGTGGAAGTATGTACAGTGTTATTTTAAGCATACTCCACTAAGGGTAAGTACTTCTCTCATTGGGACTTTTGATCTACTTCTGTGACATAAGCTTTTAGTAGATCAAGAATGGTTAGGTTATCTATTTCACTTTGGCCATCTGTTTGGGGATGATAGGCCAAAAAGAAGTTTAGCCTTGTACCTAAATTCTCAAAGAGACCCTTCCAAAAATTACTGGTCATTCTAGGATCTCTATCCGACACTATGGACATTGGCAAGCCATGGTACTTGAAGATTTGTGATATAAAGAGGGTTGCCATTTGATGGGCTTTGATAGTCTTTTTGGCAGGTATGAAATGTGCTTGTTGGTTAAACCTTTCTACTATCGTCCATATTCCTATATTCCCATGGATAGACTTAGGCAATCCAAAGATAAAATCCATGGATATGCTCTCCCATGGTGAATTAGGGATTGGCAAAGATTGAAGCAATCCAAGTTGCTTCCTCTATCGAACTTCGTATTTTGGCATACCACACATTTTGAAACATACTCTTGTATGTTTGCTTTCATGGTAGGCCAATAGAAATATGTTTCTATCCCTTTTAGGGTAGACTAAGTCCCTCTATGCCCCGCATAAGGAGGAGCATGAGATTCATACATTACTTTCTCACGTAGTGAGTTAGTAACGCATAGTCTATTGCCATAGATAAGATAACCATCTTGTAGGGTAAATGGTTCTTCTTTCTTCCCTAGTGCAAGGGCTGAAATCACATCTCTAAAATCAGGATCAATAGCATACTCATCTATCATAGAAGATAGACCATTGTGAGTTGCTATGGATACTACATTCACTCTCGATCGTCTTGAGAGTGCATCGGCTACTTGATTATGCTTGCCAACAACGTGAGCAATATGAAAATGAAATTGCGAAAGGAAATTTTCCCACCTCATTTGTTTGCCGGAGAGCTTAGTCTACGTCAGGAAGTACTTAAGGCTTTGGTGATCCGTCAACAGAATGAAAGGAGTCCCAGTAAATAGTGCTTCCACGAGTCTAGAGCATATAGAACTGCTAAGAGTTCCTTCTCATATATGCCTAGAGCTTGCTCAACAGGGTCGACCCTTTGAATTTCATAGGCTATGGCATGCCCTTCTTAGAGAAAAACAGCTCCAAGGCAATCACCACAAGCATCACATTGGACATCAAATTGCTTTGAGAGATTGGACATGTAAGCATAGGTTGAGAAATAAGCTTCTCTTTAAGCTTTTCAAAAGCATTGTTCTCCTTGGTGGACCATATATACCTAACGTTTTTCTTTGTTAGGTCATGTAATGGTCCCTTGATTTGTGAGAATTTTTCTATGAAGCCGTTAACCCTCACGGCTCACGGACACCCTATCACCTATGACAGACGTTGTAACCTACGGCGGACGTTGTATTATTTACTTGTAGAGTCAGGTACCGGGCTTGTCGGTCCAATAGGAAAAGGGTAAGAGTGATCGTCGATGAGAGGTGCACTCTAACTGGAACATTCAAGGGATTAGTTGGCTAAGCATGGGCGCCCAAGTGTGAATGGGGTGAGCTCATATAAAAGTCAACTAAACCTAAAATTCACTCATTCTCTCATTTGTGCAATAGAAGAGTGCTCTTGCTCCATCTCCATCTCCATCTTCTGCTTCTTCACCTCCTTGTGTGTGTGTGTATGTGAGAGAGAGAGAGAGAGAGAGAGAGAGAGTGCGATCGAGCATTGCAGCGGCACGACGGCGGTGAAGTGGTTGAGCGCGACGTAGCGGCGTTTCCTTCTTCTTCGCGGCGAGGAATCCTCCACGGCAGGAGCATAGAGCGGTGAGTGACACACCATTGCCCTCTTTTGAGCTTACTAGTTAAGCTAGTTGTGTGCTTGGAGCCATCTGTGGCTCGCACACAGTGTTAGGCAAGTCCCTTGCTTTGACAGTGCGGCAAGGAACACACATTTTGGCACCACTGCCGGGGAATCGCCCTGCACTAAGCCCAAGAGGCACTTTGTGCTTCTCCTATGAGTTGTTTGTAGTAGGAAAGAAGAGGAAGAGGAAGAGGATGAGTTATTTTTCTGCATTTTTCTGCAAGTTGTTAATTTCTGTATTGTCTGCAAGTGCTGTGATTTCTGCATAATGTTGTGTTTTCTGTTTGCACACAGTCTTTGCACAATTAGTAGTCGTTAGCTTGTTCGCAGTGAATGAATAAGTAGGTAGACAGTTAGCAATTTCTGTTTGCACACAGTCTGTACACAGTTTTCTGTCAAGGTTTGCCTGCACACAGTCTTTGCACAGTAAGGTAGTGAGAGAGGAAGTAGGTGGACAATTAGCACATTGTCAGTAAGCAGTTAGCAGAGTGGTTAACAGATTAGTTAGTGGTTAGCAGCACTGTTAGTAAGTAGATAAGGTAGTGATCTGTTGACAGAGAGGTTAGGTAGGTGTTGACAGTGTGTGTGGCCAAGAAAGGGTCACCTAAACCGCGCGCGGTCGTCGCCTCAAAAAAAAAAAACCGAAAATATTTAAGAGTGAGTGACTGGGGGGCTACACTAAAATTTTGATCGGGATCGGGATCATTTTCCCAAGCCCAAGCTCAAGCCCAGGCCCAGGCCCAGGCCTCAGTCCTCAGTCTTATGATATATACTAGAATCACTCTTATATATATATATATATACCCTACCCCCTCAAGAGGGAATGAGAGCATGTGGGGCAAGTCCTCCACTCTCCTCCCTTCTCTTCCCACTTGCACCCTTAGACTTTCTAATTTGGGCCTAGTTCCCTACTAAAAATTGACGGTTTTAGGAATTCTGAGGGCATAAAGTGACCAAACGGAGGGCTGTAAAGCACGGCACGTCCCTTTGATCGAGACGCTCATTTTGAGCTATCATACGTTCTATTCTATAGCTGGGTCAGAAAAAAAGGACCAAAAAATCAAAAAATAAATAAATAAGAAAAGACTTAGGTTGCAAAACACCCAAAATTACTATTGAGCAGCCTTCACGGGCACTCACTGACACTTCTAGGGGATCCAAGTCATATGAACCTACGCTCTGGACGAGTGTTAGAGCACGAGCATATTGGTAGTGCCTCCATTTACGCGGGCGCCCATTATTCCTCCACCCTAGGTTCTGGACCTTCGGACGGGACTCAAGGTAGCGCGACCCAAGATCCTCATATCGCGTCTAGTGATTCTTCCTTTGACTACGAAGTCATGGAGGGGTATCCTACACCAAACCCTGATAGTTCAAGTCAAGACATGCATGCCATGGGCCTACGGCCCGGGTCCAACGTGTTTAGCCGCTTAAAAGAGACCCTTAGTAGAGCTACTCGCTCCGAACATGCGGTTAATAAATAAATGAAGGGAGTGGGGAAGTAAATTCGTCATTCATGCCTAAAATAGACCCTGTGCTTCTTGAGAGTGTGCATGTGAATGTTCCATCCACTGCACCTCCTGATCCTTTAGGACTATCTCCCTCTGAGGTTTTACTACCCGATGGTAGGAGTCTTGCCGAAGTACAAGAGATCGAACGCTATATGCAAGCAACAAGGGAGAGGGAAATTGAGAACCTACGAAGGCTAGAACAAAGTCAAGCCCTGAAAGCAAAGGCTCCTATGACAACAATCATGCCAGCCGAGCAACCAAGTGCTCCCAAGGTAGCAGTCACGGAGGGGCAAGCGATGGGGAGCAATAATGCTTCCACTTCGAGGGAAACCTCCAGCACGCCAGGCCTAGATGGGATATTCCTAAACGAAAATTGGGAGTATGACCTACAAGCAGAAGCTTTAACTGATCGGTACACAGGACACACCTATCATGTGGGTTGGTTAGATGTTCTACAATCCACATCGGGTGCTACTAGCATAGATGAGCAACAACAGAAAGTCTGTGATGTCCTCCATAGGATTGTCGAGTTAGAAAGACAGAACACAGGGATCAACATGCCTTCAACAATCCTAATGAGATTCTTGGATACGGGAAAGGCCAACCAACCAACCCTATCACAAATGGAGACTCCCTCAGTGAGCCCCATTGATCCTCCATATGTTGTTTCTCCAGGAGCCTCAGTACAATCTGAGCCCACAAGTGGCAGCTTTACCTTCCCAGATCTAGCTCATCTTTCTCTTAATGACACTACGGCTACCATGCATATCCCAGTGGTGAGCATTACAAGAAGTACACCATGGACTTCATTTGTTAACATTGCGTCGATGCCTAGTAGCACAGTGCCCCCAACTATACCTACATGTATGTATCAATCATGTGCACCTATCGTACCTCAGCCTCATGTAGCTCCTACACCTCCGATTATTCCAAGAGCTTACAATCCACAATGGCATTATCCAAGCTCTTATACAAGTGGAGCCATGCCATTTAATAATAACATGCTATATTAGGCACCCCCTATGCCTAGGGCCACGCCTGTAAACTTTGGACCACCCTCTGACACACCACCATATGAAATATGGGACCCAAGAGCCGCGCGTATGCCAAGGCCAAGGCCAACTCCCATCTCACATGTGGTTCTAGGAGCACATACACCCATTATACCTGCTCAAATAGGATATTTGGCAACATTTTCTCAAACTATCGGTCGCTCTATTGCGGAAAACATGCGTAGTGCACCTGATAGAGAGCCTAGGAGCAAGGCAGTTCAAGTAGCTAAGCTCACACAGAAATTCAGTGGAGACGGAGATGCTAGAAAGCATATGGAAGTCTTTGAACATGTGTGCGATTCCTTGGAAGAGCCCAATGAGCTACATAAGTGTAAGGCTTTGAGTTTGACCCTAAGCGGAAAGGCTGGAGATTGGTATAGAACCTTAAGAGTAGAAGAGAAAACGATCTACTCTACTCTTAGGAGACTGTTCTTAAAAGAATACATACGAGAGGGAGTACTTTGGGGTGTAGCCTCTCAGCTCCAGAAAGCCCAACGAGAAGAAGGTGAATCCGTGAGAGACTTCATTAGTCGCCTAAAGAATTTGAATTCTCGATGCAATCCAAACAAGCAATTCAAAAACAACCAATTGCTCGATAGATTCATTAGGGGACTACGACATGAAAGTATCTATAATGGCCTAGTCATTAGAGGTATCACTACTTGGGAAGCAGTCACCATGAATGCAATCCAATTGGAGGATAATTTAATGATTGCAGGAGAAAGAGTGTCTGCCGAGCCAAAGTCTAGTAGCTCGCAAGCGTCAGGGCATGAGCCAATGAAGATAAAGCCAATCGTGAAAGAGAAAATGATATCTGAGATGACTCTGGCAGATCTCACCAAGGCCATTTAAGAAAGCCTTAGGGGTAATCGTGCTCCACAAAACACTCATATGTATCCAAGAAGGGAGCAACAATGGTGCTCAATTTGCTTGGGCCCACATACTACGAGTGAATGCCCTACTTTCAGAGTAAAGTTTAACGGGACTTGTAACGCGTGTGGTAGGTATGGCCATCAAGCGAAGGATTGCCTAATGCTTAAACGCATCATGGAAAATAGACCGCCTATAGCTTGGGCAGACTCACCTCGAGTTCCTGCATTGATGCCTACCCCACCCATGGAGCAACAATTGCCATTACAGCACATGGTCCCTAGAACCCAAAATGTGGTCCAAACCACACCGTTTCCACCTCCAGTGCTAGGACCGCAACCCCCTCATCCAAGAATTACACCTATGAACCAAATAGGTTGCGAGTCATCTAGTACTTATGTAGATTGCGAAGAGGACATAGACTCTAGTATCACCTATGGAGTCGACATGCTTGAGGAGTGTCCCATGCACTATATGGAAGACCATTGGGGACAAATCAAACTGGTATATCAAGCTACTGCGCTAGCAGCAAGAGGCCAAAACATTAATAGTTTTGCCAGGAGACCACCTCTTCAGTTCTACGAATGTGGTGGACCACATCGAGTAGCTGAGTGCCCCATTAGAATGCAAAATAATGTTGCACTAATGCAAACAAGTCCAGGGAGTGCATTGGCAATGCCAATACTCACTTGTAATCGTTGTGGCATAGATCATTTGATCGCACAGTGTCCTAACAATCCAAACGCGGCGAAAATCACACCATTGAACTTAATAGAGATTGTTGATGGGACACCACCAACTATAAACATAGCACCAGTGAATGCACTCACACGGTCGATGCTCCAAAAGCAAAATTACATCCTCGAAGAGAGAGATGCTGCATCCATTGGCCGAGCGAGAAAGAAGAAAACACGAAGAAAGAAATCCCTTAATGCTTCTAGCTCAAAACCTAGTTCAAAGACTAACATAGGGATAGGAGAGGATCCCGTGTATATGAATGACCCTGAGGATGACTCAGATTCGATAGAGACCACGGAGACCAAAACTGTTACTACAAAGGAAAAAGCCAGTGAGGAGGATCACGAGAGGGAATTACGACGAACACCAAAAGAGTATTCAAAGTTAAACCACCCAGTTGTGAACCCCCAAGATAAGCCACGAGAGACAAAAAATGAGGATTGGAAGAGAAAGATTGGAACCTATCCAAACCCAACAGTGGAAATTGAACGAGTCCAACAACTGAGGGGTTTGGTGGAAGAAACTCAACGAACATTAGAACCTGAACCCAAACATATGCATATGTCGGACACAGTGTTTCCCACACAAGTTCAACCTCACAAGAACTACAGGCCGTTAGCTATACCTAGTATCATTCGGAAAGAGAGTGAGGGTAGGACATCTGAAAGTGGACACACACCTTTCCTACTAGAGAGAATGTTTGGTGAGGGAATGCCCGACCCCCTTGAGGAAGTGGAGATTCCATCTTCACCATTCTCTTGTCAGGGTCCTACGTCCCACAAGATGCCATTAAATGTTGCCAAATTGATGGATTTCATGTCTTCAGAAGTTAGAACCACCATCATGTCCAAACTATATAAAGACCCCAAGCTAGTCTCAGCTCTTCGAGCCTTCCTCAATGGAGAATTACAGGCCGGATTACCGCAGTTTGCACATATGAACAAACCTGACTCGGTAATGAATGATGAGGAACATTTAGCACCACCATCTAACCTAGCGGGACATGAATCTGTAATTGAAATACCCGTTAACAAGTTGGGACAATACTTTGAAGGTGATGAATCTAATGCTACTTTACCAATCACTACTAAAGGATTAACTGTAAAGGGGGTCCTTGACGGTGGTGCGGGAGTCAGCATGGTGACAAAGAGTTGTTGGGAGTCTATGGGGCGACCTCACCTTGAAGCCACAAGCGTAGTGGTAAAAATGGCTAATGGATCTATTGTTACGCCTATTGGAATGCTAAAGGATCTCAGGATCAAGGTCTTGGGACACAAGGTAAGGCAGACTTTCATTGCTATGGATTTTTCCAAGCATCCTATGTCATTTGAGATGATCTTAGGGCGTCCATTCATGAGGGAAGCAAAAATGGTGCATGACTGGTCCAAAAACCACGTCTACTTACAGTTTCAAGACTCTGTCATTCGAGTTGATCTTTTAAGTGGTCGAACGCATCCTCTAGGAAATAAATTCATCATTGATAATCGATCAGACACAACAATTCACTCAGCTCCATTACAGTATTGTTACAGGTGTAACGAAGACACGGATATTGGGGAGAACTCTCCTTATATGGATATCCTACCCTGAATGGCTGAGTCAGACAATGTCGATTGGGTGCACCTAGCGGCAACTATAGATACATGGGGAGCTAGAGGAACAACTTGGGTAACACCAGATGGGGAAGAGATACCACACATTGCACCAGTAAACATGTTAGGTGTAGCGCATGTAACATCCGATGATAAGAAAGAGGCACACCTACCTGAGAGTGAAACTGATGATTCCTAAAAGGCTTCAGGCCAATACACATCAGAAATGGAATCTCAGGGAGAAATGGATTCAGAACCTGAGGAAACATCGAGTGAATCAAGTATAGAAACTAAACACTCAAGGCCTAGTACGACCATCTATGGTAATTTATATGAGAGTGAAGAAGATACAAGCGAAGACCTATCAGGCGAGTCGAGTTCAAACATTTACCAAAATCAAAACCTTAACAAGAAACAAAGGTCATATAAGAGACGACGATATCGAGCAAATGTGAGAGCTAGTATAAACAAGGAAAGATCTACTGCAGAATGGCTTAGCTATCTAGGGGCATGTGATGCTCATCGAAAGCTAGTAGACAATTGGGGTGAACATCTCCAGAGTGTCATGTGGTGCAGCCCGCGACCCATTGACCTCGCTCAATTGGAGGTTACAGAGCCGAAATTGAGTCGAACTATAAGAAGACGTCAAAACCGAGAGTTAGCACAACAACAAAAGGAGGCAGAACTAAAAGAAAGGTCTTTGTCAGGACAAGAGCCTGCTGACTTACATACGGCTCCTGAACATTTTAAATCTTATACCACGGGGGAGCGAAAGGTTGTGTATGCCAAAGCGCAACGAATACCTACCAATGGAAGCAGTGGAGTCTATGATGGTCTAGCGGTAGTTAAAGAGATAGAATTAGCAGAACCAGGTGAGGAGTCTAAACCAGTCTTTATTGCTCAAGACCTTACCGAAACTGAAGAGGTTGTACTTAAGGAGCTCCTCAAGGAATACAAGGATATCTTTGCTTGGACATATCATGACATGAAGGGCGTTCCACCTTCTGTGGTGCAACATACAATTCCCATGATCAACATTGCTAAACCCGTCCAGCAGCAACCCTATCCAATGAATCCTAAGTACGCCAAAATTGTACAAGAGGAGATTGAAAAACTTATCCAATGTGGATTCATATACCCTATTGAGCACTCAGAATGGGTTTCTCCAATAGTCATTGTGCCAAAAAAGAATGGGAAACTAAGAGTGTGCGTGGACCTCAAGAAAGTTAATGCAGCTACTAGGAGAGATCATTATCCCTTGCCATATTCAGAACATGTGCTTGAAAGAGTTGCGGGCAAGGAAGCTTATAGCTTTTTAGATGGGTACTCTGGTTACAATCAAATCACAATTGCATTAGAGGACCAAGCTAAAACTGCTGTTATCACAGAGTTTGGAGTGTTTGCATTTCGTGTTATGGCTTTTGGCTTAACAAATGCCCCTGCTACATTCCAACGATTAATAAACACTGCGTTTAAAGAATTTCTAAGGGAGTTTTGTGAAGCTTTCCTAGACGACCTTTGTGTTTATTCTTCTTGGGAGAAGCATTTGTTATATCTACGAAAAATATTTGAAAGGTGCAGATTTTATCGCATCTCATTGAACCCTTTCAAATGCCAATTTTGGGTTAAGCATGGAGTCATTCTAGGGCATATAGTATCCAAGAACGGGATATCCACAGATGAGAGTAAGATTAAAGCCATTGCCGATTTGCCACCACCTACGAACTATAAAGGAGTTCAAAGGTTTATGGGCCATGTTGGTTATTATCGAAGGTTTATTTTAAACTTTGTCGAGATAGCGCGTCTATTGTACAAGCTTCTTATCGAGTTTCATTGGACGGAAGAATGTCATCAATCTTATGAGTTATTAAAGAAGGCCCTAACAAGTGCTCCAATCCTGCGAACACCTGATTGGAATGTACCTTTTCATGTGCATATTGATGCCTCAAACTTTGCTATTGGATGTGTTCTAACTCAACCAGGAGAATAGAAATTGGACTACCCTATTAGCTTTGCAAGTCGCCAATTAAATGATGCCGAGATGAACTGCACTAGTACAGAGCGCGAAGGTCTAGCTATGATTTACGCAGTAAAGAAATTTTGCTATTACCTTCTTGTTACCAAGTTTGTGTTTTATGTTGATCATCAAGCATTGCTATATTTGGTAAACAAGTCGTGTTTCACAGGTCGAATTACACGATGGTTGTTAATTCTTCTTGAGTTTGACTTCACCGTTGTTGTGAGGCCTGGGAGGAAACATGTCATGGCGGATCATTTATCTCGTATCCCTAATGGCTAAGCTCCTACGGGGGTTGATGATGAATTGCCTGATACTCCTTTGTTCATTGTTGAGACAATGCCTGAATGGAGTGAAAAGATTGTTAACTTCTTAGTTAATGGTTTTCCACCCAAAGAGCTGCGAAAAGATATCGCTCGAAAATTAATCAAGGAATGCGAACCCTATTGCTTACTGGCTGGAACTCTCTATAAGAGAGGAAAAGATGATGTTCTTAGACGCTGTGCCCGCGAGGATGAGTATTTATATATTCTACAAGAGGCACACATGGGCGTAGCTGGTGGTCACTTTTCAGGAAAGTTGACTGCCCAAAAGATCTTACAGTCAGGCTATTGGTGGCCCACTCTGTTTAAGGATGCATCACTTTTTGCAAAGGGATGTGATGAATGCCAACGCTTCAACAAGCCACAAAGAAGGGATAGGATGCCTCTACATCCCATCAAGGTAACCCAACCATTTGAAAAGTGGGGCTTAGACTTTGTAGGACCGATTAGTCCGGCTGCACGTAACACGCAATCACGATATATCATTGTGGCTACCGACTATGTAACCAAATGGGCTGAAGCAAAAGCAACACGAAAGGCGGATGCAAAAACAACAGCTAAGTTCCTCTTTGAGAACATTATCACACGTTTCGGATGCCCCTTTGAACTTGTGAGTGACAATGGAACTCATTTTATAAATGAAGTAATAAAAGAACTCACATCAAACTTCATGATATCTCACCACAAGTCTACACCCTATTATCCCCAAGCAAATGGCCAAGCTGAGAGTACCAACAAAACTCTCATCTCCATTTTGACAAAGACAGTTGAGGCTCATCGCACTGATTGGGACCTAAAGCTTACATCAGCTTTATGGGCTTATCGTACTGCGTATAAAGTTGCTATTAATTGCACACTGTTTAAGATGGTGTATGGCCAAGAAGCAGTTATGCCATGGGAGTTTGTCATTCCTAGTCTTCGAGTAGCTTCTCAAGAAGGTTGAGATGGTAACCCCTTAGTGGAGCGATTATATATCTTGGAAAGGCTAGATGAAGAGAGGCAATTAGCTATGCGAAATGCTCTAGTGGCGAAGGATAGGAGAAAGAAGTGGTTTGATAGCCATTTAAAGGATAAAGACATCAAGGTTCGTGATAAAGTTCTTATGTACGGGGTACGTAATGAAAAGAAGAGATTGAAATACGCTGGTAAGGGACCATATCGAGTGTGTGAAATTACCCCGCAAGGTACCATTCGTGTGGAGACTCTAGATGGAGTTGAAACCATTGGATTCCTTAATGGGAGTAAATTCAAAAGATATTATGATCCTCTAAGCCAGGAAGAGTTGCAAGCCATCCATCAAAAGAAGGCTACCAAGGAACAAGCAGAGCTTAGAAAAATCCAAGCAAGAGTTGAGGCTCGAGAACGACAACAACGCCTTAGACGCCAACGAGAGGCTAATCTGGGAATCACGCAAGCATTTTTCGAGGACACAGATGACGACTCATTAAAATCTGAGTCACCCCTATGATACCCAATTGAGCTAAATAGCCCCTATGGGAAAGTACTATACAATGCTTTATTAGATACGGGAGCTAAACACAATTTGTTGTCCTATGGAGTTTGGTGTCAATTAGGGAAACCGACCCTATCCCCAAGTACGATGCAAGTCAAGGACATTAATAAAAAGAAGACTGCTATTCTTGGAGTCCATCAGACCCCTATTGTCTATGACAATGGAAGCATAGTGCAAAGGTTTCTAGTCATGCCCGCGGGAGCTATGGAAGGCAACGTAAACCTGGGACGCACGTGGATGTTGGCAACCAAATGCACTATTGATTGGGATACTGGTAGTGTCACAACGCGACCACCGACTCTTACCCCTATCATTCAAGCAAGGTCACCTACGTTGCAACCTCTAGCAAAGTTGAAGGATAGCCAACATTCACAAGCCAAGGTGGTTAACTCGTCTTTGCCGGCTACCCATGAACCTAGCACTTCAACACTTGTAGTTGCAGCAAGCAGTAATATTGCAAGTACTCAACCTGCACGACCTAAGAGTACATATCAATGGGTCCCCAAGGCCTTACTTCCAACTACCTCAACCCTCCCATCCATTCCAAGAAAAAATTTCCCCGGAAAACCAAGAGCGCGCCCTAGGAGAGTCAAGACCAAATCACGATGGATTCCAAAACAACTATTAGAAGCCCAAGGCTACTATGATGGAAATGAGCAAATTTGGGTACCTAAACGTAAAATGTGTCCTTCCCTATCGACAAAAAACCCATATGAGTCAAACAGTGTAACGCTAAAGCCAATGGCAAACCGTGGGAAGGGAAAGATCACAGAATGCTACACACCTAGTCCGGAGCTAGTTTGGGCTCCAAGGCAAAACCAATTTATTCCACCTAGCTCAGGAAGGGGGGAGTTCCATGAAGCTTCTAGCTCCTCATGTAATACATCCATAGAGGTAAAAGCTTCTACACAGCCTCCACCTACAATAGTGGACCTCCATGAAGCTACAAAGGAATCCACACCTTCCAGTATTCAAGAATCACCTGATGAACCACTTCAAGTTCGATCCTGGGAGAGTACCTTACCACCCTTGCAACTCGACGAGGCACCAAAGGTAATAGAAAACTACTGGCAAAAATCTTCACCTATAACAACTTGGAACAATTGGTTTCAAAGGGTGACGACATCATTTCAAATGGTATGATCTACCCAAGGAAGGGGGGAGTGTTTGTGGACATCCATTATTCACTTGCTTCCCTCTCAACCTTTCTCCTTGACCTCTTAATCTCCAATCTTAGGGAATGTATATATAAAGCCTTATACTCACAAAACAAGATAAAAAAGTAAAAGAGCAAGAGCCATAACACAAAATCATAAAAGCAAATTATGCACAAGAACATGACCCTTGTAATATTTCCACTCTAACCATCATCTATTTGCGTGTACAGATATGGCTAGTACGCTAGAGTCATCCACTCCTGCGTTGGGTGAGAGGTACCCTCGTTACTTTTCATAAATATTTCACATGGTCTTTCCAGTGCTTGCATGTGAATCGGATTTGATAGGTACGCTAGCATGTGAGAGGAATTTTGAGGAGTTAGAATGGCTGATACGTCTCTTGACCACGTATGATCCATACTTAGTAGAGAGCGTTTCTCCCATTGCACAAGCCTACCCTTTTGACCAAGATGACTATAGGCGTCTAGTGACCTTCTTAGTAAACATGGGCACCTATGATGAAGAAGAAAATTTACAGGACTACACGGATGGCACATATGGTCTCATGGATGATGACTTTGTTTATCTCGACGACGAGGATAGGGGTTTAGCCTTAGGGTTTCCCCCCAACCTCTACAATATCCTATTCCCTTGACTCTCTAGAGGGAGTGCAAATAATTAGGTTAGGGTTCCTTATGTTTTTTGTTGTGTTCAATAAGTGTTGGTACCTTTTCCCACTAATGTGCCTCCTGGAGGTATTCCTTTTGTTTCCTAGTGTGTAGAGGAGCGTGTTGCTATTGATAGGATTTGGACCTTCATGGAACCTTTCTCTCATTCACACTTCAGATCAAGCGCGACCATCAACACAAACAGGTGTTTTTTGTCCATTAGCATTGCCCCTATCTATTTTGCATCCATGTTTGTCTGCTTTAATTGTGATTGGTATCCTAATATTCACCGCATTTGCTTAGTATCAAACAGTAATTCAATGTAATTTTTTGTCATAATCACTTGTCTAGGTTTAAAAATCAAGCAGTCCGACTAAGCTAGTTTGACCAAGCTAGGTGTTAAAAATCTTCTCTTAATACCATGGGGAATGCCTTCCTAATAAGCAATGGTTACTTAGGTTCTTAATCTGATTTAGGCAGCATTGTGTGAAATGTACTAGGGCTTTCTAGTGGGCTTGACCCTATTGACCTTTAGCTTAAGTATTATAAAGGGAGTTTACTAGTGTGATGAGCGGAGGTGTATCATAATTATATGACCCCCCAAAGCTACAAAATTAAAATGATGAAAACAAACAACACAAAAAAATATCAAAGTGCCACAATGTAAAATTTTAAGCTGGAAGAGAAATCTCAACATGATTTGGTACTTCACTCACATGTATTGCCTATGGTACTAGAGCCCTAGAGGTTCCCAGTGTGGGTGCTTTTCCTTGAAAAGCAGAAAACCCAAGGCATACAAAATAAGCACACACATCAAAATTGAATCACTGTGAAAAGACTTCGGGGGGTCAAAGAAAAGGTAATCAGTCAGGCGATGATTTCATGAGAAATTCCTTTTATCGCAGCTTAACTGCAAGGTCTTCTAAGTATAGCCTCTAGTCAGCCCTCGAACATGAAATACTTGGCTCTCGCGATTAAACAACTTAATTAACCAGAGAAAATTAAGAAGCTTACCCATGGTATTAATAGTCGATCTCTAGTGCCTTTCGAACGTTAAATTAGCGACCCCATACTTGTTTAATTTTTTACCCTTAAATCTGTTTATGCATTTGATTACATTGCAATTTAATGCTTATTGCTGACAAATTATTTAAAATCTTGTTACCAATCAATTGTCTGCCTAAAATTGCATATGCTTTTTAATCGCTTATGAGAATGCAATTACTGTGCAATGTTGTTTGATTTTGCAGTGACTGAAGAAGGCTAAGGACATTCATCTCAAATGCTCTTCCACCTCGACCAACGAGCTTCAACTGAATAGCTTCCGAGGACGGAATCTACATCAGGAAGGGGGGCATGTTAACCCTCACGGCTCACGGACACCCTATCACCTACGACGGACGTTGTAACCTACGGCGGACGTTGCATTATTTACTTGTAGAGTCAGGTACCGGGCTTGTCGGTCCAATAGGAAAAGGGTAAGAGTGATCGCCGATGAGAGGCGCACTCTAACTGGAACATTCAAGGGATTAGTTGGCTAAGCATGGGCGCCCAAGTGTGAATGGGGTGAGCTCATATAAAAGTCAACTAAACCTAAAATTCACTCATTCTCTCATTTGTACAATAGAAGAGTGCTCTTGCTCCATCTCCATCTCCATCTTCTTCTTCTTCACCTCCTTGTGTGTGTGTGTGTATGTGTGTGTGTGTGTGTGTGTGTGTGTGTGTGTGAGAGAGAGAGAGAGAGAGAGAGAGAGCGATCGAGCATTGCGGCGGCACGACGGCGGTGAAGCGGTTGAACGCGACGTAGCGGCGTCTCCTTCTTCTTCGCGGCGAGGAATCCTCCACGGCAGGAGCATAGAGCGGTGAGTGACACACCATTGCCCTCTTTTGAGCTTAATAGTTAAGCTAGTTGTGTGCTTGGAGCCGTCTATGGCTCGCACACAGTGTTAGGCAAGTCCCTTGCTTCGACAGTGCGGCAAGGAGCGCACAGAAGCATCTATAGTATGCACACATACCGATAAAGCTTCTTAGTTCATGTAGATTCATTGGATTAGGCTATCCTTTTATTACCTCCAGCTTTGATGGATCCATTTGGATGCCATCTTGAGGGATAATGTGACCTAAATATTGAATCTCTTGTAAGAAAAACTCACTTTTCTTTCGATTAATATAAATTTTATTCTCTCATAAAACTTGAAATATTACCTGGAGGTGTTGCTTGTGTTCGTCTAGTGAATTAGAGTAGAAGATTATATCATCAAAGAACACTCCAGTAAAGGTTCGGTGAGGCCTGAATAGCTTCTCCATCAAGCGGTTAAATGTGGATGGTGCATTGGTCAAGCCAAAAGGCATGACAATGTACTCGTAAAGACCAAACGTAGTGCGAAATGTGGTCTTTACAATGTCTTGATCAACTATCCTTATTTGATGGTAGCCACTTTTTAGGTCAATCCTACTGAAGTAGGTCGACCCTTGTAGCTTAACAAATAGGTCCTCTACTTATGGAACGGGAAACCTATTCTTGATAGTGATCCTATTTAGTGCTCTATAGTCGACACACATACGATATGTGTCGTCTTTCTTTTGCACAAATAACAGAGGTGAACAAAATGGAGATGAGCTAGGCCTAACCATGCCTTTCTCAACTAACTCATGCACTTGCCGCATAATTTCCTCTTGTTGAGCTTGGGAAACTCTATAAGGAGGTTTATTAGGCGGTAAACTTCCTTGAAGAAGTTTAAATGCATGGTCGTCATTACCTTGTTTGGGAGGTAGTTCACAAGGGATATCGTCAATGAAAGCATCCTGGAACACCTTGAGGAAATTGGATAACTCTAATTCCTTTTGATTGTTTATATTTTCTTTTGCTAAAGCATTAGGTTCATTTTGAGAATCTTTAACAAAAATCATGTACACGGAAATAGAGCTCTTTATTGACTTATTGAAAGCTTGCTTATGTACAAGAGGTACGGTACTACCCAACTCCTTAGCATCTATGTACATATCTTTTTTCCTGAACCTAAAGTAGATTTGCCTTTCAGGGAATTTAACATTGGTAGCCATGCAACCAAACCATGGTGCCCCTAGGATTACATCCTCATGCTTGACAGGAGAGATAAACAAATCCTCCTTGTCCACATACCTTTGGACATGGAGCCTCAATTTTCCAATTAAGGGAGTGACTGAGGCTTTTTGCCCCTTGAAAGCACCATGAGTAGGTAGGACATCTCCCATGTCATAGGCTTGGATGCCTAGCTTGGTGGCCAGCTCCATCTTTTTGAAGACAGTGGCTTTCAGATGTAAATCCCAAAACTTGTCTACATATTTGTGAATAGATTCGTAGGGAGAGAGCTTCAAGCTTAGCCATTTGGTGAGCACTTTGTCTTTGGCATCGGCAGCCAAAAACTGCTTCATGATGGAAGCTCTTAAAGCTTTCCATGTTCGTGGAGCTTCATCGTTTGCTTGTAGGCTAGACCACCATTGCCTGGCGGACTTTTGAAAATGCACAGCTACATGACGTATCTTAGAGGACTGCATGAAGCCCTCATCTCCAAACACCGCATCCAAGTGTTGGATGAAGGCGAAGACTTTGTCCGTAGCAGCAAAGGTGCCATTGTAGGTAAGGAAAGAGATGTTCTTTCCTCCCTCTTTGAACTTTTTGATCTTGGACGACCTCTTCCATTCCACATGGCATAGGATTTCCTATGGCCTCTTCTTTTAGGTGGTTCAAGAGCTCCGTGGATATGAAATTGTGAGTAGAACCAGGGTCAAAGAGAATAAAAGCATCATGTGCTCTTACCTTTCCCCAAGCATGGCATAGAAGAGATCCTTTGTGATGAGCATCCTCTTCTTGAATTCTGACCAATGTAGCTCTAGGAGGCTCATTACGTGTATTCTTGTGGGGCAAGCACGATAGGCATGCTCTTGCTCCCCGCACTTGAAACAACGGTTATCTTTCCGATAACGCTCTAGCTCTTCACGATAGAGTTTATTTTTGCATTTATAAACTCCCTTCTCCTTAGCTTTGTTGTTATTGGCGTTGCCTTTGGGAGACTTTTGGACATTGTCCTTCCCCTCAGGCTCATTACGATCCTTGTTTTCCGTGTGCTTAAGATTTCTCTTAGCCCCTTGTTGGAAATTGATTCGTGAAACCACCATGGTATGGTGTATGACCGCAGATATGGTGCGTGGCCGTTGGGAGTTGACATACTCCGCCATATCTTCAGTTAAACCCGCAAAAAATTGTTGCTTTTGCTCTCCAAAATCCATCTTTTTGAAGATAGTGGCTTTCAGATGTAAATCCCAAAACTTGTCTACATATTTGTGAATAGATTCGTAGGGAGAGAGCTTCAAGCTTAGCCATTTGGTGAGCACTTTGTCTTTGGCATCGGCAGCCAAAAACTGCTTCATGATGGAAGCTCTTAAAGCTTTCCACGTTCGTGGAGCTTCATCGTTTGTTTGTAGGCTAGACCACCATTGCCTGGCGGAATTTTGAAAATGCATAGCTACATGACGTATCTTAGAGGACTGCGTGAAGCCCTCATCTCCAAACGCCGCATCCAAGTGTTGGATGAAGGCGAAGACTTTGTCCGTAGCACCAAAGGTGCCATTGTAGGTAAGGAAAGAGATGTTCTTTCCTCCCTCTTTGAACTTTTTGATCTTGGACGACCTCTTTCACATGGCATAGGATTTCCTATGGCCTCTTCTTTTAGGTGGTTCAAGAGCTGCACCATCACTTTCTTCAGAAGAAGAAGAGTATGAGGAGGATGGAGAAGAGGGTGACCTCTTTCTCGCCTTTTTCTTCCCTTGCTCTTCCTTGTCTGCACCATCACTTTCTTCAGAAGAGGAAGAGGATGAAGAAGATGGAGAAGAGGGTGACCTCTTTCTCGTCTTTTTCTTCTCTTGTTTTCTCTCGTCCTTCTTTGAATTATGGTGTAGAGAAGTGTGCGATGGTCTTCTCCATTTAGGGGTGTTGGAGAGCGTTTTGCCCACCGTCTTGGTGGAACCATCTCCGCCGAGGTGGAAGGAGACTCATTTCTTTCTCGTTCTTTGAGTGGGGGCTCTACTATTGAAACTTGAGTTCTCCTTTGGTAAGGAGATGCGTCGTCGAGGAGATTCGTACGGATCCTCTTTTTCTTCCCTTATTGGAGAGAGGCCTCTTTTGGAAGTCTCACAAGGAGGCTTTCTAGGTACTCTCTCTTCTTGGTGGGGAGTTTGGAGAATCCCATGAGCACGAAGCTGTTGTTGCACTTCACTTTGGAGGGATGGATTGCCCATGGCTTGTTGAAGCCTAGAAACAAGGTAATTACCAAGCATAAAGGCATCATTAGTAGCATGTTCATTAGCAAAATCAAAGCTATCACCATTAATTTTACTCTCTTTACTATTGTCAGCCATTCTAACAAATTTTAGGTGTAAAATTTTTTAGTGTACTTTGGCACTTCAAGCCCTAGTTGCTACTCCTCTTAACCCTTTAGAAAAGCACTCAAGCTCCTATACCCGCGTCTCGAATAACATTAATTGCAAGGAATAGGAGAGAGGGAGCTTGGGAGAGTGTGTGTGTTTCTCCTTCTCTGTCTTCCCCTACCTTTAGGGCTCGCCCCCTCATTGATAGGGATGTGGGAAGACTTTTGAGTCTTCCCACAAGCATCCAAATTTTCCAAACATTTGCCAATGGAATTTTTAATTGAAATTTTGAAACCTTAGCTTTTGGAAGTCTTAATGGGCTGAACCTTAGGGTCTTTATAGCACCGTTCATGCACATTGCTCTTTTGCAGACTGTCCCCCTTTGGATCCCTACTAAGACCGGTCAACCAGCCAAACCAATATTCTAGCTTTTTCTCCCCTGGTACATCCCCATATTAAATGATCAGTTTAACATGAGAAAACATTTAAGAGAATTAGATATTAGTTATTATGACACGAGAGCCACTAACTGGCACCGATGATAGCAATGAGAGCCACTGATGGGCACCGCTAATAGCAATAGCTGGCCTCCACTCATCCTACACAATATGGGATGCTATTGTGTGTGTGTGGCTGCATGCACGTGCAAGCACGCACACACACACACACACACACATAGAGAGAGAGAGAGAGAGAGAGAGAGAGAGAGAGAGAGAGATCACTTGCTGTTTACAAGTTGCGGTTCAGCGTAGCAAGCGTCGAAGAAGTAAGGGAGAAGCAGCGGTCTGTTATCAGGTAGAGAAGCAATGATCAACCAGTGGTCAACCAGGTAGAGCAGCTGTATTGAGTTATTTAAATTAAAAAAAGATAGATAGAAAAATAATCAAAGTAAATAAGAGAGAGAGAGAGAGAGAGAGAGAGAGAGAGAGAGAGAGAGAGAGAGAGAGAGAGAGAGAGAGAGAGAGAGAGAGATGAAAATGAACATATAGGTCTTCATGTCTTCACAAGGCCAAAACTACCTATGAGACCAAAAGGTTATGCCCATGAGTGACCATAACTGAAAAAACGAGAAGAGAGAGAGAGAGAGAGAGAGAGAGAGAGAGAGAGAGAGAGAGAGAGAGAGAGAGAGAGAGAGAGAGGAACAGTTTTACACTTGCCACATCAAATGGAGACATGGTGAAAGCAAGTCCCATTGCTCATAGGTAAAAATGAGAAATGGAATTAAATGAAATGATATATCAACTTCTTCAAACGGCCAAATGACCTATGAGACCCAACCATACAAACTAGCAAAACAAATACTACTCTAAAAGAGAACCTAAAGTGAAGTGAAACTAGAGGTGTGAGTGCGTGTGTTTGTGTGCGTGTGCGTGTGTGTGTGTGTATGAGAGAGAGAGAGAGAGAGAGAGAGAGATGAGAAATGGAATGAAATGAAATGATATATTAACGTCTTCAAAAGGCCAAATGACATATGAGACCCAACCATTAGAAACTAGCAAAAAAAAAAGGAGGGAACCTAAAGTGAAGTGAAACTAGAGGTGTGTGTGTGTGTGTGTGTGTGTGTTAATCCTCTGCACATTCCTATCACCTAAGACGGACGCCTTATCATTTATTTGGTAGAGTCAGGTACCGGGCTTGTCGGTCCAATAGGAAAAGGGTAAGAGTGATCGCCGATGAGAGGCGCACTCTAACTGGAACATTCAAGGGATTAGTTGGCTAAGCATGGGCGCCCAAGTGTGAATGGGGTGAGCTCATATAAAAGTCAACTAAACCTAAAATTCACTCATTCTTTCATTTGTGCAATTGAAGAGTGCTCTTGCTCCATCTCCATCTTCTTCTTCTTCACCTCTTTGTGTGTGTGTGTGTGTGTGTGTGTGTGTGTGTGTGTGTGTGTATGTGTGTGAGAGAGAGAGAGAGAGAGTGTGCGATCGAGCATTGTGACGACGACACGGTGGCGGCGAAGCGATTGAGCACGACGCAACGGTGGCTCCTTCTTCTTCGCGGCGAGAATCCTCCACGATAGCAAGCGTATAGCGGTGAGTGACACACCATCGCCATGTTTGAGCTTACTAGTTTAGGCTAGTTGCGTGCTTGGAGCCATTTGTGGCTCGCACACAGTGTCTCGGCAAGTTCCTTGCATTGACATGTGCGATAGACGCGCACATTTTTGGCGCCGTTGCCGAGGAAATGCCATACACTAAACATGAGTGGCACTCTGTTTGTGGTGCAATTTCAATTGTAAGGGTTGAAAGGTAGGGAAGGAAGGTATGTGTGTTGAGAATAAGGATTTTGTTTTGCTACTGTGTATTTCTTTGTTAATAAAGTTTTGAAAGGTACTGTGTTTTCTCTGTGATAAGGTGTTAGTATCAAGGTTGTTAGTTCTGTGTAATGTAAAGTACAGTAAGTAGGAAGTAGATCTGTTAGAGCTAATAAAGTGTGTTAGTGTGTAATAGTAGGTGTATTAGTTGTAAATAGGTATGTAGAGTGTATGTGTGCTCGCGCGTAGGCCGCGACGACATCATCCCAAAAAATATATATATATATAAAAATGTGTGTGTGTGTGCGCTTAAAGGTAGGACCGGGATCGGGAATATCTCCCAGACCCAAGTCTAAGCTCACGCTTAGGCTCAAGCCTCAGTCACCCTTTAAAATTACGTATTTTAGCTTCACACGTAACTAAAAATTGACTTTTTTGAGGATCAACGGAGCTTCAGGTGACCAAACGTTGTGCTGTAAAGCACACTGCAACCCTCTGAGTGATACGCTCATTTTGAGATATCACACACTTTAATCAAAAAATCGATCATTAAAAAACATTAAAAAACGAGTGAAAACGGATGCCTAAAAAAGTAAGTGGTTAACCGTCGAGGTTATTCGTTGACACTTGTAGGGTGCCAAAGGCACATGCATATGCACTCTGGTCATGTCCTAGAGATGGAGCAACTAGAGAGAATTTCGACTTACACGAGTTCTCAATATCCACCTACCCTAGGTTCCGGGCCCTCGGCGGGGACCCAACATAGTACAAACCAAAACCCAAACATAGCGGCTAGTGACTCTTCCTCTGACTACAACATCATGGAGGGTTTCCCAATGCCTAATCTCGATAGCTCAAGCCAAGACATGCATGCCATGGGCCCGCAGTCCGGGCCGAGCGTGCTTAGCCGCTTGAAGGAAACCTTTAGTAGAGCCACTCACTCCGAACATGGAGCTAATGATGTAAATGAGGGGGGTGGGGAAGTAAATTCTCCATTCATGACCAACGTAGACCCTATGCCCTTAGAGAATGTGCACGTGAATACTTCATTCACTGCACCTCCTGACTCTTCAGAGCTATTCCCCTCCGAGGTCATATTACCCGATGCTAGAAGCCTTGCCGAAGTGCAAGAGGTTGAGCGATATATCATTGCGGCTAGGGAAAAGGAAGTCGAGAGCTTACGCAAGGAAGAGCAACGAAGAGAGTTAAAAGAAAAATCCCCTATCTCAATATCCTTGCTAAGAGAGCAATCGAGTGCTCCTGACTTAGCAACCGCTAAGGGCCAACCCCTAGAAAGCAACATTGCATCTAGCTCAAAGGACACCCCTAGCACCTCAAGCTTAGATGGAGCGTTCCTAAATGAGAATTGGGAGTACGATCTACAAACAGTAATCGACCTATACATAGGTCACACCTATCATGTGGGTTGGTTAGATTTCCTACAATCTACAACGGGTGCTACTAGTGTGGAGGATCAACAACAAAGAGTTTGTGAGGTCATCCATAGGGTCATTGAGTTAGAGAGACAGAACAAGGGGATCAACATGCCTTCAACGGGTCTCATGAGATTCTTGGATACACGAAAGGTTAAACAATCGACCTTATCGCAAATGGAGACTGCCTCAGTAAGTCCGATCCTCCATATGTTGTTTTGCCAGGGGTCTCAGTTCAATCTGAGCCCACAAGTGATAGCTTTATCTTTCCAAGTCTAGCTCATCTTTCCCTTGATGACACCACGGCTACCATGCCTACCCCAATGATGGGCATGCCGAGAAACACGCCATGGACCTCATTTGTTAGAAAAGCACCACTACATGGTTTCTCAATACCTGGAACAGTACCTACAAGTGTGTACCAATCGTATGCACCTATGGGTCATCGCACTCATGTAGTCCCTACCCCTCCTGCTCCACAACCACAACACCCAAGCTCTTATTTCCATGGGACTATACCGGCTAGCATTAGCATGTCACATCCGATGTTTGCTATGCCTAGGGCCACACATATGCACTTTGGGCCACCACATGGCACAACATTGTACCCAACGTGGAACTCAAGGGCTTCCTATGCGCCAAGCCCAATGCCAATACCTACTCCACATGTAGTCTCTAGAGCGTCTTCACCCACGGTGCCTGCTCACTTAGGTGACTTGGCAACATTTGCTCAAGCTATTGGTCGATCTATTGCCTAGAATATGCGTAACACGCCTGATAGAGAACCTAGAAGTAAGGCAATACAAATAGCCAAGCTCACACAAAAATTTAGTGGAGACGGGGACGTGAGAAAGCATATCGAAGCGTTTGAACAAATATGCGATTCTCTAGGAGAACACAATGACCTGCATAAGAGTAATGCTTAAAGCCTAACCTTAAGTGGGAAGGCAGGGGATTGGTATAGAACCCTAAGGGTGGAAGAAACAACGATTTACCCTACTCTTAGGAGACTGTTCTTAAAACAATACATACAAGAGGGAGTGCTTTGGGGTGTAGCCCCTCAGCTCCAGAAAGCCCAACGAGAGGAAGGAGAGTCGGTGAGAGACTTATTAGTCGCTTGAAGCATTTGAATTCTTGTTGTAATCCAAATGAGTGCTTCAATAATAATCAATTGCTTGATAGATTCATTAGCGGATTACGACATGAGGATATCTACAATGGCCTAGTCATTAGAGGTATCACCACTTGGGAAGCAGTCACCACCAATGCGATCCAATTGGAGGATGATTTAATGATTCAAGGAGAAAGAGTGTTTGTTGCGCCTAAATCTATTAGCTCGTAAGCATCGGGGCATCAGCCAATGACCCTAAAGCCTATTGCTAAGGAGCCAAAGATATCTGAGATGACTTTAGTAGATCTCACCAAGGCTATTCAAGAGAGTCTTAGAGACAATCGTGCTCCACAAAACAATCATACGTATCAAGAAGGGCGCAACAATGGTGCTCAGTATGCTATGGACCACATAGTACCAGTGAATGCCCTACTTTTAGAGTAAAATTAAATGGGAATTGCAATGCCTGTGGAAGGTATGATCATCAAGCTAAGGATTGCATAGTATTTAAGCGTGCAATGGCCAATAGAACAACCTTAGCATGGACAGACACACCTCGAGTGCCTGCATTGATGCCGGCCCCACCTCTTGAACAGACGTCACAACACATGGTCCCTAGGGCCCAAAATGTTGTTCAAACAACACCCTTACCACCTCCAGTGCTAGGACTGCAACCACCACATTCGAGAATCACTTCTGTGAATCAAGTGGGTTGTGAGTTATCTATTGCTTGTTTGGAAGGCTGTGAGGAAGATATAGATCCTAATATTTCCTATGGGATGGATGTGCTTGAAGAAATTCCACAATACTACATAGAGGACTATTGGGGACAAGTCAAATCTGTATATCAAGTAGCTGCTCTTGCGGTAAGAGGCCAAAATATCAATTACACTGCTAAGAGACCACCTCTTCAATGCTATGAGTGTGGAGGTCCACATCGTGTAGCTGAGTGTCCTATTAGGCTACAAAAGAACCCCACACTAATGCAAACCAATCAAGGGAGCACGTCTACAATGCCAATACTCATGTGCAATCGATGTGGCATAGATGATTTGATTGCCCAATGTCAAAATAATCCAAATGCACCGAAGATCACGCCATTAAACTTGATTGAGGTTATCGAGGAGCCATCACAAAGTACACCTATGGTACTAGTAAACCTACTCACACGATCGATGCTCCAAAAACAAAATTATATTCTAGAGGAAAGAGACACGGCATCAATTGCCCAATCTCAGAAAAATAAGAAAACACGAAGGAAGAGATCGCAAAAAGCAGCGAAGTCAGACCCCAGTTCAAAGACCAACATAGGGACTGGTGACGACCCCGTATATATGAATGACGCTGAAGAGGATTCTGATTCAGGTGAAACCATGAAGACCAAAACGACCACTAAGATAGAAACCAACAAGGAAGATCTTCAGGAGCCACAATGGCCAGGATCCAAGAAGAAGATAAGAACTTATCCAAACCCTACAGAGGAGATCGAGTGAGTCAAGCAATTAAGGAGTTTGGTAGAAGATACCCAAAGGGATCTAGAACCAGCACCTAGGCAGATCCAGATTACAGACACGCTGTTCCCTACGCAATAACAACCTCACCAAGTCCATAGACCCTTAGCCATACCTAGTGTCATCCAAGAAGAAAGCGACTTAAAGTCATGGGAAAGTGGACGTACTCACTTGTTGATGGAAAGAATGTTTACAAAGAGACCACCTGATCCTATCGAAGAACTGGAGATCCCATCTTCCCCGCGTCAAGGGGATGAAGCCCAAACGGTGTCGTCAAACATTGACGAATTGATGGATTTCATGTCTTCAGAAGTTATGTCTTCGAGCCTTCCTCAATGGAGAACTGAAGTTTGGGCTACCACAATTTGCCTAGATGGATGGAGCTGGGGAGATGCCAATAGATGAGGAACACTTAGATCCACAACCCAACGTAGATAAGAACCTTGTTATAGAAATACTTGTTAACAAGTTGGGACAATACTTTGAGGGTGATTAATCCAATGCGATCATACCAATTACTACTAAGGGATTAACTGTGAAGGGAATCCTTGATGGTGGCGCTGGGGTTATCATTGTGACTAAAAATTGCTGGGAAACTATGGGAAGACCTCACCTTGCAACCACAACCATAGTAGTGAAGATGGCCAATGGGTCCCCAATGGGTCTATTGTTAAACCTATTGGGAAGCTAGAAGATCTCAAGATCAAGGTCTTTGGACATAAAATAAGAGTTACCTTTATTGTTATGGATTTCTCTAAGCACACTATGGCATCTGAGATGATCTTAGGATGTCCTTTCATGAGGGAAGCAAAAATGCTGCATGACTGGTCTAAAAACCATGTCTACTTGCAGTTCCAAGATTCTGTGATTTGAGTGGATCTTGTAACGGGTCGAGCACATCCTCTAGGAAACAGGTTTATAATTGATCATAGATCTGACACCCCAATTCACTCGGCCCTATTGCAGTATTGTTACACGTGTAAAGCAGACACTGATGTTGGGGAAGATTCTCCTTATATGGATGTACTACCTGGGATGACTAAGTCGGACAATGTGGATTGGGTCCACCTAGCAGCAACCATAGACACTTGGGGAAACATGGGGAAAGCCTGGGTAACACCTAAGGGGGATGAAATGCTCGTACCCTTAAATATGCTACAAGCAATGCATATAGCTTTTGACAAGACTCATCCTAATATAACGAAGAAAATATACAAGTGGGTCCCTAAAGCTTCATTAGCGACAATGGTTGATGCTAAAAAAGAGAAGCCTTGTAAGAAATGTCCCGCTCGCTCCAAGAAATGTAAAGAAACGTGGCGTTGGATTCCTAAACGACTATTGGAAGCCCAAGGCTACTATAAAGGAAATGATCAAATTTGGGTGCCAAAACATAAATTGTGCTCTTACTTGTCACCTTGCCCATGTGAGCTCAATCCTGTGGCTCCAAAACTAATTGAAGATCGCGGAAAGGAAAAATCACGGAATGCTACACACCCACTCCAGAGCTAGTTTGGGTATCGAAGAAAGGATTTATTCCACCTAGCTCAGGAACAAGGAAATCAAATGAAGCTTCTTGCTCTTCGTGTAGTTCCTATACGAAAATAGAAGCTTCGACACAACCTCCACGTACCATTGTACATACCCATATAAGCAAGAAAGAGTGTGCACCTCCCATTGTAAGTTCACCACCTACAACAATGTTGCAAATAAAATCATGGGAGAACCTTACCACCCTTGATACTAGATGAAACGCATAGGGCGGTCGAAAAATATTGGTTAAAGCCTTCACCCATAATAACTTGGAACAATTGGTTCCAAAAGGTGACGACATCATTCCAAAAGCTATGATCTACCCAAGGAAGGGGGGAGTGTTTGCTGACAGTCATCATTCACTCACTCCCCTCTCAACCTTCGTCCCTGACCTCTCAATCTCCCAATCTTAGGGAATGTATATATAAAGCCTTATACTCACAAAAAACAAAAATAATAAAGAGCAAGAGCAACTAGCAAATTAGTATGCACAATAAAAGTCAAAACATTGACCCACACCTACGCATTCACAACCGGTACACTGAAACAGAAACCTATGTCATCAAATACCTTTGATCCTTATCACTCGAGTGATGGAGGATAGGTAGGATTAGTACAATAGGAGTGTTTTTGTTTTAAAGTTTAGTGATTAGTAAAGTTCTTTTTTCCCACTGATGTGCCTCCTAGAGGTATTCTTTGTGTTTACTTGTGTGTACAAAAACATGTTGTTGTGGTTAAGATTTGGACCTTCATAAAATATTCTCCGTTCACTTTCAAATCAAGCACGATCATCAACACAAACAGGTGTTTCTTATCCATTAGCATTGTCCCTTATCTTTTTTACATCCATGTTTGTCTGCTTTACTTGTGATTGGTAGCATAATATCCAACACATTTGCTTAGTATCAAAGATTAAATTCAATGTGATTTTTGTCATTCGCTTGTCTAGGTTTAAAAATCAAGCAGTCCGACTAAGCTAGTTTTACCAAGTTAGGTGTTAGAGATCTTCTCTTAATACCATGGGGAATGCTTCCTAATAATCAATGGTTACTCGGGTTCTTAATCCGATTTTGGCAGCATTGTGTAAAATGTACTAGGGCTTTCTAGTGGGCTTAGTCCCTATTGACCTTTAGCTTAAGTATTATAAAGGGAGTTTACTAGTGTGATGAGCCTGGGGAGGTGTAACAATATTATATGACCCCCCAAAGTTACGAAATTAAAATGCTGAAAACGAAAAAAAAAAATCAAAGTGTCACAATGTAAAATCTTAAGCTCGAAGGGAATTCTCAGCTTGATTGGGTACTTCACTCACATGTATCACCTATGGTACTAGAGCCCTAGAGATTCCCAGTGTGGGCGCTTTTCCTTGAAAAGCAAAAAACCTAAGGCATACAAAATAAGCACACACATCAAAATTGAATCAATGTGAAAAGACTTTGGGGGGTCAAAGAAAGGGAAATAAGTCAGGCGATGATTTCATGAGCAATTTCTTTTATCGTATCTTAACTAAAAGGTCTTCTAGGTATAGCCTCTAATCAGCCCTCGGACATGAATACTTGGCTCTCGCGATTAAATAACTTAATTGACCATAGAAAATTGAGAAGCTTGCCCATGGTATTAATAGTCGATCTTTAGTGCCTTTCAATCGTTAAATTAGCGACCCCAGACTTGTTTAATTTTTTACCTTTACAACTATATATACATTTGATTATATTGCAATTTAATGCTTATTGCTGACAAATGGTTTAGAATTTTGTTACCAACCAAATTGTCTGCCTACAACTACATATGCTTTTTAATTGTATATGAGAATGCAATTACTGTGCCAATGTTGTTTGATTTTGCAATGACTGAAGAAGGCTAAGGACATTCATCTCAAATGAGCTTCCACCTCGACGAACGAGCTTCAACTCAATAGCTTCCGAGGATGGAATCTACATCAGGAAGGGGGGCATGTTAACCCTCATGCACATTCCTATCACCTAAGAGGGAGGTCATATTATTTATTTGGTCGAGGCAGGTACCGGGCTTGTCGGTCCAATAGGAAAAGGGTAAGAGTGATCGCCGATGAGAGGTGCACTCTAACCGGAACATTCAAGGGATTAGTTGGCTAAGCATGGGCGCCCAAGTGTGAATGGGGTGAGCTCATATAAAAGTCAAATAAACCTAAAATTCACTCATTCTTTCATTTGTGCAATTGAAGAGTGCTCTTGCTCCATCTCCATCTTCTTCTTCTTCACCTCTTTGTGTGTGTGTATACGTGAGTGAGTGAGAGAGAGAGAGAGAGAGAGAGAGAGTGTGTATACGTGAGAGTGTGAGAGAGAGAGAGTGTATACGTGAGTGAGTGAGAGAGAGAGAGAGAGTGTGTGTGCGATCAAGCATTGCAACGATGGCACGGCGGCGGCGAAGTGGTTGAGCGCGGCGCAGCGGCGGCTCCTTCTTCTTCGCGGCGAGGAATCCTCCACGACAGCAAGCGTAGAGCGGTGAGTGACACACCATCGCCATCTTTGTTACTAGTTTAGGCTACTTGCATGCTTGGAGCCATTTGTGGCTCGCACACAGTGTATCGGCAAGTTCCTTGCATTGACACGTGCGACAGACACGCACTGTGTGTGTGTGTGTGTGCGTGAGAGAGAGAGAGAGAGAGAGAGAGAGAGAGAGAGAGAGAGAGAGAGAGAGAGAGAGAGAGAGAGAGAGAGATACGAAATGAAATGTTATATTAACATCTTCAACTGGCCAAAATGATCTATGAGACCAAATCGTCACAAAATTGTGAATCTGATACTATGTTTGGGTACAAAAAGACTAGAACAAAAATACTACTACTACTGCTAGAATCCATTTTAATCTGCACTTTGGATGTCGAGAGAGTATGGCTCGAATCCTCTGTTGTAGTCTCCATTGATGCTGTGTAGCCCCTCTCCTCAATCGTGGTTGTTTGGATTTTTGTACACAGAGAGAGAGAGAGAGAGAGAGAGAGAGAGAGAGAGAGAGAGAGAGAGAGAGAGAGAGAGAGAGAGAGAGAAAGAAATGAAATGTAGTGTAGATTATTTGTTTATTTAATTGTTTAATTTAATCAATCACTTAACTTCATCATTCAAAAAGATTGAGGAGGGGGGTTAACTTCCTTAGAAGAGTTGAATGGTCTATGAGACTAGAAAAGAGAGAGAGAGAGAGAGAGAGAGAGATTTTTTTTTTTTAATTGTTCATTTAATTGAATATTTTATTCAATTCAATTTATGAGAGAGAAAGAGAGAATTAGACATAGGGAGGTGGGAGAAATGATAAAAGAGAGGGAGTGATAAAAGGAAAGAAAATACTTGAAGTTGAATGAGCACCCACTCACTATACACGTTGAGGCTATGAGGCTACATCCAAAAGTCTCCATAGAGAAATATGAACCGCACACACACACACACACACACACACACACATATAAGAGAGAGAGAGAGAGAGAGAGAGAGAGAGAGAGAGAGAGAGAGAGAGAAATAAATAAGTTAATATAAATATTCGAAACTTTCCAAAAATTATGGCTAAAAACTTCCTGTGAGTGTAGACTTTATAAGTGCACTTCGGGTGTTAAAGTCCTCGCACAAGAATATACATAGGCGTATATTTTAATATGGCGGAAGGAAGCCCCTTGCCTATAAACATGGTATGATACTCAAAAGGCAATACAAAGAGAGCATGATAATGAACCAAGAGGCCTTGCACATCTATTGTATGGGCCTTGAACTCAATATTTTCATCAAGAGGGTACTCGAATATCCAAGATAGCAGTACAACCTACTACAATTCGGTGCCTTGAACTTAAGTGACGGGAGTAATTCTGAAACCCAAGATTGTATTTTTGTCTTCTCCGTAATAAGAAAGAGGTTTTGAGTGTCATGTCTATGAAAATATTGAAAGATCTATCTAATGATAGGGCTCCAAATCAAGCTATTCTATTCAAGTGACTATTAACATAACCAATCTGCCAGACATACACACTCACTTGGACATGAGAAGATATGGTTGTCACTCTCATACGAGTAGTCACAAAAGATCCCAAGGATTTAAGTGCTATGACGCTAGTATTTATTCTATTAGTCATGAAGAACTCTAACGAGTTTTGAAATGAAGGTATGATACCCAAGAGAGCATTTGAATAATCAACATCTTATTCTTAACAATAAGATACCACCCTTGGGTGTTCCATACATCATGCCACTTGGGGTTGAACTTAAAAGCCTAAAACAATCCATCAAATCTAAAAGTTGTATTGGGTTTGATAATTTCTACCTCATGAAGAGAGTTTCAAGCTCACGAGGAGATGATGTTAGCATCATAGATATACGAGCATATCTATTTTATGAGTCTTGAACTGAACCTGTTATTCTAACGTGTTTTGAATGTGGAACATGTCCAAAAGGGACAAGGCCTAGGATGTTTTTGGGCATCTCTCTAGATGCAATTACATATGCATTACAATTCAAAATAAACCACACTTTGATCTCCAAAAGGTGACCACGTGGATAGAGAATCATAAACAACCAAGACTGATTTCAAAAAGGGTTTGAAAGAGAGATCGAAAGATTCAATGTTGCTTTTGAACCCTACAAATTTTAGATAGAGAGAGAGAGAGAGAGAGAGAGAGAGAGAGAGGGGGGGGGGGGGGGGGGGGGGGGGAGAGAGAGCTAGAAATCTATAATGCTTATGCTTTGAGCGCTTATCTAAAGAGACATATTGTAAAGTCAAGTTTTGTGGACAAAGTCCTATAGCAGCTACACTTACATTGTCTCTTTTTTTTTTCCCACTAGGAACCTTATGGCACCTAGGGTATTTGCTGAATGTTTTGGTCATGGATTGGAAGCAATGGAGATAGTATTGGATCATATAATGATTCACTACTCTCCGGAAAAGAAAGCTAACTTCTTTCAAAGCATTGTTCGAGGTTTCTTTCGGGGTGTTACTATAGAAGAAGCTTGGAGAACCTACGATCGCACTTCCATGACTCGAAATACTCAGAGGCCCTCTACCTTGATTCTGAGTTAGCTTGTTGTTCTATCTCTAAAGCTTATAGCAAAAATTAATGCTTTAAAGAACATTGTAGGACATGATAAGATAGAGAATCATAAGGAGCCTGCTTTCAAGCGTCCCAACACTAAACACTCTTTTCCCATTTTCAAATGTAGATGGGGTTGATCATGTATTGAGCAAAACTTTTATCTACTGACAAAAATGATTGATGAGCATTTTGGTTTGTTATCCACTTTTTTTGTTTCCAAAAAAGCAAGCACTTAAAAAGTGAATATTCTAGGAGGGTTATTTTTTTAATTTAGAAGCATTCAAACCTTTATCTTTTGTTGTCACATTTCTCTTTGCAACCACTGTAGTTTTTTGTGTACAATAAAATGGAGATTAATCATGCCATTCCTCTCCGTATTGCAACCAATGGCTTGATATCTTCTCGAATAGCTGCAAGTGCATTAGCTAATGAAGAGGATATATTGTCATCTCTTCCTATTCGCAGTGTGCGTGCGGCAAAGAGAGTAGATCAAAATGTTGGAAGGAATAGTGCATCAGCTAATGAAGAGGAGATATTGTCATCTCTTCCTATTTGCAATGTGTGTGCAGCAAAGAGAGCAGCTCAAAATGTTGGGAGGAATTCTAAAAAGTAGATTATTAAAACCATGCTAGAGATCAAAGCCTCCTGCAATAGGATGGAGACAATGCAAACCAATGTCTCAGATGTGGTTGAAACTTTAAGCTTTGCATCGATATTAAAAGTGGGATACTGTGGAAATTGCGAGAAGAGACAAAAGCAACAAACTTGCAGAGATTAGAGAGTGAGGCATACTTGAGAGAGAAACTTTCTCAAGTTGAGAATTCTCAAAAGGGTACCACTCACTACTGGCAGGTTCTTCAATTTATTCATTAATCAAGAATATTCCATCTCTTTATGAAGGTATTTACCTCTTGTAAACTCCTCTTCTAAAAGAATAAGGCATAACTCCAAGTATCGAACGCAAGCGATCAGGTATGGTAGCTCCTGCTCAAAGCCATCTGAGCGAATGCATTGCGTGATGCGAGCTGCCCTTAATAAGTAAAAAAAAAACTGCTCTAAGCCATCTGAGCGAATGCACTGCGTGATGCGAGCTGCCCTTAATAAGTTAGAAAACTATCGTTCGCCCTCAGTAGATCCTGCTGCACCCCCCCCCCCCCCCCCCCCCCTTCCCCCTTTTCCCTCTCTTCTCATCTCCGCCATGGGTGTTGTTCGCATAATCTTTTTCCAGGTTGCGCCTCTCCAGAGCAGTATTTTGAGAGATTCGCCTTATCTAGGTTTTTTCAAAATGTGTCCGACCTACTGAGAATCTTCAAAAAGAGGTTTCAAGGAGTCAAAGTGAATCAAAAGGATGACTTCAAGGCAATACTCTACGACACATCGTGCTAGGATTGAGGAGTATTGTCAACAAGCTGGGTGCTTTGACAAAGGTTCAAGGTTCAAAACTTTCAGATATGCGTGCTACCTCAAGTAAATTAAGTGCTTTGGCTAGATTAGTTTGACCAAAGCAACATCAAGTTTCTCAACGACCTAATCTTACTAATGGAAGAAATATGTAATTCTATGTTGTATCTTCATCAAACTTTACTTTTTTTTTTGACTCACTATCAATGTGTCAATTGTATTCAGTTTAGAGAAGACAATTTGATGTTTCGGTTTATATTGATTTTTTATTATGCATAAGAACGTCATTTTACTAACAAATCTAAACTATAGCAAGTACCTTATACGATATCTATTTGCACATGATTTCATAGATGGTATCTGGACCACATATATTATCACCTGGTCATGCACAACGCAGTCGACTATGTGATGAATCCCAAAAGGCGAGACGCCAAATAGCACGAAAGAGAACAAGGCATTCACTACAAAGTACTATTGGAACTTTGTTGGAGTGCAATGAAATACAGTGCTTGCATGATGTACATGAAGGAAACTCTGAAGACATGGATGTTGGGACGACTATGAACATAGCATTATGATGTAATCAAGAGATTGTAGAGCCTATTGTTATCCTTGAAGAGGGAAACTATTCTAAAGTAGAAAAACATTGTTTGTCCATCTACTTTGAATACCCAACTTCTCTCCTTTTACATCACAAGTCTATTGCACCTATTTTATCCTAAAAGTGTGTGTTACACAACTTAGGAAGCTTAGATTTTGTTTGCTCCAAATGTGAATCAAACGCGTGGAAGGATGAAGGAAAGAATATCCAAACATTCGTGGGTAAATATTGTGGCTCTGATGTAAGAGTTCGATTGCATCCTTTGAATGAGCCACCAAATGAATCGAAAGATTTGATGAGCTCAACCACAATAAGAACTGGACAGTTCTTACAAAACATTCGGAGATATAATAATGCATTGGCATTTGTGTCTCTTGGTGCCCATATCAATGAGGCTATTAATTACAGTGGGAGAGTTGTATACACTTTTAAGGTACATGGCTCTGTTTATCATAGCATTGGTTCTTTAGCGCAAGCTGAAAGACAGAATGAAGTTCCATGCTTTGCACAATTATATTTTTTCGATACCGAACATGAGTTGAGCAACAAATTGCATCATGTTTCAAATTTAGATCCTAGTATTCTAGAGTGTTTACAATTGATGATGCATAGAGTAAATCCCTATGCGAATGCTCTACGATCTGCTTCTTTGTCTGGAGATGCTATCGTACCCAATATGAGGATGGTTATTGCAGAGCATCATTGTAATGGTTGGCAATATCTTGCTCCAAGTGGTTTTGAAGTTGCTGCAATTATGCAAGGACAAGGGGATGATCAAAATATTGGCTATCGCGACATTGTAATGAATTTTTGACATGGGGGCTTGAAAAGAATCTCTAGCATGCATGGAGCTTACATGTCCTTATTGTATGTCTTATTATTTTCAAGTGGAGAGGATGGGTGGCATCTTTATTTACAGACTTGCGATGAAAAAAAGCTGAGTCAAAAGCAATATTATGTCTTTCGCTTACAATTAAGAAATGATACAGTGGAGTGTCTTCGAGAGAGAGTAGGCTACTACAACAATATGTCGTGGATGCTTATAGTACTATAGAGGAGTCACGGCTATTATGGATGCAAAATAACCAAAGAACACTTCGTGTTGAAGTATGCAAAGGCTTGGTTGACATGGTTGAGGCTAGAGATGGCTTATAGAGGACCGAAGGTCAAAATTTTGGCCGTAGAATTGTTTTGCCTTCGTCTTTTGTTGGAGGTCCAAGATATATGTGCCAACTATTCCAAGACACAATGCCAATTGTTCATAGTAGTGGTAAACCGGATCTGTTCATCACATTCACATGTAATCCACGATGGAAAGAAATAGATGATGCACTACTACCTGGACAAAGTGCTATCGATCGTGTTGATGTGACTACACATATGTTTTATCAGAATTTCCAAGATATGATGCATTTACTTATCAAGCAAGCCGTATTTAAGGAGGTAATTGGACATGTATCAGTGATGGAGTTTCAAAAGAGAGGTCTTCCTCATGCTCATATATTGTTGATACTCGCATCTGAATATAAGCCTATACATATATTCCACTATGACAAGTTGGTTTGTGCAGAGCTCCCTGACAAGAATGTGTTTCCAGAATTATTTGATGTAGTGAGCCATTGTGATGTTCATGGGCCATGTGGTCCTTTGAACCCAAGTTCTCCATGTATGGTTGATGGAAAGTGTAGATTCAAGTTTCCATGAACATTTTCCACGTCTACAAATATAAATGAAAGTGGATATCATGTGTATATGAGACGAGATGATGGAAGGTTCCCTCTAAAAATTACAATTTAGATAATCGTTGGGTTGTTCCTTACAACCCTCTCTTATCACTAAGATATAGAGCCCATATTAATGTGGAGATCTGCTCAACTGTCACTGCCATTAAATATCTTTATAAGTATGTCTACAAGGGACATGATCGAGCCACTATTTTTCTTCAAGATTCTAAAGGAGATACTTATGAGATCAAGAGTTATCTCAATGCACGTTATTTTTCTGTATCTGAGGCTATGTGGAGATGCATAGTGAAAGGCCAGCTATTCACGATTGCAAGCACACCTTCCATTGCAAAATATGGTTACATTTCAAGACAGTGATGATGTATCAAATTTGCTAGATAATGAGCAAAATTAAAAAACTACCTTGACAGAATGGTTTGTTGCAAATCAAAACTATCCAGAAGCAAATAGCCTCACATATACTAACTTTTCGAGTGGTTGGGTATGGAATAAAATTCAAAAGGCATGGTCTCCACAACATGGTGCTTCTATTGGAATAATGTATAATATTGTCCTTACTGCTAGTGAGGTTTATTACCTACGAATGCTACTCAATATTTGCAAGGGATGTAAATCTTTTGAAGACTTGAGGATGTATGACGATCACATTTATGATATATACAAGGAGGCATGTATAGCTAGAGGATTATTGCAAGATCATGATGAATGGTCACTTTGCCTCCAAGAGGCATCTTTTTTTCAAAATGGAATGCAGTTGAGACAAGTCTTTGCACTCATATTAGTCTTTTGTGAGCCACTTCATCTGGCTGCTCTTGCAATTATATATTTCCTACAACAGACTCAACAATGGTATCTTTAAGTGAAACCGGTGCTATGGCTCAAGAAACGATGTTTAATGTTGATGAGCAGTGTAATATAGCAGATCATATGGAGAATTCCTTAAATGAAGATCAACAAGATACTTACCACCAAAGTGTTGCAGGCTATTCACACACATTCAGGGAAGGTATTTTTCTTAGATGGTCCTGGTGGCTCAGGAAAAACTTACCTATATAATGCACTTCTCTCACGAGTGTGAGGTAGTTGTAGAGTTGCTCTTGCATGTGCATCGTCAGGTATTGTAGCTTTGCTCTTTAGTAATGGAAGAAATTCTCATTCTAGGTTTAAGATACCTTTGGAGCTTCATTCTGAAGCAACTTGCAATATAACAACTTGCAATATAAAGGTAAATAGTCAACTTGCAAAACTTCTAAGGAATACAACTTTACTTATATGGGATGAAGCTCCCATGACACATCGCTATGCGTTTGAAGCAGTGGATAGAACTTTAAGAGCTATTATGCAGCGATATAATTTGTTTGGTGGAAAATTCATTTTGTTTGGAGGTGACTTTTGACAAATACTACCTGTTGTACCAAAAGGTAGCCGTACAGACATTGTAAATGCTTCATTGTGTCATCTCACATAATATGGAAATGTATGAAGAGGCTTACCAGAAATATGTGTATACTTGATTGCGGTTCAAATTCTCTTCAAAAAAAAAAATCACGGGTGCTTGATATTGGCAATGGGGATATGGGTGATGGAGGAGACTTAGATAGAGACAAAATACCTTCACACATGATGCTTCCACGAAATAGTTTGGCATATCTTCTAAGCTTTATATGTGGAGATTTGTGCCATGTGCAAGATCATGCAAGTTTTTTTAGAGATTGAGCAATACTTACTCCATGGAACACACATTCTCTCTCTCTCTCTCTCTCTCTCTCTCTCTCTCTCTCTCTCTCTCTCTCTCTCTCTCTCTCTCTCTCTCTCTCTCTCTCCAACCTATCTTCACTATGTTGCGCGGGGTGTGTTTCATCAGAACTTATGGTTGAGATTAAACGAAGTGATGGGGCACAGCCTCCGACATCATTGTTTTGAACGGGTGTCTGAAACTAGGGATCAAAGAAATTTAGTTTACTCTACAATGCCTAGTCCGAACCATAGTTCACCCATCTACATCATCCAATGAACGAGACTTTCCCTACTTTGCAATGCCTAATCTTAACCACCCCGTGCAATTAAAGATGTGAGGAAACGACAAAAAATAGGCAACCTTGAACCCACTCAAAGATGGGTGCTCAATCCATATCTACTTCAAAAAAACAACCTACACCCGGTTGATTGTGCAGCCCCCCCCCCCCCCCCCCCCCCCCCCCCCCCCAACAAATACCTATGTTCCCACACTACAAGTTTTTGACACATAAGGAACAAAGGTTTATAAGTTCAACTTTTTCAATGCCATAAAATCTAATACCTAACCAACCCAAATGATTTTATCATATTAAACTAATCATTTAATGTGGGAGAATAAACGGGAACAAGGGCTAGAATATAGACATGTGCTTACATATCTATCTCAACATGGGGCCAATGGTAAAGGGGTCCAAATGAGAGATGGTATGTCAAAGAGAAAGGCTAGCTAATGGAGTTTAAAGACCTAGGGTTAGCTTCACTAAAGACCTCCGAAGGTTAGTGTTAAAAGTCCTTTGACCTTGGGTAAGCTAGGGATGTGCTTGAGGTGGGAACCCGGCCCAAGCTTGAGGTGCTTGTTGTGCTTGCTGATTAAGGTGCTTGAGGTGCTTAATGACTAAGGTGCTACGGTGCTTCATGACTAAGGTGCTTGAGGGTAAGGTGTTCCACAAAGTCAACATAATCTCTACTCATGAGGGGGTGAGCCCTAATTGTAGGGGCTAGAGAGAGAACACACACACCCTCACACAAGCCAAGCTTAGTACAAAGAAAGCAAATAGTTCACTTGTCAAGCTCCTCTTCATGTTGCCATCATGATGTGCCTAAAGCCTATTGGTTGATCTCCCAAGGGATTCAATGTTAAATTAGTTAATTTAATTAATTGTTTTTGCATTTATCAAGTTCTCTCTCTCAAAGGGGAAAGGGGGACACTTGTCCCAAGGCTACCCTTGTTGCTTGATATGCATTGTGCATGTCATTGGCCAGGCTTGCAGGGATCCAATGAGCTTCCATGTTGATCTATAAGAGGGGGTCGACCAAATCAAGAAGGGGGCTAGCTTGGGGGGTATACTCTCCCCCTCACACACACACACACATACTCTCTCTCTCTCTCTCTCTCTCTCTCTCATTGTGTGAAGTGCAAAGTGCAAGAGCTCCATCTCCTTCTCCAAGCTAGTAGAGAAGTTGAGAGCCTACACCAACACTCTTGGCTATGGAATGAAAACCCAACCAAGAGCCATGATTCAATGCTTAAGCTTGCCATCTTCTCCATCTTCATTAGTATGCTATTATGTATGCTAGCAAGAAGAGTGATGATAAGTGAGAAACTATGTCTTTCTTCTATAAATGTTTCTTCTTCCTCTTCCCTATCCTCATTCCCCGCTAGCTCTCTCCACCTTTGAAGGTGTTTGAGGCCTTGGGACTGAGGCTTGGGATAGTTAATGCTTTTTACAAGTCTATGTTATGCTCGTGATGCATGAAGCTTTTTATCTTCATTGCATCACCTATGTAATGGAAATGGCCTATGAACTTTGAGAGTAGCGAAATTATGAAATTAGATGAAGCACTTTTGTGAGATTACTTTGTGAGCATAGCGGGTGAACTTAATTGATGGTAGCAACATAAACATGGTACTTAGTTAACTTGGCATGAACAATACTTTTGTAAGAGAGAGAGTTTAGAGAACATGACAATAATTGAGGACCGGATTCATATGGAGCCGGTCCCCCCTCCAATAGGCATTTGTATTATAGTTTCTCCCATCAAGAGAGACTTGGTACAATACAATCTTTGTGTTCCTTGTGACCTAGGTGATGCAATGAAGATGGAAAGCTTCATGCGTCACAAGCATAACATAAACTTTGTAGAAAGCATTAACTATCCCAAGTCTCAGTCCCAAGGCCTCAAACACCTTCGAAGGTGGAGAGAGCTAGCGGGGAATGAGGATAGGAAAGAGGAAGAAGAAACATTCCATCGGAGAAAGAAATAGTTCCTCACTTATCATTACTCTTCTTGCTAGCATACATAATAGCATAGTAATGAAGATGGAGAAGATGGCAAGCTTAAGTATTGAAGCATGGCTCTTGGTTGGATTTGCATTCCATAGCCAAGAGTGTTGATGTAGGTCTCATTTCTCACAAGCTTGGAGAAGGAGGTGGTGTTCCTCAACTTTCACCAAGTAAGAATGAATCCCAAAAATGAGTGTGTGTGTGTGTGTGTGGTGTATATCCCCCCAGCACCCCCCTTGCTTGCTTGGGGCGAGCTGCAACTTTTTCACATGCTACCAGCTCATTGGACCTCTCTCCCCCTAGCCAATCACATGCAGCATGTTGTCAATTACATGGGTAGTCTTTTGACAAGTGTCCTCCTTACCCCTTAGAGAGAGAGAGAGAGAGAGAGAAAGAGCTTGAAAATATCTAGCTATTTGTTGGATGGAACTAGAATCTCATTGGACCCCTCTTTAGCCCAACCAATAGCATTCAAGCACACCATGTGGTTAAGCATAGGGAGAGTCTGACATGTGTCCCATGTGCCCTTTTAGAAAAGGGGTGCCCTTTGGGTGAGTGGAAGGTTAGGTCAAAGATTCCCCTAACTTGGGGACTTTCATGCATAGGAAGCTTCTCAAGCAACTTCCTCATTAAGTTTGTAGGGTCTCTTTTTGACTCAAGCACCTTACCCCCCATGCATAGGAAGCTTCTCGAGCAACTTCCTCATTAAGTTTGTAGGGTCTCGTTTTGACTCAAGCACCTTACCCCCCATGCATAGGAAGCTTCTCAAGCACCTTCCTCATTAAGTATGACAAGTACCTCAAGTACCTTAGTCATCCAACATGACAAGCACCTTAGGTGGAGTTCCCACCTCAAGCTCAGCCCCAGCTGCCTAAGGTCAAAGGCAAGTTTAGGTCGGATTCCCACCTCAAGCTCAACCCTAGCTTGCCTAAGGTAAAAGGTAAGTTTAGGTTGGGTTCCTAGCTCAAGCTCAACCCTAGCTTGCCTAAGGTCAAAGGACTTTTAACAATAATCATTGGAGGTCTTTAATGAAGCTAACCCTAAGGTCTTATAAGCTCCATTAGTTGCACATTGCTCTTTGATAGACTACCTCCTTTTGGATCCTTATTGAGATGTAACCATCTCTCCTCTTGGTCCCTGCTGAGGTAAGTCTAGAAGCGCTTATTGCACATTGCTTTTTGATAGACCATCTCCTTTTGGACCCCTATTGAGATGCAGCCATCTCTCCTTTTGATCCCGTGTTGAGATAGGTACAGAAGCACATGTCTCTATTCTAACTCTTGTTCCCGTTTATTCTCCTAAATTAAATGATCAGTTTAATATGAGAAAATCATTTGGTAAAGTTAGATATTGTATTTTATGACAAGCTAGGTCACAAGGAACACAAAGATTGTATTGTACCAAGTCTCTCTTGATGGGAGAATCTATAATACAAATGCCTATTGGAGGGGGGACCGGCTCCACATAAATCCGGTCCTCAACTGTTGTCAAGTTCTCTAAACTCTCTCTCTTGCAAAATATTGTTCATGCCAAGTTAATTAAGTACTATGATTATGTTGCTACCGTCAATTAGGTTCATCCTCTATGTTCTTAAAGTAGTCTCACAAAAATGCTCTCTTTAATTCTCTAATTCCACTATTCTCAAAGTTCATAGGCCATTTCCATTACATTCAACCTCTAAGGGCATACCTTGCATGGAATGCCGATGTTTTCTAGGAATGAGGGGTTTGACAAGGCTAATGGGTTTCCCCATGTAGAGCACACAACCATCACTAGGCTTGATCAAACTCAATGCAAAGCAAAGAACCCATCCTAATGAGATAGGGCTTCAAATTTAAAGGGTAACCTAGGCTAGGGACATGATGACAGGAAGAAGGGTACAATTGGGCATGTGTCTTTGGGGCCAAATATCTATAGAGTGAAGATGTGCATTTCTCGGTGCTACATAGTAGACAACCCCTCCAAGGAGAAATTAAGCTTTGTAGAAGGACTTCCAAACAAAGCCTTGCATATCCATTTGTTTGGGAACCATCACACCACCTTGAATGAATGTTACCTAGTTGCCTTGATTTATGCAAGCAATTGTGGCTTGGAGGGAGCAATAGAGAATGCAAAAACTACTTCAGTGGCTACTACTAGGTCAACACAGTGGCTTCTACTAGCCATTGTGTTGACCTAGAAACCATTGTTGAGCTCATGCTTTGAAGTATGCGACCATAGGGAAACTAAAGTTTGAGCTTTAGTGGCTACTACCGATCACTGTGTTGACCTAGAAACCATTGTTGGCGGGCAAGTGCTCTAAAGGATGCGGCAGGGAAACTAAGGCTTGAGCTACAATGTAAATTTGTGTCACTACCTCAAAGCATATGTATGCAGAGTTTGTGTAGGTAACACACCCATAAGACCCTATTAAATATGTTGAAATAATGACATATGAACAAGAGCTAGAGTAAATTAGTGGATGGGTCTGTGCGCCAAGCCTTAGATAGGTGATGCATTGGTGCCCAAGGCAGGTGCATGGCTCAAGCCTATATAAACACCTAGAGTCCTCTACTTGTTTAGTTAGCTAGATGCGAGAGGAGAGACTTAGTTATACTCATTAGAGACAAGTTTAGGTCTTCATTAAGGTAGAGTAACATGAGGTGGTGAGAGTTGTCTTTAAGGTAGGAAAATTTGATACCCTCTCTCTCAAGGAGAGTAGTGCTTCTCTCACTACTCATGCATAAGGGCGTTGTAACCTTATCTTCTCTCTCTTTGCCATAGCCATATGGCTAGTTTCTTTTGTAAAAGCTTTGAATGGAGAGCTTAAATTGAAGGCTATGGCAAGTGGTTGTCCGAGAAGCTTCAAACTTAGGCCCTACAAGGAGTAGAATGCATGCAAGGGGCGACGTAAGCCCATCATCATCATGAGATTTTCTGAAGGTGTTGCGGGCGACAATATTAAGGTATTTTTGGCTTGCTAAGCAGTTATGTGGTGGCCTCTCATCAACTAGGAGACTGGCATCAAGCGTAGGCACCATAAGGTAGCCTTGACCTGCAAGGTTAAAGGCATCTCAAGTCACATCAGAGGTGTCATTTGAGAAGAAGTGTAGTGGTCGAATCTTCATCATTTCTATTGTACTATCACAACAAGAGGTAACCAAGGCAACAATGGTGAGGTGTTTTATCTCTCAGAGCACAACTCGCTAGATCCTTTGAGCCTTGGTGGCCTCTGTACACATGGCATCTTACCTATAAGTTTGAGTCACGCTACATTGTTGTAATGATAAGGCAATATAAGTCTTATTTATGATAAACCAAAGGGTTTTTTTGGGCCTTATTCACACACTCAAGCTGTGGCATCCATTGTAAAGCATAAAGGGTACCATGGGCAAATTGCTTCCAACATATTGACTTAAGGATGCTATCATGAATGTTTTAATCTCGTTTAGGCAGCAAGCTATAGTATGTTTGAAGTGTTTATTTTGAGGTTAATTTAACATTCACTCCTTATCACCCAAATCCATTCTCACTTAAGTCATTGTTGTGTCCTTCCTAAAGCCATCAAGGTAGATTAGGCACTACCAATTCATATGGTAAGACCTTGATTTTAATGGTTAAAGATGAATATAATTTACAAGAGAGGATGGTCTAGGAACTTTTATCTCCTACATGAAGAGCTTGAGAGCCCAATTAGCCTTAGTACAAGCTCTAATTCCAAATGAGGATGCCACTACCATTCTTGTCAAAAAGACCTACTCGGCATTGGTGACTACTTTGAAGAATGTACCTAATCTTACATGGGAAGGACTCATCTAGTCATGTCTTGATGAAGAGCAACTTTATTGATAATCTTCAAGTGAGACAACTAGTATAGATTCAACATCCAATCAAGCTTTGGTAGTTTCCTCTAGCACACCTTAGTGTTCCTTTTGTCATACAAAAGGAGACATTGTCTCTAATTGTAGGAACAAGTTTCCCAAAAAGATGAAGTGCAATAAGTGCCAAGAATCGGGACATATCACTAGGAAAATATGATAAATCAAGGGATAAAGAGGTCAATTATGCACAAGCCTCTTCCTCAAAATAGAAAATTCTTGAAAGCATTCTCTAAACTTATATCCAAAAGGCGCACTTTTGTAAGCCTACATTATAAAGTCATTCCCACTAGCTTAAGGAGGGGATTCAAAGCCTTGTGAGTTCAATGACATTCCCTTTATTGTACTATGGAATTGAGGGGGCAGTGGGAGCAATGGCATATGAACAAGAGCTAAGTAAATTGGTGGATGGGTTTGTGAACCAAGCCTTAGATAGGTGATGCATTGGTGCCCAAGTGAATGCCTTGGATCCAAGTCAAGTGCATGGTTCAAAGTAAGCTAGATAAGAGAGGAGAGGCTCAGTTGTACTCATAAGCAACTTAGTAAGCAAGATTTTATTTCTTGGATATTTTGGCTTCTATCTCATATTTCTCCATTGCTCTCTTCAATAGCACCTTTTGAGCACTAAGATAAGGAAAACAATATGGGGTCTTCCACAAGGAAATTATCAAAGAAATGAAGAAATCTTCTAGTGGTTCAAGGACCCTGTCAAGGACCTTGTGGTCCTACAAAATTTGCCTAGGTACATGGGTGAGTTCGAAGCAAAATTAGATATCGTGACAGTTCCATTTATGCACCATCTCCTACTCCTAGACAAAATACAAGCAACCTCCCAGCCTTACTGTCCACCCTAGTAGCATGCACACTTCTCTAGCAGATTCACTCAATGTAAGGTTTATTTTTCAAAGGAACTCACAAGTCAACCTAATCACCCATGATTACCTAGATATAGTAAGAATGCTTGTAGCATATTTAAAGTTGGCAACATCACAACCCTTGAATGAATATAAAAAGGACTATGAAGGGGAAGATAATCTTTGGCCATTTGAAGGAGAGGAAAGGGAGACAATGGCCTTCAATGCAACAAAAAATGATGAGAACCCATGATAATCTAGGTAACCACCCATGATTACCCACTATATCTAGGTAGTCACCCATGAGTACCTCGATATAGTAAGAATGCTTGTAGCATATTTTAACTTGGCAACATCACAACCCTTGAATTAATATTAAAAGGACTATGAATGGGAAGATAATATTTGGCCATTTGAAGGAGAGGAAAGGGATACAATGGCCTTCAATGCAACAAAAATTGATGAGAACATCCACCTACTTTGATTTTCTCGATTATGCACTATTGATTGCACATTCCGCTTGAATTTGTTTCTTCACGCCCAAAACCCAAGTCAGTTGTTGATGGGGGCAACAAAACTTTATTTTTGATTTCATGCGTTTCCAATTTTAATTCCCATCTTTGGTTTTGACTATATGTGTGTGTCGGATAGACCTCTTATGAACCTCTTTATTTTTGTTAAAACTAGTGCATGAGCAATTTAATTCCAATTTTCACATGTGCAACAGATGTGAAGCTAGTTGGCTTCTACATGCCAAAGAAATAGGGTTGGGCATGAATAGGCCAATAGTAAGAAACTTGTGGCTCTATGGCTAAGCCGGAAAATATAGAGGGCAATAGTAGAGGCTTGACATTGTTCAAGATGTAGGGGTCAATATAGAAGGGAGGCATTAGATGTCAGCTAGAGAGAGAGAGAGAGAGAGAGAGAGAGAGAGAGAGAGAGAGAGAGAGAGAAAATTAGGGAGGATATAGAAAGTGGGAAAATAGAACAGGATGGAATCATTTAAGGGAGGAGAAAAGTAGAGAGAAAGTGAAAGTAGACAAAAAAATTCCACAATTATCAAAATGTTTGCTCTTATGTTTTCATGATCAAATGAAAAGTATAAATTGTCCTTTTTCTTTGTAAAATTTTAACATTTGTAAATGGAAATTTGCTTGGATTTGACTGGTTTTACTTCCATTCGGACAAAATTTTATTAAACAGCAATCTTGAGATTACATAGGTGTCCTCAAATTTTTGTTGCAAGCCCCTCCTACAAAAAAAAACTTTGGTTGGTCAAATTATACAAACAACAGATCTTTTATGAGCAATGGGAGAGGAGAGAGCAATAGATATGGAATTGCAGAGAGAGAGAGAGAGAGAGAGAGAGAGAGAGGGGGGGGGGGGGGGGGGGGGGGGGGGGGGGGGGGGGGAGGGGGGAGATCAAAGTAAAGGAAATTTTCAATAGGAAGAGGACAAGAGGAGGAGATCAATAAAACAAAGGGGTATAAGATGAAGGGAAAGAAAGAGAGTGTCAGGTGAGTGAAGAGAGTGTGTGACGTGTGTGTGAAAAAGCTCAAGAGGGAGAGGACAAGAAGAGGAGACACACAAAAAAAATAGAGGGTTGTAAGAGGAAGGGAAAAAGAATGTAAGGTGAGTAAAGAGATAGGATGTGTGTGTGTGAGTGCGCATAAGGGAGGATATGTGTGTGTGTGTGGGGGGTGAGGTACAAAGTGCGCAATACATAAAATCAGCAATCCGTGCATGCTCCATGCATGTATTCCTAGTTTTCCTTTTTTTTTTTTTTTAATACTTTTTACTCCTTAAATTTATTTTTATAAAACATAGTTATTTTAGCCCACAGACCTTACATAATGACATTTAAACCACTAAAAACTATCTCAAAATCACCAAAAATTAGTTGTACCTTGACAAATTGCAATTTGACTTTAACCAAATTGGTTTGAGTTGAGCTTGATTTTAAGTTCTAAGTTAGGTGCGATAGATATAAATTTTCCTCACACATCAATCCGATTAAAAAGCTTAAAAATGCAATTATCATGTACACACAATCAAAATACATGCGATTATGCTCAAAGTACATGAACACAAATTCCATTCTAACTAATTGAAATTGAAATTCCAACCACATGTCTTGCAATTAACATACACTTAGTGTGCACACACAATTAACCAAAGGAAGACATGCTAAATAATCAAGGTTAAAATTGAGAAATTAGCACCATTGTCAACCTAATTGAGTAAGCTAATGCATAGTCTTCTATGACATGCTCCTTATGTGTTGGAAATTTCTTCCAAAATTATGCAAGCATAACAACACAACAAAACAACGCATATCAACAATTTTTTGGAGCCACTATGGAAAATAATATTAAAATTTGAGAAAACCATTAGAAAAGTAGTCCAAGCACAGTTGCAAAGAGAAGAGGTTGCATCCTTACATGGATTAGACCAAGGTAGTGAGACATTTGGGCATCGAGCCATCCTCTATTTTGATTCTTTCTTAACGACAACATTGTCATGTAGTGCACAACCAGGATCTAAAATATTGTAGGATGCGTGATGTGATCATGAGACAATGGAAAGCAATGTTAATGAAATTTTCACAAAAGTGGCTAACCTAAATAGGTAAAATGTCTACTAAAGTAGAGGGATGGCAAGATTGTAAAAGTGTTTCTCTCATTTAAAGAAAGTTTGGATTTGTGATGATTGATTGAAAAAGGGTTTTTCACGTCATTGTTCATTAATTTGTTATGCATGATGCAAGCCATGGGGCTTGCAGACAAAGATACCCTACTCCAACATTTGGATGACAAAGTGACAGATTAACTGGAAAAAGGGCTAGATGCAGATATAGATCAATACAAAAGTCAATGACAATGGTACAAAGAGCCGCTCATTGTTCTGTCCCAACTACTGTTTCCAATTTATACAATTTCCATGGACATTCTCTATATAAATTGTTTTGCCACTAACATTCCTTCTTGTTCTTTCTGAGGCGGTCACTTTTTAGAATGTGTATCATATCACATGACTTAACCAGAGATCTTGCGAGAAATTAGACACAAATTACCAAAGATAACTTTGAGGCTAAATACAAGAAGGAATCATTAGCAAGAAGGAAAAAAAAACCCACGAAGCAAGCCTTTGCCATAGTAGATGTTGGTCTCGAAGAAGAGTGGTGGGACTGAGTATATCAAAATTAGTGCATGATCATATATAAATATATCATATGTAATTGGTCTATTTTGTCCATAGTGTTGATGGGGGTAAATTGCGATATAAACCACAAGTGGCTTATGGAGGATGGGCTCTATAGCCTGACTTGTGTTGATATACCAACCACACACAAAGTTAAGGTTTTACAAGCATTGTATAGCTTTGACAAAGCACCTATAAAGGCTTTGAAACTCTTTAAAACCTATTTTTGTCCTTAAGCTTTGACACATCTTCAATGCTATTTTTTGCTATCAATGTATGGCTGAGGCAAGAGACACAGTGGAGCAGATTGCTGGTTGAAATCTTCTACCTTAAAGCAAGCCTCCAAGAGAAAATTTGAAACTACTCTTCTAGTAGTCTTGGGAGTGTTTTGATGCACTAGAAGAGCAACCATGACAACTAGCACTTTGAGGAGCTATGCGACACATTAAAGGGTGGGTGGTCCATGAGCCAATAGCACCAACAAGAGAAAGTTTCAAATGCCGCAAAGAGGTGATTATATAGGCAGAGGCACCTCAGCTTGATAGGGAAGAAAACTATGTCCTTATTGCCTTAATTTATTGTGAGCCTTATTTATTGAGTAGATGGCTCTGTGCTCGAGAATCAAGGATGTTGCAGTGTGCAAAAAGAATGGACAAATCGTAGACACATGAATTGCATGTGCACAAAGGATTAGATCAAATGTGAGCGGAAAAGGAAAGTGTATAATTAATGCTACTTGTTCCTAGAGTGATAGGATTAAGGGGTTACTAAGTAGCAATTAGAGTGATGTACTTGTTGCAGAGAGATATAGCATACACAAGAGAGAGAGAGAGAGAGAGAGAGAGAGAGAGAGAGAGAGAACATATGCGAGATATACGTAGTTCACCCAAGTGTGGGCTACATATACCAGAAAGTAATCATTTGCTTTATACCTTAAACTTGAAGTAATTTATAAAGAGCTTAAAAGCCATCAATGGTCATCTCGCGTGATTCTCTCTCTAGCTCCACTTCTAGCTCCTACATCATGTGTACAAGAAGCCTTTTATAGATGTCAAGGAGTCGTTATGGACTTCCCTCTCATGTAGGGGCCTAGCCGCCCATGTGTAGACTTTCATCGGCCCCCGGCCACCACCACCCTTTAACCATGGACCATCGCCTAAGTATCTTGGCCGATCACTATCCGGCCAAGATATTTTGACAAGAAGGGAATATTCCAGGTTGATTTTTGGTTTTTTGTTGAGTGGAACACTCCTTTTATAGATGCAAAAAGATGTTTTAGCAAAAAGGGAATATTCTAGGTTGATTTTTGGTTTTCTATTCTAAAAAAGCACATTTTTAAGACCCCCTTTGGTACCGAACTTCTAGTTGTGAGAGCTTGTGAGGAGGTAGCAATGATTCACTTGATGAAGTTTAGCATTTAGTGATGAATACTTAAAGTGCATCCATAAAAGTCTCTCTCACACACACTCATGCACACAAAGAACTTTCAAAATAAGATGAAGATGAAAACATCCAAGCTTAGATCGTATCTAATCAAGGGTAAGATGAAAGGGTTTAGTGATGCATTTATAGCAGCTAACATTTGTTGCCCGAACAAACCCCAAATTGTTCTTTGAAACTATAATTTTGAAAAATCAAGCAAGACTCACATCCTAGAGAAAATAAATATGTGCATATCAAGTGAATTAGAAATATCTAGGAGTGGTAGAATAACGAGGTGTGGAGAGAGGAATTTCTCGTAGTCTTTTGAATCCAAAAGAAGTACAATTCTTTGTTGGAAGTGAATTTTATGACTTATACACACACTATCCTAAGAGATTGCACAAAATGGAAAGAGTGAAAGTTCGTGGTAAGCGGGTTATGCATCTAAGATAATATAAGCATAAAAGTTACAGTCGATAACTAGGATATGAGGTATATGTAGAGAGAGAGAGAGAAAGAGAGAGAGAGAAAGAACAATAAAGAATGTAAAGGGTTACATCTTACACAATACACCCGCAAGTATGTTGATGATTTGTTGAAGAAGCAAGCGAGTAGTAGCCTTCGACACCTTATTGGGCATACCAAGATCCTTTATTGATGAGTGAAAGATGTGCACATTAGATGATCACAAGCTTAATACACTATGTGTGTGCTTACAAATTTAGCTAGAACTTCCCCAAGGCATGCGTAGAAATTAGGGTCTCCTCTACATCTCACTCCATTCACTAACTCTTAGAGGGTCCTTTAAATAGACGGAGATAACCCTCAAGAGTTCCACTTGAAAGAGATGATTCAGTGTGAACAGGAGATGAGTAGTGTTGAAAATGACAAAGTTCTTCTATGGTGTGGATAGGCAAATTGGGGTCCACCATTTTGATTATATCTTCTCTTCTATAGCTTTAAAAATTACGAAAAAATTGAGTATATTTTTCAACTCACGGGCTACAACTTTCATGATGAAATTTTTTTCAGATTTGTATGGGAAGTGGATACAAAAAAATCCACAAAAACATGTGTTTTTTCTCCCCGCAAAAGTCTTTGGCTGGGTCCCTTTGGGTTGAACTTCATTATGGCTCCAAGAATGCACACATCATGGTGAAATTTTCTTCACTGCTTTGGCCTATTGCCCATCCAATCCCTATATGGCTGGGATCCATAGTCATAATGACTGGTATTCCACATTCGTAGTTTACCTTCCTCAAAGTTGGTGTTGACTGTTCCGACTTCTTTAGCTTCCTCATTGCTTTATATATGATTCAATTCATTTTAACTTTTGATTTCATATGTTTGTGGTCATGGAACTCTTTACACACTTTTGGCAAAGGGTTCTCTCGAAGGTTATCTCTATTTCTTTCATGCTTCACACAAATAGTAAGAAATTGAACCTCGTGTTTTCCATATTTGCTTCTAATTTTAGCATAAGTTGAATCATCATCCATTACCTTTGTTTCCATTCAAACTTCTACAATGTAGGGCTCCCCCAAGATAAGATGATATGAAGATGTTTTGGTCAATTTTTACATACCTATTGTCACCTTCACACCTGGACATGTTGCATATAGTTCATCGAAGATGAGTTGTTTGCCACTTTCACCATTCACCAGCCATGATTTGTGTCCAAGTGTCAGTCATAGTACGACTGACAATCACTGCTGCAAATGCTCCGACTTGAGCAACTAGTGTTGGGTCTCGACATTAGTAGGTGGTACATGAGATGCATGAACGCTGATAAAACATGCATAAACTTGGTTATACTGACCTCCTCGGTTCTATCTACATGCGTTGCATCATCTGTACCACTCATAATGTATGGATGTGTCGTCACAGACATTGAGATGGCTACATCCTTCTGATTTATAGGTGGAACTATGGGTCTTGACATCAACTCATCGGCCTCTAGCATGAGCATATCAAAAGAACTCCATGTTGGTAATATCTCTCTATGTCTTTAGGGAGTAGAGCCACTCTACCTCTGTCAGCACAGACTTTGACAACACATGTTGTGTCTCATGAGAGCAATCCTGCTCCACCTATGCCTTTGCAAATTCCACTAACATGTCTTGTAGAGCTACATGCTCTATCTCCTAAGCATACTAGAGCTCACTAGCGAAGGAGACATGTCTCGTCTCTCATTCAATGAATGCCAACAACAAAACTGAGACTATGTCATCTCGTACCTTAGATACATGCATAGGATATAACAAACCACTCCGAGCTCCCTTGGAAATCACTAGCAATATGCAATGCATCTGAAATGACTCCTCTCTAAGCAGTGTCTAACACACACAATCTACTAATTGATCACTAAGATCAAATTGTGTCTGAGCTGAGGAACATAGCGCACATGTCGTAGCATATAGGATGCACCATTAGGCGATGACAACCAAACATCTTCTACATCTGCAATGTCAAACACCGAACCATCGGCCAAGTGTACACAAGCAAAGCTCCCACAAGAGAAAGTGCTAAACCACTCATGATGTGGTGTGACTTGGAAAAATGCATCCCATCTAGCAACCAACGGGGAGAAGTGTCACGGCCTTTAAGCAAGAGGAATGCTAAAGGAGAATGTGACATCATTGCCATTGACATGTGAAGCCACCGCTCTAGCATGTGTCAAAACCTCATCTCATATGTCTGAGAAAGTGGTGTCTAATGTGCCCTGTGTGACCACAATGGCAACATCGCATATACCAGTAACTACAAGACCATTTTCTCTCATGAGTTGTCATTGTCAATTCTGAACAGTTACACATGGCTGTCATATGGGTGCCAAGAATCCAAAACTATGGCAAGAAATACTAGGAGAAACTTGGCACAATCTCCCTTGTAAAATGAGAAAAAACTCAAGCAAAATCTCAACCATAAATCATGCCAAAATGACAAGAAAGTTGGGAGATCACTCAACCACCACATAATCATAACCACCGCATCAAAAGTGATGCTTGCATATGCGTAAAACGGCTCCAAACTCTATAGGCATAAACAACATCACTAAACCAAGTGAGCCCAATCTCGAACAAATAGCTCAACCGAGCATAAAGCACATAATCATATATGCAAGTAGTGAGCAAACACAATGCTCAAAACATATCCCACAAGAAAATTGCTTGCAAAGATTTGACAACGGTCCAAAAAACCTATAGAACCTGTAAAGCATGTGACTGTCTATAATAAATAGCCACATAAGCATATGCAACTCTCACTCCTACAAGAGTGGGTACATGAACACCAATTTTTGTTTGAAACTGACATAAGCATATGCAACTCTCACTCTTGCAAGAGTGGGTACAAGAACACCAATTTGTGTTCGAAACTGACAAAACCTTTCAAAGTGAGAGTTAAAACTTGATCATTGTCAGAGTGGGAGTCACACTCAACCACTAAACCATCAAAGAGTAAATTATAGATACACACAAAGCATGGCAAGAATCTGGGAAAAATCCGATAGAGTCTCCCTTGAATCTCGAGTAAAATCCCATGAATGGATACTCAATTTCTCAGTAGCAAAATCACCTATGGTATACATAAAGTGCCAAAAGCCTGGCAATCTAGTTCACTCTGGAACGAGTGGCTCTATGAACATATGTACTTGTCAAATACCTGTAAACCTATGAATGTGTCATCTGCAAGTCGTAACTAGCTCCTTGTGCTTGTGCCACATAGTCTGCACACTGAAAAGAATGTACAACCTGTGAGTAAACTAGCTTAGAATCTGGCACACTACCTCGTCGGTCAAAAAATTTGTTGACCAATAGTCAGACACATAGAACAACCAATCACTTGTGGTCGTAAATACCATCCAAGAGCCGAACTCACTTGTGGAAAATGTGCTCCAAAATGGTCTTTCGAAGTAGTATGTGCCATATGTGTGTCACCGAAGTAGGAAAATGGAGAATTGTTGAAGCCAAAAGTGATATCCAGGGGGGAGAGGGGTTCATTGAGGAGGCTACATCGGAGCTGAGCCACTCTAGATGCTGGCTAGACTAGAGCCGATGCCACTCTCTCAAAATATATCTCCTGTTGTGTCAAGGCTGGGATACCGGGGAGAGACAGTCATAGCAAAACTGCTCTAGATGAGGGCGTGGGAAGGTAGACAATGTCAAGGCTACGCTAGAGAAGAGCCAAAAAAAATTTCTCTTGCTCTCACTATGTTGAAGTTGAGAAGTACATGTTGATGCCATCTTTCACCACCATATGGAAGTTGCTAGCCAACTTGCCAAGGAGCCGAAGATGCCAAAGAGTGCATCCATTGATGCTGAGAATCTAAGTTGAGATCCAATATGCTAGGCTTACCGGTGCTTGAAGGCACCAAAGGAGAGCGGATGTGCTCTCTCTCCCTCAAGCAATCTAGACAGCGTTGCTCTATCTCCAACTGTCTCAATCCTTGCGTGTATGTACACACATCCGTATCCTACTGTCTTCCTCCATGTCTGGCACACGCTACCAAAATTTGAGCCGTTGTGTGTGTCGTGGCCACCAAAGGAGAGCCTAGAATGCTCTCTCTATCTAAGTGATGTTGGGAATGGCTCGAAGGACACTGATGTGAAGCTCAAAGATGTCGTTCAACCTTACACAAGCTTGTGTGTGTGCATGTGGGCATGTGTGTACATGCACTTTCAATCCCCTCTTCAACGCTCTATGCAAGTGTGTATGTGTGTGTGGGCACACACTCTTGCTTAAATACACTTTCAAAGGACCGAAAAAAATGCTTGATTTTTTGCTAATTGAACATTGGAGGTTGACTCTGATGTTGTAGATGCCCAATTTTCTATTGCCCGCTATCCCTTAGTGGTTTTCTTTGGCCCTGCCCGATTGTTTGCACCCATTTTCCCCGATGCTTTGAATTTCCCTGCTCCTTGATTTCACTCATTGTGATTTTTGTCTCTTCAATGTGTGTGTGTGTGTGTGTGTGTGGGGGGGGGGGGGGGGGGGGGGGGGGGGGGAGGGAGAAGGGGAGGGCATGCCTACAACCCGATTTACTGCAGGTGCTACTTGAATTGCTTCAACTCACTAAGAACTAGTAGCACTTTAAAAACAAAAGCATTAGACAAGCCTTTAGTGGTTTGCTTGCCTTTGGATTGCAAATGCCTTCAATTTCCCCCTTTGCTTGGTACTCGAAGAAAGCCAGTGCTCCCTAGCTTTGCACTATCAAAACTGTCTCTGCTTCTCTCGGCCTGGAGAGCTGCCTTGCTTCAAAACCTCTTTGATTCTCTAGATGCCCAAATTTGTCCAATTTTCTTGAAGATTCAATCTTGCTCGACACTTTGTAGAGATCTATTCTCTCAAGATTCCATTGAAGCTGCAAGGGGGGCTGCACATGAGAGGGAGCTCCAAGCTCCGATGGATCTGCTCAATCTTGAGCTCCATCATGCTTCAAATCTGCTCACTCCTTGCCGGATTTGGGAACACCGAGCTCGATCCTCAAGCTCCCATAGCCACCACCAAGAGCTTTTCAGAGACATGAGTGTGATGTATCCTATATTTGGGCGTCGCACAAGGCACTCACACTTGAGCTAGGGAACATGGCTGTGTGTGAACCACCCTTTGGCATCTAAACAATAAAAGGGGTTACATGTGTCAAATAAAAAAGAAAAGACCCATGCAAAGGGCGGCACAGCGTGGTCATGTAAGGGGGGGTGGAGCTCCGGGGTGTGTGTGAGTGCATGCGTGCGTGCGCGTGTGTGTGTGTGTGTTTGCAATACCACTAGAGCAAATAATGCTCATGCAGAGCTGTGGCTTGCCCCTGTTTTAGCAGCTTCTATGCCATTACGCTCTAGGCTATGCAACGAGATAGGCCTTTGCTTACTTACATCACAGAGTACAAAGAAATAATCCTCAGGCTTCAGAGAATAGATGACTTTCACAAACAAGAGGGTTTATATGGGGGTTACAGAGACATTTCAAGCGAGAGGTAAAAAGGAGTGCACCCAAAAATTTGGAAGAAGCAATTAAATTTGTACAATTTTATAAAGATAATACTCGCTTGACAACTTCTAAACCCACTTAGATTGAGCCCAAGCCCATGGACACGGGGGTGTCACGGCCTTTTCAAAAGGGAAAGAGGAAATTTCTGTTTTAACCATTGTTTTAAAAGAGGGTTGTACCAGGATTTAGACTTGACTAAGAGGACTTTGCAAAGGCTAAAAAAGAAAACTTGTGTTTCAATTGTTTGTCAGTCGACCATGCAATTGTCCAAATAATAAAAAGAAAACAGATGATGAAAAGGATAAAGATCCTCACAAGAGTCATTAAGATAGGCAAATCTATGTTGTCCAAACACTTCCGATTAATAGTAATGAAAAGTATAAATTTATAGAAGTGTTGCATGAAGACAAAGAACATTATGGTTGTTCATCCAACCAATATGTGGAAATCAAGTTTTGGCCCACATGAACTAGTAAAAATGCATGGATTTGTAAATGGAAAAAGGTTTAAGGTCATGATAGATGACTTTGCTACTCATAACTTCGTAAATTATGCTCTTGTCAAGAAACTAAAACTTTGTCAACAACCAAGTGCTCACCAATATGTCATCTCCATGATGCATGGCGAGGACAAGAAGGTATGTGATACTTCGGTATCCAATTTGGAAGTTGAGATACAAGGGTATAAAGATACACTTGACTTCCAAACTATGAATATGGATCGTGCGGACTTGGTTTTGGGAAGGGAATGGTTGTGGGGGCTAGGACCTTCTTTAAAGCGGAGTTATCTACAAATCTCACCTGAGTTTGAAAAAGAAGGTAGATTGTTTGTTATACAAGGTGAGCATGATGTACAGAATAGTCCTTTGATATGTTTTCTTGTTTTACAAAAGCTTGTAAATAAAAGGTCTTGTGATATATATATGCTTTGGTGTCGATCTGTTGTGAATAAGAACTATGATGAACAAATCAAAAATAAGGTTTCCTACTCGTCTTTGTCTTCTTGTGACGGTTATGAAAGTGATTTAAAGGTCTTGTTAGAGGAATTTAAAGATGTTTTTCTTGCTGATTTGCCAAAAGGTTTACCTACTAAAAGAGGCAAATGAAAAAAGATAGTTCTATGCGACTTTGTGTCGATTATAGAGCTGTAAATAATCTCACAATCAAGAATAGGTCCCCTATGCGTGGAATGGAAGACCTTTTTGATCAATTAGAGGGAGCCAAGTATTTTACTAAGATCGACTTACGATATGGCTATCTTCAAGTTAGAATAAGCGGTGAAGATGTTGCAAAAACAGCCTTTAGAACTAGATATGGGCATTATGAGTTTTTGCTATTGCCTTTTGGGCTTACCAATGCACCGGATGCTTTTATGAAGTTGATGAATAATGTTTTACGACCGTATCTAAGAAAATTTGTAGTGGTCTTTCTTGATGATATCCTCATCTATAGTCGTACTCAAGAGGAGCATTTATAACACCTTAGAAAAATGTTCCAATGGCTCAGAGAGAAATCTCTTTATGCCAAGGAATCCAAATGTGAATTTTTTTACTGAAGAAGTCAAGTATGTTGGTCATATTAGTTCTAAAGATGGAATCAGGATGGATCCAAATAAAGTTCAAGCTATTTTACAATGGCATGAACCTAAGAACTTAGAAGAGCTACAAATCTTCTTAGGAATGTCTAGATTCTATCGTAGATCCATTAAGGATTGTGCCAAGATAGCACTCCCCATGATTGCCCAACTCAAAGGAAAGGGAAAAACCTTTGAGTGAGGGGAAAATCAAAAGAAAATTATGCAAAAATTAAAAGTAGAAATAGCTATAGCTCCAATACTATATATAGTGGATCCTAATAAAAACTTTGTGGTTGAGATAGATGCTAGTAATTTTAATGTACGTGCGGTTCTAACTCAAGAGGGTCAACCCATAGCATTTAAAAGTAAAAAGTTAGACCATGCACATCAAAATTACTCGAGTCGTATGTTGTTGTACATGCATTAAAGAACTAGAAGCACTATTTATATGGTGCTAAGGTTATGATAGTGTTTGATCAAGAAAGCATTAAGTGGATTTCTAATCAGACAGAATTGAAGGGTCGTAAGGCCAAATGGGCTGAACTCTTACAAGAGTTCAATTATGAGCTTAGGTATTGCAAAGGGAAATATAATGTACTAGAAAATTCCCTTGGCAGAATACCTAGATAAATGAATCGAGTTTTACTTGATTCAACAGTGGTCTACTTGAATCATTAAGAAGGAAATGCCAGTTTGATCCTGCATATTCAAGAATATGGGAAACCATTCAAAGAGGGGATCCATATAAGGGGTTTACAATGAGAATGAAGCATTGACAGGTGCTTTAGAAGGATTCAGGCGGAAGAACTTTGCCATAGATGATCGCTATTTTCTCTACAAAGTTAGGGTATGTGTCCCAAAAAATGAAGATATTAGGCACCAGCACTGTATGAGTGCCATGATAGTCCAAGTGCAGGACCAAATTAAGTAGGAGCGTAGTTGAGCATCCTAAAACAAATGGTCAAACTGAAAGTGTTAATCAAATCCTAGAAGATATGCTACGAGCATATGTTAGTAAACAACAAACTAATTGGGAAAAGTACTTACCTATAGTAGAGTTTGCATATGATAGTGGCAAGCACTCTTCCACTGGATATAGCCCATTTATGTTAATGTATGGGTTTTAACCAAGAGTTCCTTATGCAGTCAGATTGCAAAAGGAAAAGGTTCCTAGGCAGCTAAAGAATTTTCAGAAGATATGAATGAAATGCTTAAACTTGCTAAAGATAATATAAAAAGGGCTCAAGATAGAGCAAAGACGTATATTGATTTGTATAGAAGGCCGCTTATCTTTGAAGAAGGGGAGCAAGTTTATTTAAAAGTGCCTAAAAGATCTAAAACCATGAAAACCGGACCATGTCCAAAATTATCACCAACGTATTGTGGACCTTACACAATACTAAAGAAAGTTGGTGGAGATATGGCTTACAAACTCCAATTACCAGAGACAAGTGACATACATCCAGTATTCCACATTAGCAGACTCAAGAAGAAATTGGGTCAATCGCTAATCTTATTCAAGATTATCACATAGTGGAACTCATAAATACTCAATCTCTTCCACATGAGCCAGAGAAAATACTAGACACTAGAGAAAAAAGAAATAGGAATCCAATTTATAAGAGTGTTTGCTTAAGTGGAAAGATTGTGTAGAAGAGAGCTCAACATGGGAGCATTTTCCAAAAAAGGTTCCCCAACTTTAAGATTATTCCTTCCAATAAATTTTTGGAGGACAAAAATTCTTCTTGAGGGGGAAGGAATGTGATGTATCCTATATTGGGGCACTCCACAAGGCACTCACGCTTGAGCTAGGGGACATGGCCGTGTGTGAACAACCCTTTGGCATTTAAACAATACAAGGAGTTACAGGTGTCGAATAAAGAAGAAAAGGACTCATGCAAAGGGCGAGCGTCGATCGTGTAAGGGGGGCAGTGGAGCTCCGGTGTGTGTGTTTCCTGTAGCCAACGATGAGCCTGCTTCAGCATAGCTTTTGCATCAGCTTCGTTGCAACAAGAAGTGCACGCGCGAGGGGAAACACCATCACCGATCGCTACCACGGATCTGATACCAATTGAAAGTGTGTGGTGCGGAAGGGGAGAAGGAGAAGAGAGTACATTGTGTGGCTAAAGTAGACCTCTCAAAAGAAGTAAATGAGAGTGCTCCTTATTCATATATACGTACATGAATAAGGGTAAGTATGGACAATGTGGCGGTGCAAACGCTTGCATGTGTGCGTGTGGGAAAGGGGAGAGGGAGAAGACGATGATGTGTGTGTGGAGCCAGCCTCTCTTAGGAGAACTACATGAGAGTGCTCCTTATTCATATATATGTACACAAATAAGGGTAAATATGGACAATGGTGGGCAGAAAAACACCGACTGTCTCACCCTAGGCAAAGGCATGTCACCATTACCTCAACACCATGCCTGGTGCTCCAGCTCATGGAGAGCCATGCTCTCTTTCCCTGGTTTTCCTCATGAGCTAGGCAAGACCAGGATCCGAGTGGCATACCTAGTTTCCAACACACACTACACACCCTCTCTCTCTCTCTCTCTCTCTCTCTCTCTCTCTCTCTCTCTCTCTCTCTCTGATGCTCCTCTCCTCCCACTCTAGCCATCTCTCACTCTCTTTGTTTCTTTCTCTCTCTTTTTGTGATGTGAAAAATGAGATGGCAAAACTATGTCTCTCATTCACCCACACACACACATACTTACCCATGCACCCATACTCTCGTCACCCTCTTCAACTCTCCTTTCTCTCCATCTTGCCATCCATTATCCCCCCTCCCTCCTCTCTTGTGTACTATCAACATAAAAAAGTCTCTCTCTCTCTCTCTCTCTCTCTCTCTCTCTCTCTCTCTCTCTCTCTCTCTCTCTCTCTCTCTCTAGCTCTAGCTTTCATGCACACACTCACCTATATTTGCATACACATACAAGAACACAAGCATGAATACACACAATTGATATGTAGCTACCTACATGGTGCGAGAGATGCTCCACTAGAACCATAAACAACAATTCGAAATAATTTTTGAAGCACACTAACCTATTGTTTTGTACAGATGCTCCTTCTAACAATGTGCTCCGCCTTCCTTTTTTTTTCAAAAACTAGGTGTTTGCCATTGATGAGATAGGCCACTATAACGACACTACAATCATGCATACCAAGTTGGTTTGCATTCCTCAAAATCCTTTTTTTTGTAGCTTGAGATATTTGGTCTTCCATGTTTTGGGTTATAGTGGGTATGGTTGCCATCTCTTGCAAAACGGATGGTTGAATACTTCCACATGGACCCCTTGTGAGCCTACTCTCACCAAACATCACAAGGCTACTTATTAGGATGGGGAGAAGAATAAGACATTGAAGCAAGAGGGTATCGTCAAGGGAGATCTCCTATAATGATGGTAGACATGATCTTTTTGTACCTCCTTTGCACATGTTGAACGAGGTACATGCCACGACCGTTCATCACTGGAACCAAATTGAGATGTTTTTTTTAGAGAACATCATGTGTTAGCTGACGAGGTTCTCTACAATCGAGGTCAAATGGTCATTTCAGGCTCAAAAAACATTATGCTTTAGTTGCTCCCTTGTGCAATCCAATAGGGTTTTCATTGCAACCATGCCAAGTCCATCATGTGCAATACACACTATATGATCACTTTGATACGTGCAAATTGGGCATGAGGGAGAGCGAGGAGGGGGGCCAAGGATAGTGAGAGGGAAATGGGTGTTAGTTAGGTGGAAAGCTTGGGTTAGGTAGAATGCATTTTGCCTCTCTTATCAATCTAGGTTCTATAAGGAGGATTTTTTCACAAACTCCCATTTTTGCAAAGAAGCCTTAGAGGAATGTTGAGTTAGGCATACTTTGAATGTTTTCTTTAATGATTGAGACTTATCTTAAATATTATTTTGGTTTTAAAATATTAAATGGATCTTTTTAATTTCACCTTTCATCATCATTTCACATCCTGACATGTCTTTACTTTTCTTGCATTTTATTCTTTTAGCATGCTAAAGTGGAGCTTTACTTTGCATAATTCTAGTAAATTCCCCACACACACGCGCGCACACACACACACACACACACATATACATACTTTCTTGCATTCTATTGTTTTAGAATCTTAAAGTGAAGCTTCACCTTGCATAATTCTAGTCAATTCTACACACACACACACACACACATATTAATTAGTTCTTTTTATTCCATCTTTCATTTCATTGTCTCACATGGCTTGACTTTGCTTGCATTGTATAGCTTGATTCTATTTGAGAAAGTCTCTTTTATTAAGCGATCGCCGGCCGAGTTTCCTCCTCGCAAAAAAACAAAGAGGAAATACTAGCAAAATTTTTGAGCTTTGTAGGAATTTTGAACTACTTTCTCACATATTTCACCGGCTTTTCTTTCCTTTACCATAATTTGCAACTAGCTAGTCTCGATTTTCAACCAGCTCAAGACTAAGCTAAGGCAATCCTTTCTCAAACATTGATTCCAAATTAACTCAACGTAATGATTTTATCACTTTGTTATTGTTTTAGAAAGCCACCGTGACCCTTTCACTTGTTTCTATTGTTGCAAAGATCCAAAAAATTACATATTCTTGCCATGCTCATGGCGAGCCATGACAACTTCAACTGATTGTAGATACATCGGCTGATGGGGGGGCCACCCCACGACTATGGATGAGCCCATGCTTTCACCTTTTCACGTCCCTTATTGCGGCACGCAGGTCCTTTTTTCACAATAATTGTTATGCTGCTTTCTTGGACTATCTTTGTGAACTTAGCTACTTCCAAGGAGTTCTTGAAGATTCGACAGTTCCTTGCCTTCTAGATGTGTTTGAAGTAGCATACCTCACAATTTGTGTCTCACCATTATGACTTCTCAAGATTGGTTCTCCTTGCTCAACAAGCAGCGGGGCAAAAATTGGTTAGGGTCAAGGTGGGAGATGGTCGTGAAGAACATATGGCGCCCTAAATGATCGCTTGGGATGAAGGTTTTCTTATGGAAGGTGCTATGGGGAGCCATGCCTACTGGAGTAAAGGTCCTTGCTAGGGGAATTGATCCAGTTAGATGCTCGCAATGCAGAATAGCTTGTGAAGACCTCTCTCACCTATTCAAGGAGTGTCCGACGATCTTTTTGCCTCTCTTATCAATCTAAGCTACAAGGAGGATTTTTTGGCTTCTAAAGGCCTTAGTACCCAAGGGGCCAAGGTCTTTCATATTTGCTTGTTTGACAAGTGTCCCTATGTAGCTTAAAAGTATTATGAATGAATAGAAAGAGATCCTAGTCTTTTAAATGCTATTCTCCAAAAGTCCCAAAGGTGCATTCATTTTTTGGCATGCTTCACAAAGGCTTTTAGAGAACAAATGAATAAACAATATATAAGAGTTTGATCCCATAATATGAGATATCAATACAGGGTCCTTTCATTTAAGGATTTCAAAAATAAAAATAAAAATTGTTTTATTATTTTCAATGCTTATCAAATATAATTTTTAAAATAAAAACATTGAAATAATTTTTTTGCTTTTTTTTCAAGAAATTTATTGAAACTACTAACAAAAAATTACAGAGTTTTTTTTCTTCAAAACAAGTAAGTGTGCTCGATTCTGGAAATTCCCATTATTAAGAATCTTCACAGGATTCTTTGTTGTTACCTCGTATGCTCTGTCAGAGCAAGGACACCCTAGCCAACAACACATGTGCTAATAGGTCTCTCTCTCTCTCTCTCTCTCTCACACACACACACACACACACACACACACACACACACACAGACACACACACACAGATAGTTCCTGCACGTAGAGCGTCGACGGCGGTAGGTAAGGACCGACGAGAGGAGGAGCAGGGCCGTGATGGATTTTTTGTATTTTGATATTGAAGAAAGGGAGTGGACAACAACCCATGTACCTAGCCCAAATAAAACTTTTTTGCCTTTTGAAGGGGCCCCCTTGAAGACTTCAACTTGTTTCACAAACTCCCATTTCTTTATCACGATAAATGGTTTCTTTATTCTTGTAGGAGCTATAGACCAACCCATCTTGCAAGTTTGAGTCTCTTTAAGTACTCCCACTTTTTTTTTAAAAAAAAGCAAAATCACAATTGTGAGTGAATTATATTGAACATCCCAAAAAATTACAAGGCCTTGTCATGCTCTTGTTAAGCCATGACATCATCCAGGGACCATACTTACATCGGCTATCAGGGCAGCCACCCCTACCAACCCGCCCCCTCATCCTTGATACACAAGGTCCATAATCTTGTCATTCTGAGATCTTTTATTTACCGATGGCCAAGATTTTCCCCCATCCTAGACATTCCATCTGCTGCTGACAACAAGGCACAAGTAGTCGTAGACCAATCCTCTAAGTGTTGCTCCCACCCGAGTGTCCATATTAGCACTTTGCTTTTTTGTATAATTTCTGCGAAGCTTGCCACCTCAAAACCTCCTTCAAACACACGGCGGTTCCTTGTCTACCATACATTATGTAAGAAGAAGTATCTGACGATCTGAGTGCTGACGAGGAGTGCAGGACTACCTGAATTCTTACCTCTAAGGAATAGGTCAGTCTTGAAAAAACTAATTTTCCATGTTGTTTGGACCCACTTGCATATTTTCTCTAAGAGACCTTTGATAGTTGGGCAGTCCATGAATAGGTGGGCCAGATCTTCGCTAACCAACCTGCACCCCAAGCATCGATCTGACCCAATCCCTCTCTCCTGAATCTCCACCTCCGTCTCGGTAGAGCACCCCACATAACCTTCCATAAGAAAACCTTCATGTGTTGCGAAACCTTTGGCTTCCATATGTTCTCCATTACATGCTCCCACCTTGCCTCCGGCCATTGCTTTTTCCATAGCTTGATAAGAGGGCTAGACCAATTCTTCTTTTGCATCATTCTCTGATAAATTCTTTTAGTATGGGATTTCCATAAGAGACTGCTTCCGGGCCATCTCTAGGACTCCCACTTTTTATTATGATATGTAATCCATCATCTAGAATGCATACTTTAGTAAACTAGAAGCTCTCCAATGTCGATCATCTCTCTAAAGGGGATGGATAGCTTGAGGCATGACTCAAGGAATTGAAAGTAAAGTGTGGCATCCTTGGAGAAAGGAAGAAAGGAAATCACTATTGAAGTACTTTATATATACTCAATTTTGTTAGAAATAATATCACTTGACTTATCCACACTACCATTCAACCTACGAGTACTATAAAAGAGGAAAGGGCATTGGAAGCCTCTTGGGTACTTTATGTAGCTTAAGGAATGAATATAAAAAAGGTCAGTGTTCATGTATTGTTTTTTCTACATCTATTATTATTGTTGTAGATCTTGGGGGGGGGGGGGGGGGGGGTGGGGGGGTTTGTCACTATGTATAAATTGTGTATATGGTTCAAAACTATTTGTACATTTTTAACAAATAAAATACACCCTTCTCCTATTCAATCTGTATTTTTTTTTCATTCTATTTTATAATATCATTGTGTTTGTGAAAATGTGAGAATTTTTTTTTATTAAACCCTTTTGCTGCGCTCATGTGATAGGCACATAATTATCAAGTTACCTCCCCCAAATTGTAGATTTGTATTGCTTTGAATCAATATAAATGGGATCTTTTCCTCTAATTGAAAAGAGTATATATGTATAGACTTTCAATATTTGTGTTTGATAATCTATATAACCTTTTAGTGTCACAACTAGCATTGGAATACACGACAAATGCTGAATAAATTTTGATCATCATTGCAGTGGATGCTACAAAAGCAATGGTCATGACAAGGTATGTGCTTATTGTAACCCAAGTAGCAAGTCTTATGTGACATGAGGCTTTATCACTTTAAGTGGGAGAAAATCTAAGATCCCAAATCTTAAGGATATTTAAAAATTAGTAAATAAATATTTAGAGTAATTTGAGTGATATGATTGAGACCCATCCTTCTGGTTATTACAACCAAAATGGGCCCCCAATCAATAGCCTATGTATAAGACCTTGTGTGTACTTGGAATGGGGGGACCTCCACACCGTGAATATGTGGTTGGACATGAGCTCTTGAAACTTCAATCTTCTAAAAGCACGACGACAACGACAAGTCCCAGGAATATGTCATTCTTGCTTGGTAGATGGTAAAGGTTTTTTTTCATATTTTAATTTGTAACAAATCACGAGCTACTAGTTTAGTTAGTACTCCTGGAAGATGTGAGGACATAGTAATAAATGTTCGAGGGGAATTTGTCAAGTATTGAGGGAGTACATTTAGAGGGAGTTACTCTTGACAAGGGAGGGTGCATGAGAGAAGGGGTGCAAATGGATGAGGATGAGTGGGGAAGAAAGCAGTGGACATCCCTTGGACAAGGATCAAAGGATCACTGAATTGTTTATCTTATCACTACAAGCTGGGAAACTTAAAGTACTTATCTATACCACTTTGTTTTGCACCCTTGAAATTTGTAGAAATCCCAATACCCCTCATATTTGAGAAGTTCATCAAATTTGGATCTCTTTCTCCAATTTTTTCATGGTTTATTCCTTCAAAAATAGAGATGTTTCTTTTAGTGTCTTACATTTCATCTAAATTCGTGGTTTTATAATCGTTTATTAAGGGAGAACAACCTTCCAACAAAGGGTTGCAAAGAGACGTTTGCAAGATTGACAAGGGAATTGTGGAAATTTTGGAGAAGTATGAGGGCATTTTGAGAATTTTTGGAAAAAATTACCAAGTCAGAGGGGTACATTGGGTATTGTTGAGATTTAATGGGGTACTAGTACGGTCGATGGGCATACCCCGCCTCTGTGTGTGTGTGTGCTCGGAGGCTGCAGGGGACACTGCTGGTTGAAGCTCCTGCTGACAAGTGTCCTAGGGGAGGGGCTGGAATCCCTTCCCCCATTATAATTGTATAGATAGATAGATGGATTTTGGGAATCTCCTCACAAAAGCATTTTGGTAATTTCCCCTTATTTTCAAGGCCAATTCATTTTCTCCTTGTGAATAAAATTTTAAATCCTTGTGAATAAAATTTTAAATTGCCAGTTAGACACCCGTCAAGTGACAGCAAAGGAAGGAACAAGCAGCAAGCGTTTGCGCTCGAGAGCTTGAGGAATTAAATTTGCTCTGTGTTTTGAGCTCTCGTAAAGTAGGATTTTGGTTTCTAAGGAGCGTGCACAGATTCTCCCCTGCTGTCTTCTCTGGCCTCGCCTCGTATTATCCTTCAGGACATGGATTCACTTGCAAATGGGCAGACCAAGCAGACGGATATTGGAAAGCCCACAAACCCCATGGTCTCAGCTCTGCTATGTGACATGTACCAGTTCACCATGGCATATGCTTACTGGAAAGCTGACAAGCACCTTAATCGAGCAGTGTAAGTATGCTTCAGTCTTTCTAATTCTGGCTGCTTGGCTACAGTGTAGAACGTCTGACTTGACTGTGTGTGTGTGTGCACGCGCGCACCCATGTGTGCATGTGCGCGTTGTTGGTGGGGGCGGGGGAGTTTTCGCTCTTGTTTATCATGGAAAATACCGAGTACAGTGGACTTGGAACCCATATCCATGGGGCTTAATCTGTTGAACGAACAGATTTTCCAAGTTGCCTCTTCTTAGAGGGCAAAAGCAAACTTGAAACACTAAACCATTGAAGAGAGAATGGTATCAGTTAGCTTAAAGTGCTGTGACCAGTCTGTCAAGGTCCAGGGTCACGGTGCAAGGGATCCTGGTCGTTCATCTATTGTCATTTCCAGAGCAGAATAACTGCCCCCAATGATTGGTTCTTTGACAGCTCAGCATCTGGAATCTATACGGTGTGAGTCTGATCACTAGCATGCTACAGTCAAGGAGAGCTTGACACCTCAGCGTCTGGAAAAACAAAATCCTCAGCTCGCTTCAGCGATGGACACCTCCGCGGCGGGAAAAAGAAATGGCTCCTCTCCCCTGGACTCTTGACGGCTGGGAAAGGACTTCCACTGTCCGTGAAGGTCGGGAGTCAGGGGGCTGAGAATCTCACCCATCCATCTAGTGTGGCTTTTCCTGCGGAAGGGAGTGCTGCAGCCCCTGGATGCACGCCACATCAGTAGGTGGAATTGTTTTCGCCTTTTCCAATGATTGCATGGCAGGTCAGCAGTCAGAATTTCAACCAGCCTGCTACACATCAGCACACGGAATTTTCAGGGGGTGCATGCAATCACTACGTGACAATCAGCAGCCGGAATCTGTGCTCAGTCTCACCATGACCTGCAGCATCACTGTCACTGCCATCCGGCGCATGCCTATTGGCTCCCCTCCCCTCGACTCTCGAGGGCTGAGAATGGTCCCCTGGTAACCATTCCATGCAATCCCTGTTCCCCCATGGCTCCCCGCCTCCGCCGGTCGCCAAGGGGTCACAGGGATTAAGGGTCACCAGGGGACCATTCCCTACCCCTTCACAGTCAGGGGTCGGGGGGTTGAGCATCCTGGCCCTCCCTCTGCTGTACATTATTTTGCAGAATTAGGCTGCGCAGCCCCTTGGATACATGACACATCAGCATCGGGAACGGTAGGCTACTAAGCCCAATGAAATCATCGTACCTCAGCAGCTGGAATGCTCTGTCGTGCTGACACATCAGCAACTGGATCTACTGGTCGTGCAGCTAGAGTCTGAATCACTGCTGTCATGGATCTGCTGGTCGTGCAGCTAGAGTCTGAATCACTGCAGGAGCAGTGTCATGCAAGCATAGCATGCCACATCAGCAGCCGGGAGCCAATTGCTTTTGAGAGATTATTTGCTTTTGATTTTAACTCTGCTTTTAGCATCCCTTGTAATGTTTATAAGTGACCCAAGGGGGACTCACTCTGCAGAGCATCTGGACGTAGAGTCTAAGAGCGAGCACCCGCGGGTAGTTGTACTTTGCTCAAAGGTTAATATAAAAAGAAATACGGAAAGGGGCGTCAGTCTTTGGGGCCAATACTTTGGGCACGAAACTCCGTCGGCCCCCCCCCCCCCCCTTCTCTCTCTCCATTGAAGTTCAATGATTATGAAGTTTCTGGTCGTGTGTTGCTATTGATTTCTCACTTGGAGTGTCTAAACCGGTGACAGTGGTATCAGAGCACAAAACGATTCTTCTTCTACATAAGATCTGATCCTTTTTGCAGCACATGCAGACTTTTGTGAAAGAATCTTCGTGTCCTGACCCCGGACTCATAAGCCACTCCCACCCTTCATACATCGCGCATCGGGCACGCTCACGTCTTCATCGCTCTGTCTTACAGGGCATAAATCCATAAAGAATCCCTGATTACACATGGGTTCTCGTGGAGAATCCGACAAAGATAACACCTTTCAGTGGGCAAGCAAAAGAAAAGTTGAAATCCGGCGCAGGAACCGAAGAAAAGAATGAAGATTTTGAGAGATTCTTGGTGAAAATTTTTTGCCTAGATACGTCAACTGCAGGTTGACACGTATGTGAAAAGATTGATCAAGTACTCCATAGACCCGAGACTTGCGAAACACCTGAAGAATTACCGGATGATAAGATTTACTCGAGATGGCATGTGGCCATTGCTTCTCCTCTTAGATCACGAGGAAAGCAGAAAGGACCGACGAGTGAGAAAAGTAGAACCTGGACTTGCAAAAAGAGATGGACAAAAACTCTTGAAAAGAAGATGAACCAAAGGACCACCAGAAGGAGCTAAATTTGAGAGTTACAGAGCAGCAGCCGAGTGCGGAAGAAAAGAAAAGATGAAAACAAAACTGGTACCACATTGTGTGGGGCCTGACTCGAATCAGATGAACGGAAGTACAAAATTTTGCCGCACTTGGGGCAAAGTGAAAGATCCCGAAGCCCTCATTTTCTTTGATAAAGGAGCCAAGGCAAACTTCTTTTCACTTGAATTGGCGACTCGACTTGGAATTACGCGCGACAGGCTGAGGCCAAAGGCGGAGGTAGTTCTACCGTCACCCGGATGGGATGTTACCATTACGCCGATCATTGGAAAACTTCGTTTGCAATGTTAGGGGTGTTTAGGGCACGAGGAGTGTTATATCATGCCTTTGGAAGGGTGTGATGTCCTCCGAGGAATCCCTTGGTACCACAAGAACAATGTCGTGGTTGACTATCGGGCTAAGAAAGCGACTTTGACAAATGGAGGGCAAAGAGATTGTACTTGCTGAAATTCAGTTTCTTTACTTGATTTTTCTTGAGAGAACTGAATGATGATTGAAGGTCGAATATGTTTGACCTCGAAAAGGAACAACAAGATTTTTTGCAATAGAGGCCGACTCTTTCTTTAAAGACGTACAAAGCGAGTTACCTCCTTTATGTCGTGAAGATCACATGATTGATTCGTGGTAGTACACCACCGAACCGGCCACCTTAGAGAGTTGGTCGAGGCCAAGATAAGGAAACAATGAACCAGAACAGATTTCCACATTACGAGGATCGATGGTATACTCCACAGACTTCAGAATTCTACTCGCCGAATTGATATGAAGAGTGATTATCATCAGATCTGTATTGCTCCTAGAGACGTCTACAAGACAACTTTCAAGACGACTTTTTGGATTTTCAGAGAATACCAATCATTTGTGGGTTTTCCAGACATTGAGGAAGCATAAATTACTTATAAATGTCAAAAAGAAGGAGTTTTTCTTGCCTGAGATACATTTTTTGGGACACATCGTCTCAACAGAAAGGGTACAAATGGATCTGGCCAAAAGTGACACTATCTGCAATTGGCCTGACTTGAAGAATGTTCATGAAGTTAGAAGCTTTTGGGCTTGTGTTCTTACTACCAGAGGTTCATTTGGAAGTTTGCAGAGGTAGCTTCTCCTACGCACATTTTGACTCAGGAAGGAGTCCCTTTGTCGTCGGGATCAACAGAGGTGATTGCCTTTCAGACACTTGAGGAAAAAAACTGACTACTGGACCAGTGTTGGCTTTGCCAGACTTACAAAAGCCATTCGAAGTATACTGTGATGCTTGTGGTCGTAGTTTGGGAGGGTCTTAATTCAAGAAGGCCATGTGATTGCCCATGAAAGCCGATTGTTTTCAAGGCCAGAATTAACAACACAAATTTATGAGAGAGCTATTGGCAGTGATCCATGCTCTTACTCCGTGGCGACATTACCTACTCGGAACCGATTTGACGGTCTTTACTGATCATCAGAGTTTACACTACTACTTGTCATAGAAGCAGCTATCGGAAAAGCGATGCGGTGGGCTAACATCTTGTCACAGTTTCACTTCTAGATTGTTCATGTGCAAGGACAAAAAAACTTGGTGGCAGATGCATTTTCTCGGAAGCCCCTAGTCTTGGCTATATCCGTGAGTCAATATAGAAGCTTCGAGGTTATGGTTGATCAGTACGCCACTGATTCGGATTTTTTTTTTCCCATGTATTCACTCGAATACTGAATGCGGAGGTACTAGCAGGATATTCCATACGGGATGGCTACTTGATGAAGAAAACGATGTTGTGCCCTTCATCTTTGATCTCCCGAAGACCCAGAGTTGGCATGATGGCCTTTGGACGGTCATCAACAGATTGAGTAAGCAGGCTTACTGCTCTGCAGTAAAGAAGACAGTTAAGCCCGATCCTTTGGCAAAACTGTTCAAATATATTTCATGTCTGAGTCCATTGTTTCGGACAAAGATCCCTGGTCTACTAGTTGTTTTAGATGGCAATCTGGGAGAACATTGGCACGTGGTTGCAGTTCTCGTCCTCATTCCACCCGCAGACAGATAGGCAGTTGGAAATAGCCAATTCAATGGTTTTGCATTTGTTAAATTCTTCTTCTTTGGATGAGAAGACTAAATGGGAAAAGTATTTGCCCTTGGTGGAGTTTGCCTACCCCGACACACGGGGAAGGCGGCATTTGAAATGTTCCGGGTGCTAAGAAGCTTCTTCAATTTCTAAGCACCTAAGACGAGATTCTTTTGAAGAAGATTTTTGAAACAATGTCTAGAAGGCATGGAAGGCGATCAAGCCGTTTAAAGGAGGAGAGGTCGTCTTTTTTTGACAATGACCAGATCAACAAGAAAACCAAGGAGTTCAAGCTAGGGAATCAGGCCATGACACCCATCGCGCCCTTGAGTTTGTGCAACAGTTTGACGTCACCTTCTCTGGAGAGCAGTTCTTAGAACATTCCAAGGAGCAAAAATCTGCATCTTACTCTGTTGTTACGCAGAGAAACACATGCGACGTGGTTAATTTTTTTTTTCCCCAGGTCAACTTGGATATTAGATAAATATGCAAGAGATGTCATCACGCCTTGGCATCACTTGAAAATGACTGAGAAAGATACATTGGATGACTACTGCCAGAGGTTTCGGATACTTGTCGAAGATTCTTTTGAAAGACTAGATTGAGCAGTTTTGCTAAAGAGATTTAAGACTATGCTTTAAACCAAAAGTCTGACTCCATTCAGAGACTTACAGGACATGACTAAGCAAGGATTCGGAATGCATGCCGACTCATTGACTTATGCGACGGGCAGTATAGTATCCATCTCAAAACGGCAAGAGTATGCCAGTTAAGGGAATGAATCAAGGAAACCAGATGATAGCTTATCATAGGATTTTGGAGAATCAGAGGGTTCAGACGAACTAAGGAAACGAGATACAAGTTCATCAAAGGATTCCAGAGAAAGAGGAATCAGATGATAGTGCGTCTTAGGGTTTTGATGATTGATTGTGACATGCCAATGGACAAGGGAAGCGAAAGACGCTACCCGCAAGTCCTAGGGCACAAGGAAAGAAAGGAAAAAGGGAATCAGCTGGTAGATCAGAACATTCCCCAGACCCAGGATAAGATTTTTGAAGCCGACCAGTACACGAGGGACTTGGACCCTGCTTTTGCCAAGGTCCGGGAGGCTTTAGAGAAATCTCAAGAACGATATAAGAAGGCAGCAGATCGACATCGTCACGATTTGAAATTAAAGGAAGACGATTGGGTGCTCTTACGTTTTGAGAAGGCACGCCTAGGAAAACGAAAGGCAAAGGAGCGGCTTTTTCCAAAGCTTAGCATGAGGTATTATGGCCCTTTCCAGATTAAAGAAAAGATAAATAATGTCTCCTTTAGACTCAAGCTGCCCTATACTTGGAAGATTCACAATGCATTCCATGCGAGTCCATTGAAGCCTTATAGAGGTGATGTGCCAGTTAATGGGGAGCCCGATGAGCAACCCTAAGTGGAGGAAAGCGAGGAGATACTTGTTCCAGAACAGATTTTGGCACACAAGGAAAGAAAGATGAAAGGTAAAGTGATTTGGCGGTTCTTGGTTAAATTCAAGACACTCCTCAGATTTTGGAACTTTACCTTGAAGCATTCGGTTTAGCATATAGCATAGTCTACTCCGATAGAACCCCAAATTCAGCAAGGGTGAATCTAATGCATCGGGTTTGCACAAGAGGGGAGTCACTCCGCTCCTTTGTCAATGGATTACTTCGATTTTGAGTAAAGTCACTGATGTCCCCTTTGGGTTTCAGGGATACTAATGGGCTGACCAGTATTTTGCTGTAAGACTTTATGACACGGAATTCCCGAAAAAGAATATGATTGATTTGTACTTGACTTGTTTGAGTGCAAGAACTGAAAGACGAAATGACTGCAGCATTTCGGTCTCATAAATCTCTATAGACATGATCGCAATAAGGATTAGTTAATCCTAGGTCAGTGAGGTCCGGAATGGATCTAGATGCGATTACTAAATACATTGTTGATGGTCATGGTCTGAGATTTAGAATGAATTTTTTTTGTGATTTGTCATGTGATGTCCTGCGATGTTGAGTGATGTCCTGTGATGTGACTGTGGATTTGTACAAGTTATAGATGTGTCGTGTCTAGACAGTTTATGGCCTCTGTCTGTTTTGCAGGCGTAATCGAGGGCGATTACAATTCTGTCAAGAGGGGGGAAGTGTCACAAACTGATGACACGTGGTGACAATTTTGTCCGGACACACACAAGCTGATAGGCTGGCGGACTGATGCCGTGGCAAATTGTTCGAAATTTGCGCTGTCATGCTGACATGGCTGTCAATACGGATTTTTGCGTTTTGCACTGACAGCTGCTGACGTGGCAGGCTGTACGGATTTCCGCAAATCATGCTGGTTGATTTTACTGGCAGGTTTTGAGCCAATTGCTTTTGAGAGATTATTGCTTTTGATTTTCAGCTTTTGGGGCTCTGCTCTTAGCATCCCTTGTAATGTTTATAAGTGACTCAAGGGGGCTCACTTTGTAGAGCATTCGGACGTAGAGTCTAAGAGCGAGCACCCGTGGGCAGTTTTACTTTGCTCAAAGATTAATATAAAAAGAAATACCAAAACGGGTGCCAGTCTTTGGGGCCAATACCTCTGGGCACTGAACTCCGCTGGACTGTGTCGACTCTCTCTCTCTCTCTCTCTCTATTAAAGTTCAGTGATTATGAAGTTTTTGTTCGTGTTGCTATTGATTTCTCGCTTGGAGTGGCCAAGCCGGTTACAGAAGACCCACATGCAGTGGTGCAAGGCTAAAGCTCATTTCATGAATGAATAAACACAAGTCTATTTTGCATTACATCTCTCTTGTTTATGGTGAGCTTGTGATGGCTTAACAACAACTCAAGATTGTGTTTATGAGTCCAAGTTAATTGATCTTGGAACCTAATTCGCTTGAGTGATAATCTAGCCAACATACACTCACTTGTGTGCATTTTCCTTGGTGATGACATTACTCTTTCACAGCTTGCCCATTGAAGGAAGTCATGCCAAAAATTAGGACAGTAAGAGAGAAGGGGAAGATGGATTTCTATAGAGATGGGAGCGTGGTAATTCTAGAGCGACGCTCTACATGACGAGGTGAGACCTATGTGAGCAAACTTAAGATAGCAGCTTGGAACTGTAATGGGTCTCTTAGGACTTGATGTGGGTGCTTTTGAGGACAACTTCAGAGACATACATAGTTTTCTATTCGTCTTTGTTCAACAAGCTATCTCCTATTTGTACCCAAGCACATGTGGCATCAATTGACCTCCCCGACACATCGCTTACGTTGCACCTAGAGGGCAGTCCCCATTCTCTGTGTTAAATGATGATAGATGGGAGTTTTCCAAGGATGGCGGCATCATCCTTCTAGGGAACTTCAATGCCTGGACGGGTAATCTTTTGTGTGTCAAAGTCGACGATGCGGAAGCGTAGAGACCAAGGAGAGTGAGCACGAGAGAGAGAGAGAGAGAGAGAGAGAGAGAGAGAGAGAGAGAGAGAGAGAGAGAGAGAGAGAGAGAGAGAGAGTCTCCTGAACCAATCAACCTTGGCAATGAATAATTGAGTATGTAATACAATGTAGGCAAGGGGTTGCATACATAGCAACCTGAGTAAATTGCCCTACCCAGACTTAGACAAATAAGTAAAATAAATACCTAAAAGCCAAAATAAATAATGGGACCACATTGGGCAATTCACTTGAGATGCCATAACACTATATACCTCAGAGGAGATGCTGGCAGAGTTAAATGTCAATGATATGGGACTTGACAGACGTTCACATGATGAGGAGTTTAGAGAGTATAGGAAGTACCTGACGGAGATGGGGAGTGCACATGGAGTAGCTATCCTTAATGGCCTACGGAGATTTCCCGCAACAGTGGGCTTCACTTGTTTCTGCACAGACATGGGGCCATCACAGTGGGTTATGGCTCAGCCGAGCTTTATCTATGATATTCAAGATTGCATAGTTGGACCTAGGTCAATGGATCTGTAAGGTGCAGCGGAAGTGAATGTTGAACTTTGCTCAAGATGAGTGCTCCGAACTGTGCTCAAGGTTCCTTTTACTTACGGAAGGGAGAGCCTTCCATTCCTTTAGTGAGAGAGTGCAATGGACACAAACAAAGTGGTGAACACTGTGAATGAAGTGCTGAGATTGAGAGATAGGGAGAGAAGAATACGACACCAGAATGTTGTCAAACCCTCCTCCGAAGGCCCCACTCTCTATGGCGAGAGTGGTCTACTATTGATTGCACAAATCTGTACAATGCTTTGGACTTGCCGACGATGAGGACGACGACAAGACGGGCTGAAATCTGAAAACGCTAAGGGTGAAATCTGCAAATCTTTATCTGCTGAATTTTGACTCTATGTCGACGACGATGCGACGATGACGCGCTGAAAATGCAGATGCTGAAATCTGTGTTTTCCGGGCTTAATTTGCGAACTTCGCGGGATCTGACCATGCGGCGAGGATCTGCTGCGAGAAGGTGTGGTCTGCGAGGTTTGGGGGCTCTAGTGCGGGGTCTAACTGTTGAAAACTGAAAACGCTGGTCTACTTGTTGGTTCTGTCGCAAAAATCTGGCGTGTTGCTGTCTTCGGGGCTGATTTGCTGTGCAAAAACGCCAAGGTTGGTCTGTGTGATGAAAACGCTAGGTCCTTGCTTCTGATGCAAAAACACTAGGCTTGCTGGGGGTCGTGCTAAGAAGGTGCCTGTTGAGATCGAGTTCGTGCTGCCTCTTCTGCCCATAAGTGCTAGCGCTAGGTTTCTATATATACAAGCTTATCAAATTTCCCCTACCTAGTTCCCAATAAAAGTCACTTAAAAAGAATAAGTGAAAATTGGCTAAAATAGGGAAAATAGGTCTATGCATTGTAAAAATGCTTCTGATGGGTTCTGACTGTAATTTGATGGTCATGCTGTGTGCAGCCAGAGGATATGCATCTACTCTGAGTGTTTGGACATGCAGGGTTTGCGAATAGACTCACAAAAGTGCCAGATCACTTCCTATTCTAGACTGACTGAATTGAACTGAACCCTTGTCATGAAGTAGCTTGTCCAGGTACACATAGGGTTAGATGTGCATGTGACATCCCCTCCTTTTCAAAGTGAGGTACTGGTACCGAACTGTATCGAGGGAGATCCCCAACAACGTCCTAGAAAGGACTCTTCGCCGGCCCACTCTGAAGCGTGGGTCATACGATACTTGAACTTCAGAAAGGTCTGCAGCGCTTGCTTCTTTGGGCCGCGCCGAAAGCGACACAAAGTCATCTGTGGCTCCTTCAATGCTTCAACTTCGTCTATAGTCATGCGGCTACCTTCTTTAAGAATCTCTGAGGATGAAAATTCCTGAAACCACTTTCAACACAAAAACATGAACATACCCATTCCATGTAAAGTGACTGAAAAAATTCTAATCTTTCGAAAAAACTGTGCATGCAATGCAGATGAACAAAGTGACGTAGTGCCAAACCGTTCATCAAACACACGCAAACAATGGGGTCGAATCTTGACTTTCTGACATAATCCATCAAATGTGGCAGACCACAATGGAAAAGCCGATGCTTGATGCTCAATTCTTCTTGTGCTCTTTCTGATACTGTGTCATGCCAAGGAAGAGACATGGAACATGAATTCCTTGAATGCAAACATTCCATCTTTTCATGAGTAATCCGCATACATTCGTGCTCGTTCATGAGTGAATGGTGTTCATCGTACCATATGTCATGCCTATGAAAAGGGATCACATAAGGGCGGTGATTAAAATACAGGAAAGCATCATGAATGAAACACTTGAACAATGCGTGTTGACTAATCATTCGTACACACAATACTTCATGTGAGAGTTCTTTGGATCTCGACTCGAGAGCCAAGATCGGTTCTTCGTGATTGGTCGAATCTTCCTATGGGGGTGCTGTGGACCTTGACTTGAGAGCCAAGATCGATTCTTCGTGATTGATCGAATCTACAATGAGGTTAGCTTCACTAGACAAAGTATCAACTAAACCATTATCCTTGTGAACAATCACAGTTTCTTCCTGCAAATCATCATGCTTGTGAGAAATCACATCTTGATCATGCAAATCATGTGTGTCATGCTTTGGAAAAGAAGAGATTGATAGAGTCTCTGTTTCCGGATTTTTTACCATCTTCACCTGCACATTAGAAATGAGAGATGAAGAATCAACAACGTGCTCTCCACGATTGACAAGGGGAGAGTCACTTTTGGCATTGAAAATGAACGTCTTTTCCGCCCAATCAATGAGAGGGTTATGCTCATGAAACCATCGAATGCCCAAAAGCATATCACATCCTGAAAGAGGAGAGACTACAAATTTTTTGCGGAAGGACACTTGTTGAACAGTGAACAAAACATCAAGGCACTCTTGCGTGATGAGAGTCCATACCGGGAGAGAAGCCAGACGCCTCGAAAGGAGACGTCTTGCGAACCTCCAAGCAGACTCTTTCGACAAGAGAGTCACTAATCAAATCATGCATACTGCCTGGGTCAAACACTATGACAAAACGCTGACCATTCACATGACCATAACACTTAATGAGGGACTCATCAATGGGAGGATCATGAGAGACTTGGGTCACACTCGTGTTCTCATTTATTGCATTGACAGAGGAAGTGGGTTCTGTGGGTTCTTTAGTTTCATTAGATTAAAGCTTAGGACATGTTTTTTTTATGTGACCCTTGATGTGACAATGAAAACAACGATCTTCCTTAGAATAAATGCTTTGTTCTTCCGACGTGATGTATCCTCCTAAAATTCCTTGTTCTGCTTTTTCATCAAGAGTGAGCTTAGGTTTAGCAATTGTGTTAGCTTTACCCTTAGGTTCAATTGAAGTGTTCTTTTCTGAGAGAGTATTGGAAGGTTGGTTAGAAGAGTTACCGTTTTTACCATTCTTACCGTTCTTACCGTTCTGAGGGTTCTGAGAGGTACTTGTGGAAGTCTTGTTTTCCTTAGGGTTTCCCTTGTTGTGCTTCATCTCCTGTGCGAGAGCAATCGCTACCGCCTTGTTGAGATCGATTGGGTCGAAGACTTCGACATCATACTTGATATACTCGTCCAATCCATAAAGGAAAGCCTCCTTGTTCAGCATCCGATTTGCGTAATTGGGTGCCTAGTTGCAAAACACGAATAGAGAAAGACATAACAGGCATACCATTTTGCTTGAGACCGCGCCAATCGCCTTTCAACCGTGCTAGGTACTGTGGGGGCATAAACCGCGCCTTGAGCTTGTCTTGGAAGTCGGCCCAATTGAAGGAAAGGGGTTGCCTTCCTCGACTTCCTCTATGTGCGCGGTCAACTGTGCTTCTTGCTATGTGTGGTACCAATTAATGGCATCATCGGCAAGGTACATAGCTGCCGTCAAAACCTTGCTATTTCCTGTCTTCTTAGTTGTCGCAAAATAAGCATTAAATTGATGCAACCAAGAATGAATAATTGTAGCATCTATCTTACCATCATACTTACTGAACTGGATCTTCTCTGTGACTAGGTTGTTGGAGTCCGAATCTCGGCTTGCGCCACTTGATTAACTACCAACATCTTTGGCCGGCTCGGATTTTGAGGTGTGAGCCTCTTGGACAAACTCTTGTATGCATAGGTCTCTCTGCACCTCTCGATCTGCCTCCAAGGCCGCTCGTCTATCTTCGGCTTCCAAGCGCGCTTGCTCACGCTCATGCTCAATAGCCGCCTTTCTTTCTTCTTTTCTTTCTTTTCGTTCATCGCGCTCGCGTTCCAAGGGAACGCGAGTCGCTTCTTGTCGTGCCATCATGTCCATCATCGACTTGACCAAAGCCTCCATAGGATGCTTCTTGTTGTGCCATCATGTCCACCATCGACTTGACCAAAGCCTTCATAGGATTTGGTGCAAACCGTGGCGTAGATGGGGAAGGGGGAGGGTTGGAAAAACCTCCTGGTGGGGAGAATTCTTCTTCACCTTCTTCATGCCCATCACCTTCATGCAAAGTATCCATTCCGCTTCGGGCGATGACCATCCACTAAAGTTTTGGGTTCTTAAGTTCACGAGGAACTTGGGTTCTTGTGGGTCTTGGGTTCTTGAGGTTCTTCTTTCGCTTGCAATCTGTGTTAGAGAAGGATCTTTTCTTCACCCGAGTTCTGCTCTTTTCCGCGGGCGCACCCCTTGCCGGCCTTGCGCTCACACCAAGGTTGCTTTTTCCCACCTCACGTCGGTTGGCCGGCCGCTAAGTGCACGGTCCGCTCTCAATGAGTGAAAAGAGGCACAAGGGGAGGCTGGACAAGCCCTTCTTTCTTGGGTTTCCTGTCACTCTTCAAAAACACGATTAGGAATCGACACGCCCAAGAGGACTTGGGTTACGTACGATCACAACAAGCACAAAAATTCTTGTGGTTCTTTCCTTGAGTGATACAAAACACTGCCAAAGCTCTGATACCAATGTAAGGTGCAGCGGAAGTGAATATTTAACTTTGCTCAAGATGAGTGCTCTGAATCGTGCTCAAGGTTCCTTTTACTTACGGAAGGGAGAGCCTTCCGTTCCTTTAGTGAGAGAGTGCAATGGACACAAACAAAGTGGTGAACATTGTGAATGAAGTGCTGAGACTGAGAGATAGGGAGAGAAGAATACGCACCAGAATGTTGTCAAACCCTCCTCCGAAGGCCCCACTCTCTATGGCGAGAGTGGTCTACTATTGATTGCACAAATCTCTACAATGCTCTGGACTTGCCGACGATGAGGACGACAATAAGACGGGCCGAAATCTGAAAACGCTAAGGGCTGAAACAGGACCATTTTTACAGTGCATATACCTATTTTCCCTATTTTAGCCAATTTTCACTTTCTTTTTAAGTGACTTTTGTTGGGAACTAGGTAGGGCAAATTTGATAAGCTTGTAAATATAGAAACCTAGCGCTAGCACTTATGGGCAGAAGAGGCAGCACGAACTCGGTTCAACAGGCACCTTCTCAGCAAGACCCCCAGCAGGCCTAGCGTTTTTGCATCAAAAGCAAGGACCTAGTGTTTCCTTCACACAGACCAGCCTTTGCGTTTTTGCACAGCAAATCAGCCCTGGCGACAGCAACACAGCAGATCTTTGCGACAGAACCAACAAGTAGACCAGCGTTTTCAGTTTTCAGCAGTTAGACCTCGCAGTAGAGCCCCCGAACCTCGCAGATCTCACCTTCTCGTAGCAAATCCTTGCCGCACGGTCAAATCAGCAAGTGTTTGCAGATTCAGCCCGCTATTCGCAGATTTCAGCATCCGCGTTTTCAGCGCGTCATCGTCGCATCGTCGTCATCGACATAGAGTCAGAATTCAGCAAATAAAGATTTGAATGGATGGAAGAGCATGAACTGTCAGAGTCACCAAATGTATTGCAGCTTTACCTTGAAGCCTTTGGGTTACAACCTACCTATGCCCCAACCCAACGTGTGCAAAGGAGGGGTAATGATAGAGCTAGTACATCAAATGTACATATGAATTCAATGTAATAGATGGAAATGACAAAAGTATGAAGGTCTCATTAAGTCATTTGTATCTATGTGTTACGACCTTTCTTGCGGATACATGCGATGATAAAAGAGTGTTAATAGCACAAGATCATTAGTGACGTGTATTTATGGTATGCAATCGAGGACGTTAGCGATTTCAAGAGGGGGGTACATCACGGGGACGTGGCAGCTGTTAACTATGTCATGAGGACGTGGCAACTGCTAACCTTCTTGGTTTCTTTCCAATGATTTTTGTTTTATTTTTTAGACCCTCTTTTTGAACTAGCAAACGGTCGGACATTGGATGGCCAATGTGAACGGTAGTTTCACCCGCAGATCGGAAGTGGTCGGCACTGGAATTCGTATAGTAGGAGGATGTCTAGGCTCAGAGCAAGATCATATAGGTCCCTTTGTCGCACTTAGCAAGTTGGTGGATATCAGGAAGTGAACTCAATAAAGGCACAAAGTCAAGTTGGGACTACCAACAGAAATTTTCCGATAGTTGGGCCACATTGCACTTTTGGATGCGGTCCCAATGAGAATAGATGGTCAGATGACCAGTGGGAGCCCAACGGAATCATTTCCTAAAATTTAGGGAACTGCTATTTTGGGCCATGAAATGTGTTCGCATCATTACCTCCGGTATGACTAGGGGAACATTTTACAACTTTGTCGCGAAGTCAACTCGGCAACTAGTTGGGAGATTTATAAGCGGCAAACCTGAAACAGGAAAATGCTTGTAAATGCGCCAAGTTGCAGATTCTCATGGACTCGCCTCTTACAAAAAAATCAGCGCTGAATTTTATGCTGGGAGAGGCCTCATTTTGGTTTTTGTCACGGGTTAAGAGCTATGGAGTGCTTTCTTTCCCTCTCATGTACAGTGTGGTGCTAGGAGTGATGCCTTGCACGCTACACACTGCTCCCTTTCTCCCCTACGTGCAGTTATGTGATGCCCCACAAGAGGGCCCTTCATTTGATTGATGTACAAGTTTGGGTTCATGCTTTTGTGCTGAGGCAAGAGCCTCCTTGAGCAGGAACAGGGGTAGCTAGTTGCTCCAAAGCAGGCACCGGTGAGGGTCATAACCTCACCGTACAGGTGCAAATTCAGCGCTATGTATGCGCAAAAAATTGACCGTTTTTCAGGCATACGGACGCCAGAACCGGCAGAGGACAGCTATGGGACTGGTTGGGACGGAAAACATGGCGAAAATCAGTAAAGACAGCGAGCTGAATTTACTCTTTTTGGGTTGGAGTCAGAGGGTATACGCCAGTGGCAGTGAATTCTAGCAGGGGAATTGGTTTCATTCAAGTTTTGGGGCTGTTATGCTACCGAAAGTTGGTCAAATCACGTAGTATCTAGGGGGATACAGGGAAGGGATTCCCAGGACTCTACTTTGTAATTTACCCTCTCAAAGAATAAAGAAATACTGAAAGGGGCGCCAATTTTGGGGCCTATAGGTTGTCGATGTCTCCTCGGGGCATTCTAGCTTTTGAGCCGTGTGTGCGCCTAAGTGTTTCCCGTCGCAGGTTTCCTTTGCACGTTCTCTGTGTGTGTGTCTAAAGTAAAGAATTTCGGGTGAAATCCAAAGCCTACCGCCCTACGGACCGGTTTCAGTGTTCCTAGTGCGTCGGTACTAATAGTCATTGTCTGCTAAGACAGTTTATGGCCTCTGTCTGTTTTGCAAGCGTAGTCGAGGGCGATTACAATGCTTTCAAGAGGGGGGTATGTCACAAACAGGCGACGTGGCGTGCCCTTAGTACACACATATACCCTCCCTTGGCACACAGTCCGGAAATGTTGGCTGCTCCTCAAATTCACTCGAAGGGTGACATGGCATGTCTATACGGACTGGCCCGGAAAAACCGGCGCAAAACGTGGGGATGCTGACACGTGGCAGCATCGGCAGCTTTTGGGGTTTGCTTTTGGCTACGCAATCTTTACGCCAAGCAAGAGAAAGAGAGATAGGGCCTTGATGCTTTATTTAACAAGGCTTTTAATTTTCAGCTTTTGGGGCTCTGCTTTTGGCATCCCTTGTAAACCTATATAATAGTGGCTTGGGCTCCCACTCCTCAGAGCACCTGGACGCAGAGTCTGAGAGTGAGACCCAACCACTCTATTGTACTTTTGCAACATATTAATACAAAAAGAAATACCTAAAGGGGCGCCGGTCTTTGGGGCCAACATCTCTAGGCACAAAACTCCGCCGCGGGCCATTGTCGAATCAACTGTGGACTGTGAACTGTTTTGAAGTGAATTCTTGTCGTGTCGCGGTAGAATCTTGGATTGGAGTGTCTGTCACGAGGACGTGGCAACTGTTAACTATGTCATGAGGACGTGGTAACTGCTACTTTAGTTGTTGGTTTCTTTTCACTGGGTTTTGTTTTATTTTTGAGACCCTCTTTTTGAAGTAGCAAATGGTCGGACATTGTATGGCCAATGTGAACGGTAGTTTCACCCGTAGACGGGAAGTGGTCGGCATTAGAATTCGTATAGTAAGAGGATGTTTAGGCTCAGAGCAAGATCATGTAGGTCTCCCCGTTGCACTTAGCAAGTTGGTGGATACTAGGAAGTGAACTGAATAAAGGCATAAAGTCAAGGTGGGACTACCAACTGGAAGTATCCGATAGTTGGGCCACATTGCACTTTTGGATGCGGTCCCAATGAGGATAGATGGTGAGATGACCATTCAGAGCCCAACGGAATCATTTCCTAAAATTTAGGGAACTGCTATTTTGGGCCGTGAAATGTGTTCGCGTCATTACATTCGGTATGACTAGGGGAACATTTTACAACTCTGCTGCGAAGTCAACTGAGCAACCAGTCGGGAGTTTTTTAGGCGGCAACCCCGAAACGGGCAAATGCTTCTAAATGCGCCAAGTGGCAATTTTTCATGAACTTGCCTCATGCAAAAAAATGGGCACTGAATTTTAAGCTGGGAAGAGGCCTCGTTTGCATTTTGTCACAGGTTAAGAGCTATGGAGTGCTTTCTTTCCCTCCCATGTACAATGTGGTGCTAGGAGTGATGCCCTGCACACTACACACTGCTCTCTCTCTCCCCTACGTGAGTTATGTGATGCCCCACAAGAGGGCTCTTCATTTGACTGATGTACAACTGTGTGGGTTCATGCTTTTGTGCTAAGGCAAGAGCCTCCTTGAGCAGGAACAGGGGTAGCTAGCTGCTACTCCAAAGCAGGCACCGGTGAGGGTCATAACCTCACCGTACAGGTGCAAATTCAGCGCTGTGTATGCGCAGAAAATTGATTGTTTTTCAGCCATACAGACGCCAGAACCCTTGGGAATCCTGCCCCACTGACAGAGGACAGCTAGGGGACTGTTTGGGGCTGAAAACATGGCAAAAACCAGTAAATACAGCGTGCTGAATTTACTGTTTTTGGGCAGGAATCAGAGGGTATACGCCAGTGGAAGTGAGTTCCAACAGGGGAATTGGTTTCGCGCAAGGTTTGGGCTTGTTATGTTGTCAAAATTTGGCGAAATCAGGTAGTATTTAGCGGGCTACAGGTAAAGGCTTCCTAGGACTCTACTTTGTAATTTACCCTCTCAAAGAATAAAGAAATACCGAAAGGGGTGCCAATTTTGGGGCCTACAGGTTGTCGGCGTCTGCGGGGCATTCTAGCTTCCGAGCTGTGTGTGTATTCAAGTGTTAATTCTCGTCGCAGGTTCCTTTTGCGAAGTGCTCTATGTGTGTGTCTAAAGTAAAAGAATTTTGGGTGAAAGCCAACGCCTGCCGCCCTACGACCCGGTTTCAAGGTCCCGTTGCCGGGACATCAATCACTTTTTCCTCAAAGAGTGAGCGTCGATTGTTTTGGGTAAAGACACAGAGTGCTGGAACGCGGGATTACACTATGGCCGACAAAGGGAAGGGCATTATGGAAGAGGGTTCCTCTTCAAAGGACAGACAGGAAATCCGTATGGTTTTTGAGATTGGCGAGAGCTCACGGCCACGTCAGCTTGTACCTCCTCTCAGTGTGAATGTCCCTCCAGTAGTACAGGGGTTTATGACTGGGCAACTTGAGGATGATGCGTTCAGGACTCAGTTACTTGCCGTGGTGAATGTCTTTTCGCAGCTGGTACAGAATCCAAGGTTTATGGAGTTCTTGTAAGCGCCACCAGTACAACAACAAAATAGGCAACCTACACGGCGTACGGAGCTTGTTGAGGCTCAAGCCCAAGTACTTAATGCGACTCAGCAGCATAGGGAACACTCACATGTTGCGGAGTCAGGGGCTCCAAAACAGGTTCCTTCCGTGCTTGAACAGGTGGTTGTTCCACAGGTTATGCAAGCTCAGCCCGCCACCTTTCAGAGCCAGCATGCTGTCTTGAATGGACAGAGAACTGAATACCAGGCTATGCACCCAGTTTTTCTACCACCCACGGTACATCCTGGGTATTTCGGGGGTGGATCAGTGTTCCAAAGTTTGGCTGGTTATGCGCTTGGAAGTCAGCCGTACATGCCAGGAACAGTGTTTGGGGGTATGCAAGGCATGATGCCAAACCCCATGTATGATAGTATCGGCATGCAGTAGGGTTTTCAGAGCAACCACGGTCAGTTTGGGGTGCCACAGGGTCATTTTGGCATGGCTGGTTTTTCTGGACAGCAGCCAGATATCGCACCTCTGACGCAAAATGTGAATTGCCAAGATGTGCCGATCATGCCTACTACAGTGCCCATGTTGCAGACCATTCCATATGACAACTTGGGGGCACTAGAGAAGCCGAAAGCTTACAAAGAAGGTGGTGCAGCTGTAAAGTTCAGTACCTTCAGTGGTTTCGAGGATAAGACAAAGACTCTCACTTGCCTCCAGCAGTTTGATACAGCTTATGTAGGAGGGAATTTTACAGAGGCCTCGAAAGTTAGGAAAGGTGCCACATTCTGTAAGGACAATGCGCTCACATGGTGGACGACATTGTTAATGCAAGGACAGGCACCCGCCACTTGGGTTTCCTTCAAGCAAATGTTTGCATCTGCTTAGCTGTCAAATGAATTTGAAGCTGACGTCATGACAAATTGGCACTAGCTTACTTCAGCTTCATGCAAGAGCTTGCTGGAGAACAATAGGAGGTTTTGTAAAGCGTTACTCTCAGTGACCTCCTACAAATTTGTGCCATTGACAGAGCAGATAGAGAAGTATTGTTGTGGGCTGCCTAAAGGGCTTCACGATTACTGTACAAAGAACAGAGTGGCTACCCTAATGGAAGTTGCTAACATTGGTCTTGCCTTGTTGAAAGAAGAGGACAGTGGGTTTCCGAGCAACGACAAAGGAGGGCAGCAAAAGAAAAATTCAGCGAAGAAGCCCTTTGTGAAAACGGCTCCTGATGCATCACAGGGGTCAGAAAAGGCCATCAAGGACAAGGATTCAGCCGGGACTTCTGGAGCGCAGGCAAAGAAACAGAAAAGGAAGCCTTTTGTGTGCAAGTCGCTCGAGGAAAAGAAGGTCCTAATGGCTGAAAATAAATGCTTTATATGCGAGCAGCCTGGGCACTTTGCTACCAATTGTCACAAAGGAAAAGACCAGCCGACTCAGAGGATAAAGAAGAACAGAAAGGCAAGAAGCCTAAACCATGGTAGGTTTGGTGCTAGACATGGTCGGTGACAGGCCTAGTGCAGATGCCAATGAGTTATGCCGGACACGGGGTAAAGTTAGGGATCAGACGACACTCATCTTCTTTGATCCAGGTGCCAAAGCGAACTTTATCTCACCAGAGTTAGCTATGAAGCTGGGCATTAGAGCTGAAGAAATGGGATACACAGCAGAGGTAGGGTTGGCATGTCCTGGCCACTCAGAGTGTGTTACTCCCATTATTGGAAAGCTGCGTTTGCATATTCAGTCGTATGTAGACACAAAAGAGTTCTACATCATGCCACTGGAAGGATGTGATGCCTTCTTGGGGATCCCGTGGATGTTCCGATTGCATGGAGTCTTGGATGCCTACAACAAAAAGATCACTGTACAGCATAGGGGCAAAACTCACATCTTGGATGTAAAGCTTAAAGGAGAGTAAGTCCCTATTGTATCTGCTTTTGCTATCACTTCTGTAATAAAGAATCATCTTTTTGTGTACTTGATTTTTGCACGTGATGTCTCAGATAGTGATCAATCAAATTTATCTTTGTTAGATAAAGAAAGGTCAGCATTTTTGCAAAAGTTTAGTGACTGTTTTTCTGATTCATTACCGTCGCAATTGCCGCTAGAGAGAGCTGAGGACCGTCGGATAGATTTGGTGCTAGGGTGTAGCTTACCAAATAGACCTCCCTACAGGGGTTAGTGTGGTGTAGCAGAAAGAGATTATGGGCCAGGTTGAGGAGTTATTAGAGAAGGGGCTGATTCAGCCTAGTTCTTCACCCTTTTGCTCCCCTGTGCTCCTAGTACAGAAGAAGGATGGCTCATGGTGCATGTGTATTGATTACCGTGCGTTGAATAAGAATACCATCAAGAATAGGTTTCCTATTCCTCGAATTGATGATATTCTCGATCGTTTAGAGGGTGCTGCAATTTTCAGCAGGATAGACCTTAAGAGTGGTTACCATCAGATTCGTATAAGGCGAGAGGATGTGCACAAGACTGCGTTTAGAACGACATTTGGTCTTTATGAGTTTCTAGTGATGCTGTTTGGGCTAACTAATGCTCCTGCCACGTTCAACAGAATGATGGACCGGATTTTCCGCTCGCATCAACAGTTTGCTTGAACGTTCTTTGATGACATGATAGTCTATTTGAAGAATGAAGAGGAGCATAGGCGTCACTTGACCAGTGTGTTTGAAGAGCTGCGCAGTCACCGGCTACTTGTCAATCCTAAGAAAAGTGAAATCTTCCTTGAAGAGATCCACTTTCCTGGCCACATAGTCTCAAAGGATGGTGTCAGAATGGATCCGCAAAGGTCGAAGCTATTAAGACATGGCCAAACTTGAAGATTGTGCACGATGTCAGAAGCTTCTTGGGATTATGTTCCTACTATAGAAGGTTTATCAGAAATTTTGCAGAGATAGCATCGCCTCTTCATGCATTGCAAAAGAAAGAGGTCACTTTTAGATGGACCCAAAAAGAGATTTCAGCTTTTAGTCTCGTAAAGGAAAAGTTGACTTCAGATCCAGTAATTGTTTTGCCAGATCTCAGGAAGTCATTTGTGGTCCAATGTGACGCGTGTGGCAGTAGCATCGGAGCAGTGCTAATGCAAGATGGACGGGTAGTAGCTTATGAAAGCCGAATTTTGCAAGGGCCAGAGAAGACTATGCAAGTCTATGAGAAAGAGCTCTTGGCCGTGATTCATGCGCTTTCTAGCTGGAAGCACTACCTCTTAGGTGCTGATTTTTTTGTCCAAACAGATCATCAGACCTTGCGATACTGCTTGAAACAGTCAAAGTTATCCGAAAAGCATATGTGACGGGCAAACATTCTTTCCATGTTCCACTTCCAGATTATGCATGTGGAAGGCAAGAAGAATGTTGTGGCTGATGCGTTATTAAGAAAGCCACAAATTTCAGCTGTGTCAATTCCTTATCATCATGAGCTAGATGACATGAAGGAACAGTATACTGTTGATGAAGATTTTGCAAGGATCTTTGAACAGTTACAAGAGGGGCAACATCACGAGCACTACCTCCTCAGAGATGGTTTTATGATGATGCATGGCAGACTTTGTGTCACTAGGCCACTGAGACATAAGGTCATAGAAGAGAGTCATGTCCGACCGTATGTAGGGCATCGTGGCATTGATGCGACATTCAAAGCGGTAGAGAAATTCTTCTATTGGCCTACCTTGAGGAGAGATGTGGATGCCTTTGTGCGAGCATGCATGGTTTGCCAAAAGGTCAAATTTGACAGGCAAAAGGCACTAGGGTTGTTACAACCATTGCCGATTCCGGATAAGCCACGAGAAAGCATCGCTATGGACTTTATCTTTGATCTTCCAAGAACGCCAACAAGGAATGATGGTATATGGACCATTATCTGCAGGTTCAACAAGCAGGCCCATTTTATCCCTGTCAGGAAGAAGATTAAATCTGATCAGATGGCACGCTTGTTTATGTACAATGTGTTTAAGTACCATGGTATGCCACAATCGTTTATCAGTGATCACGATCCTCGCATGACCAGTTTGTTCTGGAGAGGATTGTTTGAGAACATGGGCACTACGCTCAAGTTCTCGTCTTCGTTCATCCACAAACTGATGGACAGTCAGAAGAAGCTAATTCTACTGTCTTAGATCTGCTGAAATGCTATGTGTCAGATAATAAGGGCAAGTGGGAACAGTATTTGCCTATGCTTGAATGTGCGTACAATAATACGGTGCATTCGTCTACTGGCAAAGCACCTTTTGAGATCCTCCGATTTTGCATACAAAGGACAAGATCTTTGAGGCAGATCGATATGTTGAGAACATGGATGAAATGTACAAGAAAATTAAAGTTGCCTTGGAGAAGACTCATGCAAACAGAAAAGGCTACTGATCGTCAGTGTCGTGAATTGCTATTATCACCTGGTGATTGGGTTCTGTTAAGGTTCGAAAAGGCAAGGTTAAGGAAAATGAAGGGCAAGGAACGGTTGTTTCCTAAGCTCAATATGCGTTATTTAGGGCCTTTTCAAGTGCTTGACAAGATCAGCGATGTGGCTTACAGGCTGAAATTGCCAGATGCGTGGAAGATTCATAATGCGTTTCACGTGAGTCTTTTAAGACCCTTCGTGGGTGATGTGCCAGAAGATATGCCAGATGAGGATCACCCAGAAGTTGAGGAACTTGATGAGATCTTGGTACCTGAGCAAGTTTTGGCACATAAGGACAGAAAAGTTAAAGGACAAGTTGCAAGACGCTATTTGGTGAAGTTCAAGAACTATCTGCCTATGGATGGAAAGTGGATGGAAGAGCATGAACTGTCAGAGTCACCAAATGTATTGCAGCTTTACCTTGAAGCCTTTGGGTTACAACCTACTTATGCCCTAACCCAATGTGTGGAAAGGAGGGGTAATGATAGAGCTAGCACATCAAATGTACATATGAATTCAGTGTAATAGATGGAAATGACAAAAGTATGAAGGTCTCATTAAGTCATTTGTATCTATGTGTTACGACCTTTCTTGCGGATACATGCGATGATAAAAGAGTGTTAATAGCACAAGATCATCAGTGGCGTGTATTTATGGTATGCAATCGAGGACGTTTGCGATTTCAAGAGGAGGGTATGTCACGAGGACGTGGCAGCTGTTAACTATGTCACGAGGACGTGGCAAGTGCTAACTTTAGTTGTTAGTTTCTTTCCAATGGGTTTTGTTTTATTTTTGAGACCTTCTTTTTGAAGTCGGACATTGTATGGCCAATGTGAACGGTAGTTTCACCCGCAGACGGGAAGTGGTCGGCACTGGAATTCGTATAGTAAGAGGATGTCTAGGCTCAAAGCAAGATCATGTAGGTCTCCCCGTTGCACTTAGCAAGTTGGTGGATACTAGGAAGTGAACTGAATAAAGGCATAAAGTCAAGGTGGGACTACCAACTGGAAGTATCCGATAGTTGGGCCACATTGCACTTTTGGATGCGGTCCCAATGAGGATAGATGGTGAGATGACCATTCAGAGCCCAACGGAATCATTTCCTAAAATTTAGGGAACTGCTATTTTGGGCCGTGAAATGTGTTCGCGTCATTACCTTCGGTATGACTAGGGGAACATTTTACAACTCTGCCGCGAAGTCAACTGAGCAACCAGTCGGGAGATTTTTAGGCGGCAACCCTGAAACGGGCAAATGCTTGTAAATGCGCAAAGTGGCAATTTTTCATGAACTTGCCTCGTGCAGAAAAATGGGCGCTGAATTTTAAGTTGGGAAGAGGCCTCATTTGCATTTTGTCACAGGTTAAGAGCTATGGAGTGCTTTCTTTCCCTCCCATGTACAGTGTGGTGCTAGGAGTGATGCCCTGCACGCTACACACTACTCTCTCTCTCCTCTATGTGCAATTATGTGATGCCCCACAAGAGGGCTCTTCATTTGACTGATGTACAGCTGTGTGGGTTCATGCTTTTGTGCTGAAGCAAGAGCCTCCTTGAGCAGGAACAGGGGTAGCTAGCTGCTACTCCAAAGCAGGCACCGGTGAGGGTCATAACCTCACCGTACAGGTGCAAATTCAGCGCTGTGTATGCGCAGTAAATTGACTGTTTTTCAGCCATACGGATGCCAGAACCCTTGTGAATCGTGCTCCACTGGTAGAGGACAGCTAGGGACTGTTTGGGGCTGAAAACATGGCAAAAACCAGTAAATACAGCGTGCTGAATTTACTGTTTTTGGGCAGGAATCAGAGGGTATATGCCAATGGAAATGAGTTCTAGCATGGGAATTGGTTTCGCGCAAGTTTTGGGCTTGTTATGTTGTCGAAATTTGGCGAAATTAGGTAGTATCTAGCGGGATATAGGTAAAGGCTTCCTAGGACTCTACTTTGTAATTTACCCTCTCAAAGAATAAAGAAATACCGAAAGGGGTGCCAATTTTGGGGCCTACAGGTTGTCGGCGTCTGCTCGGGGCATTCTAGCTTCCGAGCTGTGTGTGTATTCGAGTGTTAATTCCGTCGCAGGTTCTTTTTGCAAAGTGCGCTGTTTGTGTGTCTAAAGTAAAGAATTTCGGGTGAAAGCCAACGCCTACCGTCCTACGGAGAGTCTGTTACAACTACCATAGCAGATCTTGTCACCTCACACCAGAGGCACACTGATCGACCGAGCGACTGAATTGGGGAGATCGAGACGCCCACCACTGAGGAGGACTACACATCGGGCTACATGAGAGGATCCGGATTACTTTGTCCCAACATGCACGACGCCCAGTCAGACTCTTGACCATGGAGGAAATTGATGAGATCCGCCAGAGACCAATGCTGGATCTCTTGTGATTTGTGGTTTAGCTATCCCGACTAGCTGCTTTGTTCACACCTACCAGGTTAGGATTTCACAATATTTATATTCTATCATTTCATTTCATTTTGTTACTTTGACTTTGTATCAGATCCACCGAATTGTAATGCTCTGGTCTCATAGGTCATTTTGGCCTTTTGAAGACGTTAATATAACATTTCATTTCATTTCATTTCTCTTTAAAAGTTCAGTGATTATGAAGTTTCTGTTCGTGTGTTGCTATTTATTTCTCGCTTGGAGTGACCAAGCTTGTTACAATTATCACGGCGTCTGCATGCCACAGAAAAAAATTGCGTGAATTGGTTAGGCCTGGTATGTCACAAGTGAATGTTTGAAACGAGAAATGAGTCCAAGTTTCAAGATGACGGATGCTTTGAATCTGGTTTACTTAGTGTCTCTATTGAGAGCCCGTTTCTGGTTTTTTGCTATACTGTAACAACATCATGTCTGTTGCTATCATCCCTACTTCTGCATGTATTCGGTTACTCTTCTACCCAAGCTAGGAAGCAGCTTCCGCTGGTGATTGGCTTTACGATGGTGGTCCCCTACAAACTGATTGTTCTTTATTTTTACTCAAGTAGCTTGCTAGACGGTTTGCGAATGGGAAGTAAGCTTCCTATAGGTGGAAACAGTTTCATGTTGTAAATCTGTGGCAGTAAGAGTGCTTCAGATTGTTCACAGAAGAACAATTGACGAAGCTTTCATACCACTGAAACTAGTTGGCACTTCAAAGATAGGCGGTAGATGACTGTAGAGACTTTGAAACAAATATTTAAGCTGCAAACACCCCACATAATAAAACACTTGCAAGAGACGAGAGGCTTGGCTCCTCGAGTTGCGTTGGATCCTACGGCCTAAGGTAGGTGCCCCTGGTGGAATCCTTTTATATTATTGATGTTCAAGCGGAAACAGACAACTCCTCTCTACTTGAAGAGGCCACTCTCAAAAGATGAGTACAACTTGCACTCTGGCCTCCCTTTAATAGCTCCAGCCATTAAAAGCAACTCACAAAGCGAAAACAACTTATCTGTCCATGTCAGCATCAACGTATGGGCTGCCACACCATCACATCCATACAGCCACATCGTCATTCGGTGACCGGGGTTCCTGAAGTACTGTCGAATCTGTGGCTGTCCAGACCAACCATGAAAGAAAAGACCTTACCTGAGATAATAGTATGACGGGTTGTTTCCACTGCCCCAGGAAAAAGGGCACCATCTAGTGGTGGGAAGCAAAAATTGATGTATAAGGGATACTAGGGTGGCCAGACGTAAACTAGCATTGCTGAAAATCCTCCATCTACCCTAACCAAATGTAGGCAATACTTGCAGGGGTGCGTACTTGTGGAACCCCTAATGTGCTAACTTGGTGCTACAGAATACAGAGTTGCTATGGAGGTGCAGGGTGTGGCAGTTGAAGCTAGCAGCGATGTATCGTTCTGTGTTATATTTTTCAATCAAACCCTCTCGTTATTCCCTTCTTTTGTGTATTCTTTTGTCGTAGATATTCTGGTGCACTGTTCTTATCAGATGCTGTTGTTTTGTAGTACGGAAGTTTTGTTCTGTTTCATCAGAAATATTTGTTCAATGGAGAAGTTAGGAATTAGTTTTTTTGCTCTGCCACTTGCCATTATTGTTTATAACACCTGATCTTTTTCTTGTTTCCTTAGAGCATGCAAGCAGTACATATATATCAAAGCTTTCTTTGAATCATGACAGGTTTGATCTACTTCACCGGAAGAATCCTTTTCGTGGAGAATATACTATATTTGCGGGCCTAGAAGAGTGCATACGATTTGCAGCCAATTTCCATTTTGAACAATATGAGATTGACTATTTGCGTACAATCATGCCATCAACATGTGAGGTATGCATGATGTATTCAGTGAGCACTGTATTCTATGTATCCCAAAATAGTCTTATTTTTTTCATCTTTGTATGCAGGATGCCTTTTTCCAGTATTTGCAGTCTGTTGATTGCTCAGATGTGGAGATTTATGCTATACCTGAAGGCTCAGTTGTCTTCCCTCGAGTTCCGCTTATCAGGGTAGAGGGTCCAGTGCTGGTCAGTCTATCACAGATAAGGGTTTTTTTATTGTGTCTTTTTATGCTTCATTTGACCGGAATCTTATTTCGTTCAGGTCGCTCAGCTGCTGGAAACTGCTTTTCTGAACCTAGTAAACTATGCATCACTCGTCGCTACTAATGCTGCTAGACATAGACAAGTGGCTGGAAGTGAGAAAACGCTCATGGAGTTTGGTCTACGAAGGGCTCAGGCATGAACATTCAGACTAGATTATGCATGTGCTTGAACTTGAATGAGACTCAATTTTCTTGTGTAGGGCCCTGATGGAGGTATGAGTGCCTCAAAGTACTGTTATTTGGGTGGATTTGATGCAACCAGGTAGTTATGTCTGGGTGCTTCTCTGTTCAGTATATTTATAATCATGAAGGTTGAGCAAATTTTTCAGTAGATGGAATAAATCAAAGAGCTTCGGTGACAAGAGATGATAACTATTTAGCCAGGTGACTCAATTAGTAATTGCCCATTGAAGGGAAAGGTTCGGGTGATGTTTTAGCAGGGTGTGTTTGATCAACACTAGGTGTCACTTTTTTTTTTTTTTTCCCAGAAAAAGATCCTTCTATTAGTTAATGAAACTGCCCATAGGGCTACAACCTCCTCTACAAGAGAGGACTACAACAATCATGATGGGGAGACTCTCCCAATGAAAAAACAACATAGGTACAATGAGGCTAGATCAGGGGATGGGAGGAGGGAAGAGCCACACAGGTGGACGGTAGTGCCATCTGAGCACACCCTGATCCATGGTGAAAAATGGCCCAGGACGCCAAAGTCGAAGGAAAGCCTCTCTGCGCTCCCACATGCGGTCGGAACTGCCTTGGAGTCTCTCCAACTGTCCTCTGAGAGTATGAACCAGCTCAAGCCAAAGATCCCGAACAGTCTCTGCTGGTGGTAGAGGCTACGCCTTGAAGATGCGGAAGCAACGGGCCCGCCAGATGAACCAAAGTGTCAGGCCACTGATGAACTCCCAACACACCTCTCTCTCAATGGACCACTCTTGTGGAGTAAGCTCTGTGGGCAGGCTGGAGTGAAGGTCGCCCCCCCTGCATCACTATCATCCTGCTGGTGGAGGAAAGCTCAAACTGAAGTGCCGGGCCTGTGAGAGTGGACCAAGCAGCTGCCCCCCAAGTGTACTGCCGAGCCATGGAAAGAGCAGGCATCAGCTGAAGAACACGAAGCCACACCTGTTGTGCCAAGGGACAGTCCCAAAGACAATGACGCTGACTCTCTACAAGGTGGTCACAAGCTGTGCATGCGGACGAGAGGCCACTATGCACAAGCCAGCTCCCAACTGCTGTAGCTCTGTGTGCGACCAGCCACTGAAACAAAGTGACTCGCCTGGGCAGTCTGGAGTCCCACAACCTCTCCCAAAAAGCTGCCAAGAACTCAGCTGTGAGACCCTTCTCCTGCCAACGAGGTGCTGCAGCAGGGCGAGCCGCTCTCTGTGCTGCCAGTATGTGACGTCCCAGTCGAACAGCATACTGAAAGAAAGGGACTCCTGGGTGGTCTGTAGAAGAGAAAGGGTCCCTCCAGAGCCACTCTCCAGGGCCCCACTGTACTCGTGCCAGTGGACAACACTCCCAGGCCCACAGCCTCTAATCTCCAGTCTCAAGAGCTGCTGGGTTAGGATCGATGACACAAGTCCTCCCATAGATGCCCACCACTCGGATCCTCTGAAAACAGCAATCTGTCACCTGCGGGGCCTCTACTGCAACTCGCTGGAAGCGTCCCTCCCCCTGTAGCTCGAAAAAAAGGGAGGGAACAATCTCTGAGCAAGCCCGAACAGAGATGAGAACCTCCAGTCGCGTGAAGGCTCCCATCCATCTGGGCGCTGCTGACTCGAGAGGCGTGAGCCACTTAGCTGGTACTGCCTCTGAGATGTTCTGAACCATGCTCTGCACCCCTCTCATACCGTGTAGCTGAAAGCCCTGTAGCTCCTCTGACAAGCTTGAAAACTGTAACCAGCCATGGAACCCCAGGAAACATGAGGCTGACTACCAACCAAGTGCCCTTTCTGAGTGCTAACCATGGGGTTCCAAACAAGTGGCTGTCGTAGGCGCTCCTCCGTGCAAGTAGGCTGGCGTTGCTCCAAGCCTCGTCGCAAGTGCTCCCAAGATCGAAGCTACCCCACAGCGAAGCGATCCTCCAGTCTCATGCTCAAACCAACTCTACGCATCTCTGTGAAGATCCATCTGGTCGAAGGTTGCCAGGGGCCTCCTGCCTGAGGCACCCTAGCACGAAGCCGCTGTAACAAGAACTCCTTCGAGGGCTCCTCGCCTTGAAGAAGACCTCGCACGATGAACTTCCCAAGAAGGGCTCTGCTCTGCTGTGCTGGGTCAATGATCCCTAGCCCTCCTTGTGAACAAGGAAGAATGATGACCTAACAAGCCACTTTGGCTCAGGTAGTCAAAGTGTCTTGCCCTGACCAAAGGAAATTCCTGATCAGCCGCTCAACCTGGCTGATACAAGAACTCGAGAAGATCCAGCAAGAAGTGATGTACCACATAGTAGCCAACAGCACCTAGTTGGCCACTACAACTCTGCCAGCCAAAGAAAGTCGTGCGGAGCTCCAATGTAGCAGCTTCCTCCTGATGGACAGGAGGAGGGGAGCAATCTGCTGCTCGAGAGACATGTACAAACCAACCTGACAGCCCAAGTATCGAACTGCAGTCTCTGGGGGAATCCACCTGAAACCCTCACCTGGCGTCCAGTCGGGCATAGGAGCACTACCAACCGAGAAAGCCACAGTCTTTCTCCAGTCGATCAGTGCGCCAGATGCACAACAAAAGGTCTCAAGAGCCTGCTCACACCTGTGAAGGTTGGCCTCCTGGCCATCTAAGTACAAGGTTGAGTCTTCAGCAAACTCAGCGTCCAATAGCTCATTACCCCGAATAGGGAGTGCTAAGCCCCGTGGACCAACCTGCTGCAACACCAAAAACCTGCTCATCGCCTCAACATAGAATAGAAAGAGGAAGGGGGCAAGAGGACAGCCCTGTCTGACCGAACGTGTGAGCATGAAACGATCACCTCTACCTCCTGCCAAAAGTACCCGACTGTGTGCCTGTCTGTACAAAGCTGACACCCCTCTGATCCAAGCATCTCAGAAGCCCATCCTGCGTAGAGTGCCCTCTAGAAAGTCCCAGTCAACTTTGTCGTATGCCTTTCAAAATCGAGAAGAAGAATCACCAGGTCCTCACCACGGAGCCGCGCTAGGGCAGAAGCCTCCCAAAAAGTAAAGATGTTGTCAAGGATAGTGCGCTCCTTGACAAAACCTGTCTGAGTCCCATGTATGAGGCTCTCTAGAAGTGGCCGGATCCTCAAACTCAGAGCCTTGGCAAGAATTTTGTAGGCTGAGTTGAGGATGGTGATGGGGCGCCACTGTCGAATCTCATCCAAGGAGCCACCCTCCTTGGGAATGAGGTAAATCAGACCCTCACTCATGCTGTCAGGTATCACTCCTGTGTGCAAGATGTACTGAAAAGCACTACAGAGATCTGGGCCAAGCAAGTCCCAGTACTCCAAGAAAAAACTGGGAGTCAATCCATCCTCACCTGGACAACTACCACCGGGGAGGGCACTAAGAGCCGTGTGCAGCTCCTCAAGCTGAAGTGGCAGCTCAAGCCTTTGACGCATCTCCTCAGTCACAAGGCAAGGCATCTGTGCCCACACCTGCTCCCTGCATGTATCTTGACGCTTTGAGTGAGGCTCTGCAGACAGTAACTCTAACTCACGGTAAAAGTCAGTAGCAACTGCATGCATATCCTCGGGCTGAGAGGCAGCTGACCCGTCGGGCCTTCTCAACTGACTGACCTTGGCATGCGAATGCCGAGGTCCCACTGCCTCGAAGAAAGCACCATTCACTATGTCACCCACCTGTGTCCATTGAGATGGCTGTCGATGGAAAGCAAACTCATGTCACCGCTCCTCTGTGCTAACAAGCTCTTGGCGAGCCTGCTGTAGCTGCTCCTCCAACCAAGGACTGTCTGGATGCTGCTCCTGCATCCTCTGCAACGAAGCAATGCCCCGTTCGAGATGCTGCTCCTCCTCTCTCGCTGCAGCCAGGGGAGCCAAAGACTCCTGAAGAAAGAAACGACTAATCTGAGCTAGCCCTGGAGCCACTTTGTGAGCAGGAGGATCCTGCCTGTCCAAGCTCTCTGTCCAGAGAGCCTCTACTCGCTCTCTGAGTGCAAAGTCCAGCAAGACCCTCTCTGGGATGCGAAGCATCGTGCTCCCCCTCCTCTACCTGTCTGCCACTGTGACGATCACTGGTGCATGGTCCGAGAAGGAAGTCCCTGCCAGAATGCCAATTGTCCCACCCAAGTCACTGAAATGGTCACTAGTGTAGAAGTGATCTATTCGCGATAGATTCACTCCTCCCACTCTGTGGTCCGTACGAGAGAAGGCTAGGCTGTCTGGGGGCCTCACAAAACTAGAGTGCTGCCACACATCAGAGACCCTCGGAGTCATACAAAACCTCTCCCAAGCTGCCAGCTCAACTCCATGCATAGTAGCATGGCTACCACCAATCCTGTCAGAAGGGTCCTCCAACATGTTGAAGTCCCCCCCTATGCACCAGTGTTCTCCCTGCGGCAGAGACTCAACTATCTGTGACCAAAACTTTGCTCGTGCACTCGCCACATTGGGCGCATAGATGTTCAGGAAGCCCACAAGGCAACCCTGAACCTGCATAGTGATCCATTGAGCCCTGCCTGGCACAATAATCCCTCTGCCCACAATGGCCTGCTGCAAAGAATCCGCAGTAGTCATACATATCCCACCTTGGATGCCTCCATGTCCAAAAGTAGCTTACTAAAAAGCATCATATCGTCCACGCAAGAGCTGACCACAACGTCTAATGCGGCTCTCACACAGATGGTGCTCCTGTAGCATAAGGAGATCAATCTCTCCTCCCACAAGGCAGTGCTGAAGCTCCTGACGCAGTCGGCCCCGTTGAAGCTGAAAGTGGGGCCCACCAAGTCCCTGCACGTTCTATGAGATGATCCTCATGGGGAGCGAGAGAGAACAGATGCTACCGCAGCAGCTAAACATGCTATCTTCGAGTCTGGCTTGGATGGGGAGTAATCCGCATCCGAGCTTCCTCTAGACAGGCGTGACTGCAACGAGTGCCTTGCCCAAGCCCAAGTAGAGCGAGCCGTCCCTAAAGCAACCTCCTCTGTCCAGGAGTCCTCATGAATGTGTACATAGAATTGCAAGCACTGCGTATCGGCAAAGAAGTAAACCACAATGTGTCTACATCCTGCTGTATCTGGAGGGGTCACCGCAAACTTGGCCAATGGCCACAAAGTCTGAAGCATGTCTGTAACTCCTAGTTCTCCCATGTGGTGAGAGAACTCTAGGACCTGTGTGTGCAACCACCCCAACACTGAGTCGAGAGTCCACTCAATCTGGTCCCTGCTGCAATGGGGAAAAGAGAAAGGCCTCTATCCCCCTAGCTGCAAGGAACAGAACATGGACCCTGAAGCAGGCTGCCTCGTGGTCTGCTGAGGGATCGCCCAGAAAACGAGTAAAGTCGTAGTCGAAGAAGTCCCATCGGCACCCAATAAGAATGACCTTCGGGAGCGTGTGAGTGTCCCTGACCAGAACGCGAACTGAGGGAATGCCGGCCGCCTTGGCAGCTACTGAGGCTACCGTGCGAGATGTCTCCAGGACAATCCCAATCGCTGAGCCTATCCTGGACAAAAGTGGTAAGTACTCCCTCCGCAAACCAGGAAAACAGACGGAGATGGGGATGTCTACCTTCTCTACCAGAACATCTGAAGCAGGGTCAAAGCCATGTCTCCACTTCGAAAGTGGGCTCGAGCTGCTCGAATGGTCAATGGACTCATGGCGATGACCTTGGACGCCATCTCGGAGGTCTCAAACTCGATCTGATAGTAGCCTCGTCCGAGTATTTGTACGTCCAAGATCTTGCCCACCTCTGCGAGAAGGCGGGCCTGGAGAAGGTGACGGAGCTCTCCTCTGCTCGGTTGGCTTCCGAGAATCTTGCAGATGACAGAAGTCGCCTGCAAGCGCTCTACCTCTGCGGCTAGGCTCGCTTGCTCTGTCGGTGAAAGAGCAAGTCGAATGGTGGGCTCAGCGGGGTCGGGCAAGGGGGGCTTCGGAAGAGTCCCTCTGTGGCGGAGCTGGAGCCTCCATTTGTGTCTGCTGCTGAGTCGAAGAAGGCGAGAAGGACGCAAAGCTCCCAGCAGGCCGTGGGGACAGACTCGTGCGAGCAAAAAAAAAGGGGGGGGAGGGAGGCAATGTAAGCGGGAGAATAAGGGGCGTGCGAGCGGGCGGGGGGGGGGGGGGGGGGGGGGGGCGGGGGGGGGGAAGGGAGGGCAGCGGGCTGGCATCAGGCAAGGGTAGGCAGCGGGGCGGATGAAGCAGCGGGTGGAGCTGTGAGCAGGAGCAGCGCGCAGGGGGCAGGCTGAGGCTGCGCAAAAGGAGAGGGCTGAAGGCTGCGCACAAGGCAGGGGTGGGGATGGCGAGAGCAAGGGGGGGGGGGGGGGGGGGTACGGACAGCAGCAAGGAGCAAGTCGCAGGTCGGAGCTTCGAAGGCCTGGGTCTGTAGCAATTAGGTGTCACGTTATTATCAGTAATCCCTGGATGGTCACCTATGTTTCTGGTGGAATGTTGATTTTTGTCTGGATGGAGAGACTTTCCCACATTGGATTATCACTGATGAATGTCTTTGGGTATTCTTGAAGGGAAGACCTTTCTGAAACTTGATCGGAGATGCCACTGGTGTGCAACTTTTTTGGCCATAAAAAATTTGAAACAGTATTTACTCTAGTGAGGAGTCGCTTACGTCTACAATGCCATATGTCAATGCATGTGAAATTTTGCTCAAGCACTACATGTCTTGTCATTGTCGTGTTTATCCATAGGAGTGTGGCAAGAAAGGCTTTGCATCTTGTTATGCTTCTATTTTTTGGTACAGCAATGTGGATGCTGGCCAGCGGTTTGGGATACCAGTTCGTGGAACACATTCACATGCTTTTGTAAGCTCATTCATGGTAAGACCATTTTTCCTTTTATGAGTGTTCCATAAGTGGATAGATTTCCCTTGGAAAAGTAGGCATGCATTATGACTGTAAGTCATGTCTCAGCAATTTGCCATCATAATACCCGTGGAATTCGGTGTGCAGGGTCTTGAAGAAATTGCCGATAGATGTCTTCAGTATAGCTCAGGAAAGAGAACATGCAATGATTTTGTCAGTTTGACACAGCAATGGCTTAGCAAATTACAGGTTCATAACTTTAGTCGCTCATTTTGTCATCTCGCTCGTATAAACGATATAGGCAGAGAGTTTTATTGCTAAACATATAGTTTTCTTAAAAGGTTTCTTTGGAACAACATCATTGCAAGATTTGTGTTGTAGGGCAGTCACGCATGGTATATTGCTATGGTAGGAATGAGTCTTTACTCAGAATGCTTGTGCTGATGTACGTTTAACCACAGCTTGCGTCTTTGGCTTTTTAAATTTTTTTGGTTCATCTTACAGGCAGTCCCATCTTTTCGAGGTTTGTTCAGTGAGACAAATCAGAGTGAGCTGGCGGCCTTCATATCCTATGCAATATCTTTGCCCACCAGATTTCAAGCCTTGGTGGACACTTTTGATGTGAGCTTTCCTTAACTTCTGATGTCTTAGTATGGTCTGGCACAGGCGTGCTCAATCAATGTGTCTTATCAAGTAATGCATAGACCATACTCCTAGGAGGTCATCGAGTGCTTCTACGAAAATACTGTGAAAATATTGTTGCATTTTTTCTTTCTCAAACTCAGGCCGCTAGAATGCTTGTATAGCCCATGGCCAACTAGAAAATTCAGGCAGACCTTTCAGATGAGAAGTGTTTTCCGGTGCTACGCCTTCTCCTTTTGGCGCCTTCTTTTGTTCTTCTTAGTATCCTCATTACCTAGTACACGTTATGCACATTTGTAACACATTTGTAGCTAGGTTTCACACAGTTTAAACATTCTCAGTCTTTTTTCTTTTCCCTAAATAATTGTTGCCCTACATTTGAAAGGGACTTTGTCGGTAATGACCATGCAGAACCTCACAAGAATTCAGAAATAAGAAATTAAAGAGGCATGCAAGGTCTGTTAGGTGGGAGAGTGCATTGCTCCTATCTTATTTGGAAGACTCTTCAATGACTCATCATCTTGTAAACATTTTTGTTGAAAGTTGTCATCCGACTTGTAATGGATATATCGAAAATATAATATATATATGTGTGTGTTTGTGTTTGTGTGTGTGTGTGTGTGTGCGGGCGCGTGCGTGTGAGAGAAATGAAATGTTATATTAACGTCTTCAAAAGGCCAAAGTGAGCTATGAGACCAGAAAGTTACAATGTGGTGTATCTGATACGAAGTTAGAGTAACAAAAAATGACAAAATAAACTACTATGGAATCCTAAACTGCTAGGTGTGAGCTAAGCAGCTAGGTGGGATAGCTAAATCACAAAAGATCCAGCATCGGTCGCTGGCGGATCTCATCAATCTCCTCCATGGTCAATAGCTTGATGGGGCGTCGTGCATGTCGGGCCAAAGTGATCCGAATCCTCTGATGTAGCCTCCGTCGATGCTGTGTAGTCCTCCGTAGTCGTGGGCGTCTGGATCTCCCTAGCTCGGTCGCTCGGTCGATTAGTGAGCCTCTGGTGTGAGGCGACGAGCTCTCCTATGGTAGTAGCTCCTCCGGGTGCCCAGTGTCTGCTCTAAAGAAGTCTGTGTTCCGTCTCTGAGACTGGCTAGCCTCTCCCCTCATCAGGCTCTCTCTGTCTAGCTCTGCCCGAATAATGGCACGTGGTACTAAAGCGTTGGCTCTAATGAGCCGCGAGATCATAGAGACTAGTGGCTTCTCCATGTCCTCCCATCCATCAATGCGAGCTGTCCTCCCGTGATGGTCCAATGAAGGTCCCCAAATCTCAACTCCATAGAGCAATGCAGAAGCCACCAAAGTGTCAAAGAGCCAGAGCTTCGTCCGAGGCTCTTGAAACTGAACATGTGAACACATCCTCTCCAATCTACCCAATGCTGTGTGGGCTCTGGTCAATCTAGTCTCTGTTGCTCTCTTCAATAAAAGTGCTGGTCCACTCACTGAAAACCACTCCAAGGTAAGTGTAAGCATCTGTATACTCCACTGTCTCCTGGCCGTATGTGAATGCGGGCGCTGACCTCCTGATCCACTGTGGGGTGGTATTAAATACCATGACCTTGGTTTTACCAAGGTTGACAGACAAACCACTTTCATGGGCGAACCTATGCAAAGCATCCAAGTGACGTTGCATCCCCTCCGGAGAGTCGGAGATCAACACAATATCATCAGCATATAACAATAGTGGAATCCATGTCCCTGCCAGCTCTGCACCTCTATCACCATCTCTGTCAATGTGGTCAGAAAGTTCATCCACATACGTACCAAATAGAGTAGGAGAGATCGGGCAACCCTGCTTCACGCCAATAGTGGAGTGAACCGCTGTAGATAGGCTCTTTGAGGTGCGTACATGCCCCACTACTGACCTGTATAATGCCATGACCCCCCAATTGAGCTCTGTGGGTACTCCCATCTCTTGTAATCTGCGGATCAATCTAGCTGGGTACTGTGTCAAATGCTTTGCGGAAGTCCACAAAGCTACAATAGATCCGTCTCCGGTGTGATCTGCCATCCTCAATGATGGCTTTGAGTGTCAAGATATGGTCAAGAGTGGAAAAACCTCTCGTGAACCCTGCCTGCCTGGCTGTGCGTATCCTCTCTCTCTGCCCACCTGCTCAGCTGTTGCTCAAGAATGGATGTGTACAACCGTGCCAATGTGTGTCCGATCATGATAGTGCGATAATTCCCAGGCTCCATAGGGTCTCCTGACTTGAAGATAGGTACAATAGTAGATAGGCTCCAAGTATCAGGCAAGCCCTGATATATGGCACGGTTAAACATAACTGCTAGAAGGTCTGCTAGTAGATCTTTGGCATGTATGAAGTGCTCAGCCACTAAGCCATCATGATCATATGCTCTCCCAGTCCTCATCATGTCATTGGCCTTCCTCACCATGTCAGCGGTGAACAAAGCACGTGTGAGGACATGGATCGGGGGGGTCGAGAAGGGGCAGCTGTCTAGGAACTATGTACAGAGATGATGCGTACTGGCCCCAGGCCTTTGTAGAGGTAATGGCAGGGGGGGGGGGGGCTCATGAAAGAGTCGCCAGGCCTCACGTGAGTCCTCACTCAAGAATAGTTGGTATAGGTCTTGCTCTAGGCGAGCCAAAAATGCCCTCTTCTTCCGCCGCACTAGGCGCCAAAAGTCAATTTGTGTCTGTGAGTGATGTCCCACATAAGCACCTCCCTCTGAGGTCTAGCTCTAGTCTCGCGGCATTCCTCATCATACCAGCTCTTCTGGGGCATGCTCCCAAAACGGCGTCTCTGCTCAGGTTGGGTGTGTGGGTATGCCTCTGCTGCTGCATCATGTAATGTCTGTGTGAGTATAGTAGTAAGCTCCTCCAGAGGTCGCCCTGGCTCTTCTGTGCACAAGTGTCTGTAGATCCCATAGAGAGGTGTGTGGAGCGAACCTGTCCTGTGCCTGCTCGTGAACTTCTGCCGTGCGCCTGCTCTGTCTGCTCGCGAAGTGCTACCCTGCGCCTGCTCTGCCTGCGCGCGCTTCAGAACGTGCAAGTACCACGTCTCCTACATGAGTCCGCTGCTGTGTGGTAGAACATCCTGTGCGAGATGCCCTGTAGCAGGTCAGTTTGCGAGTCATGAACTTGTCAGCTTGCGTGGGTACGTGGCCCTCAGCTTTGTCAACCTTCAGTGAGCACGATTCCAGCTGCTGACTGCCGCTTGGTCTTTCTTGATTTCGCTGCGGTTTCTGAACATAGTGTACTCTCGTAGATATTAAGTGCTTCTGTGGGCGAAACTGTCAGCCAAGTGGTGACGTTCTGTGTCTCCGCTCGTACAAAGCTGTGTCAGCACTTGCAGTGCGTCCATGTAAACAAGTGAGGAAAGGATTGTCTTGGGTTGATGTAAGACTGTTGTGGTTTCAGGTGCAATCTTAAGCAATTGCTGTACAGAGTTTTAGTTGCCTTTGGCAGTTTTTCGCAGTGTTTTTCTATACGTCAGCTTTTTTTGGGCGAGGTCTTGTTGATATATGTTCGAACTTTGTGTGTGTTCAAGCGCCGGAAAGCAATGGAACGTACCTCGGAGGCCACTTCGGAGATTAAAGCTTGCTTGTATGAATGGCGATAGCGTAATGGCTACTTGTTTCATCGCATTCATGCAGATCCCTTCCCGTTCTTCAAGCTCTCTCTTAGGCAATCTTTACGGTTCGCCTTGGAAGTTGGTGATATCATGCAGACATACATCAGCTTTCCTATGAATGCTTTTAGCCATTTTGTACAGCCGAACACTTCTGTGTTCCTTCCCTTGTACATGATCTTTTTGGTGGGTTTTCCTTGCTTTGAGGTTTCCCACTAGTAAATTAATCAAACTGATTTACCAAGAAAAAACGTGTGTGTGTGTATAGATATACTATGTCTATAACACACACACACACACACACACACACACACACACACACACACACACACACACACACACACACACACACACACACACACACACACACAGTTTTCATGTGATCTGTCATCTGTGAATGGAATCCAGCAATTCACTTGTAGGTTATTAGAGAGAGGGGAGAAAGAAAGAAAGAAAGAAAGATATATTAACGTCTCGAAAGAGCCAAAATGGCCCATGAGACAAGAAACTATACATCTGGTAATACATCTCTCGTCTACTGAAATAGAAAAAAGATCTACTCAACATCATAGTGATGTCTGAGTCTACAAAGCTAAAACTGAGAATATGTACAAATACATGACTGATCCCATCCAAATCTGACCATCAACTTCTATCTCCCTGTCCTCTATCCCAGGATATCCCAGATGGGTAGATCCAGTATAGAGAGGCCGCTGAAAGGTGGCACTCGTCTCCGATGTCGAGCGATGATGCCTCTGATTTGGTGCAAATGGCATGGTTTGGGTCGAGGCCCGGGTGGTCGAGGACGGCGAGTACGACCCTATGCAGTGGCCTGATCAAGACGGACTCCTCTAGGCCTCGATGGACGTGGTCCTGGGGGTGTGGTTGTATCCATAGACGGAGTCCGCGTCCCAAGGTCCTCTCCCTCTCTACTGAAGAAGTCACGCATAGTGCGCTGTCGATCTGTTGGTGGAGAACTGTCTTGTAATAGTTTGTCCCTGTGCCTCCTCAGCTCTAGTAAAAAGAGTCCGAGGCATCTCTGATCCTCATAATCCATCACCCGACGTAATGGTCCAAAGCCCTCTCTGAAAAGGAAATGGTATCTCCTCGTGATCTCATAATAGACTGTGCAGCGACAAATGTAATGCTCCTCAGATTCCACCTCTTGGTGGCATAGCTGACATGTCCTATCTGTCCGGGCCATCTGCATGTATCTGCCTGTCTCGATGCGTAGTTGATGGGAGGAGGTACGAATCTGTCCAATGGCACTACACAACCCATGTGAGAGATGTACATCCATGTATGCTGGCCGAATCACAAAACCCTCCAACGAAACATGCAAGAAGTGGTCCCTGTAATGGGCCATCTTCGTGCCTAATGGCTCTGGAGGTCGCTGCCAGGTCCTTTCTGTCTCCAGCTGCACAATATCTGATCTGATCACCCGGTTGTGCTCAGTGCGCGTAAGCTGGAGGTGCGGGCAGTCCAAGCTATACTGGAAGGGTGGAAGTGCATCCATCTGTAGTCCATGTCTCCCAAACCATGTCTGCATCTGTGCATACCAACAATCATGAACCCCATCTTCTGCTAACTGTCTGGAGGAATCTAGTGCCAATCTCGTCGTGCCACTGAGGAGCGAGTAGCTCAGATGAGGGCCGACCCGACAGCTTTCATCCGGGTAGCCTTGGCACCAGCCCCGCCCATGTACCACATCTTACATCCCCCCATTTGTACAGGATGGAGCTAGAGAGCTTGATGCATTCTCATGATTGTACTACCTTGAGCATATAGACATGCATATACCCCTAGAGATAGAACCCCATCCCTCCTCAGATACTCCATTACCTACATTCAGTTCAGTTTTGTATCAGTTTTGTTTCATTTGTCTTTCCGATAGACGGATGACATACACGCCATGTACATTTGATTTGTCTCATAGGCCGATTTCGGCCTTACATAGACGTTAAAAATCTTTCTTTCTTTCTTTCTGGGGGGAGCTCCCATATGCGATGTAGGCCTGTCACACTCCGAAATATGGCCTCTGTCACTATGGAGGATGCTGCCATCTCAGCTCTGACAATAGCATGTGGTATTGATGCCTTGCACCGGATCATCTGTGCAATCATCGTAACTAGTGGTCTCTCCATACGCCTCCACTCCTCTGTACTGAGGCTAGGCCCCCAAACCATGGATCCATACAACAATGCCGGGGTGACCAACGAATCGAACAACCAAAGCTTCGTGCGCGGCTCTTGAAACTGTACATGAGCACACTGCCTCTCAAGCCTCCCGAAAGCTGCGAAGCCCCTGTCCAACCTAGCATCTGCTGCTTGCTTCAATGAGAAGCACGGGCCTGTAAAAGTCACTCCTAAGTATACATAAGACCGTACCTGCTCCACCATCTCCCCTCTAAATATGAACTGATGCTCTGCTCGAGTGACCCATGCCTGTGTGGTGTTGAACACCATAACCTTGGTTTTCCCAAGGTTCACTATCAAGTCCCTATCTGCACAAAATCTCTGGAGAGCATCCAACTGTCTCTGTAGCCCCTCTAGAGAGTCCGAAATCAATACCACATCGTCTGCATACAAAAGAAGTGGTATCATCACCCCTGCCAGGCTGGATCGTGCATCACCATATGTATCCACATACTCTGAGAGCTCATCGATGTAAATCCCAAAGAGAGTGGGAGACAGTGGGCATCCTTGTTTCACCCCAATGGTACTTTCAATAGCATCTGAAAGTCCACTTGGGGCCCTCACCCTCCCAGTCACCGACTCATACAATGCATAAATCCCCCATCGGATAGCCTCTGGAACTCCTATATCCTGTAGCCTCTGCATCAAACGAAATCTCGGGACAGAATCAAATGCCTTGCGGAAGTCCACAAAGCAACAATATAGTCTCCTCCTGTCTCCCTCTGCCCGCCGCTCCTCTATCAATGCCCGAAGAGTCAGTATGTGATCCATAGTGGAGAACCCTCGCCGAAAACCAGCCTGTCCTCTAGCTCTGTGGCCATGTCTCTCTGCCCAGACACTGAGCTCTCTCTCTACGATAGACCCATAAATCTTGGCCAGATAATGCCCAATCATAATGGTCCTATAGTTGCCCTGTACCATCGGATCCCCACTTTTGAAAAGTGGGACTATGGTATTGGCCGTCCAACTGGCTGGAAAGCCCTCACAAACCGCCCTGTTAAACATGTGTGCCAAAAGGGGGGCCAGTTCCCTACATGCATAAATGAAGTGCTCACCCACTAGCCCATCCCGATCTTGGGCTCTCCCATGCTGTAATCTGCCGATGGCCTTTGCTACCATATGTACAGTAAAGAAGTCGCTCATGTGCAGTTTAATGTCCCCTGGCTGTGGAATGGGGGGCTCTCCTGGGATATCACATAGTGCCTCTGCATACGCTCTCCATGCCTCTGGGGTTGTAATGGGGGTACCCGGCTGTCTCTCCTGAAACATCCTCTATGCTCTCTTGCTGTCCTGACTCAAGAACAACTGGTATATCTCGTCCTCCAGGCGTATCAGGTAGGCCCTCTTCTTCCGCCGAATAAGATGGTGGAAGATCGTCTGTGCATGCTTATGGCTACATGCCCCACAAGCCTCCTCTCTCTGAAGCCTCTTCGGGGTCTCCCGGCACTCCATCATACCAACTGTTGCACGGAGCAGTGCAACGCAGAGGGGCTGCTGATGCCACTGTACATGGGAAGGCCAATCCCGCTGATGCATGTAACATATGTGCCATACCCTGGGTGAGCTCATCCAATGTGCGATGTGGATCCAATACATACAGCCTATCCGACACTGTGGCCCCATAGATGTCAGTAGTCGCTGTAGTAAACTGATAATGTGGATGTCTAGGGGATGGGTCTCCCTGCAGCTCTGCATCTCCACCACCCATCAATGTGAAGCTCAAATATGCATGATCTGCTGCCAAAGCCAGGGGACGCCCTGAAATAGTAAAATCTCTGATGTCCGGGATCAGTGCATGTGATCCCATCAAGTAGTCTACCGTACTCGAACCCCCTTTGGGGTTCCAACATGTAAGAGCATCCGATCCAGGCCATCGTGGAAGGCCATTATAGATAAGCAACCCATGGGCACTGCCTAAAGCTAGAAAATGCATGCCGTATTCTGTCACATTCCAACATGTAAGAGCATCCGATCCAGGCCATCGTGGAAGGCCATTATAGATAAGCAACCCATGGGCACTGCCTAAAGCTAGAAAATGCATGCCGTATTCTGTCACATTCCCAGCATCCTGTGCCATCCTATGCATATCCAAGTCACATGGGTTCAACTCGCGGAGCATCTCGTCCCGAGTATCATACATTGCTGCTTGCTCCGTGTGAGTGCGTGCATTGAAATCCCCTGCCAGAAGTATGTCCCCCATGCTGGCAAATCTCACAATATCCTCATATAACGGCAAAAACGGTGATTCCCCATGAGAAGCATAACGCGAATGAGCCGGTGGAAAATAGCATGCTGCAATGTACAAGTCCCTATTGCATCTCCTGCGTACTCGAATCCACATATAGCGTGCCTCAGGGTCTCTATGTACAATATGTACTCTGTCATGCAAGGCATCCCTATATAATACTGCCACCCCTCCTGAGCCTCGAGTACCTCCAGGCGTCCGGGGCTGTGGACGGAACACGGATTCCCATCTATAGCCACGGACGTCTGGTAGTCGTCTCCCTGCACACTGATGAGTCTCTGTATAAATAGCTAGGTCCACCTCCCTGAATGTATCCTCAAAGTATCCTGCATCTAACCTGAGCGACCCGTTACAATTCCACACCGTGCATCTCAATGTCTCATGGGCGGCTAACCGTCAATGAGCCTTCCGCTCGGCAATGATCACCCGTCCATCTCTATAAACAGCAAACTTTCCTTGTTTTCGGGCTTCCAATACCTTTGGCATACATTCCTTACGGTGTGCAACTTGGGCGGGGGTAAGATCCTCATCCAGGTAGATTTTCTCACCCTTCAATGCTGATCGTTTGGCCAGGAATGTATTCTTTTTCCCCATGTCCTCAAATTTCAGCATAAGGATACGACCCCTTTTGTTTGCCACATCCCCAACCCGCCATGCATCCAGCACTAATGACGACTCAACTCCCAATTTGCTACATAAAGCCGCGGCATCCTCCTTGGCGGTCTTTGCCTCCTCCCATTCCACCACTCTAACGCGGAGGGCCCTAACTTTGCGCTTGGCTTCCTCTTCAAGTGTAGCATTCATCACTTCCGTTTGATTAGAGGGCATGCCTTTGTTTTTCTTGACAACCTCAATCCAAGGAGCGCATTCTTTCACCTCTTTGTCCACCGCATCTTTCGCCATTTCAGCCCATGTGTGTACCTTTTTTTCAACATTCTCTTGCACTTTTGACACACTTGCTTCCACCGCTGCAATTGCCTCCTTGCTTTTTTTAATCTCATTTTCCATTGCTGTGGACACCTCCTGCTTGCATGCCTCTTTCATGGCCTTGCCTTCAGCTCTCAACCCCTCTTGTAACAATTTAAACATGTCCTTGGCCATGAAAGTGTGTATCTTTCCCTCAAGAGGGACCAATTCAGCCTTGAGTTGAGCTGTCATCTCCTTCTGTGATTTGCCTTCATATGTTTGCATCTCCTCCTTCCATTTTGCATACATAGAGATCCCAAGGGTGGGCATTTCTCCCCTAATCTCCGATTTAAATGCAGTCATACATTCCAGTATTCGGGATTCAACCTTTGCCATTTCCTCCTTCACATAAGCATACATCTCATCTTTGTCCACTGGTGCAGCTCGTGTGCGGGCTGATTTTGACAATCTCTTGACTGAGATAGGCGTTTGGCCAACCTCTCTCGCTCTTCTCCGTACATACTTATTGAATGGCATTCTTATGTCAGGACTGAATGCATTGTTCAGATTAATTCCCTTCACAGGGGATACCGGGGGGGTGTCAGGATGCCCCTCAGGGTCCGAACGATCCATATCTCTCTACTGCATACCCAGAGAGAGAGAGAGAGAGAGAGAGAGAGAGAGAGAGAGAGAGAGAGAGAGAGAGAGAGAGAGAGAGAGAGAGCAAATGAAACAAAGCAGATGCAAAAAACGAAACAAAGAAATTTCATGTGAAGGAGCACAGATTGCCTGGATGCAAGCAATGGAATGATGCAATCAATGGAGAGAGGGAACGACACCTGATTGGCCCCAAAAATTGATGCCGCTATTTCTTTACTGTTTCACCTATTGCAAACCACCACAACAGAAAGTTGTCAGAGTAGAGGATGATTTGGAGATGTGCCAAAGAGTCTTGGCAAGGACACATCAAATACTTGAATGTCACATGCACATGGCTCTGTGTGCCATGTGGACATGATACATCAATTTATAAAGCACATAGCAGTGTAAGGGAGATTTGACTATCGGCAATTTTTTGCGAGTTTGTTTGCAAGACCTGAATGTTCGGACAAGTCCATTAGATTAGGTTTTCTAGTTTGGGAACCCTCTTGCATAAATGGTTTGTACACGCGTTATGACAGATGTTATTGCACTTTGGTGGGCATGTAGCAATGTGAGCATGTAGATTAGGTCTAGGGAAATGCGTCGGTTCAAGCCCCAGGACAAAAAGAATCACCTGTTCATGAGATTGGCCAAGGACAGTGCTAGTAATCCTATGTGTGCACATTGCACTTACTAGATGGTACTTCACTTGCCAGATGGCAGATGGTCACCCGCCACTTATTTCCCTATAAAGGGATCACTTCTCTCACTGATTCCCTTGTAATACTTGGGCATCTTGCATCCTTTGCTACCTCTTAATGTTTTTGGAGCAATCATCGCCCTCTCCCCTTAGCCTTGGGGTTTTTGGATTTGGGATTGAAACCGGCCCGTAGGGCGGTAGACTTTAGCTTTCACCCAATTCTTTACTTGAAAAACTTTACTCGAGCTTTACGACACAGAGGAACTTCACGAATAAACATGTGGACTGGAATTAACACTTCAAACAAACTATGGCCCGACAACTAGAGTGTTACCAAGCAGACATCGACACCGTGTAGGTCCCAAAGACTGGCGCCCCTTTCGGTATTTCTTTATTCTTATAAAACTTGAGATAAAACTTGCAAATTCCTACGAGCTGTCCCACTTTTACCGGGCTGAAAATGGCCTACTCTGGCCCGATTTTGGTAGCATAACCACAGTAGGAGGCTTCACAAATAATATCCCCATGCCAAAGATGCTTCCCCGGCGCATACGAGCACTTTCCCAAACCTGGTAGAATCTGCAACACGCTGAATTCTTTGTTTTTCGCCTCGAAAATGCACCAGATCACCCGTACAACGATCCCATCACTTCCCCGAAGCTCTTGGGGGTATTAGGGATCAATGAGGGTCAAAACCCTAAACTGCAAAAATACACAGTAGGCTGTATTTTACTGTTTTGGGCTCCGTTTATCATGGCAGTCGCATCCGTAGCAAGCCCTCATCCTCACCTGTGGGGCTACTTGCCCTTTGAATCGGACGAGATTTCTCGCGTGAAATCTCTTCGAATTCACCTTTGCCTGCGGGGGGTTAGCAATTAGCTAATCTAGTACCTGGACAAGAGGCTCTTGCCTCGGTATACGCGCACGAACCCACACAACTGTACATACAGATGGAATGCCCTCGAGCGGGGCATTAGGATTCTGTATTCAAAGGGGGGGAAGAGGTGCGCGAGGGCGGAATCATCGCGCTACATAAAGCAAGGGAGAAGGCAAGCTTTCCATTAAAACTGTGATCACCTGCACCCACTACTCACACACAGAGTGGTTCACCTATGAGCCAAAATCAGCCTCTCTTCTCAATTTGGGCACACCCTCCAGCTGATGTGTCTGGCAGAAAGCTTACAGACGGCCATGTGTCCAGTTTGCCTCTTTTGAGTTAATTCCTAGTACCCAACGACTTATTAAGTGTAGTGAGGGGCCTAAATGACTTTTAACTGAGCCTAGACACCCTTTTACTGGTCAGATTGCAGTGCCGATTGGCCCGACCTTCTCGTGGCGACCTGCTCTTCTCGACTGCGGCTGAAACTCTTAACCATCGGCCGTTTCACACTGGCCACACAATATCCGGCCATTTGTGACTTCAAAAAGAGGGTCCCAAAAATTAAAGAAAAATCAAGGGAAAGAAACCAACAACTAAGGTTAGTGGTTGCCACAACCTCGTGACATTCCCCTGTCACAAGGCGGGCACCACGTGCCAATAGAAAAGAACAGACTGAACACACTCTTAGCACTTCGATAACAACTGAACTGAAGAGAGAGAGAGACGACACGCGACACTGAGTGGCGGAATTCCACCCCAGAGAGTATTGGCCCCAAACCTTGGCGCCCCTTTCGGTATTTCTTTATATTATTGCCGATTCACAAAGTACAACAACCGAGGAGCACCTGCTCTGCAATCTGCGCGCTAAAAAGCGCCAGAGAGGGCCCCCAAGGCTCATATTTAAAGGCCCAAAGCCTAAAAGCATCAAATATGAAAAGCTGATCCCAAAAAATCACTTTCCTAAAATTTCGGGATTTCCCTAAAATTCCGCCGCGAATTCCGGGACGTCCGTACAGGTGCCACATCATCATATTTTGATGTGCAAAGTCTTTTGAGTGTGTTCTGCTTTAATTTTAATGCCTTTATGTCACTTGGGGCCCCATTGTACGGGGTCCCCATAAGTTGGTAGGACTTCTTCTTCTGTTGCTTGTTCTTCTTAGGGTTTCTAGAATTTGGGTTTGCAGGTTTTAGGGTTAGGGTTTCCAGAATTAGGATTTCAGCAGTTAGGGTTTCTGGCAGAAATTAGGGTTAGGGTTTCTGCTCTCTGGCAGCCATATCATCTGTAAGTTGGCTTCATTCTTTAGGCTTTGACACATTGCAGTTTGTTACATCTCCCCTTCTTGAAAGAGAGTAACCGTCCGCGATTACAGCATATCTGCAAAACAACTCAAGTTAGCTCAAAATTTTTTGAGGGACATTCCGAGGGACAATCAGTTTGCTCTTTTTATTAAGGAGTTAGCTTCTGCTTTCTGCTCTTTTGATCAAGGAGTTAGCTGCTCCTATCGGCTGTTTTGATCAAGGAGTTAGCTTCTCCTTTCGTCCAGATCGGAACTCTTGTTATTCCGGCGTAGTAAAATTAGCCATCACACCCAGACTGTACTGATCTTTCACGGGTGTCTTGATGCACTAAAATCTCATCCAATTAGGAATATTCAGTGGTTGGCACATCACAATGCAACACAAATGCTTACATATGCATGTTACAAGACATAGAAACATAAAGCCGCCGATGAACACTCCTCCCGCATAACCTAACAAGGTCCGGGCCAGGAGATGTTCAACGACTCCCTCATCACTCCTCCCGCATAACCTAAAAAGGTCCGGGCCGGGAGATATAGAGGCCTTTTACAACCAAACGCCCCCCAGACCGCAGCCTGCATCGTTTGGAGGTACTGAGAGTAACCACTGCTCAGACTTCTTAATACTCCTCCCGCATAACCATCCAGGTCCGGGCCGGGAGTCACAACAACAATTATTTTACAATCATACAACCAAACGCTCCCCAGGCATTGGCCTGTGTCGTTCGGAGGTTTTCAAGCATACAACAAAACGCTCCCCAAGCATCGGCCTGCGTCCTTCCGAGGTTCAAACAATACCAAAACAGTATTTCTCACTTCTCCACCCGGGAGTAAAATCACTAATCATTGAAACTAGTATCAAATCAGAGTCAAACAATTCAAATCGGCACCAAAACAGATACCATCCATTTCAAACAAATTCCAAACAGGATCACCAAACAAGATCAAACAAAACTCAAACTTAAAAAGCAATCTCGACATTAGTCGAGCTCGAAAAGTCGACTGCCCCTTTCCATCTTGAAACCTGTACCAACAATTAGGGTTAGATTCCTTCCATGAGGTCGTAGCCGAGCACGGCATGGTCCATCAGCTCTTGGATAGACAGTGTTTCTTTGGCGGCGATGGTAGTCCCAAGAGATAGCAATCGCACTAAACCTCCAAGGTCATCTGCTCGTGAAGAGACATCTACTGGGAGATGTCGAGAAACTTCAAGTTATAATCTTCTAGGGTTTCCATGGAAAGCATTTCAGGATACCCCACTTTGCCAGAAGTTGCACTCCGAAGGAAGATGTCAGAAACCATATAACTTCGGGCAAAAATTTTCTTGGAAGCTTGCCAAGTACTTGGAGTATGCTGCTTGGTAGCTGTAGACATCAACATCTGCATCGCACTGCTTTTGAGAAAAATAGTGACTCGAAACAAATATCGGATCCTTCTTTGCAAGTGATCTTAATGGCTTATGCCCTGTAAGACATGAGCGGTGAAGACGGTAGCGCGCCCAATGCGCGATGAAGTATGGGTGGGAGTGGCTAATAAGTCCGGATTGGAGGACGAAGATACCTCACATAATAATTCCAATAGCTGGTTGAAGATACCTCGCATAATAATTCCAATAGCTCTGTCTGCTCTTTTATAGGACCGGTATGCTTTCAGAAAAGCACACGCCTCATGCTCTGATACCACTGTCACAAGGCGGGCACCACGTGCCAATAGAAAAGAACAGACTGAACACACTTTTAGCACTTCGATAACAACTGAACTGAAAGAGAGAGAGAGAGAGAGAGAGAGAGAGAGAGAGAGAGAGAGAGAGAGAGAGAGAGCGACGACACGCGACACTGAGTGGCGGAATTCCACCCCAGAGAGTATTGGCCCCAAACCTTGGCGCCCCTTTTGGTATTTCTTTATATTATTGCCGATTCACAAAGTACACCAGCCGAGGAGCACCTGCTCTGCAATCTGCGCGCTAAAAAGTGTCAGAGAGGGTCCCCAAGGCTCATATTTAAAGGCCCAAAGCCTAAAAGCATCAAATATGAAAAGCTGACACTAAAAAATCACTTTCCTAAAATTTCGGGATTTTCCTAAATATCCGCTGCGAATTCCGGGACGTCCGTTCAGGTGCAACATCATCATATTTTGATGTGCAAAGTCTTTTGAGTGTGTTCTGCTTTAATTTTAATGCCTTTATGTCACTTGGGACCCCATCATACGGGGTCGCCATAAGTTGGTAGGACTCCTTCTTCTGTTGCTTGTTCTTCTTAGGGTTTCTAGAATTCGCGTTTGCAGGTTTTAGGGTTAGGGTTTCTAAAATTAGGGTTTACAGGTTTTAGGGTTAGGGTTTCCAGAATTAGGGTTTCAGCAGTTAGGGTTTCTGGCAAAAATTAGGGTTAGGGTTTCTGCTCTCTGGCAGCCATATCATTTGTAAGTTGGCTCCATTCTTTAGGCTTTGACAGTTCAGCAGTTTGTTACATCCCCCCTCTTGAAATCTCCAACGTCCTCGTTTGCATGCCAGATATATATGCCATAGATGAGTTAGTGTGATTAGCACCCTTTTATCATCACATGTATCCGCAAGAAAGGTCATGAAACATAGATACAAATGACTTAATGAGACATTCACACTTCCGTCATTTCATCTACGATAGAAGTGAGCATAATACCTTTAGCAGTTGTAGAGCAGTGTCCACTTCTATTGCACTGACTCCGTATGTACATTTGATGTGCTAGCTACAATTTATCCCTCTTTTGAACACGTTGAGTTGGGGCATGGGTAGGTTGTACGTCACGAAGACGTGGCAATTGCTAACTTGAGTTGTTGGTTTCTTTCCGATGATTTTTGTTTAATTTTTGGGACCCTCTTTTTGAAGTTGCAAATGACCGGACATTGCGTGGCTAGTGTGAAACGGCCGATGGCCTAGAGTTTCACCCGCAATCGAGAAGGGCAGGTCACCACGAGTTGGTTGGGCTAATCGGCACTGGAATCCGAGCACTAAAAGGGTGTCTAGGCTCAGTTCAAAGTCATTTAGGCCCCTCGCGACACTTATAAGTTGGTGGTGAGGCAAGCTTTTCCATGCATGGGAACCCCCCCATATATCTTTGTCCTTTTACCAAAATATTTCCTATTATATAAGTTACTTTTGATTTTTTCTTGCTTTTTCACAAAGTTTTAGCCTTTATTAAATAAATAAAACTTATGCTAATCAATCACGATGTAGCATAAATAAGTAAGCTTTCTTTGTTGATATCTCTTTTGACCTTAAATATTAAATATATATATTCTAAATTACATTATATAGTTTAGTATTTTCTAATATATTTTTCATGTATATATATTATTCCACCCTACCAAATATTTTATTCACTAGTTTTCATTTTCAAACTTCAATCCCACTTTCAAATTTCAATAATACCTCCATCTAGATGATTGCCAATCTTTTCAAAACTCTAGGTCATGTTTTCATACACATGAAGGAGCTTACACTTGAAGGCAAGAGAGAAGTCCACTCAAAGGAGACCACCAAAAGACTTTTGCAACCACAAATAATACATTATTTGGCTGAATTTTTTAAGTAAAGAAGAACCCCGAATCTGAAAGAGCGTTCAACATGAAAGATGTAGCTCGTGATCTCAACTTTTAGCTCAATTTTTTTCAGATTTTTTTGGAGTTATGAACGCGGAACTATGATTTTTGTGGTGGACCCCAGTTTTCTCGTGTAATGGTGACACAGGCCATCCCCAATTTTCTTCCCTCTAGAATGACTATGGTTCTACAAGTCTTCAAGCATGATTACAAGAGACAAGGATCTTTTAACGAGGTCTTGGCTAGTCTAGAGTGATTCTATCACCATTTTTGGAGGATCCATCCTCATCAACAATTATCCACCTTCGATAACCTCTCGTATAATTTTCTTACCTCTCTCTTCTCTCCCTAATAAGCTTATGTCTAGCCAAAGCTAGACTATTGTAAATATCTCCTATCCTCTACATCCTGCCCACATTCTCTCTTCTTCTCTCTCTATTGACTCTGGCATTTTAAATAATGAGGAGACAAGATGGGAGCCACAATCACATGCACCCGATTTTCCTAGTCACCAGAGTGGGACACTCACCTCAATTAGAAATATTGCTAAAACCTTCCCTTCTTCCCTATATAAGGAGGCCATGAGAGCTCACTTGGGGACACACACACACACAAACATACACACACACACCTATCCATACACACTCTTGTGCTACATGCTTGTAGCATGAACCCTAATCACATAATCGCAACACCATCATCATCACCATCTTCATGCACAAAAGATGAGCACCACACCTCCACACCACTTGTAATTAAGGGTTGAAGGCACAATTTCAAGAAGAAGAAGAGTGGACACACTCATGATATTCCTCGCCATCAACTCCCATCTCTCCATTATGCCTCCTACGATCTTGTCTCCTTCTCATTTTTTTGCCATACGCTACCTATTGTATTCATCTTTTGCAAGCAATCAACACACTCCATCTTGGTGCCATACTTTGTGTCGCTTTGGATACATCTCATTGTGAGTATGGTATATGCTTGTTTCTTGCCTTTTTTTTCTGCCTATGTAAAGGTGTGCGGATTCGCCACCATACACACACTCTCTCTCTTCCTCTCATATTCCTATCATCTTGCTATTTCCTTCTTGAGGTGTGCGGATTCGCCACCTCTTGTATGATAAGTGAGCATACTCGCAAGTTTCCCCTACCTCATTATGTTCCTTACTAACATGCACGAGTAGCAAGCCCATTCTCAGTCATTCACCACTCCTCTCACCTTATTCTCCGACCACCCCATTCCACATTTGGACGTGGATCTTGAAATTGTTTTCCATGGCATGCTTCATTGTGTATATGTATGCGTCCTAGCCGCATATCTTGCTAGGTGGTGCCCCTATTGTGTATCCTCCATGATGAGGCCATTGTGCATAGTCTTGGTGTAGAGGCCACCGGGTCTATTTTTCACTTCCGCCTTTCATTTGGTGCCCCCACTGAGGATCGAACTCAAGACGTTGAGTTTACAAGGCTGACATGTTTACTTCTCTTCATGGACGAGTGGCTTCTTGAATTCTCTAATTAGACCACTGAAGAGGAGGAGCTTCAAGAAGGCTTGACTCAAGTCATCAAGACACTCTTGCCAGGGTGTTGTATTGTTAGCATTGAAGAAGTGGTAAGACCCTCTTTCCCTACTCAAACTGTTTACATTTCTCATCATCCCCGCAAGCGTAAAAGCAAGGCACAAGCTGCATCATCTCACATTGTAGCCAAAAACCGCACCTTCGACATGAGTGCAATCTAAAGTGAAGAAAAGGCCATCATTTTCTTCCTCGACATCCGCACAGGTGTTCTCACATCAGTAGGCTTTCAAGTAGCACCGGACTTCTCTACATCTACGTCCACATCTTTGCCACCTATTCCACCTACGCCCAAAACATGACTTCACAACTTGAGGAAGCTACTACGAATGCGTGGTCCCTCCCTCTCCCTTGCACCAAAAGATTCAAGGGTTTTCCAGCGCCGACAATCACCCCGTCTCCAAAAAAAAAGGGTAAATCCTCCAAAGTCTTTTTATACTTCACTCTCATTTCATGAGCCAGGAACTAGAAACAGCAGCATGGATTCTACGTCGTCTACCGAGTGAAGTGGCGGAGCTTGTCATCGACAAGGTCTTTGACACAGGTTTTGCTTGGCGGAAAGACAAGACCCTCCACCTTCAAGGGGTGTTGCTTGTGAATCAAGGCTATGACGACGACTTTACAGCTTGCTATGTATCCATCCAACTTGGATTAATACAAGTGGTAAGACTCACCACCACCTCATCACACCTGTGTATACAGTTGCTCAAAGAGAGAGAGTTCAAGCTTTTCCAAGAGCTTGCTAGAGGGGCAGTCCTAGAGCTAGAAGACGAAGACAACCTTGTCCTGTGGTACTATAAATTTGACCTCGACTACCAAGAGCTCTACACCTCCGACTATAACCTTCCACCACGAAGGAGAGAGCCTTTCCGAATTATCATGTGATGGACCCAGCACATCAACCTTTTGCAAGGAACCAAACTTATGCACCACAACGAATTCAATCAATCAAAGTAATCTTGGACCGCAAGATGTTTTATCAGCAGATCATTACAACCATGTTTGGTAGAGAACGACTGCAAGAGATAAACACCTCTTCTCTACCCTTTATCCTCCCTATGATTAATCATGAAGTGTCTTTTGATGTAGTTATTTTCATCATTGTATAGTATGTTTTCCATCTACCGAGCACCCATGTATTGAATCTCTATTTATTAAAAAAAAAAAAAAGATTTCTAAGTCGAGTTAATTTTCTCACTCTCACAATGGCAAGTGTAGCATTTCCAACCTTTACTGGTAAGGTGGGTGAGAATGCTGCAGACTTTCTAGACAACTTGGAAATAGCATGTGTCATCTCTGCGAGAGATGATGATGCTTCGTGCTTGCGCATCTTCCCACTTCTAATGAAGGTGGAGGCAAGATCATGGTACAATGCTTTGGCACAAGCAACCAAGGAACGGTGGGACTTATTAAGAGAAGCCTTTATCAAGTGTTTTGGAGAGGGCACAACATCAGAGAAGCATGGCAATTGTTGATAGAGTTGAAGCAGGGCAGTATGCTGGAATACGCATCATATGAGTCAAAGTTTGTAGATTTATGGGGGCGATGGGTTGCATCGCTAAGAGAGGATGAGGGGGCACTTGATTTCCTAAAGAAGGATCGGTTTGTGGCTGGGTTATGGCCAACTCTTAAAGAGAAGGTGAAGGGAAGGTTTCCTGTTGCATATGAGCTAGCAGTTGAAGTGGCCCGCCTTAAAAACAAGAAGTTGCGCCTACAAGCAAAGAATATCGATGAAGAGGAAGCCGTTAGGACCCGACTATCTCTAGCACCACCTACAACAGCCGCCCAGAGGATTCAACCACAAGAACCAATTGAAGATCAGCAAGACGTGCTCAATCGAATCACCAATCAACTTGAGAGTCTCTCAGTCCATTTGATACAACAAGGGCATGCACACAATCGCAACCAAGAGCAAGGAAGAGGACAACGAAGGCAAAACCAAGAATACCACTGCTACAATTGTGGGGAGGATGGTCATGGCATGTACTACTGTCCACACCCAAGGAGGCAGAATTTCAACAGAGGAGCCAGGCAAAACCAGGTTTCACCACCGAGAGCAAGACCACCACCACCGAGTGCACCACAACAAGCACCACCCATACAAATCCTACAACCACCCATTCAACCACAACCACCACCACCACCACAACCTCTCATTCCATCCTTACCCCCACCACTTGTTGGCAATCAAACAGTAAGCGTCATCAGTCTTGAAGGTAAAGGAAAGGAGAAAGTGGAGGAGGATATCAAGGGAGTAGCAAAAGGTAAGACCAAGTTTAAAGGAGTAGATGCCATAGGGGTAAAACGTGCTAGGCAAGGTGAATCTTCCCAAAAGGAAGAAAAGATGAAAACTAAAGGGGAATCTAGCAAAAAGCCGTCCAAATCACGACGTAAAATTGACATTGCAGATTTCTCTTTGGGTGAATGTTCTAAACCATATGATTTGGTTCAAGATGTTTCTGTGCAGGGCCCAAAAATCACCTGGCACCAGTTACTCCACCTAGCATCTAGGGTGAGGAGACAATGGACAAAGATGGTTAGCACGAGATGACCAAAGCCAAAGATAGCTGGGGCTATCTCTGGGAGGAATTTAGATGACATACTACCAGTGATGGATGCTTACATCAAAGGGCAACACATCTCCAATATCTACATCGATGGTGGCGCACAAATATGCGGCATGAGTGAAAAAATGATGCACCGTTTGGGTTTAGAGGTGAGTCGGCCGGCACCATGCCGAGCCAAAATGGCAAATAATTTAAAAGTTCAATGTGTTGGTGTTATAAATGCAGTTAGGATAAATGCATTCAACACCGAGGTAGATGTGGACATCTTTGTCATGCCACACAAAGGGGAGGGTTACCCTATCATTCTAGGGAGGCCTTGGCTTATGGCTATGAGAGCTAAGCAGGACTGGGACACCGGCATAATCCAGATGAAGGATGCAAAAGGGAGGCCAATACTTTACGACATGAAGACAGGTCGGCAATGCGACATGGATCTAGAAACCTCTATGGATGAGTTTTCTAGTGGTGACTCTTCAACCACTTCAGAGGAGGAGTCAACAGGGAGTGAAGGAAGTGATAGCTCCATTGAGGTAATGGGCCTCACATTCAACCACAACAAGGTGGACCCTTCAAATTTGCAACCATAGGTGAAAGTGGTGAAGACACTTCAACTACCCCTATGGCACGAGATTGGTGGAAGACGACCAAAAGTTATATTGACGACGACCACTTGGCAAGTCCTTTCTAGAGAAAGACTCATGCAGAGAAATGCAATTGAGGTCTACTGGCACTTTAGGTGTTCCTTTCTAATTGTGAACATTGTGTAAAACATTAATTTGGGAAGCTCTTTAAGTTGGGTTGCGACAAGAGTGAAAGGATTGACATCAACAACCAGTGGAATCAATCTAGGACACACCAATCAAGGAAGAATGGTTTTGTATACTAGTGGTAACTTGGAGTCATTTTTCAAAATGTGGTTTGCAGTTTATCTTTTGTACATGGTGGGCTCTCTTGTGCAACAGGCATCAACCATGCAATCTATCCATGTGGGCAACAGGTCTCTATCAATTTGGCATGAAGAAGGACAATAAGCAAGATATGAGGATTATGGTTTCTTACTCCCTTTTGGCTATGTGTTTGGACGAGGAAGCCATGCATGGTCCCGCTTTGGAATACTTTCAAGGACTGATCAAGTTCTTTTCATACCTTCTATCACTTATGCAAGAGTTAATTCTTGTGCAGTTTGGGGACTCAAGAATCATCATAAGTGTGATCTTCTGAAGAGGGCATTATTGCATACAATGGATTTACGCTTAGTGTGGGACCCACGTGGACACCGAAAAGAACTTTGGGGAGCCTCATGCTTCCAAGGGATCCATTATTCCCTACAAGGATCTACCAGCCACCAAGGAGAAATCCTACTCTATTTCAACATGCTCAAGTACAGAGCTAGAGACATGAATACCTCTAGCCTTAGGGGGAGGGCTAATGAGGCAAGCTTTTCCATGCATGGGAACCCCCCCATATATCTTTGCCCTTTTACCAAAATATTTCCTATTATATAAGTTACTTTTGATTTTTTCTTGCTTTTTCACAAAGTTTTAGCCTTTATTAAATAAATAAGACTTATGTTAATCAATCACGATGTAACATAAATAAGTAAGCTTTCTTTGTTGATATCTCTTTTGACCTTAAATATTAAATATATATATTCTAAATTACATTATATAGTTTAGTATTTTCTAATATATTTTTCATGTATATATATTATTCCCTACCAAATATTTTATTCACTAGTTTTCATTTTCAAACCTTAACCCCACTTTCAAATTTCAATAATACCTCCATCTAGATGATTGCCAATCATTTCAAAACCCTAGGTCATGTTTTCATACACATGAAGGAGCTTACACTTGAAGGCAAGAGAGAAGTCCACTCAAAGAGGACCACCAAAAGACTTTTGCAGCCACAAATAATACATTATTTGGCTGATTTTTATAAGTAAAGAAGAACCCCGAATCTGAAGGAGCGTTCAACATGAAAGATGTAGCTCGTGATCTCAATTTTTAGCTCAATTTTTTTCAGATTTTTTTGGAGTTATGAATGCGGAGCTATGATTTTTGTGGTGAACCCCAGTTTTCTCCTGTAATGGTGACACAGGCCATCCCCAATTTTCTTCCCTCTAGAATGGCTATGGTTCTACAAGTCTTCAAGCATGATTACAAGAGACAAGGATCTTTTAATGAGGTCTTGGCTAGTCTAGAGTGATTCTATCACCATTTTTGGAGGATCCATCCTCATCAGCAATTATCCACCTTCGACAACCTCTCTTATAATTTTCTTACCTCTCTCTTCTCTCCCTAATAAGCTTATGTCTAGCCAAAGCTAGACTATTGTAAATATCTCTATCTTCTACATCCTACCCACATTCTCTCTTCTTCTCTCTCTATTGACTGTGGTATTTTAAATAATAAGACAAGATGGGAGCCACAATCACATGCACCCCATTTTCCTAGTCACCAGAGTGGGACACTCACCTCAATTAGAAATATTGCTAAAACCTTTCCCTCCTTCCCTATATAAGGAGGCCATGAGAGCTCACTTGGGGACACACACACACACAAACATAGACACACACACACCTATCCATACACTCTTGTGCTACATGCTTGTAGTATGAACCCTAATCACATAATCACAACACCATCATCATCACCATCACCATGCACAAAAGATGAGCACCACACCTCCACACCACTTGTAATTAAGGGTTGAAGGCACAATTTCAAGAAGAAGAAGAGTGGACACACTCATGATATTCCTCGCCATCAACTCCCATCTCTCCATTATGCCTCCTACGATCTTGTCTCCTTCTCATTTTCTTGCCATACGCTACCTATTGTATTCATCTTTTGCAAGCAATCAACACACTCCATCTTGGTGCCATACTTTGTGTCGCTTTGGATACATCTCATTGTGAGTATGGTATATGCTTGTTCCTTGCCTTTTTTTTCTGCTTGTGTAAAGGTGTGCGGATTCGCCACCATACACACACACTCTCTCTCTTCCTCTGATATTCCTATCATCTTGCTACTTCCATCTTGAGGTGTGCGGATTCGCCACCTCTTGTATGATAAGTGAGCATACTCGCAAGTTTCGCCTACCTCATTATCTTCTTTACTAACATGCACGAGTAACAAGCCCATTCTCACTCATTCACCACTCCTCTCACCTTATTCTCCGACCACCCCATTCCACATTTGGGCGTGGATCTTGAAATTGTTTTCCATGGCATGCTTCATTGTGTATATGTATGCGTCCTAGCCGCATATCTTGCTAGGTGGTGCCCCTATTGTGTATCCCCCATGATGAGGCCATTGTGCATAGTCTTGGTGTAGAGACCACCGGGTCTATTTTTCACTTCCGCCTCTCAGTGGGTACTAGGGAATTAACTCAAAAGAGGCAAATTGGACACATGGTGGCTCCTGAGCAGCTTTCCAAGTCTGCATGAAGAGGGGCGTCCATTTCAAGAGAGGGGGACTGATTTCAGCCTAGAACAGTGTGCTACAGTGTGTGTGAGTAGTGGGTGCAGGTGTTCATAGCTCTAATGGAAAGCTTGCCTTCTCCCTTGCTCTATGTAGCGCGACGATTTGCTCTCGCGCATCTCTCTCTCCCCTTTGCACATATGGTAATGCCCCACTAGTTGGGCTTCTCAAATGACCATGTACAGTTCTGGGGGTTTATGCGCGTTTGCCAAGGCAAGAGCCTTCTGTACAGTAACCGGATAGCTAATTGCTAATTCCCTTCAAGTACGCACAGTTCCATCGCGAAAGAATGCAAAAACGGAGAGTTTTCTCGCGTGAAAACTCGTCCGATTTACAAGGGAACTGTCCTATTGCGTACGGGAGCATCTGGGACACGCGTAGGCGTGCTCGCTCTGCTCAAAACGGTCCAAAACAGAGAATTACAACCTGCTGTGTTTTTCTGCAGGTTTAGGGTTTCACACCTAAACTGCAGGGAATTGCAGGGGAGCCTCGAAAAGGCCTTGGGATGTGTGTACAGGGCAGTAGGTACCTAAAAGTGGTAAAAACAGAAAATTACAGCATGCTCAAATTGACTTGCAACTCACTGGAAAGCTTCCACACCGCAAGGGAAAGTGTCCTTGACGTGTATTTTTGACCTACGGGGATTTTTGCGCTGTTATGTTGGCGAAATTGGGTCAAAAACCTGCAATTACAGCCATGGACAGGTTTGGACAGCTTGGTGAGGGCTAGGTGCAAGGGTTCGGATTGTCTATTTGCTAGGGGAGCCTCGGGAAAGCATTGGGTGCTTGTAGAGGACAATTTAGAGAGATTTCCCGTGAGGAATCTCGTCTAATTCAAGGGCAAGTGACCCTACAGGTAAGTGATCAGCACGCGAATCGGAGGGCAAAACAGAGAATTCAACGAGCTGCAATTTCTCGCCAGGTTTTGCAAAGAGCTCTAAAGTGCGTGGAAAGTCAATGTTTGCTTGGGATTTTGTCCGTGGAGACTTCTATTATGGTTATGTTGTCGAAATCGGGTTGGAGTAGAGGATTTTCAGCCCGATAAAAGTGGGACAGTTTGTAGAAGTTTACAGGTTTTTCGCAAGTATAATAAGAGAAGGAAATATCGAAAAGGGCGCCAGTTTTTGGGGCCAATAGGGTGTCATTGTCTGCTTGGTAGGGCTCTAGCTGCAAGGCCGTGGTTTGTCTTGAAGTGTTGAATTCCAATCACAGGCTTATTCGTGGAGTATTTGCTATTGCTGGTGGTGCAGTCTCTTGGTGTTCTAGGTTGCAGAAAATTGTGGCATTAAGTACTACTGAGACTGAATACATTTCAGCCCACAAAGTCTTCAAAAGAAGCCATTTGGTTGGGCATACTTGCAAAAGAACTGGGCATGTCTGCTCATACACCTGTGTTGGGTTGTGATAGCCAGAGTGCTGTCTACTTAGCCTAGAATGCCATGTTTCATGCGCGTACCAAACACATAGATGTGCGATACCACTTCATACGACAGGTATTGGAGAATGGTCTAGTCACCTTGACTAAGATCCATACACAGGATAACCATGCAGATGTTCTCACCAAGAGTCTTGCTAAGGCTCAACATGAGCGTTGCATACAGCTGGTGGGAGTTGGTTAACTTAAAGGCGTCATTTATGGCTTTAAGTGGGACGTTGTTGGGTTAAAGGCCTAATAAACCCCTTTCTTACATTTTTATACTTTGTTTAGGTTCACATTGAACCTAGACACATTTTTTTAAAGTCACTTATAATAAAAGTGGGAAAACCCAAAACTCACTTATTGAGTTTTTCCCAAAAATGTATGAGCTCGCTCTCTCTCTCTCTCTCTGTGTTTTTGATTGCTAGCGCTTCTTCTTTGCTGCAATGTGCCTCCTGCTTCTTGCCCCAATCTTGCACTACATCGCGACGTGCACCTACCGGTACCCTCTGCTTCGTGCTTTCAGTCTAGTTGCCCGGTCATATACCCTTGACCTTGTGGTGCATTCAAATCAACAAAAGGTACAAATAGGGGTGGCCACGAACTCTCGCCACGCTCGAACACTCGAGGAGGAATAACGTGTTTGTCCTGTGAAGAGGAACCCTCTTCCGTGGCGTCTTTTGTCCTGTCAGCCATAGTGTAATTCCAAGTTCCTGCGCTTTGTGTCTTTGCCGCAAACCAAGCAAGGCTCACTCTTTAAGGAAAAAGCAATTTTGTCCTGGTGAAGGAACCATAAAAATGGCCCGTAGGGCGGTAGACTTTAGCTTTCACCCGATTCTTTACTTGAAAAACTTTACTCAATAAACGTGTGATTGGAATTAACACTTCAAACAAACCACGGCGTGGTAGCTAGAGTGCTACCAAGCAGACATCGACACCCCATAGGCCCCAAAGACTGCTCCTTTCGGTAATTCTTTATTCTTATAAGACTTGACATAAAAGCTGCAAATTCCTACGAGCTGTCCCACTTTTATCACGCTGAAAATGGCCTACTCTAGCCCGATTTTGGCAGCATAACCAGAGTAGGAGGCTTCACAGATAAAATCCGCATGCCAAAGGTGACTTGCTCGGCGCATACGAGCACTTTCCCAAACCTGGCGAGAATCTGTAGCACACTGAACTCTCCGTTTTTCACCCCAAAAGTGCACAAGATCACCACCCGTACAACGATCCCATCGCTTCCCCGAAGCTCCTGGGGTATTAAGGATCAAGTAGGGTCAAAACCCTAAGCCTGCAAAAATACACAGCAGGCTGCATTTTACTGTTTTGGGCTCCGTTTTGCGTGCCGGTCGCATCTGTAGCAAGCCCTTGTCCTCCCACACTTGTAGGGCTACCTGCCCTCCGAATTGGACAAGATTTCTCGCGTGAAATCTCTCCAAATTCACCTGTACATTCGAGGAATAAGCAATTAGCTAATCCAATATCTAGACAAGAGGTTCTTGCGTCGGCATACGCGCATGAACCCACACAACTGTACATACAGATGGAAGGCCCTTGAGTGGGGCATTACGATTCCGTATTCAAAGGGGGAGAGAGGTGCACGAGAGTGGAATCATCATGCTACATAAAGCGACGAAGAAGGCAAGCTTTCCATCAAAGCTGTGATCACTTGTACCCACTACTCACATACACAGTGGTTCACTTATGAGCCAAAATCAGCCTCTTCTCAATTTGGGTGCCCCCTCCAGCTGATGTGTCTGGCAGATACCTTAGAGACCACCATGTGTAACAGACTTGGACACTCGAAGTAAGGAATCTACCACGAGAGCACCAAATAACCACTTCAAAACAATTCATAGTTCACAATTTATTCGACACTGGCCCGGCGGAGTTCCGTGCCTAGAGATATTGGCCCCAAAGACTGGCGCCCCTTTCGGTATTTCTTTTCGTATTAATCTGAGTTCAAAGTACAAGAGTGTGGGCAGGCGCTCACACTCAGACTCTGCGTCCAGATGCTCTGAGTTGTGAGTGGCCTACCCACTTATTTAAAGAGTACAAGGGATGCCAAAAGCAGAGCCCCAAAAGCTTCAAAAGCTGAGATTTTAAAAGCGTTGGAAAATAAAGCAGAAGGGCTTTTTCCCCTCTCTCTCAACCCTTGGCCTAAATAAAGCAAAAAGGTTTCTCTCTCTCTTCCTCATCAATTGCGTAGAAAAAAAGCAATACCAAAAGCATTTCTGTCCGCAGCTTTTGCTTTCGCAATTTCCGCCGTGTTTTGCGGGCTGCCATGTCAGGAGGTGTATGGCTAGCCACGTCAGCCATTCCTGCAGCCATGACAGAATTAGGGTTAGGGTTAGGGTTTTTGCAAAGCGGGCAGCCACATCATCACTTTGTGAACATACCCCCTCTTGAAAGCATTGTAATCGCCCTCGATTATGCCTGCAAAACCGACAGAGGTCATAAACCGTCTTAGCAGACACTGACTGTTAGCACCTACGTACTAGGAGCACACATCTAGCACATGTACCAATCGACAGTCACATCACACGACAGCACAGGACATCTCAGGACATCACATGACATTCAACATTCATTCGGATCTTAGACCATGATTTATCGGCAATGTAGCTAGCAATCGCATCTAGATCCAGTCGGGACCTCATCGATGTCCGATTTACTAACCCCTATTGCAACCATGTCTATTTGAGATCAATTAGACCAAAATGCTACTGTCATTTCGTCTATCAGTTCCTGCACTTAAAAACAAGTCAAGAACAAATCAGTTTTATATTTAGGAATTCCATTTCATAAAGTCATATAGTAGAATACTGTCAGCTCTCAGTATCCCTGAAGCTCAAAGAGATATCAACGACTCTAGTATACAAAAATCAAGGCATCTGTTAATAAACGAGCGGAGTAACTCCCCTCTTGTACACCCCACTGCACCAGATCTGTGGCCAAGCTGAATTCTGGGTTCCATTTAGAGTAGACTATGCTAAACCAAATGCTTTGAGGTAAAGTTTCACAATTTGAGGAGTATCTGCTAGGTCCTCCTCCTCCATCAACTTTGTATCCAATGCAGGATAGTTCTTGAATTTAACCAAGAAACTCCTCCTTACTTTACCCTTATTGTTCGTGTCCTTATGTGCCAAAATCTGTTCAGGAACAAGGATCTCCTCGTTTTCCTCTACTTCGGGTTGCTCATCGGGCTCCCCATCATCAGGCACATCACCTTTGAAAGGTTTCAAGAGACTCACATGAAATGCATTGTGAATCCTCCAAGTGTCAGGCAGTTTCAGTCGGAAGGAGACATCATTGATCTTTTCGAAGATCTGGAAAGGTCCGTAGTATCTCATACTAAGCTTTGGAAAAAGCCGCTTCTTTCCCTTTTTCTTTCTCAGGCGTGTCTTCTCAAACGTAAGAGCACCCAGCAATGCCGCGGTGACCGTAAAAGGTGGACAGTGGCATTCAGTCATAACCTTTTCCCTCAACGGCTGTGTAACGCACAACATGGTTTTTCTCATCAAGTTGCCATCCCGAATGGAATATCCCGCTACTGTCTCCGATCCCGTATCCGTGTGAAAACGTTTGCAAAATCTGTATCTGTGGCATACTGGTCGACCATATCCTCGAAGCTCCTATGATGTATCGCGGAAATAGCTAGAACCAACGGCTTCCGAGACAAAGCATCTGCCACCACATTCTTCTGTCCCTAAACATGGACAATCTGGAAGTGAAATTGTGACAAGATGCTTGCCCACCGCATCTGCTTTTCCGATAGCTGCTTCTGTGACAAGAAGTAGCGCAAACTTTGATGGTTTGTAAAGACAGTAAATTCCGCTCCGAGTAGGTAGTGCCACCACTGAGTAAGAGCATGGATAACTGCCAAAAGCTCGTTCTCATACATCTGTGTTGTCATTTCCGGCCTTGAGAACAATCGGCTCTCGTAAGCAATGACATGGCCTTCTTGCATCAAGACCGCACCCAGACTACGACCACAAGCATCACAATATACTTCAAATGACTTCTGCAAGTCTGGCAAAGTCAAAACTGGTGCCGTACTCAATTTCTCTTTCAAAGTCTGAAAGGCAGTCACTTCTGTGGGTCCCCACGAGAAAGGGACTCCTTTCTGTGTCAAGATATGCAAAGGGGAAGCAACCTCTGCAAATTTTTGAATGAACCGCCTGTAGTACGAACACAGTCCCAAGAAGCTTTTAACTTCATGGACATTCTTCAAATCGGGCCAATCTCGGATAGTCTCCATCTTGGCCGGATCTATTTACACTCCTGCCACTGACACAATGTGTCCCAAAAAGAGTATCTCTGGTAGGAAAAATTCACTTTTCTTTGCATTAATCACTAACTTGTGATCTCGTAATGCCTGAAAGACCTGAAGCAGATGATCTCTATGTTCTGCTTCATTCTTGGAGAAAACAATGATATTGTCAAAGAAAGTGCCAACAAATAGCTTGTACTCTCGAAAAATCCTGTCCATCATCCGGTTAAATGTCGCAGGAGCATTGGTTAAGCCAAAAGGCATCACCAAAAACTCAAATAACCCAAAAGTCGTCCGAAAAGCTGTCTTGACGACGTCTCCTGGCGCGATCTTGATCTGATGATATCCACTCTTGAGATCAATCCTGTTAAAGCACGAGGATCCCTGTAATCTGTCGAGTATATCATCGATCCTAAGAATCGGAAATCTGTTCTTGATGGTGATTTTGTTGAGAGCTCTATAATTGATGCACATTCTCCAAGATCCGTCTTTCTTCAAAACCAACAATACTGGAGAGCAATACGGTGAAGTACTAGGCTGGACAAGACCCTTTTCCAAGAGGTCTTTAACTTGGTTCATAATCTCTTCGTTCTGTGCTTGGCTCACACGGTAAGGTGGCCGGTTCGGTGGTGTGCTTCCATGAATTAGATCAATGGTATGATCTTCAGGACGAGCAGGTGGTAACTCGCCTGGTAGGCCCTCTGAGAAGCAATTGGCGTGAGAGTAGAAAATCTTGGCGTTCTTTATGAAGTTTAGACATATTTGTCCTATCCTCATCACTCAACTCTTTCATAAAGATCGAGTAAACAAACAGATTGGAGTTCATTAATTCAGAAATGGCCGAAGCCGATACAATAGGGACAGACTCGCCCTTGAGTTTAATATCAAGTACAATTGTCGTGCCCTTATTTGTAGTCAATGTCGCTTTCCTCGCCGGATAGTTGAACACGGTGTTGTTCTTGTGGTACCAGTGAATTCCCAAGAGAACATCACAACCTTCCAAAGGCATTATGTTAAAGTCCTCGTGCCCCAAATACCCCTGACAATGCAACCGAAGTTTGCCAATGACAGGTGTAATGGCTACATCCCTGTCGGGTGCCGCTAGAACTGCCTCTGCAAGTGGTCCCATGCGATCGGGAGTGATCTCGAGCCGCGCCGCCAATGGCGGTGAGATGAAGTTGGCCTTGGCTCTTCCATCAAAAAAGATCAGGGCTCCTTGGTGTTTGACTTTGCCCCAAGCTCGGCAAAGTTCTGTACTTTCGTCCAACGTGCTGGGATCGGTACCGAGGCAATTTGGAACCAGTCCTGTTTTCATCTTGCCTTTTCTTCCATGTTCCTCAGCTGCTCTCAAACTCTCGGGCCTTTCGTTGTCCTTGTCATTCTGTTCTTCTTTGCCTTTTTAGGGCACTTCGCGGAGATGTGTCTAGTTTCCCCGCATCCAAAGCACCTCCTTCCCCTCCTTCATGAAGCGAGCTCGCTCCTGAGGAGTAAGCTTGGGTCGTGCATCCTTCTTCTCTGGGTTGCTCTTTCTCTTTCTACTTTCATTCCTAGAAGTCTGTTCAGCTCGTTGTGTCATGGCCTCATCGGTGGGGTAGGTTAGACTGCCAGAATGAATGGCAAAGCCCCGCTTCGCATGACTCATCAACTCCTGAATAGAAGCCGACTTCTGTTCCAAGCAGTGTTCTCGGATCTCTGTAGGTAGACCCAAGGTGAACCGCTCAATCTGTTCTCTGAACGAGATTTTCTTGAATAAAGAGGCGGGTAGAAAACAACTCTAGAATCTCTCGCAATAAGCGTCCAGTGTATCCTTCTTGGTCATCCGAAGATGGTTCCAAGAAGTTCGTATATCCCGTTCATACTCTCGAGTCAACCAAGAAGAAATAAAAAGCCTCTTGAATTTCAGCCATTTAACTGGCGCAGTCTTGCTTAATAGAAGCGTGGGCCACCAAGTGCGAGCATTCCCCTTAAGTAAGAGGCAGCTCTCCGAATCTTAGAGTGCTCTGAGTGACGTCCTCCTGCTAAAGCGATGTGAAACTGTTGTACAAAAGACAAAGCCTTCGAAGCATCTCTATTTCCCAAAATGTGTCAAATTTAATTGACTGTCCACCTTCCTGAAACTCTCGGACTTTCTTGCTTTTGTCTTCGCAAAAGTCATACTGGTTGGCTTTGTAAAAATTCTTCTTTGCATAAAAGTTGCTCTCATCAGAGTCTGAACTGTCTGTAGACGAGTCCTCTGTGGAACTGTCACTCACGGAGCGAGATTTAGACTTCTTTGCCTTTTTCTTGCCCTTTGCGAAGCGTTGTTTCTTGCTTCTCTGTTTACCCTTTTTGTCTTCTTCGGTCGAGTCAGATGAGCTAGAAGAACTGTCAGAAGAAGAAGAAGAAGAAGAAGAACTGGGTACTCCTTCAAATCGAACTCGCTTCTTCTGTTTCTTTGCCTTTTCAAAAGTTGTCTGACGACCCAAATAGCCCGGGAAGTCAGTGCAGTTCTTTTGCTTTTTGCCGTGCTTTTTAGCTTTGTTTAGCGCGTCAAAAAGTTGAGCAATTCGTGCATCAATCACCTCTTCTAATTCCTTCTGTGTATATTTCTTGTGAGCAGAAGGTTTCTTCAGAGCGTGTTTTGGGGTGGTGTTGTGGTTTTTTGCTATTGCGCATGTACTCTTTGGAAAGATGTCTTGCTCATATATTTTGCAAACTTTGGGTCCTTCGCAAAATTGAGCATCATCTTTGTTGCATCGCCAATCAATTGACGACGCTCCATCTCTCGACGCTCCGCTTGAGTAGACCGAGGTGGGCCATATTCCTTACTGGAATCTTTGTTGTGATCCCTTGCCGCATCTCCGGATGCAGAGGGAGTCGACTGATCCTTGCCAGAAGCCATAGGTGCCGTGGAAAAAAAACTTGGGATCGGATTTCTGGTAGAAGAGAAATCAGCCGTGCTCTGATACCACTGTAACAGACTTGGACACTCCAACTCAAGAATCTACCACGACAACACCAAATAACCACTTCAAAACAGTTCACAGTTTACAATTTATTCAACACTGGCCCGGCGGAGTTCCGTGCCTAGAGATATTGGCCCCAAAGACTGGCGCCCCTTTTGGTATTTCTTTTTGTATTAATTTGAGTTCAAAGTACAAGAGTGCGGGCAGGCGCTCACACTTAGACTCTGCGTCCGGATGCTCTGAGTTGTGAGTGGCCTACCCACTTATTTAAAGAGTACAAGGGATGCCAAAACCAAAGCCCCAAAAGCTTCAAAAGCTGAGATTTTAAAAGCTTTGGAAAATAAAGCAGAAGGGCTTTTTCCCCTCTCTCTCAACCCTTGGCCTAAATAAAGCAAAAAGGGTTCTCTCTCTCTTCCTCATCAATTGTGTACAAAAAAAAGCAATGCCAAAAGCATTTCTGCCGCAGCTTTTGCTTCCGCAATTTCTGTCGCGTTTTGTGGACTGCCATCTGAGCAGGCGTATGGCCAGCAATGTCAGCCATTTCCGCAGCCATGCCAGAATTAGGGTTAGGGTTAGGGCAGAATTAGGGTTTCAGAATTTTAGGGTTAGGGTTAGGGCAGAATTAGGGCTAGGGTTTCTGTAGAGCGGGCAGCCACGTCATCACTTTGTGACACCATGTGTCCAGTTTGCCTCTTTTGGGTTAATTCCTAGTACCCACCGACTTATAATGTGTAGTGAGGAGCCTAAATGACTTTGAACTGAGCCCAGACACCCTTTTACTGCTCGGATTGCAGTGCCGATTGGCCCGACCTTCTCCCGGTGACTTGCCGTTCTAGACTGCGGCTGAAACTCTCGACCATCGGCCATTTCACACTGACCACACAATGTCAGGCCATTTGTGACTGCAAAAATTAAAGAAAAATCAAGGGAAAGAAACCAACAACTAAGGTTAGTGGTTGCCATAGCCTCGTGACAGGGATTGCCCCCTCTTTTGGCAGCATTTCCTCCCCACATCTCTTGCTTTTTACAACCATACCTAGCACCTGCTGGCAGCCCCATTGTTCTCGGAATCAGCTGATCAGCGAACTATCCATTGTGCCATGATCAGTTGCGTTTTGAGCCTTGCATCTACATCGGATCTACTATGTTGTCCGTGTTTCAAATCTGTGTTTGTGAAGCCAGCATTCAACCCTTAAAGCCTCTCACATCGGATGCACAAATCAGCCCCACACATCTTCGTTGTGGTGGCCATTGGCAACCCACATCAAGCTGGATTACAAAGGTGCATCAAATCAGCCCTGGAGGGGCTTCATTTCAAAGAATTATCACGACTACATCATCCATTTGAGTAGATTTGAGTCTTGCATTGAGGTATTGCATTGGAATACATTCTATTCATGCAATCTATAAAGTAAATACCACATCGGTAACGGTGTGGGGGGCTGTTGAGAGCGTTGGTTGGGGGCCCATTAGTGCGTCTTTCTCCTCTCTGCCTATCTCTCTACATCTTTACCTCATCTCTCTGAGACACTCAAGTATCTAAAATGAATCAGCAATACGCAAGGAAAGAACAGAGGATTATGAATGTGTGATTGCTAGATTCTACCTATGCTTTCAAGTCCGTTGCACGTGACATTGGTATTAGAGCTTGTTTTTCCACTAATCGTCTAATTACCCAATTTTTTTTTTCTTCTTGTGTTCAAGGTTGTATTTTGTAGTCTTTTGGGCACTCTACCTACTCTTGGAACTGTAGGCTTGCTATTTCGCTTGGGACCATGCGCCTTGAGCGCATGAAAAAGCAAACAATTGTATACTCGATGTCGCATGTGTGGTGCATCATCGAGGGAGTAGAAAAAGCTGCCCCAGAGATAAGTCTGTGACACTCCTTTTGCACAAGGGAGGGAATTCTTGCATGGTCGAGACTTGTAGCGGTATGGAATACTCCGAACTTCACCAAGGCAAGCACCGATAGTAACATGGAACGGCGGGTCAGGGTCGGGGATGGGACGGGGACGGGACGGCAAAAGTTAGGAAATGGGGGTCGGAACGGCCAAAAAATAAAAGAGTTTTTTTTGGCATTTTTTGACCTGCACACATGCCACACTCATAGAACATCCCTTTGACCACAAATTTACACTAGATAGACCAAAGAACACGAGTCATATAGACGCAAATGTGCTAATAAAACATCGATGGCACGAGAATCGAGATGCATACAAAATGAAAAGTTCATGCCACAAGGGCTCAAAATGAGTCAAATTTCAGTGTCATCTCAGTGACAAGGATAACAAAAAGACTAAGTAAAAGGGGGTAAAGTTTAAACAAAAGTGTGAAGGGCGAGGTAGAGGAGTAGACTCTAGACTCTTGAGTCTAGAGTGATCATCAAACTCCGGAAGTGCTCGCCTGCTGAATCTCCACACAATTGTTGTAGTCGAGGTCGTCAGCGATGTATGAGGCCTTGCGGTCCTCCGCTAGCTCCTCCAAAAGCCGTAGATGGATTCTCTTGTGCCATCTCCCACTCAATGAAGGGATCTGCCTTGGGTGTGACGCTTTTGGATAGCATGCGCAAGTTAGCTCTCACAAACACCAAATCATTGGCCCTCTCGACCCCAAGGCGATTCCTCTTCTTAGAGGCAATGTGGCTGTACACAGTGCACACTCCATAGTTGCTCCATGCAACTAGTGGTACATGTTTGGCTAAGGACACGAACATCCAAGCGTTGCAAATGTGGGGCATCTCCTCCATAGTTCTTCCACCACAAAACCGAGCCAATCTTGTTGCGATCAACCTGTGCATCTACACATCCATAGGAGCCCTTCTTTTGCCTGTAGGTGAGTAGCTCATCTCTAATCTTGCGCCTAATATCACTGCTAGGCTCAAGGCGCTCCAATGCAAGACGCCATCCTTTGCTCACCTCCTTGTCGGTCTCTTGAGGCCTTCCTTGAAACTCGGGGTCAAGCACATATGCCGCCGCATGAAGTGTGGAGTAGTATGCATTCCACCTGGACTCACACAAGCCACGAATCTCTGCATACTGAATAGGGTCATGCACAAGCTTCTCAAGTGCCTCTATGATCCATCCATGGTCTCATAGATTTTGCTAATGCATGGCTGCAAGCTGTTCACAACTCGAAGTAGGTGTAGAATCATGAATGGGCTTGACCATGGCGTCAAGAGTCTTAACCTCCTCCCACCAAGTGGCGTCGTCTGCCCATTCTCTGCATTTCAACCCTGTTGTTGATGTAGACTCTGGCATGGCATGGAACTCATCATAGAGAAAGAGGCCCTGTAAGGCTCCGCCACATGTAGACAAGCGTCCTAGCATAAGCCAATTGAATGCAAATCTTGTCTCTGAATATTTGAGCAAGGACAAGTGGCTCTTCTTTGAGAACTGGTGGCACAGTTTTTGATGGTTGAGCACAAAGGACACAATTTGGTTGGCGTCACTAATGGTGGGTGAAATCCATGACAAGCTCCCTATGTCCTTGAGGAGGTTGTTGAGGCAATGTGCCATGCAAAATAATGTGACATGGATAGTGGGATACATGCCCTCAATGATAGCCCCGGCTGCTCTATTTGACGGGTCTCCATCTGCAACCATAAGAAGGACTTCTCGAGGTCGATGATCTATATGGTGCTTGTCCACTCTGCAGCAAGCCACGGCCTTGCCAGTGTCGGATGCATCATATGACTCCCCAAAGTACATCTCTCCCCGAGAGTAGGCCACCACTCCATGGATGGACCGCTTGCAGGTGTCTCTCCATCCATCTACGAGGACAGAGACGCCATTGGTCTCCCACAGATCCTTAGTTGATTTGGCTGCTTGCCCACGGCAAGCTTCTTTTTGTCAAGGAGGGTGGTGCGAAGCCTCTTTGATGAAGGTGGCACATATTCCCTATTTTTGTAACCATGGTTCAAAAGTATGGAGACCTATCAAGACAAAAAAGAGCATGTCGTGTCTTCTCGGGTGTAATGCGTGCGCAAAACTTCATTTCGTGGCCGGGTTCATGAAGAAGGTGGGCTCGCACTTTGTTTGCACCACCCGTTCTCTTGTACGGGCATAGCTTGCATGTCCATGGTCTTGAACCGCCACCTTGACCACGCCCGGAAGAGTCGACTTCATCCCACCATGGCCATGTTTGCACAGCGGTCCTCCTTCGAGAAGAGCCGGCTTGAGAAGTGGAGTTAGCTTGAGCTGACATGATGGTGGAGAGTGTAGAGGAGTGAGGGTGAACTTGGAGTCTTGAAGGTAGAGAGGAGAGGTAGACCGTACGGCGTAGAGCCTTGGGCCTTGGCCCTTGAGACTCGAGAGAGTATAGGAGAGCTTAAGAGGGTAGAGAAGAGAGAGAGAGAGAGTAGTTGAAGAGCTTGAGCCTTGAGGATAGAGGTGATGGTAGAGAGGAGACTCGAGGGTAGACTGTAGAGGTGAAGGTAGAGAGGAGAGGGTAGACTGACGGCCGTATGGCGTAGAGCAATTGGCTTGAAAGTTGAGGTGGAGAGCTTGAGAAATGAAGACCCATGGGTGGGTTTTATAGGCTTGAAAGCTTCAAACTTTAAAAATATGGCTGCTGGATCATGGATGCAAACTGGCCATTAGAAAAGGTCAGTTTCTAAAATTTTAAAAAATGTTGACTGTTCACCAAACGTCCCCTTCCGTCCCTTGTCATCCCCGGGACATTTAGGCTGCGTCCCCAGCTGACAGCACTTCTCCCCTGTCGTCTCCACCCGTCCCCGTCCCAGAATCGGCCATCCCCCGTGTCTAGCAGCCGTCCCCTCCGTCCCCTGTAACTATGCAAGCACCCCCTCCAATGGATCCACACCGGCTTCTTTAGTCATGCCCCCACGAGCGGCACTTAGTCATATGGATTCCATGATGCGGATGATGGTGCTGCAAGAGGAGGCTCGACGGCAAGAGCGTGTGGAGGCAACTGGGCGTGAGGAGCGGCGATTGATGGCCAAGGTCGATGGAGATACCAAGGCTTGAAGAAGGGGCGCGAGGCCAAAGTTGAGGTTTGGAAGCAAGAGTGAGAGGTCATGTGTGATCTCATGATGATGCGGCAAGAGGAAGCTCGATGGCAAGAGTGTGTGGAGGCAATGGGGCGTGAGGAGCGGCGGTCGATGGACAAGGCCGAGACATATGTCGAGGCTTGAAGAAGAGAGCACAAGGCCAAAGTTGAGGTTTGGAAGCAAGAGAGAGGTCATGCGTGATCTCAATTCGACTCTTGCTTATCAATTTGACACCACACTTGCCAAGCTAGATTATGAGAGGCTTGCCAAGACCATCATGGAGGCTACCAAGGTCTCATGTACCATCAATGAACCATTTCCCGAGAAGATCCAAGTTAGCATACGACATGAAGGGGTTACCTTGATAAGACAAAGCCCTATAGTCCTCTTTCAATTTCTTCAGGTACTTTGGAGGCAAGAAACATGTCTTCAGTTTCTCTTGGAACTCCTTCTAGCAGCTTGAGAGGTGTAGCATGTGAAATCATGTGCAAAACAACACATCAGCCTTGTATTTTGCTGATTGCCCCAGTGATTCCAGTACATAAGCAACACCTACAGTATTGTACATCACAAATGCAAGAACCCATATCTACAGACGGGTATTACAAGTTGAAAATCAAGTTTTAGAGAGTTTGCAGGTGTAAAATCAATATGCTATATAGAATAGGGTGTGGGAGCTAATCTTAATGAGTGCCAACACATGCACTCCATAGATGTTTAAGCCTATCAAATCTGCAAAATAAGGCCCTCAAATGAGTTTAGAAACCGATTCAAGTGTCCTAAGCTGTCCCTTATTTCCTGCATAATGGCTACTCTCGTCTTGCCATGTGTCCCTCTTTTCACTTGATGAAGCCCCCAACTCTTGGGCAGGTGAATTTTTGATTAATTTTCATGTCTAGGACAGATATTGTCCTCTCATTATTTCATTCGATACAAAACCTTATAGGCGACTTGGTTCACTTGTAAAAGGTTGGCCAGCGCCATAAACTGGCGCACACACCTTGGTTTTCAATACCAACCGGCTCAAACTCAAGCCACGCTCTGAGGCCCATTTCACATCGGCCATGTATTGTCCTGGGACTTATTGCCGAGGTTTGTTCCATTAGGAGGAGAAGCTGCAAATCTTGCCAAACATCACAAGGTCTTCGACAAGTTTGGAGTCCCCACACCATTCAGATGGGGGGAGAACTCCATAGCCTTTGTTCTCAGTTCTGCTCTCATCCTATTAGCTTACCTCACATAGAGGGAAAGGATTAGCCATTTGATGGCTTCCTAATCCAATTCGTGATTTGATTGCTTCCTTCAAGATTATCTCAGGCTGGAAAATGAATTTGAACCACTCTCTTTGGAGATTTTAATTGGAGGTCTTGAGGAAAAGGGGTGCCGGGCCGGGGGGGGGGGGGACTAAATTAGCTGTTTTCTTATTTTTTGAGTAATTTCAATTTATTGCAATTAGGAACTATCTGATTTGTGCACAGTAGAATCGTTAAGTCAAAGTATTAGACCTACGAGATAAAGGGGACATCTGATTATAGATATTCCTAGTGCATCATTCTAGAGGAATGATGAGAGTATTGTGAACGGGAATATTTGCTTGACCACGCATCTAGGGACACCTGGATTATGTAACGGGAAGGCACCACGTGCCAATGGAAAAAAGAACAGACTGAACAACTTTAAGCACTGCAAATAACACTGAACTGAAAGAGCTGCACAACATACGAGATGCGGAGTGGCAGAGTTCCACCCCAAGAGAGCACTGGCCCCAAACCTTGTGGCCCCTTTTGGTATTTCTTTATATTGCTTCAACAAGGTACAACTCCCATGGCTTTGCTCTGCATCTCCCGCGGGTAAACTGCCAGAGTGAGAGCCCATGGGTCAGCCCTTGGCGTCTAAAAGGAGTTTACATGAAAAGCTTCAAGTTCTAAAAGCATCTGGTCCCAAAAGCTGGCGCCCAAAGCTGCCAGTGTGTTTCACGGAAGTTCGTATAGCTGCCACGTCATCAACGTAAAACATGAGCATTCGTACAACTGCCACGTCATCAACGAAGTTCTTGCTTTATTTTCATGTCTTTAGGTTGCTTGGGCTGTCACAAATGGGTGACGTGGCAGCAGACTGCCCGGACAGTGACACGTGGCAGACTGTACGAAACCCCCTTAAAACGCGCCGACAGGCTGACTTGGCAGGTTGTACGGACTGCCGTACGGAATTCCTGATTTTGCGGTGCAAATTACGGAGCTGCTGATGTGGCAATGCGTACGAAATTTGCAGAAAAAGCATGGCTGAATTTTGGACAGCTTATAAGCTTATTGCTTTACTTTGAGAAGCTTTTAAACTACTGCTTTTGGGCATCCCTTGTATCAATAAATAAGTGGACTAGGCCTCACTTCTCAGAGCCGCTGGACGCAGAGTCTGAGAGTGAGCACCTACCAACTCTCTTGTACTTTGAACACAAATTAATACAAAAAGAAATACCGAAAGGGGTGCGAGTCTTTAGGGCCAATATCTCTAGGCACGGAACTACGCCGGGCCGTGTCGACTAGATTGTAAAGTGTGAACTGTTTTGAAGTGAATCTCTGCTGTGTCGCGGTAGAATCTTGACTTGGGGTGTCCAAGTTTGTTATAGTGGTATCAGAGCGCGGCCGATTTCTCTTCTACTGGAAAATCTGATCCTTTTCTCGCGACACTTATGGATTCCAACAGAAATCAGTCGACTTCTTCTGCTTCTGCAAGTGCGGGAGGAGATCACGGAGAAGATTCTCATAAGCAATCAGAGGAAGAGTATGGCCCACCTCGGCCATCTCAAGCTGAGATTGAAGAGATGGAACATCGACAATTGGTTGACGACGCAAAAAAGATGATGATTAACACCCAGCAATCCTTCGAAGAAGTGCACACCCAGTGGCAGAAGGCCACAGAGCCACCCATCAAACTGGCACTCAAGAAACCTCCTTCTCCGAGGATGTTTATAGAACAAGAATTAGAAGAGGCGGTTCAGACACAGATGAGCCGGCTTTTGGATGCAAACAACAAAGCCAAAAAGCACGATAAAAAGCATAAGAAAGGAACTGACTTCCCGGGTTATTTGGGTCCTCAATCTACTTTTGCATCAGCAAGAAAGCAGAAGAAGCGTGTACGATTTGAAGGACTACATAATTCTTCTTCTTCTTCTTTTTCTGATAGTTCTTCTAGCTCTTCTGACTCGAGTGAAGAAGACAGAAAAGGGAAAAAGCGAAGCAAAAAGTAAAGCTCCGGAAAGGGCAAGAAAAAGGCAAAGAAGCCTAAATTTCGCCCAGTTTGTGACAGTTCTACAGAGGACTCATCCTCAGATAGTTCGGACACCAACGATCACATGTTTTATGCAAAGAAGAAGCATTTTTATAAAGCCAACCAATATGACTTCCTCGAAGATAAAAGAAAGAAAGTAAGAGAATTCAAAGGTGGACAATCAATTAAGTTTGACTCTTTTTCTGGATTTCGAGATGCTTTGAGGGCTTTGGCCTTCATACAACAGTTTGACATAGCTTTCTCTGGAGGGCATTACTCAGAGCACTCCAAGATTCAGAGGGCTACCTTTTTCTTCAAGGGAAATGCTCGAACATGGTGGTCCACCCTTCTACTGAGAAAGGAAGCTCCGATTAAATGGTTGAAATTCAAAAGGCTTTTTATTTCTTCTTGGCTAACTCGGGAGTACGAATGAGATATACGAACTGCTTGGAATCATCTTCGAATGACCAAGGGAGATTCTCTGGACGCTTATTGCGAGAGATTTTGGAGCTCTTTTTTACCACCTCTTCATTTAAGAAGGTCTCGTTTAAAGAACAGATTGAACGGTTTTGCTGCGGACTTCCTACAGAGATCCGAGACTACTGCTTGGAACAAAAGTCAAATTCTATTCAATTCTATTCAAGAATTGATGGGTCATGCAAAACGGGGATTGGCCATACATTCAAGCAACTTGACTTACCCCACTAATGAGATCTTGACTCAGAGAACCCAATAGATTTCTAATAATGAAAGTAGAAAGAGAAAGAGTTCCCTAGAAAAGAAAGACAAGGATTCGCAACACCGGTTCATTCTTCGAGAGAGGGCCAAGTACATCAAAGAGGAGAAGCGTTTCTGATGCGGGGAAGATGGGCACGTCTCCGCGAAGTGCCCTAAAAAGGCATAGCAAGAACAAAATGAAGACAGGCCAGAGAGTTCGAGAGCAGCTGAGGAACGTGGCAGAAAAGGCAAGATGAGAGCAGGACTGGTTCCAGATTGCATGGGTATTCACCCAAGCAGGATTGATGAAAGTACAGAACTTTACTGAGCTTGGGGCAAAGTGAAAGATCAAAAAGCCTCGATTTTCTTTGATGGAGGAGCCAAGGCCAACTTCATTTCACCTGAATTGGCGGCGTGGCTCGAGATTACACCCGATAGGACGGGACCACAAGCAGAGGCAGTTCTAGTGGCACTTGGACGGGACGTAGCCATTACACTTGTCGTTGGTAAACTTCTGTTGCATTGTCAGGGGTATGTGGGGCACGACAGGAGGACTTCTACATAATGCCCTTGGAAGGTTGTGATGTCCTCCTTGGAGTCCCTTGGTACCATAAGAACAATACCGTGGTCGATTATCGGGCGAAGAAAGCAACATTGACAAATGAAAAGGACCGAAAAATTGTACTTGATGTGAAATTGAAGGGCGAGTCTGTCCCTATTGTATCGGCTTCGTCCGTTTCGAAATTAATGAAATCCAGTCTGTTTGTTTACTCAATCTTTTTGAAAGAGTTAAATGATGAACACAGGACAAATATGTCTGGATTGGATAAAGAACACCAAGATTTTGTCCACACTCATGCCGATTGCTTTTCTGAGGGCCTGCCTGGCGAGTTGCCACCAGCTCGTCCTGAGGATCATACTATTGATTTGATATCTGGAAGCACACCCCCGAATTGGCCACCTTACTGTGTGAGCCGAGCCCAGAATGAAAAGATTATGAACCAAGGGACAGACCTCTTGGAAAAGGGTCTTATCCAGCCGAGTACTTCACCTTACTGCTCTCTGGTGTTGTTGGTTTCAAAGAAAGACGTATCTTGGAGAATGTGCATTGATTATAGAGCTCTCAATATAATCACCATCAAGAACAGATTTCGGATTCCTATGATCGATGATATTCTTGACAGATTACAGGGATTCTCTTGTTTCAACAGGATCGATTTGAAGAGCGGATACCATCAGATCCGAATCGTGCCGGGAGATGTCTACAAGACAGCTTTTCGGATGAGCTTCGATTTATATAAATTTCTGGTGATGCCTTTTGGCCTTACCAATGCTCCAACAACTTTTAACCGAATGATGGACACGATTTTTAGAGAGTACAGATCTTTTGTTGGCACTTTCTTTGATGACATTATAGTCTCCTCCAAGGATGAGGCAGGACATAGACAACATCTGCTACAGGTCTTTCAGGCATTGCGAGATCACAAGTTGGTGATCAATGCCAAGAAGAGCGAATTTTTCTTACCGGAGATACATTTTTTTGGACACATCGTCTCAGCAGCAGGAGTACAGATGGACCCGGCCAAGATTGAAACTATAAATGATTGGTCCGATTTGAAGAATATCCATGAAGTTAGAAGCTTCTTGGGCTTATGTTCTTACTACCGGCGGTTCATTAGAAAGTTTGCAGCGGTTGCTCCCCCTTTGCATATCTTGACACAGAAAGGAGTCCTTTTCTCGTGGGGACCCACAGAGGTGATTGCCTTTCAGACTTTGAAAGAGAAATTGCCTACAAGACCAGTTTTGACTCTGCCAGATTTGCAAAAGTCATTCGAAGTATATTGTGATGCTTTTGGTTGTAGTCTGGGTGCGGTCTTAATGCAAGAAGGCCATGTCATTGCCTATGAGAGCCGATTGTTTTGAAGGCCGGAATCGATAGCACAGATATATGAGAAAGAGCTTTTGCCGGTTATCCATGCTTTTACTCAGAGGTGACATTACCTACTTGGAGCCGATTTTACGGTCTTCACTGATCACCAGAGTTTACGCTACTTGTCACATAAGCAGCTTTCGGAAAAGCAGATGTAGTGGGCTAACATCTTCACTTCCAGATTGTCCATGTGTAGGGACAAAAGAACTTGGTGGCAGATGCTTTGTTCCAGAAGCTGCTGGTCTTGGCTATTTCCGCGATTCGTCATAGAGCTTTGAGGACATGGTTGATCAGTACGCCACAGATCCAGATTTTTACATGGATTCAGTCGAATATAGAACGGGGAGGTAGTAGCGGGATATTCCAATCGGGAGGGCTACTTGATGAAAAATAATGTTGTACGTTACACAGCCGTTGAGGGAAAAGGTTCTAACCCAATGCCACTGTCCACCATTAATGGGTCACTGCGGCATTGACACCACCTTGAAAGGTGTGGAGCGATACTTCTTTTGGCCGAGACTCAAGAAGGATGTGGACGATTTTGTTCGGAGTTGCTTGGTATGCCAGAAGGTCAAGTTTGATAGGCATAAAGCACAGGGATTGTTCATTCCCACCCACCCTTGGGAAAGTATTGCTATGGATTTCATTTTTGCACAATGGTATCTGGACTGTTATTGACAGATTTAGCAAGTAGGCTCATCTCATTTTAGTGAAGAAAACAATCAAGCCGGATCATGTAGCGAGACTGTTCATTGCCCAGATATTCAAATTACATGGCATGCCTGAGACAATAGTCTCTTTCAGAGATCCCCGATTCACGAGTTTGTTTTGGAAGGCTATTTGGGAGAACATTTGCACACGGTTGTAGTTCTCGTCATCTTTTCACCTGTAGACAGGTGGGCAATCTAAGATTGCAAATTCAGTCGTACTGGATTTATGAAGTCTTACATTTCTGATCAAAAGACTCAATGGGAAAAGTTTTTGCCCTTGGTGGAATTTGCCTACAATAACACGATCCACTCTTCAATTTTTGCCCTTGGTGGAATTTGCCTACAATAACACGATCCACTCTTCAATTGGTAAGGTGCCATTTGAGATTGTTTTGAAGGTGTTACGAAGGTTCCACCCTTACTTAGTACAAAAGATAAGATTTTTAAAGCCGACCAGTACACAAGGGACTTGGACACTGCTTTTGCCAAGGTCCGGAAGGCTTTAGCGAAATCTCAGGAAAGACACAAGAAGGCAGCAGATCAACACCGTCGCGATTTGAAATTAAAGGAAGCCGATTGGGTGCTCTTATGTTTTGAGAAGGAACGCCTGAGAAGGAAAAAGAGAAAGGAGCGGCTTTTTCCAAAGCTTAGCATGAGATACTATGGACCTTTCCAGATAAAAGAAAAGAGAAATGATGACATCCTTTAGACTGAAGGTGCCCGATACTTGGAGAATTCACAGTGCTTTTTATGTGAGTCTCTTGAAGCCTTTTAAAGGTGATGTGCAGCCATATGAGTAACCCGAAGTGGAGGAAAGCGAGGAGAAACTCGTTCCAAAACAAATATTGGCACATAAAGATAGAAAGATTAAAGGTAAAGGGATTAGGCGGTTCTTAGTTACATTCATTTCGTTGGATGCAAATTAGATGGAGGAGGAGGACCTAGCAGATACTCCTCAGACTGTGAACCTTTACCTTGAAGCGTTCGGTTTAGCATAGTCTATTTTGATAGAACCCCGATTTCAGCATGGGTGAATCTAGTGCAACGGGTTTGCACAAGAGGGGAGTCACTCTGCTTCTTTGTCAACAAATTGCCCCGATTTTTTTATATAGAGTCGTTGATATCCCTTTGGGTTTCAAGGATACTGCTGAGTTGACAGTATTCTGCTGTATGACTTTATGAACTGGAATTCCCGAAAATGAAAATGATACTGATTGATTTGTACTTGACTTGTTTGAGTGCAGGAAGTGAGAGACAAAATGATTGCAGCATTTCGGTCTCATAAATCTCTATAGCATTGATTGCAATATGGATTAGTTAATCGGGCATCTATGAGATCTCGACTGGATCTAGATGCAATTGCTAAATACGTTGCGGATTAATCATGGTCTGAGATTTGGAATGATTTTGAATGTGATTTGTCATGTGATGTCTTGTGATGTCAAGTGATGTCCTGTGATGTGACTGTCGATTGGTACATGTGTTAGATGTGTTGTTCCTAGTGCGTCGGTACTAACAGTCAGTGTCTGCTAAGACAGTTTATGGCCTCTGTCTGTTTTGCAGGCGTAATCGAGGGCGATTACAATGCTTTCAAGAGGGGGTATGTCACAAATGGGTGACGTGGCAGCAAACTGCCCGGACAGTAACACATGGCAAACTGTACACAACCCCCGTAAAACGCGGCGGCATGCTGACGTAACAGGTTGTACGGACTGCCGTATGGAAGTCCTGATTTTGCGGTGCAAATTTCGAAGTTGCTGATGTGGCAGTGCGTATAAAATTTGCAGAAAAAGCATGGTTGAATGTTCGGCAGCTTTTGGGCTTATTGCTTTATTTTGAGAAGCTTTTAAACTACTGCTTTTGGGCATCCCTTGTATCAATAAATAAGTGGGCTAGTCCTCACTTCTCAGAGCATCTGGACGCGGAGTGTGAGAGTGAGCACCTACCCACTCTCTTGTACTTTCAACACAGATTAATACAAAAAGAAATACCGAAAGGGGCGCCAGTCTTTGGGGCCAATATCTCTAGGCATGGAACTACGCCGGGCCGTGCCGACTAAATTGTGAAGTGTGAACTATTTTGAAGTGAATATGTGCTGTGTCGCAGTAGAATCTTGACTCGGGGTGTCCAAGTTTGTTACATGGGCCCCTTTGGACGGGTACCCATAAGTTGGTGGGAACTCCTCTTTAAAAATATGCCACTCGGCAAGACTTTGCAAGTTGGTAAAACTTCTTCTGCTGGTTTTAGGGTTTAGGCCCCTCGACTGGGATCTGCAAGTTGGCTCCGTTCTTCAGTGGCTTGACGCGTCAGCAATTTGTGACAGATTGTGTAAGTCTATCTTGGTAAGTCTTTTTTTCCTTTTTGTGATTTGCACATGGATTCTCATGTGTGAAGGTTGATTCTAGCGATAGTCACATGGCTGCTGGGTGCGTTTTTCAAGTTTTAGCTTTTCTCTCGGCCACCATTCATGTGAGCGTGTCCTTATGAGCTATTACCCTTCGTGTGCATGCCATGGTAAGAGGGACTTCACATTCTGGAGCATGGAGAATACAAGACAGGAGGTAGAGATTTTTCCGAATACTTTTTGTGCCATAATCGGGAAATTTCCTGGAAGTTCCCCTTGAGGCGGCCAAGCACCAAGGGCGGTTAAGCTTCCCCACATGAAGTTTCTCCTTGAGAGGGCTAAGCACCAAGGGGGGTTAAGATTCCCCACAAGACGTTTCCCCTTAAGGCGGCTAAGCGCCAAGGGCGATTAAGCTTCCCCGCAAGAAGTTTCCCTGTGAGGCGGCTAAGCACCAAGGGCGGTTCAGCTTCCCCGCAGGAAGTTTCTTGGGAAGCTTCTGCTTGAGGAGGTTAAGCATCAAGACCAATTAAGTTCCCGGAAGTTTCCTAGCGAGCTTCCTCTTGAGGCGGTTAAGCATCAAGGGCGTTAAGCATTCTGTCTATAAATAGGTACCGACGAGTGAGAGTATGATCACGTTGCTCACCGCAAACTTTCACCCGTGGACAACACTCTCTCTCTCTCTCTCACACACACACACACACACACACACACACACACACACACACACACAGGTCATAGAATGGTTTACATCCATGGCTTGGAAATCACGGACCTGCCCCCTTTTCAATTTGACCCCGATTCTCCCCACACACGCCTCTCTCACAATGAGAGGAATAGAGTTCTCACATAGGATCTCTGGCAGCTATATATTAGGGAGACATGGATCACACCCAGAGAGCCTGTCCCCACGAAGAGGGAGTACTACAGAGACCACTTCCTGACCATTCTAGCAGATGGTTTCATCCTAGAGCACGGGCTTCCATTTGACAACTCAGAGTATCGTCACACTAGCTAGAGATTGAGGCAGGGAGAGTTGCACATGTTTCCCAGAGCAGAGAGGATATGCCGCCTTTGCACAACAAAGATTGAGAGCGAGGGGCACTATGTATGCAGATGTAGAGCATATGAGGAGATCAGAGGCAGTCACCGACCTTGTTTGCAGGACAACCCACTCTACATCAAATCTTTGAGTCTAGAGACCAGCGACAGTTGGGACGCTTCCTCCTGGAGGCACAGCAGCATCGGGACTCCCTCCTTTAGACATCATCAGCTATGAGAGACCGCTAGCGCCAGACACGGCTCACAACTTTTTTCCAGAGGGCCACAATAGTACCACCCCCGACCACTCAGACATGGGTGACTCTACAGTAGGCCAAGGAGGTTTGAGCTCGCAGACGCCCACGTACCCATGGACATAGGGCACCTCGACTACATCGGAGAGAGATTCAGGAGATTCGGGAGCACTACTACAGATCTCTGGAGGAGAGACGCACCCGAGCTTTTGCAGATCCGGCAGTCATCTTACACGGATTGTTCACACCCTACCCACCCGTGCATTATGTCTTGCATCCTGATTATGGGACTAGATGGAGCTAGAGATATGATAACTTTTTTCATGCTTGTATTTACCCCAACATATAGGAATGCATCTTTCCCCTAGATTTAGAGCTTCCCCTTGTATCACTTCCCTCCTCCCCGAGCCATTACAGAGTACACTGCATTTTACCTTTGTACCTTTTATCCTTAATGGATACATAGAGGATATCCACCTCATGTACTTTGATTTGTCTCATAATAGACGTTAAAAATCTTTCTTTCTTTCTCTCTGTGCCCATGCAGCTCTATCTGTCTTCAGAAGGTGTATTTTTCCTGTTGCCCTCTTTAAATATGTACTACATATTTTTATTTATTTTATTTTTATTTGTTTTCCCGGAACCCTTGAAAAGGTGCAAGTGGACATTGAATGACCAGTGTGAAACGGCTGCGGCCGAACGGGTTTCTCACATCGGGAGTCTAGGTCGGTCGGTCACAGTCTGGGACTGGTCGGGCCAATTAGCAATTAATCTGATGAGTATAGAAGCTTGTGTGCCCCAAATGGAATTTGGGCCACTCGGCAAGTCACAACTTTATAAGTAGGTGAGAACTAGGGGAATTCAACCAAAGGGGCAAATTGGACGCTAGGCAATTAAAGATCAACATGCAGGACACCTCAGCAAGAGGGGGCGCGCAAATGAGCGTGGAGGCTGATTTTTGATCATAAGTGCATTTACAGAGTGTGTGAGAGTAGTGGGTACAGGTTCATAGCTTTAATGGAAAGCTTGCCTTCTCCTTTGTCTCATGTAGCGTGATGATTTGCTCTCGTGCATCCCTCTCTCCCCTTTGCACATATGGTAATGCCCCAGTAGTTGGGCTTCTCAATTGACTGTACAGTTTAGGGGTTTTTATGCACGTTTGCCAAGGCAAGAGCCTTTTGAACAAGAACCGGATTAGCTAATTGCTAATCCTTCTCAGGTACACACAGTTCCATCGCAAAGATTGCGAATTTGGAGAGTTTTCTCGCGTGAAAACTCGTCCAAATCAGTGGGGGACTGTCCCATTGCATGTCGGAGCCCTTTGGACACGCGTAGACGTGTTCGCTCCACTAAAAATGATCCAAAACAGAGAATTACAGCGTGCTGTGTTTTTCTGCATGTGTAGGGTTTTGCACCTAGACTGCAAATTAGCACCATGGGAGCCTTGGGATGCGTGTACAGGGTTTTGGACACCTGACAGTGGAAAAACCGGGAATTACAGCACGCTGAAATTTTGTTATAGATCACCAGAAAGCTCTTAAATTGCGAGGGAATCCGTCCTAGACATGTGCTTTTGACCTACAAGGGTTTTGGCGTCGTCATGTTGCCGAAATTGGGTCAGAAACCTGCAATTTCAGCCCTCGCCATGTTTGGACATCTTTGTGAGACTTTGATGTACGTGTCCGGATCGTCTGTTCTTAATTGAATAAAGAAATACTGAAAGGGACGCCAGTCTTTGGGGCCTACAGGGTGTCGATCCACGTGTGCAGTGACATTCTAGTCATTGGACGCCTTTGTGCTCTCTTTTCTTCTCACTGCTGTGTGTAAAGTTAACAGGTAATTGATATAGTACCGCCCTCTACTGTGTACATGCCGGTTATACTCTCTTGTTTTCCTTTATGGACAGCCTTTTTAGGCATATGCGTGGTGGGTTGTGATACCCACTCAAGTGCTGACTTGGACACATTTTCGATCACTCTATGGTGATTTTTTTTTGTGTCAATGGCTTTGGCGGATCTGCAAGCTCTCTTGCAGATAATATATATATTTGGATTGCAATTACATACCCGCTCGGTATTGCGCAATCATATGGACTTTTTTACAAGACACCTTTGCAAAAAACTCCAAGGGGCAACAACATTCCTCCTCGCTATGTCACCACTTTGCCAAAGACTATAAGCTTTGCAACTGCAGCCGCCGCAATTAATCACCAAAACAATAACGGAAGGTGTCCCAAACACATCGGCCACTTCCTCAACGCACAAGGATTGTCTCAAGCATAAGGGAAGAGTATGTTTCTACAACAATGTCTACCTCCATGGTGTTCTCATACCCCAGGTACTTTTTCTTTTGATTCAAAGATTTTTCATATTATTTAATACACGTAGATGCCCGACTGGTCGTATTAATTAATACCATGTTCAGTCCGCATGGCCAAACGTAGTGGGTATTACTTGCCAATGGCTTTACTCATAATTCAATTTCTTCTCATATGGTATGTCATTTTGAGCTTGACATGCGCCTCGCGATCACCCTTAGGTGGTCTGTTTGGCAGAGCATCGAGACTCAAATTGATGAACTAAGGTTGTGCTTTGTTGGCACCCCGATTTTAGCACTATTCTGTAGTTGAGGAATTCCTGTCCTCCGTGACTACCGTAGTTGGCATGTTTCCATTAGCGGGTTTCCATTGTTTTGTGGATGCGGTTCTTGCTCCTATGATAATGCTTTTACCCGTTAGCTAATTTGGGTATCGGTAACCTTGTGGTTATTGCTTGAGCGAGGATGACAAGATGGCGAGGCTATTCTAAGCTTATCTTGCTAGCCGCTATATGTTACTTTGGATAGACGACCTGTTGGATTGACCCTGGAGTGTGCAATATTTCATCAAGATCAATCTTTGTTCAGGCTACTACACTCGCATGATATCGTGCACAACGCGTTTTGTACACGGCATGGAGATTACCAATTTTTGGTCTTACCTTTTGGATTGGTCAACACTCCGGCAACTAATAGATGACGAATGGCCTCTTTCATCTGTGTATGGGAAAGTGGATTGTTGTGTTCTTCAAGAGCATGTGAAACACCTTCCTCTCGTCGTGCAAATTTTACGACAAGAGAAGTTATATGCAAAGCAATCCAAGTGCGTTACCTGCACGGAGTTTTTGTATCTCGGCCATGTCAAATTGGTTGATGGCTTCTGCATTGATCCCGCAAAGGTATGATTGGTTCTAAAGTGGCTTGCTTTACAAAACTTGCGGCAAGTGAAATCTTTCCTAGGTCTCACCGGATTTTTCAGGAAATTCATTGAAGACTATGCCAAGATTGCTGAACCCCTTAAATTGATCCCACAAAGGTATGATTGGTTATAAAGTGGCTTGCTTTACAAAACTTGCGGCAAGTGAAATCTTTCCTAGGTTTCACCGGATTTTTCAGGAAATTCATCGAAGACTATGCCAAGATTGCTGAACCCCTTATCGTGTTTGCTAAAGGGTATTAACAACAAAAAGCATAGTGTTAGTCCATCTATCACGGGAGCGATGGGCTCGATCAATGTTTTCAAACATTGAAGCAACTTCTTACATCTGCACCAATGTTGTAGATAGTGGATTTGACCAAACCCTTTGTGGTGAAAACGGATGCCCACGATTATGCCATGGGTGTTGTTCTCTATCAAGATAGCCTACCTATCGCATTTGAGCATCGCAAGCTATGCATTGAAAATTCGGCGTCATTACCTCTATGGTGCCTGCTTTGTGGCATGGATTGACCACACATTGATGGAAATATCTTTGTGATCAGCTTGACCTTGGAGGCTGCAAGGCACGGTGGGCGGAGCTCATGCAAGAGGTCGATTATGAGATACGCTACCATAAAGGGTGCTACCAATGCGGTGGCCGATGCCCTTAGTAGAATCTTTGAGGTGAATGTTCTTTCGTAGTGAAATCTTGACGGATTTCTCTCCCACAAGGGGTGTTGCTAGACAGATCTTCACTGGTGAGATTTGGCGATGAGTCCAAGAGGGATTACGTAACCCGGAAAGCAATGGTGGTCTGGGCGCCCTTCGGCTTGCCATGGAGAGAAAGGTAGCAGAAAAGTATTCTGTTCATGGTAGGTTTGCTTCTTAAGCAAGGCAAAGTGTGTGTGCCCGTCGATCAGGATATCTGTAAGAAGATTTTGTTCGAGTCACGACGCTTCAAGCGCGGAACACCCTGGCATACACCATACTTTGCCCTTAGTAAGACCGTACTTCTATTAGTCGCCCATGCAAGCTTTTGCTGAGAAGTATGTGCGAGAATGCGCACAGTGTCAGTTTAATAAAGCTGAACGTCAACAGCGTGCTAGACTACTACATCCTCTACAGATTCTTGATAAGAAATGGACTAGCATCTTTATGAATTTTGTAGTTGGATTCCCCCGGAGTCCGGACCAATCGTGGTCTTAATGCCATCTGGGTCGTTGTTGAGCGACTCACTTCCTACTTGCATCATCGTAAAGTACCATGACTTAGCTCAGCTCGCTGTGGAGCACTTATATAAGTTGTAGGGTTTGCCCGAGGAGATTGTTAGTGACCATGATCCTAAGTTCACTGGCAATTTCTGGCAAATTATTTTTTTTAAAATGGAGATTCGCTTGGCTATGTCGTCCTTGGATCATCCAAAAACCGATGGACAGACCGCATACACTAATCAAACCATGGAGGATATGCTATGTGCATATGTCTCTCGCTGTCAATCTGATTGGGAACATTATCTTCCACAGATTGAATTTGCTTATGAAAGTACTAAGCACTCAGCTACAGGCTATAGCCCGCTCATGCTTATGAATGGTTATGAGCCGAAACCATCGATTGCTACTGGAATCAAGGGGGTTAAGAGGGAGGCAATCCGTGCTGATCTCTTGCACAACATATAGGAAATGCTCGGCGCTAAGGTGAGCATAAAGACTGCCCAAGATCGAGCCACCGTTTATGCTAACCAACATCATCAACCTTGTAATCTCTAGGAGGGCATGTGGATGTACATTAAGGTACCGAATGATCTTGAAACGATCCGTATTGGTCAATGCTCTTCGCGATATTGTGGACCGTTCCAATTATCAAGCGATTAGTGATGTCTCCTCTACCCTCCGACATTACTGTCCATCATGTTTCCACATTAGCTGCTTAAAGGAGCGGTTGGGATAGGATGAACGAGTGATTCTTATGGAGAAAGTCCCAAGTTTGGAGGATACCACTGGTTATATTCCACTTGAGACCAAATTGGTTCTGGATTAAAGGGTCAAGCAGTCTCGAAAGGCTTCTTACCCTGAGTATTTGGTCAAGTGGAAGCATCGACCCGAGTCAAGCGCTACTTGGGAACGAGTACGTTTGTTGAAGAGTCGTGAAACCAGGGATATTGCTCAGGACAACAATAAAAAATAAGGGGGAAATTGTTACTTACCCAGACATCAAGATGGGCGCTTGCAATATGTCCGGCCAGTGTGAACCAACCGTGCGTATGAACTCTCCTTAGTTGAAGGGAGGTCAAGAAAGGCGGTTAAGAAGTACTATAAATAGGACTGAGGTCTCATTTGTGAGACATCTTGTGTGATCACCACACTTGAATTCTAGGCCCTTGGCAACTCTACCCACACACCCGCTTGGTGTGGGCTTGGTGGTACGAAACACCAGCCCTTGCGTTTGCTGCTCTGGCTGTGACAGAGCTGTAGTCCTTGGGCCTCCCAGGTGGTGCATATGAAACTATGGTACCCATGTCCATGAGCTACTATGGGAGGGTTCATCTTGATCACTCTGGCTACCATGTTGGGAGTCTTAAGACTCATCTTTACTAGAAGATGGCTTGCCGGGCATCTCAAATCTCTCCGCTGCTAGGTCGGGTGCCAAAAATCTTGTAGATGACTAACATAGCATGAAGTCAGTCTACCTCAGCAGATGCAAGGGTGCCTCTCCCTTGGCTGGGGGCGTGCAAGGTGCCTCGGGTGAGTCTCTTTGGGGTGGAGTAGAGGTTGCCATCTGCATCTGCTACTTTGGAGGGAAGCGGGATACCTTGAGCTGGTCTCAGTGCTTTGAATGCATGTGCCTTCCACAAATGAATGTGCATCCAAGTCTGAGGCAAAACAAAGCCTAATTGAGGATCCAAGGCATCGTTTGTGCAGGAGATAGCTTACACACGACTTGGTCTATTTCTTGGCAGCTGCATGCCAATGGTATTTCTATTACAGGCTCTCGATGCCCTGATAGTTTCTGTATCACATATTTGTCTTGACATCTTTGAAAAATAGGGAGCAGTGTAACTATCAAAATACTCCTCTCTGTCCTTGAGCAATTCTGTTAGGCCCATTTACTGACAGTTTATTTAGCTTGGCTTCTATTAGAAAATACTCAGCAGATCAGGGAGATTTTCTGCTACCTAAAAGGAAATTTACATATAGACATCATGAATGAATACCAATCCATTGTAAAATCGTACATCACTGTGTCAAGAAAATCTCCACCATTGTGTTTTATTACTTTAATGAGTTGTGCACAAGAAATGCACTATGGACCAGCAAAAATGTTTACTTATTTGTTCATCCAGGTGTTGAGGAGTGGGATTCCAAATTTCTGTGCTGTAGCCCTGGCTTTGAGCGAGCTTGGGTATGGCTCCAATGTTGAGAGCTCTCTTCTATCCTCATGTTAAAGGGTCATCACTCTCTTTCTTGAATTCAAACTTTGTTCTGTTTGCCAAATTATTAATGTTGAAACTTTTGATTTTTTATGAAGTAATCTTTATCTGCTAGCCTTAATTGTTGTTGCTAATAAGAAAAGTCAAAATTCAGCTGTTTTTAAGGTAACAGAAAAATGTGTTTTATAACAATCGTGAAAAGACCTTATATGACATTGCAAAGTGAAATTTGTAAACTTGCAATAAATACTACCTATTGAATTAGAGAAGGCAATGGTGAAAATGTACAATTCAAAAGTTGTGGAAACCTAAAGCTGAGAAAGAGAGAAAGGCTATATATATTTACATCTATAGAAGGTCGATTTGGCGTACATGAAATATAAATGCGCCAAATATCCATGACTCTGTGCTTCATGGATGAAAACGAAAATTAAAAAAATGGGAGTTCCTGTGTCATGCTGTCGATCCATACTGGTTTCCATGCATCATATATGATGTATCATGTACTGCATGCTCTTGGGTGCAACATGGAGTACATTGGTTGCAGAGAGAGAGCTACCCTCAATGCTGTTGGGATTGAGAGATGGTGATGAGCCTTTTCATTACCTAAATTTTCCCTTGGAGTCTATGAGCGTGTTGGAGTTGCGATAGGCGGGCAGGTCTGCTAGCTGAATCCCTCATGTCTCCCTTGATGGTAAATTCTCTGTATAATCCCATGCAGTGAGATTGTGTTCATCTCTACTTGATTTTCTTTCCAAGGCTGCTCCATCATCAAGTTGTGAGAAAGGGAGAAGTACTTGTCCTAAAAACACCGAAGAATCCTTTGAGACTACACATTTATCTTTCTGGTCCTTCTTCTTTCTGATTCCATCTCTATTTTGTGCTTTCGCACACAATTTACACCTGACAGATTTTGCAACATCTTGTACTGAGTTCAAATTGGCCTAAGAGATAAATCAAGATACAAGGTGTGCATGCCACTGTCTTATTGGATAAAAAATGATTTGTACAAAGCTGAGAATTGTGTGCCAGATATGCCTGCCCATCCATTGTATACCTAGTATGCTTTTAGAGTGCAAGCATACTCGAGTAATAAGGCTATGCCCATCCTAAATGGGTTAGTGGGTGCAGTAATAGAGCACAGGGATGGTGGAGGGATGATGCTCTCATTCTTGTCACTTAAAAATAGTTGCAAGATTCCCCTAAATTTTCTTGGTATCTAGCATATAGTGCATCCTTCCCGTTTTGGACCTGGTGGTGGGGCCGGGATCTTGATAAGCGATTTGCCGTGTAGGCTTGAGGCTCGAGCCCACAAGGCATTCTCTAAGGTGAACACCTTGGTAGTTAGCTGCTTTAGCTTATCCATGGAGGTATGTGATGCGCTGCTCTGTATTTTAAAAAAAGGATCACAATGGTATAACATCTTCATGGTTAGAGGCGGGTGGACCAATCTATATCTGTCTAGTGACCATCTGTTGTAGTTAGGGTTGTAGAGGAATGCGCACATAGCTTAAAGGAGAGGAAAATCAAGGCACACAATGGAGAATGTATTACTTGGTGTGCAAATACAATATAAGATAGCCCCTAGAGTGATGGGATATTTACAAAACAGAGGCGAAAAAAACCTCCTAGTGAGGGAGAAAAGTGCTTTGGCTATCCTAAGCGTGTGCACACACATCACTACCATTTACATGGTAACAAATCCCCTCGGGAGTGATGTGGTGGACGAGAGCCGGCACATAAGAGTATAGGGAAGTGCCATGCCCTATGGACATGATCAATCCACAAAGGGAAACAAGTCCAATCCTTTGCGAAAAGCTTCGAAGCTCTCACGAGGCAATGCCTTTGTGAACAGATCCGCAAGCTTTGTTTTGCGTTGGCACATAATCTCTCTAGCTGAGACTCTCTCCTTGACATAGTGATAATGCACCAAAATGTCTTTTGTGCGAGCATGAAAGATGGGGTTCCTGGCAATTGCCAATAACTATCAGAGTAGATGAGAGTCCCAAACTCCTTCCCAACTCCCAAATCAGCCATAAGGCGTTTGAGTCACACACACTCAACCATAGTTGTGAAAGTTGCCAAGAATCCTTCCTTGGGATAAAACAACCCAAGATGTATAGTGCCACTCAAGTAGTGAAAGATCCTCTTAACCGTCTGTTAATGCTTAGACCTTGGGCTATGCATAAATCTGCTCCTTGTGAGACTGCAAACTGACTATCTGCCTTGTAATGCATACATAAATGAGGCAACCAACTACTGTCTCGTATAGGGTAACGGCTGTAGGATCTCCAGCATCATGTAGACCTAACTTCAAAGTTCAAATGTAGGAGTGGCAATGGGTTTGCAATCAAGTCCAAATCCGTTTAGCAAAGTTTTCACACACTTTATCTAACATAATACAATACCCTCATCACACTGCATGCCCAAATAATGATACAAAAGCCTCAAATTTGATGTCTCAAATGTGGCATTCAAATTAGCCTTAAGTTCAACAATATGTGTCTCATTTTGGACCAGTGAGCAGTAAATCATCCATGTACTCAACAACGATAAGATATACATCATCCGCACGCTTTGCATACAAAGTGCTCTCAATTGGACTAGTCACTATTTCGAAAGCCACGTTTAGTCAAATGATTATCCATTTGCATGAGAAGATTGCTTTAAACCATACAATGCTTTATTACATGTGCACACTTTCTTTTCCTGTTTTTTCTTGACAAAACCATGAGGTTGCATTACATACACTTCCTCATACAAGTTGTCAAGAAAGCAAAAGAAGCGTGTGCGTTTTGAAGGACTTCCTAGTTCTTCTTCCTCTTCTTCTGAATGTTCTTCTAGTTCTTCCAACTTGAGTGAGGAGGACAGAAAAGGCAAAACGCGAAGCAGAAAGCAAAGCTTTGGAAAGAGCAAGAAAAAGGCAAAGAAACTAAGATTCCGACGAGTTTTTGATAGCTCTATGGAGGACTCATCCTCTTACAGTTCGAACTCCGAAGACCACATGTTTTATGCGAAGAAGAAGCACTTCTATAGAGCCAACCAATATGACTTCCTCGAAGACAAGAGTAAGAAGACAAAGGAATTTAAAGAAGGTGGACAATCGTTTTAATTTGAATCCTTTTTTGGATTCCGAGATGCTCTGAGGCTTTGGGCTTCATCCAACAGTGTGACATAGCCTTCTCTAGAGGGCATTACTCAGAGCACTTCAAGATCAGGAGGGCTGCATCTTTTTCTAAAAGGGAATGCTCGAACATGGTGGTCCACTCTTCTTCTGAGGAAATAAGCTCCAGTGAAGTGGTACATTATTTTCAAGACCTGAATTGATAGCACAGATATATGAGAAAGAGCTATTGGCAGTCATCCATGCTCTTACTCAGTGGTGACATTACCGATTCGGAGCCAATTTCACGGTCTTTATTGATCGTTAGAGTTTATGCTACTTCTTGTCACAGAAGTAGCTTTCCGAAAAGCAGATGCGGTGGGCTAACATCTTGTCACAGTTTCACTTCCAGATTGTCCATGTGTAGGGACAGAAAAAGTTGGTGGTAGATGCATTGTCTCGGAAGCCCGTAGTCTTGGCTATTTCCGCGATTCATCATAGAAGCTTCGAGGATATGGTTGATCAGTATGCCATTGATCTGGATTTTTCCGATGTATTCACTTGGATACAGAATGGGGAGGTAGGAGCAGGATATTCCATACGGGATGGCTACTTGATGAAGAAAATGATGTTGTGTGTCACACTTGTTGAGGAAAAAGGTTTTGACTGAGTGTCATTGTCTACCTTGTACGGGTCACCGTGGCATTGATACCACCTTGAAAGATGTGGAGTGTTATTTCCTTAGACGAGACTCAAGAAGGATGTGGACGACTTTGTTCGCAGTTGTTTCGTATGGAAGAAGATCAAGTTTGACAGGCATAGGGCACAAGGATTACTACAGCCGTTACCCATTCCCACTCGCCCCTGGGAAAGTATTGCAATGGATTTCATTTTTGATCTCCCGAAGACACAGAGTGGACCCGATGGCATTTGAATTGTCATTGACAGATTTAGCAAGCAAGCTCACTTCATTCCAGTGAACAATACAGTCAAGTGGGACCATTTAGCGAGACTTTTCATTGCATAGATATTTCGATACATGGCATGCTTGACACAATAGCCTCCGACAGAGATCCCCGATTCATGACGTTGTTTTGGAGGGCTATTTGGGGGAACATTGGCACACGGTTGCAGTTCTCGTCATCATTCCACTCGCAGACAGATGTGCAATCTGAGATTGCTTCAGTTGTTCTGGATTTATTGAAGTCTTACATCTCTGATGAGAAGACTCAATGGGATCTTTTTTTGCCTTTGGTGGAATTTGCGTACAACAACACGGTTCACTCTTCGACGAGGAAGGCGTCATTTGAGATATTTTAAGGTGCTCCAAAGGTTCCACCCTTTCTCAGCACTAAAGACAAGATTTTTGAAGTCGACCAATACATGAAGGACTTGGATGCTGCTTTTGCCAAGGTCCTGGAGGCTTTAGCGAAATCTCAAGAACGACGTACGAAGGCAACAGATCGATATCGACGAGATTTGAAATTAAAGGAAGATGATTGGGTGCTCTTACGTTTTGAGAAGGCACGCCTTAAGAAAACGAAAAGGAAAGGAGCAGCTTTTTCCAAAGATGAGCATGAGGTATTATGGACCTTTCCAGGTTAAAGAAAAGATAAATGACGTCTCCTTAGACTCAAGCTGCCTGATACTTGGAAGATTCACAATGCATTCCATTTGAGTCTCTTGAAACCTTTTAAAGGTGATGTGCTAGTTGATGGGGAGCCCGATGAGCAACCCGAAGTGGAAGAGAGCAAGGAGATACTCGTTCTTGAACAGATTTTGGCACACAAAGAAAGAAAAATGAAAGGTAAAGTGATTCGGCGGCTCTTGGTTAAATTTAAGAACTATTCGCCATTAGATGCGAAGTGGATGGAGGAGGAGGACCTAGCAGATACTCCTCAAATTTTGAAACTTTACCTTGAAGCTTTTAGTTTAGCATAGTCTACTCCAATAGACCCCGGACTCAACAAGGGTGAATCTGGTGCAGCGGGTTGGCACAAGAGGGGAGTCACTCCGCTCCTTTGTCATCAGATTATCTCGATTTTGGAATAAGGTCACTGATGTCCCCTTTGGGTTTCAAGGATACTAATGGGCTGACTAGTATTTTGCTGTATGACTTTATAAAATGGAATTCCCGAAATTGAACATGATTGATTTGTACTCATCACTTGACTTGTTTGAGTGCAGGAACTGAAAGACGAAAGGACTGCAGCATTTCGGTCTAATAAATCTCTATAGACATGATCGCAATAACGATTAGTTAATCGGGCATCAATGAGGTTCGGACTAGATCTAGATGCGATTATTGAATACGTTGCTGATAGTCATGGTTTGAGATTTGAAATGAATTTTTCTGTGAATTGTCTTGTGATGTCGTGTGATGTGACTGTAGTTTTGTACTTTTCTCAAAGATTATTATTAAAAGAAATACCGAAAGGGGCGTCAGTCTTTGGGGCCAATACCTCTGAGCACGGGACTCCGCCGGGCCGTGTCGACTCTCTCTTGCTTTTCTATTAAAGTTCAGTGATTATGAAGTTTCTTTTCGTGTGTTGCTATTGATTTCTCGCTTGGAGTGTCCAAGCCAGTTACACAAGTCACCATTGAAGAAAGTGGTTTTAATGTCTGATTGATGTTCATTCTATCCAAAAACAAGTGTCAATGCACGAATGTAATGAACTGTAATCAACGACTAGTGGGAGCAAAAGTTCTTCATGATCAATTCCTGTTTGCTCAGCATAACCTTTGCAACAAGGCTTGCCTTTTAGCAATCAATACTACTGTTACAAATTCATGACGTGGCAAGACTACGTGGACAACTGTACGGATATGTGACATGGACAACTGTACGGACATATGACGTGGCAGGCTCTACGGCAGATCCACAATTCGCGTTGAAAAGGTGCCATGTGGCAGCAGTACAGATCTTCGCATTGTGCGTTGACATGCTGACGTGGTTGCTGTACGGATTTCAGCAAATTGCATTGATTGCTTTTTGGTAGTTTTTGAGATCAGATGCTTTTGGGACAATTTGCTTTTGAGTTTACTGCTTTTGGGGCATCGCTTTTAAGAAAAAATAAGCCCTTGGGTCCTCACTCTGCAGTTTAAAGTTGTAAGTGTATAACCTAAGTGTAGTACAAAAAATGGCTCCAAAGCGTGCTCGAACCCAAGGCGTTAATGACCATGAAGCTGGTACAAGTAACGTGGAAACTTCTGTGGAACATGTTGTCCCCACAAATCGGGCCAATCAGAACTATGGTACAGGTTAGTATTGTAATTTCAAGTTATGCATTCATTGCATATGCGAGACCTGAGAGATATATTAAGTACCTTAGGAAAGAAAACATGGACTGAAACCAAGAGGCTTAACTCCAAGAAACTCGGCATATGTCTGACAAGTAGGAAAGAAGAGCATCTGGACGTAGAGTTTGACAGCAGAGGTACTGCGTGTGTTGTACTTTTCTCAAGCATTAATATAAAAATAAATACCGAAAGAGATGCAAGTTTTTTGGGCCAATAGCTCTAGGCACGGAACTACGTTGGGCCGTGTCGACTCAAATTTTAAAGTTGTGAAGTATTTTAAGTAATTCTCCCGTGTTTCGTGTCAGATTCTCGACTTGGGGTGCCCAAGTCTGTGACATTGGTATCGGAGCTCAACCGATTTCTCCTCTACTGGGAAATCCGATCCTCTTACCTCGACAGACATGGATTCAAACAACAAATCCCGCAAGAATCAGACGAACCCACCCGACAATTCCGGATAGGGTGAGAGTACGGAAAATTCGAAGGGACAGTCAGAACAAGAGTACGAGCCTCCACGGCCTACATAGTAACAGTCGATGGAAATGCAGCATCAACAACAGGTTGATGATTGTGCAAAGCAGATGCTTCAGTTGCTAGACTTTTGACCCGACACCCGATGGATGAGGTGCATTCCTATTGGTAGAAAGCCATTGATTCCCCAATAAAGTAAGCCCTCAAGAAACCTCCTGTCCCACGGATGTCTATTGAAGATGAACTTGAGGACGTTGTCGAAAGACGAGTCAACCAACTTTTGGGAGCAAAGAAGAAGGAATAGAAGAAACGCTACAAGGGAACTGACTACCCTAGTTATTTGGTCCGAAAATCCTCTTTTGCGAATGCAAGAAAACAGAAGAAGCATGTATGCTTCGAAGGATTGTCCAATTCGTTCTCATCTTCTTCTGACAGCTTGGATAGCTCATCCTCTTCTTACTCGAGTGATGAGGATAGAAAGGGCAAGAAACGACGAAAGAACTAGAGATTGGGAAAGAACACGAAGAAGGCAAAGAAAAGCGGATCCCGACACTTTTCTGACAGTTTTGATGAGGATTCATCCTCTTTTGAGAGTTCGGACTCCGATGACCATACGTTTTATTTAAAAAGGAAGCGTTTTTTTCGAGCGGTCAATATGATTTTCTCGAAGACTAAGGGCAAAAAGACCAAAGAATTCAAAGAGGGCGGATGTGCAGTAAAGTTTGAAACCTTTTCAGAGTTTCAAGATGCTCTTAAGGCTTTAGCCTTTATTCAACAATTTGACATAGCATTTTTTGGAGGCCGCTATACAGAGCACTCCATGATTAGACGGGCAACATCATTTTTGAAAGGCGATGCACGGACATGGTGGTCCACTCTCGTGTTAAGAAAAGAAGCAGCGACAAAGTGGCTGACGTTCAAAAGACTCTTTATTTCTTTGTGGCTCACTCAAGAATACGAACGAGATGTGATTACTGATTGGAATCATATTCGGATAGTCAAGGCAGAAACTTTGGGAACTTATTGTGCGAGATTCTGGGATGTTTTTCTACCTGCTTCATTCTTTAAGAAGATCAGTTTCAAGCAGCAAATCGAGCGATTCTGCTGTGAATTGTCCAAAGAGATACGAGACTACTGCTTGTTACAGAAATTTGAGTCCATACAACAGTTGATGGGACATGCTAAGCAAGGCTTTGCAATGCATTCGGGTAACTTGACTTATCCATCAGATGAACCTTCAACAAGTCATAACAGAAGCAGACAACAGAAAGATACACGACCTTGACTGACAGAAGAAGAGAAAGACGAATATTTCAAAGCGGGAAGGTGTTTTGAATGTGGGGAACAAGGACATATATCTGCAGAGTATCCCCAAAAGGCACAAGAATGAGAATGACTGACAGATTGAAAATAGAACTACACGAGGAGATACTCGTTCCAGAATAAATACTAGATAGAAAACTACGAATGGACTCGCATTATTTTGCTTTGTGAATTTATGAATGGATAATTTTGAAGTAGGACTTTTTTTGAAGATGACTTTGATTAAGTATGAAACTAATGTTTTAAGGAAGATCCTGCTATATGTGAACAGATAACAAGATCGAAAATGAAATGATAATGAATTTGGAGCAATGACAGCTCCACAATGAACTTGATAACGATAAGAATCATGAATTTTGAATCATGATAAATGATTGAATGGAACTGTCGTGAGCGTATCCAGAGTTTCCGGGAGGAACTCAATGTTTGATTGATGGATTGGAATTCCTGGAAATGATTACTCACACACGATTGTGTTTGATTGCAAAGGGAATGATTGATGAAATGACTGCAACATTTTGGTCTCGAGAAATCTATGGACATGATCGCAATATGGGATTAGTTGATTCGAGACTAGTGAGGTCCAATGTGGATCTAGATTCAATTGCTAAATAAGTTGCCAGGAATCATGGTTCTAAATCAGAATGGATTCTATTTGATATGATATGAATGTGATGTGAATGCGATGTGGCTGTCGTCTTTGTATAAGTGTTATATTTGTGTCGTCTAGTGCATCGGTACTTAGAGTCAGTGTTTGGTGAACTTGTTTATGGCTTATTTGATTTTGGACGCGTAATCGAGGGCGATTACAATTCTTTCAAGAGGGGGGTATGTCACAAATTGATGACGTGGCAGGACTACGTGGATAGTTGTACGGACAGGTGGCGTGGACAACTGTACAGACAGATGACGTGGCATGTTGTACGACAGACCCGCAATTCGCACTGACAGGTGCCACGTGGCAGCAATGCGGATTTTTGCATTATGCGCTGACATGTTGAAGTGGCTGCTGTACGGATTTCCACAAATAGTTTTTGGGACCAGACGCTTTCTGAACAATTTGCTTATGAGTTTATTGCTTTTGGGACATCCCTTGTAAGAATAAATAGACCCTTGGGGCCTCACTTTGCAGAGCATCTGGACGCAGAGTTTGAGACAAGAGGTCTTGCGGGTGTTGTACTTTTCTCAAGCATTACTATAAAAATAAATACCGAAGGGGCGCCAGATTTTGGGGCCAATACCTATGGGCACAGAACTACGTTGGGCCGTGTCGACCCAAATTTTGAGTATTTTAAGTGATTCTCATGTGTGTCATGTCAGATTCTCGACTTGGGATACCCAAGTTTGTGACAACTACCATCTGGCTTGCGTTTGAGCTTATAAACCCACTTTGTACTGATGGTCTTCTTGATAGGAGGCAAGTCACATAAAGACCAAGTATTGTCCTCGTCACACATACTTGAGATAGCTAAAGCATAACAATGTGAAGCACAAGAAGCATGATAAGAACCCGAACGAGTACGACTAGACAAAGGTGCATCCGGTTTACTGTCACGCAAAGTATGTATAAGCCATTTTTGCATCCCTCTAGCTTCCTCATTTTTAGCCCTGTCCTCATCAAGTGCATCATTTACATCTGCATCAGAAATAGGCTGATCTGTCACATCAATTGAAATCTGTGTAGGCTCAATATTTACCTCATTTGGACTTACATTTATATTCCCACCATTAAAAAGAGGCAACAAGGTATGAAAAGTGTCATGTGAGCTTACACTTGTCTCGTTAGTACATGACAACAATGGCTGAATTGCATCTATCAAAAACACATCTGGAGAAGTCAAGATACGTTTCAATTGTGGATGATATAACGTGTAATCCTTGCTCTCAACATTTTAACCAACAAAGATGCATTTGACAACTTCATCATGCAATTTCCTAGGTTGTTTTTGCGGGACTAAAGCATAAGCAAAGCAACCAGAAACACGTAAGTAACCAATGAATGGCTTCTTATCGAGTGATCAATAGATGACTTCTTATCATGCCATGCGTGATATGCAGTCATAGACTGCAAAGCTTTGGTGGGATATTGTGAAGTATGTAGGCAGCACACATGGCAGCCTCTAGCCAGAAAGCATGTGGCAAAGCTTGGCTTTAACTATTCATCGTGCCATCTCCATAAGTGATTTGTTTTTTCTCTAAGAAACACCATTTGTTGAGGTGTATACGGGCACTATACATTGGTGTTTATCCACGACTAGCTAGAAATGCATCAAATTCTTTTGACATCTACTCCGCTCGATGTGAATGGAGGGTACCCATAGTACAAGCGGATACAATTTTAGTCAACAACAAAAACTTTTGAAGCACACATACACTTTGAACTTAGCCTTAAGCTGATATACCCATGTACGACATGAGTAATCATCAACGGAAGTCACGAAATACAGATTATTACTAAAAGGTAGTGTGTATTGGGCGGCAAACGTCACTGTGAACAAGCTGCAACTTGCGAATAGCCCGCAGTGAACCATCTTTCGGAAACCTACCTAAAATACAACCTTCTCAAACATGCTTAGATTGTGTCTCCAAAGGGGCCAATGAGGCAACCATATTAGATTTTGTAAACGCATCAAACTGGCTAAAATCAGATGCCCAAAGAGTGCATGCCATAGTTTAGTATTTGAAATTGCTTTAGAATCTGTAATTGCATTTGCCATACACTTGATGTAAGAATTGAGCTTGTGCAGGCCATGAGGCAATGTCCCTGATGCCCAAACTGAGTAGAAACTAAAGGGAAATTGTACGTGCTACGTAGCACAAGCCATAGTAGACCCAAAACGTTTTATGCAAAAATTTGCAATGGACAAAATTCTGCACAAAAGGACCAAATTGCTTGCGCAGTACCTACAGTAGTGGAAGCGGAGGCCAAAACGAGTCCTAATTAAAATTCTGAGCACACCAAGTTCTAAGAGATTTCCTAAAGTATTTATCGACATATTGACGCTCGTCAAAGCTCACCAAAATCGGAGAAAGTGAGCAAGGGGGTTGCTGGGGACGTTGGCCACTATGCTCGGGAGGACGCAACTTGCTTTGATAGCAATTGTTGGAGTTAAGGTTGCAGGAATGCACACAACTTGGAGATGGAGAGGAAGCTCAAGCAAGGTGGTTATGTGCGTAGGTGTACCTTGATTTTACATGCGTTTTAGTGTGGCATCAAAGCACTAAATTTTTTTATTATGTGCGTTCATGTTACATCTGTTCAAAAAATAAATCTTGTGATTTTAAGGCTAGGTTTTACTTTATATTCATATGCATGATTCACACAAATAGGAACCCTTTCTAGAACCTCATATTGGAACCTTTTTTACAATTCAAACTTTAATTACAATAGGTATGATTGGAGTTCGGAGAAATTCTTAAAATGAAAGAGAGAATTGCATTATGATGGATTAGTTGTTATACGAAAAAAGGAGTGCTTAAGGGACAAGTTGCAGCCTTGCAAGGAGGTACAAAAAGGGGCCCCCTCTAAGCTCTAGTTGCTCACGTCACTCCCATCATGATCGGAACCGGAACTCTCACCATCATCCTCATCACCACAAGATTCAATGCCATTATTTCTCGCACTAAGGAGGTTTCTGTCATCATCAAACTCGGGCTCTCTAGGCTATTCGAGAATAGGCGCATTCTCCCTTATCGTATTCGTCGCACTGGAGCCACTCCTTGGGGTCTCTGCTCATAGGTCCTAGGTGTGGTTGATGCTCTACTACCACCATGGGCACTAGAGCTTGTGCCCCTCCCCCGCTTAGTGGTGTGACTCCTCTCACAATGATGCTGCGGTGTGACTGTGTGCGTGAGACCCATCGATTAATCTCCTCAAGCTCCATGTAGAGCTCATGAAAGATTTGTTGCTCCTCTGCATCTAACTCTTTGTTGAGACTTTTAAGGGTCTCAATTGAGAGTTTTCAATCGTCCACATTGACCTATTTGACATTCCAAACAACAAGAGTATAGTTAGAACTTAGTAGTACATAAATGTTACTTGGGAAGTCTCCTAATAGAGAGCTTCTCTCTGCCTGAAGGATACTTGGGAAAGAAAGTAGTTTACCTGGGATAGAAAATATTATGTGGTAACCTTAACATTCAATGAGGAGCTGTGATGGCAGCTTCATAGAAGGAGAATGGTTACAAGGTCGGGTTATTGATTTTCTTTTACAATTATATTGTTAGCTCTGGTATCTTTTGTTTCTTTGCGCTCTATCCCAAGTACAAGATCCTTAGAAGGGCAAGTGTATCGTGAAAGATTTTTAAATATTGTGCAGGTATAACGCACTAGGCATTCGGTTGGATTCTGGTGATTTAGCATACCTATCAAAACAAACACGTAAGTTTTTCCGTACTGTCGAAAAGGAATTTGCTGTAGAAGGATTTGGACAGCTTGTTATAACTGCAAGCAATGACATAAATGAAGAGACGCTTGATGCATTGAATAAACAGGTATATGGCTTTTGCATTTAAATTCATCTGTTGCTTTAATAAGTAGTTTCGAACCCAAGCTGACATCAAAAACAAATAGGGCCACGAAATTGATGCTTTTGGAATAGGAACACATCTTGTAACATGCTCCACACAGCCAGCTCTTGGTTGTGTCTACAAATTAGTCGAAATAAATAAGCAGCCACGTATGAAGCTGTCTCAAGACATTGAGAAGGTCTGAGTTTGTGGATTGTTTTCTTTAATTCGCACAGGCCATCATTAGTGCTAATTTTTTTCAAATGGTAGGTAACAATTCCTTGCAAGAAAGAAGCCTATAGACTCTATGGAGTTGAGGGTTACGCTCTAGTTGATATCATGAAGGGAGAAGCTGAGCCTCCACCGAAGGTAAAGAATCTACCACTTTGTTTTTTCTTCTTCTATTTTTTTTCTCAACAAAATTTCTCTATCTCCCTCTCTATCTTTCATCATAAATCATGTCCACATTATGCTACTGGAGCTAGCTAGGCATGTATAGTATGATTGTACTGGTGACTTGACCAATAGTGCATCTTGAGCTGGCTATGCTTCTAGTTGAGATGTCCCCCTATTCCTGTGGCTGCCAGGACATTTCTTTGCAATACGCCCGACAAGTTCTCCAGCAGATCCTATTAGAGCAGGGACGCTAAGGGTTGAATGTTTCTATCACGCAGTATTCTGAGAGATGTGGCCCTGTTTTTATTGGTCCAACGAGGTCGCCGATGACCCGATACAGATTTCAGATGTATACAGGACCGCTGACCTCAGCACAGAAGGGCACGGGGTATTTAATGAAGCCCTGGCCCTGGGATTTACGGTGGGGAAGTACCTCCAGAATTATTACTTCGCCAAGCTGAATCATACATGACCTTAACATACTTACTACAGTCTAGTGTTAAGATATCAAAAAGTTCAGTATCATAAGCTACTTTTAAGCATTCCAAATATAATATATGAATCAAAATCCCCCAAACAACTGTGAAGGCTGCTAAAGTCTTCTTGTTCGGCCTCTTCCTTCTCTTTTTGCTCTTCCTCTTCTACTAAGAAGCTCGAAGGCACGTCTGCATTCATCATCGATAGCGATATAAGCTTCAACATTTAAGCACTTGAGCTCATGCTTGCATCTCCACTTCTGTTGATCATCATGACAGACTCCTTATCTCACTCTTGTAGTTATTGGCTTTCAATTTGGGTGGGTCAAGTATGGTATCATATCATACTCCAGTTTTTCCCAACCGTTTGCAAAGTTTGGTATTTCGATCATTTGAGTATGGAAAAAACTATGATGGTCGTATGGAAAGGCTGGGTATTGTTTACCTCTTTGATACCGTGTACTGCAACGCAACCACCACCTTTCTTTTCGTAGAGTGCGGCACTAATATCATATTTCTCTTAGATATTGAGGTATTTGGGACCAAATTTGTGATTGCCTTTCTTTTCATGCGCTTCTTGCCTTACTCATTGATCAACCTTGGCAAGATTGGAAAGTCAGAGGGAAAAAGCCCATCACTGAAAATTTTGCAAATTATGTCTACTCTCTTATTGGACAAAAGCATTGGTTGGTTGACAAAACCAACAAGGCTTGGTGGGTCGAGAAATCTCCTTCTTGGTGGAGAGATGTATTGTTTGGAGGCTAGACTTCCTTATTAGGGAAAGGTGTCACCAGGAGGTGTATTTTCCCTGTTGCCTTCCGTAAATAAGTATTAGATATATTTATTTTATTTTTACTTGTTTGTCCCAAAACCCTTGAAAAGGTGCAAGTGGACATTGCATGGCCAGTGTGAAACGGGCTGCAGCCAAATGGGTTTCTCACATCGGGGATTTAGGTCGGTCAGACAGGGACTGCCCGGGCCAGCTAGCACTGAATTCTGATGAGTATGGAAGCTCGTGTGCGCCAAACTGGAATTTGGGCCACTCGTCAAGTCACTGCAACTTTATAAGTTGAAAGGGGCCAGTAAATTAATCCACATTGTAGATGTTGGTCAAATGGTAGTCTTCAATGATGGTCAGGAGACCGATAGGGACGCCATGGAAGCATCTCCTAAAATTTAGGGAACTGCTATTTTTGACCGGAAAATGTGTTCGCGTCATTAGCTCTGGAATGACAAGGGGAACATTTTATTGCTCTGCTGCCAAGTCAACTGACGCTCCAGTTGAGATATTTTTAGCAGGGAAAGCCTAAACTCGGAAACTGGGCGACGTGTCAGCCTGTGAGCGATTCTGCCACTCTGGGAGGCAAAAACGAGTTGCATATCAACAAAGGGGGCGCCATTTTCAGCCTCAGGTGGATTGTAGCAGGTACAGAAGCTATGGAATGCTTACCTTGCCCTCTATGCACAGTATGGTGACGGGAGTGATGCCTCGCACGCTACATACTGCTCTCTTTCTCCCCTACGTACAGTATGTTATGCCCCACTAGTGGGCTTCTCATTTGACCTATGTACAGTTGTGGGGGTTTATGCGCGTTTGCCAAGGCAAGAGCCTTCTGAACAGGAACCGGATTAGCTAATTGCTAATCCCCCACAGGTACGCACAGTTCCATCATGAAAGATTGCGAGTTTGGAGAGTTTTCTCGCGTGAAAACTCGTCCAATTCACAGGGGAACTGTCCCATTGCGTGCGGGAGCCCTTGGGACACGCGTAGGCGTGTTCGCTCCGCTAAAAACGATCCGAAACAGGGAATTACAGCCTGCTGTGTTTTTCTGTAGGTTTAGGGTTTCGCACCTAAACTGCAAGGGAACATCGGGGGAGCCTCGTGAGAGCCTTGGGATGCGTGTACAGGCTTTTGGGCTCCCGGCAATGAAAAACAGAGAATTACAGCCCGCTGAATTTCTGTGACAGCTCACCAGAAAGCTTCCAGATATCGAGGGAATCCGTCCTAGACAGGTGTTTTTGACCTACAGGGGTTTTTGCGCCGTTATGTTGTCGAAATCCGGTCGAAAACCTGCGTTTTCAGCCCTCGCCAGGTTTGGACAGCTTTGTGAAAGCTTGTGCTAAGTGGTCGGATCGTCTACCTTAATTTGAATAAAGAAATACCGAAAGGGGCGCCAGTCTTTGGGTCCTACTTGGTGTCGGTCTCGTGTGCGCAGTGACATTCTAATCGCTGGACACAACTGTGTTCTCTTCTCTTCTCAGTGCTCTGTGTAAAGTTAACAGGTAATTGAAATAGTACCGCCCTCTACGTTGTACGGGCCGGTTATAAAGGGTGTTACTTTGGCGGGCTATGGTGGGAGGGCTTGCATTGGGAGCAAGTTTGTGTGCGGCGTCATCGTCTTTCCATTGGCATGTATTTTTTTCGCACCAATGTTACAAAAGACCAAAGACATCGCTTCATTACTTGCCCTCTTGCCATGAAAGTATGGACCTTTGTTTTATCCGTCTGGTTTCATATTGCTGATGAATCTTTTTCTCCTCGTAACTGGGTTTTTGAACGTGCTCTCATGCATGTCATCCTCAGCATTTTCAGCTGCTTGTCGATATGCTTCTCTACTAGGGTTTTTGGCATAATTGAACCACGCAGAATGCGTTTGTTTTGATGGTGCAAGTGGTGTTCAATAACACGTATGTAGGTTGAGAGGTATTTTTTGAAATGTTTCTGCATTCACCACTATTGGGGTCATTTCTGGGCAAATGCACGAGTCTAAGAGGAAGCTTCCTGGGAAGGTTCCCCTTGGGGCAGCTAGTCACCAAGGGCGGTTAAGCTTCGCCGCAGGAAGTTTATTGGGAAGTTTCACTTGAGGGGGCTAGGCACCAAGGGCAGTTAAGCTTACCCACAGGAAGTTTCTCCCCTTGAGGCGGCTAGGCACCAAGGGCGGTCAAGCTTCCCCGTAGAAAGTTTCTTGGGAAGCTTCCCCTTGAGGAGGTTAAGCATCAAGGGCAGTTAAGCTTCCCTATAGGAAGTTTTCTAGCAAGCTTCTTCTTGAGGCAGTTAAGCATCAAGGGCGGTTGAGCATTCCATCTATAAATAGACGCCGGTTAGTGAGAGTGATCACTTTGTTCGTCGCAAACTCTCTCTCTCTCTCTCTCTCTCTCTCTCTCTCTTCCCCTCTCGCTCTTATCTCTTGTTTTCTTTTATATCTACTATCATTTTTCTTATTGACCTAGGTGCCTTGGGGCATTTTCCCCAAGCGAGCCTCTACTACATACTCTGTTCTATCACTATCTACGCGTGGCATCACACGATGCATCTCCGCACGAGATTGGCGCCGCTAGCACGTATCAACCCATGGAGGAAACTCTAGTTTTTCCTCTCGACTCACGCACGGGGTTCGTCTCGAGGGTGTTTCTTCCCCATATCCGGCTATTATAGTTGCATCCTTGGCCAATGTACTCCAACGCCAGCTAGAGGAGATGGAATGGCAACTCGTGGAGTTGCACGCCACACAACTCCAGTTTTCACATGCAGCCATGAACACTTTGCCTCTTCAATTCCATCCCGACCCTTGCAAAAGGGAGCGGAAGGAGTGTGAAGAGATTTCCATTGACTCTTGGTTGATGAAATGGACGCCCTACTCTGATTTGTATTGTGTACCGATGCCCAGCGCATCGGTAAGATACAAATCGTGCTACAAGGCAAGGCCTACACATGGTGGGCAGTGTTACCCCCTCAGCCGACGACTCGTGCAAATTTTCAATCGGTCTTTCGCGCTCGCTTTGTGCAAGTGGACTAGATCAAATGCTATAAGAAACTGTTCAAGTTGGAGAGGGAAAGAAAGCTTTGGATGCTTGCTCACAAGACTTCAAGGACCTTGTCCACAAGAGGAAGGCCTTGGCAGACACAAAAGTTATTTTACAGATGTTGTATCTATTTGGATTGTCACCGGCATACCAAAATGAGGTATTGCACAGTCCTGTTGCATCATTGGAGGACAAGTTTGTGAATAATTACGACAATGCTTTGGCCATGTCATGGAGTGGCTCGGCAATGGGGAGAGACCTCTAACGGCGGCACCTCTTCGTCAAAGTGTAAGCGCTTCGCTACGTCTTCAAACCAATCAATTGCACCTCCAGAAAGAAATTTAGAGACGACGGCAAATCAAAGGCAGCTCGTATGGAGGATCAAAAGCAAAGTGTGCCTGCCCTGCACTAGGCCAACAGCAATGGGTTCCTACAAGGAACCGTTCCGAACCCCTACAGCAGGACGAGCTGTCGGACACCCCTTCCACCTAAGCCTCGCCACTGACAGCCTCCCTCCCTACCGCTCCACGTTCTACCACACACACACACACACACACACTCACACACACACACCCCCCCCCGACGACTCGTGCAAATTTTCAATCGGTCTTTCGCGCTCGCTTTGTGCAAGTAGACTAGATCAAATGCTATAAGAAACTGTTCAAGTTGGAGAGGGAAAGAAAGCTTTGGATGCTTGCTCACAAGACTTCAAGGACCTTGTCCACAAGAGGAAGGCCTTGGCAGACACAAAAGTTATTTTACAGATGTTGTATCTATTTGGATTGTCACCGGCATACCAAAATGAGGTATTGCACAGTCCTGTTGCATCATTGGAGGACAAGTTTGTGAATAATTACGACAATGCTTTGGCCATGTCATGGAGTGGCTCGGCAATGGGGAGAGACCTCTAACGGCGGCACCTCTTCGTCAAAGTGTAAGCGCTTCGCTACGTCTTCAAACCAATCAATTGCACCTCCAGAAAGAAATTTAGAGACGACGGCAAATCAAAGGCAGCTCGTATGGAGGATCAAAAGCAAAGTGTGCCTGCCCTGCACTAGGCCAACAGCAATGGGTTCCTACAAGGAACCGTTCCGAACCCCTACAGCAGGACGAGCTGTCGGACACCCCTTCCACCTAAGCCTCACCACTGACAGCCCCCCTCCCTACCGCTCCACGTTCTACCACACACACACACACACACACACACACACACACACCCCCCCCCCCCCCCCCCCCCCCCCCCCCCCCCCCCCCTCTCCTTAATCCCCCCCACTACAGCCTCCTCCCCTCCCATCCCACCTACCAGCCCCGTGCTCCGTCATTTACCCCCTCGTTTCGCACAACCAACCCAGGGGACAGGACCTCCCTCGACAGCTTGGAGGTCTCTTGGCAGTGCTTTTGCCAGGAGCCGCTTGGCGCGGAAGAAGCAACCTTTTCTGCGTACGCCCCTGGTAGTGCAGATGTCACCTTTTGCAGTGGTCCCTCATGGGCTAACTAGTTTCAACATCCGTCATCGGTGGGACTTCTTTGCTTACGATTTCACACAATTTCTTGGCGACTCTTCTCCCGACCTTGACGTTACTTGCTTCAGAGTTCACGTATTTTTTCTAGGAGCTAGAGGGGAAAAAGCCTTGGACACAGCGATTGGTTTCTCCTTCCCACTGTGAGGCAGGGATCAGACCGAGTGGACCTTGGATTCAATGATGGACTGGCTTCGAGTTAAAGCTCTGGAGTTCTCTCACCACACGGGAGACTTGGGAGTGATGGATTTGATATAGACTCTGTGGTTGGCCGATGGCCAAGTGACACCGCCAGATACAGCAGGATGTAGAGATATTGTGGTACACTTTTTTGGCGACACACAGAGTACACCCTGCTATGTATATGTACATGAGGACTCTTGGACAGAGGAGGTAGCCCTACGGATTGTATGTTCTTCTTGGGCCTTCGTTGGCCAGACACTACAGTCACGCCTATCACGGGGTCGCTCGGATGCGGATTACTCCCCATCCAAGCCGGCTTCGAAGATAGCGCGGTTGGCTGCTGTTGCAGCATCAGTTTTTTCTCACTGATCCCATGAGGATTGTCTCATGGAATGTGCAGGGATTAGGTGGACCCCAGTTTCAGCGATAGCTTGTGTCAGGAGCTTCAGAGATGCCTAGTGGGTGGTATGAATGATATACAACATCATCTTTGTGAGAGCTGCATTCGGCGTTGTGGTCAGATTTTCCGTGGTCGCTATGAGACCTTTTGGTCAGCTGCTTTTGGGCCTGGAGGCATCCAGGGAGGGGTTTTGTATGGCTATTGTGGACTCATGGCAGCAGCAGGCCATTGTCGTCAGAGGTATCATTGTGCCAAGTAGGGCCGAGTGGATTACTATGCAGGTTCACGGTAGTCTCATGGGCTTCCTGAACGTCTATGTGCCTAACCATGCAAGTGCTCGGGCTGAGTTTTGGTCACACATTGCGGAGTCTTTACCCCATGCCAAGCAGGGGTGTGTTGGGGGGGACTTCAACATGCAGGAGGACCCCTCATATAGGATTGGAGGCAGCCATGCTACTGTGCACGGAGCTGAGTTGGCAGCTTGGGAGTGCTTGTGTATGTCCTTGCGGATTTCAGATGTTTGGCAGCATGCAGGCTTTGTGCGACCCCTTGACAATCTTTTTTTCTCTCCTTCTGACCGCAGAGTAGGGGGTGTGAATCTATCTTGGATAGATCGATTCTATGCCAATGACCACATCTGTGCTAGGGGAGGATCCGTAGGCATTTTGGCAAGGACCAACTTTTATATCATGCACTGTGATTCTTACTTTGGCAGACAGGCAGGGGAGTGGGAGTACCTTACTCTGCATCCTTGAGAGGATTTTACTGGATACACAGCTCAGAGAGTAGGTGGTGGCGCTTTGGACAGAGAGGTCGATCACATAGGGGACCTCAGCTAGTAGAGTAGCCACATGACTTACTGAGCTTAGTCGTTTGTTCCTCTAGGAGTCTGCAGCTCATTTGGCTCCAGCCAAGGAGGAGGAGAAACGGCTTCGACGAGGCATTGCTTCCCTACAGCGGATGCAGGTTCGCCATCCCGGATGGAGGAGCAGATGCAGCAAGCTCGACAGGAGCTGAATACTATTGAGGAACGACAAACGATTTGCTTTTCATCATCAGGCCTCTCAGTGGATCCAAGTGGGAGACAAAGTTATTGGTGAGTTCTTTGAGACTATGGGTCCTCGCCATGCACGCACCAATGTTCCCCAGTTGAGGAGACCTGATGGGTCAGTAGCCACAGAGCTTCAGGATATGCATGCAAGACTTTTACCAAGAGTTGCTTTGAGCTATGCCTCAATCAGAGCGTCAAGATGTATGCAGAGAGCAGGTTTGGGTGCAAATGCCTTGCTTAGTTACTAAGGAGATGCGTCAGAGACCTGAGATGCCTCTCTAGGTGGAGGAGCTTCATGAGGTCCTCAGGGCACTCCCCCGTTGCAGTTGCGTAGGGGAGGATGGTTTGATTCCCAGTTTTTTCTTGGAGTACAGGGAGCTGCATGGTCAGGTTCTTTGTAGCGCTTACTTGCACATCCTGTACACTAGAGAGATGCCTGACAGCATGAGCGAGGGTTTGATTTACCTTATCCCCAAGGAGAGTGGCGCCTTGGAGGAGATTCGGCAGTGGCGTCTTATCACTTTTCTCAACTCAACCAACAAATTCTTAGCCAAGGCTTTGAGTTTGAGAATTCAGCCGCCGCTACTTGAGAGCATTGTACATGGGACCTAGACGAGTTTTTTCAAGGAGCACAGTATCCTTGACCCATCTTCACCTATTGGGAGGCTACATCCCTTGCACGCCTCTGAGCAGAGGACCTTGTGATTCTCCTTCTCGATTTTGAGAAGGCATACGATACAGTTGACTGGGATGTCTTGGAGGGCGCTCTGCGCAGGATGGGGTTCCCAGTTACTTGGATCAGAGGAGTGTCAGCTCTCTATATATGTGCACACAATCAGGTGTTGTTGGCAGGGGGAAGAGGGGAGCTCTTCATGCTCACGCGTTCGGTTAGACAGGGCTGTCCTCTTGCCCCCTTTCTGTTTCTCTTCTATGCTGAGGCGATGAGTAGATTTTTGACTTCACAAGAGGTTGGTTTGCGTGGTTTAGAGCTCCCTATTAGGGGAGATGAGTTGCTTGACGCTGAGTTTGCTGATGACTCAACGATGTACTTGGAGGGCCATGAGGCCAATCTGCACAGGTGTCTGTAGGCTTTTGAGGTGTTTTGTTGTGCGTCAGGAGCATTGATGAACTGGAGGAAGACAATGGCCTTTTGGGTTGGTAGTGCTCCTATGCCTGATTTGTGGTCGGGTGAGGGGTTTTGGTGGATCTCTCCAGGGACTTCTGTACGCTATCTGGGCTGTCAGGTCGGCTTGGATTTGTCTCCAGAGCAGCAAACCACTCCCCTTCTTTCCATCAGGAGGAAACTACTCCATTAGGCATGGCTCTCCCCTGGAAGGAGCTGCTGCTTCACCGGATTCGAGCCGGAGTCCCTCATGCGGGCGGCCCTTGGAAACCGTCCATCAGGTGGATTTTTATAGAGATGCGCCATAGTTACCCGAAACTGGAATGGGGAACGAGAACGGGAGGGTCTAGAACGAGACGGGAATGGGGAGGAGGAGGGGGGGCCGGAACGGGAACATGAACGGGGCCGGAACGGCCGACTAAAGTAAGGCTTGAACTACCTCCATTCAGCTTAGTCCCAAATAAACTCCTAAACAACCCAAAAAGTGGCCCCAAATCTGCCTTCAAACCTGCCCTCAAAGTGCACCAAATATGTTCCCCAAACAAACCCCAAATCTGCCCCCAAATGCCTACTTTTGCCCGTTCCGCCTCATGTTCCCCCCGTTCCGGAACGGCGTTCCATTCCCTACTCCGTTTTGGGAACGAGACTTGTTCAGAACGCCATTTCAGAACGTTTGGGCTGTGTTCCGCCCATTCCCTGCTACACTGAGATGCGCAGGGTTGGTCTAGCAGGAGCGTGGAGGACCGATTTGCTGCGAGCTTGCTCAGGTCCTTGGAGCAGTTGAGGAGTGGCATGGAGCATCATCAGCCCACTTGCATGGAAGAGTGCTTGAGATAGCCTCTTGTTTGGAACCCCTTGGCTAGCACACACTTGGTAGCAGGCCTCACGTTTCTTGGGGTCCCATGGCAGAGGGTCCAGCCCACACTCTCAGTGATTGGCTTCAGTTTTCAGGCTTGCTCGAGGAGGTTCAGAGCATACAATTACGAGGCATGAGGGGGGGGCAAAGCATTTGTCACGATATTGCAGAGGCTATACCAACTGAGTGGCATACCCCTCTTGAGGCATCGGCTCCTAGATGGATGGGGGCCTTCACACGGCTGGAGGTCCTCATTGCAGTTCGCGCCTAGTCTGAGTTAGTACCAGACATGCTCTTTGAGGTGTAGGAAGAGGGTCGCCTTCACGAGTTTCAGTAGAGACACCACATGTTGTAGAGTGTTGTTTTTAGAGGATCCGAGTTGTGGGTATCTGTAGGAGGACTTGTGTCATAGATACCGACCCAATAGATCTCGAGTGAGGACATTGGCGGCTGTGGGCTTCGCAGAGTCGTCCTTTGTCACAAGTGCAGTGGAATCCGGGGGAGTGGTTCTGGCGGGATCCTTTCTCTTCAGCCGATCACCTAGGGATTCCTTTTTCCCAGTACACAATTCGGTTGGGGCGACACCTACTGGCTGCACGGAGCGAGGTTCGCCCAGCAGCAACACTCCAGTGGTAGGAGGAGGGCCTCACAACTGAGTTCTTGTCAGGCTTCTGGGAGCGGGTGTGGGACAGTAGTCAGCCGGGAGAGCTACCATGTTTGAGTGGCTAATTGCGCATAGGGCTACAGTAGTTGGGAGTTGGTTGGGGCGACACATACTGGCCGCACGGAGCGAGGTTCGCCCAGCAGCAACACTTCACTGGCAGGAGGAGGGCCTCACAACCGAGTTCTTGTCATGCTTATGGGAGCGGTTGTGGGCCAGTAGGCAGCCGGGAGAGCTACCATGTTTCAGTGGCTAACTGCGCATAGGGCTATAGTAGTTGGGAGTTGGTTGGTACACAGCGGCTTCTCGGCAGCTTGTGCAGGCTGCTGCCATCCTTTGGAGAGCCAATCTCACTGTTTGTGGGACTGCCCCATGGCACAGCATGTTTGGCTTCGGGTTCTTCGGCTGATGCCAACCCTTTCCACCACTCGACAATACACTTGGGGTGCGGCAGCATGGTCCACACTCACGGGCCCTGCACTCCACTTTGAGCTCGCTTCCACAAGCACGATGAGTGTGATTTAGGGGGGTCGACCTACACTTCAGCCTCATAGAGCTCATCCCCTAGGAGTGGTGCAGTGGCTGAGAGTGGTGTTGAGGGAGCTGTGGCCTGACACTCTGGTTCATCTGGCGGACCTGCTGCTTTCGCATCTTCGAGGCTCGCCCTGTCCCACCGTCAGAGACTGTTCGTGACTTTTGGCTGGAGCTGATTCATACACTCAGGGGTCAATTTGAGAGACTTCATGGCATCTCCAACCGCATGCGAGAGCGCCGAGAGGCCTTCTTGCGACTTTGGTGCCCAGGGCCTTTCTTCACCAGGTTTAGGGTGTGCCTAGATGGCAATACCGGCCACCTGTCTGGCTTTTTCCTCCTCCCATCTCATGACCTAGCTCTCATTGTACATATTTTGTTTTCTCAATGGGACAGTCTCCCCATTTTTTTGATGTAGCCCTCTCTTGAAGAGGTAGTTTGTAGCCTTGTGGGGAGTTTTATTGGATATTTTTCTTGGAAATTTCTATGGACTTTGTACTATGTAGTAGGTTTCAAGGCCGTGGACCAACAACCGCGGTCATGATGCCATTTCGGTCGTCGTTGAGTGAGTCAAGAAAATAGTGTGTTTCATTCCTATTAGCAACACCATAAAGAGCCATGAGTTAGCTCTATTATTTGTTCGAAGAAATTGTTGGTGGTCATGATCCCAAATTCACTCGTACTTTTTGGCAAACAATCTTCTAGAAATTGGAGACCCATTTGTGTATGTCATCCTCACATCACCCTGAAATTGATGTACAAACTGAACGCACTAATCAAGCAATGAAGGACATGCTTTATACCCATCTCTCCCGTCGTCAATTGGATGAGAACATTATCTCCCATAGAGTGAATTTGCTTATAACAGTACTAAGCACTCGGCTACTGGTTATAGCCCGTTCATGCTTATCTAGAAATTGGAGACCCGTTGTGTATGTCATCCTCACATCACCCTGAAATTGATGTACAAACTGAACGGGCTAATCAAGCAATGAAGAACATGCTTTATACCTATCTCTCCCATCGTCAATCTGATGATAACGTTATCTCCCATAGATTGAATTTGCTTATAACAGTACTAAGCACTCAACAACTGTTTATAGCCCGTTCATGCTTATGTACGGTTATGAGCCAAAGCCACCAATCACCACTGGAGTCAAAGGCGTTAAGGTGCAATCCGCTTAGATTCCTTGCATGACATGAAGGAAATGCTCGTGATCGCTAAGGAAAGCATAAAGACTACACAAGATCGGGCTACCTTTTATGCTAACTAGCATCAACAACCTTGTGATCTCTAGAAAGGGATGCGGAAATACCTAAAGATATCGAAGAATTCCAAAATGATTCTTACTGGACTATGCTCAAAATTATCTTGTGATATTGTGGGCTATTCGAAATTATCAAGAAGATTAGTGAATGTCTCCTACAAAGTGGATCTACCCTCCTACATTACTGTTCATCCCATGTTTCGCTATAGCGGCTTGAAGAAGCGGTTGGGACAAGATGATCAAGTGGTTCCTTAGGAGGAAATCCCGAGTTTGGAGGATACCACTCATTACCTTCCACTAGAGCTGAAATCAGTTCTTGATGAAAGGGTCAGGCGGTGTCGAAAGACTTCCTAGTTCAAGTATTTGATCAAGTGGAAGCACCAACTAGAGTCGAGTGCCACCTAGGAATCAGTAAGAGCGTTGGAGTCGTTTCCTTGGTTTTATAACGAAGGATAATGTTGAGGACAAGGATTGAAAATAAGGAGGGAAGTGTCACGTCCCCAGACATCAGGACGGTTACTTGAGCTATGTCCGGCGACTATGGTCAAGTGTAAACATGACCACCTCCTAGGTGAGTTCTCTCATTTGTGACACCTTGTGTGATCACCACACTTGGGACTCTAGGCCCTAGGCACACCTGTATTTGTGTGGGCTTGGTGGAATGGGACACTAGCCCTTGTGGTAGGGGCTAGCCTGGTAGCTGCAAGCTCCCAAGCTCGAGGGTGGGCCCGTATTGGCTCTACGGCTGGGAAGCGAGCCTGATATCCGTTGTCTACATCGAATATGTATGAGTATGGCTTGTGGCATGCCATGTGCAGGATTGATCCGGCGAGCGACTAACAGGTAGTCTCCTTTATTTGCATTGCATGTATTCCTATCCCAGCCTACGGGTAGCCTGCCATTGTTACTTCATTTTTTATACTCTCTCCTCTTTCCTTGTTATTAACCATTGATATGACTTCATTCACAAAGTATTCAGAACTAGATGAGTTTACCTCTATCAATTGATCGTTCAATGCTTGTTATAATGTCGTCAGCATGAGGTCATCTATGGTAATCTGCTGCTCCGTCTTCATGACTTGCACATTGGGCTTGCAATTCGAGAATTTACTCGTATTTCTTACTTCATGGCTGCTATGTCAATTTGCAATTTCTTCAGCTCTTGGAGTAGATATGACGCCCATTGTGATTGCTTTGTAAGGGGGGAGGAGATTGATGGAGTGCGTGAAGTCAACGCGGAAGCAAAGGTCTTCTTCATTGCCATTCTATTGTATGACGGGTTAGAGAGAAAAATGAAATGAAATGTTATATTAACGTCTTCAAAAGGCCAAAATGACGTATGAGACCAAAGGTTACATCTAGAGAGAGAGAGAGAGAGAGAGAGAGAGAGAGAGAGAGAGAGGATGTGGATGATTTTGGAGGCACAGCCCAAGGTTTCACTATCCCAAAGCGATGACATGGCATGCCCAATCGGAAGAGAAATGGCTGAATGGACAAGAGAAACTGAGCCAACCAACTGAAAGAACTTATGGAGCGCCAGCCGAGGGCCCTAAAAGCCTAAAAACCAGAAGCTTGAAATTTGAGGCTGATTTCCGTAAAATCTGTTGACATGCTGGCGTAGGACGGATACTCCTAATCTCGTAGATGCAACGGGTATGACTAAAACCAAGAACAAAGTTGATGAGGGGGTAGAGAGACCGAATTTTCAGTTGTTTATGCTCTTGTTGGAGATGCGGAAAGCTACAGATGGTGCCACTGCCGATGCGCGGACGTGCAAAGCTTTGGTTTGATTGATGAAGAGTGGGGATCAAAGTTCGTGGCAGGAGCTGTAGAGTCAATTTTTGAAGTGGTTTTGAAAGGTGATTACTCTAGCGGAGGCTGGTGCAGGGCTGAAGGCGGTATGCCAAGATGTAAGTATGGAGTTTTTAGTTTTTCTTGAGTAGTTTGAAGCCTGTTGGAAGCAGTTAGAGATCGCCATTCTGCAATTTGCGATGAGGATGCCATGTAAGAGGTTGTATGGATTTCCGCAAAAAGCGTTGGCTGTTTTGAGCAGATTTCAGCGCTAGCTTTTGAGAGCAGGTGCTTTTGGGGCGCGGCTTTTGGGCATCCTTTGTACTATTTATAAAGACCCTTGGGGCCTCACTCGGGAGAGCATCTGGACGCAGAGTCTGAGAACAGAGGATCCTCGGGAGAGTTATACCGTTGCGACATAATGATAAAGAAATACCGAAAGGGGAGCTAGTCTTTGGGGCCAGTGCTTCTGGGCGCGGAACTCCACATCTCTCTCTCTCTCTCTCGTAAAGTTCGGTCATTTTGCAATTTTTTTTTGTGTGTTGCTATTGATTTCTTGCTTGGAGTGTCCAACCTGTAATAGTGGTATCAAAGCTCAGAAAGGTTCTTCTTCTACGGAGGATCCGATGCCTTATGCAACACATAGGTTCTCGAGGAGAATCTAACAGAGCAATCAAGATTTTGTTTGTCAAAGAATCTTCTTGTCCCTGCCCCGGACTTTTCAATCACTCCCACCTTTAGTCCATTGCGCATCGGGCGCATTCCTGTCTTCATCGCTCTGTCCTAAGGGGCATAAGCCATAAAGAACCCAAGACCGCACATGGGTTTTTGCATAGAATCTGACAGAAAATAACACCTCTCAGGGGGGAGGCGAAGAAAAGTTGAAACCCAGCGGTGGAACTGAAGAAAAGAATGAAGAATTGGGCAAATTTTCGACAGGGAAGTTTTTCAGAGCGGCGTACAAACGTCAATTGCAGGTTGACACGTGTGTGAAAAGATTGATCAAGTACTCCAGAGACCTAAAGTAGTACCCGATTCATGAGATTCACTCGAGATGGTGTAAGGCCATTGAGTCTCCTCTCAAGCCTGGAAGAAAGCTTAGTGCACAAAAGCTGAAATTGTACTCGCAGAAAGAGTTGGAAAGAGCTCTTGACAAGAAGATGAACTAGATAATGAAAGTCTTTAAGCACTCTCAGAGGAAGAGGTAATCGGTGGAGTTTCCCAACTATTTGCGCCACAAATCGACTTTCGAGGTGGCAAGCAGATCTAAGAAGCGTGTTTGTTTCGAAGATTTTTCTTCGTCTTTAGAGAGCTCCAATAGTTTGTCGTCCTCTAGTTCCAGTGAGGATGAGAAAAGCGGAGGATTTCAAGGAAAGGGGTGAGGCCGGCAGGTTTGAGACGTTTTCTGGCTATCAAGATACCCATCGAGCCCTTGAGTTTATACATCAGTTTGTCGCCGCCTTCTTTGGGAGGTCGGTTCACGGAACACTCCAAGGTGCGAAGGGCGGTATCTTTACTTGAAAGGAATTGCACAGACATAGTGGTCTACTTTGTTGTTACGCAGAGAAGCGCGTTCGACTGGTAAAATTAGAAAATTTTCACGTCAACTTGGATTTGAGACGAATATGAAAGAGATGTCATCGTGGCTTGGCATCAATTGAGAACGACTAAAAAAATACATTGGATGACTACTGCCAGAGGTTTTGGGATGCTTATTTGCTAGTGCCTTCGTTTTGGAAGACTACTTTGAGGGACCAGATTGAGCGGTTTTGTTGTGGTTTGAGATTCGAAAGTATTGTCTGGAACAGAAGTCTGACTCAATTCAAAGACTAATGGGGCATGCTAAGCAAGGGTTTTAGATGCATGCTGGCTCATTGACTTATCCTACGGATAGGATAGTATTAACCTCAACGGGGCAAGAGTCTTTAAGTGAAGAGAATGAATCAGGGGAACTGGATGAGAGCTCATCACAAGATTCCGGAGCAGTGAGAGAATAAGATGGTAGTGCATTAGAGGGTTCCGACGAACTAAGGGAACCAGATGTAAGTTCATCAGAGGATTCCGGGGAAGAACAAGGATCAGATGATAGTGCATCTCAGGGTTCGGACGATTGAGACTGACGTGCCAATGGACAGGGGAGGCTAGCAAGGCTACTCACACGTCCCAGGGCACAAGGAAAGAAAGGAAAGGGAATTAGCTGGTAGATGAGAGAATTTCATAGATTTAGATTGAGGTGCCAAGGATAGGGAGGCCAGCAAAACTACCAATAGGTCACAGGACATGAGAAAAGAACAAATAGGTAAGCTAGGTCCACCAAATAATTTGTTCTAGGGTACTTTTTGGCCCTTCAGAAGCATTGTCTATGCCAACAGTTATTGGTGAATCAGCAGGTTGAATTTGGTGCGGTGAGGATTGCACGAGAGGGGAGCCACTCCACTCCTTTGTCACAGATTGCCTAGATTGAATAAAGTCACTAATTTCTCTTTGAGATTTTAGGGTACTGACGGGCTAACATTATTTTGTGGAATGACTCTATGAATTGTGTGCACTAAATTGGAAATTTCCTAAATTGAATTGCAAACATGTGCTCTTTCATGTGTGTATTGTTAGAGACGTGCAGAGAAAGATGAAATGTCTATAGCATTTTGTTCGATGAATGATTTGAACTTAGTGCATCTAGACATCTATTAGAGATCAGCGCGATGTGGATGTGATGGCTAAGTGAACTGAATGAGATTCTAGTGCATCAAGATGTCTATCTGGACGAGATGACTAGATACTGTTGTGAGTGCAACAAGAGGTCCGGAAGGATGATACGGTTGCACGGTGATCTAGGTGCATCAAGAGTTCTTGACGGAATGAGATGGCTAGATTGAATGATTTTGCAGTTTCTGTTTGTGTGTTACTACTGATTTCTTGCTTGGAGTGTCCGAACCTGTAACATTCAGTCCCGTGGCTTTTGTGAATTGCTACAAGAGGCAGCGGATATATTGTATTTAGTGAGAGACCTAGCACTGGACATTGTGGTTTTTGCTACATTGCCCGAGGCGGATAGAGCTTTTGGCAGATTTGTATAGGCTTATCATGGCCAGACAACTTCTTTATCACTTCTTGCTTAGAGTATCTTTATCCCTTCATGTATCCTGTGGTTTGTTTGGGATTTTTCCCCACGATCTCATTATACATTTTCAGGAGTTTCCCATATCTCTTGTATAACCTGCAAACAAGCCAACATTTATCCTAACGTCCATTCCCTCGAGCAATTCATTTGCTGGTTGGATTTTATTGATTTCTATAAAAGATTGAACTTCGCATTGTCATTTGAGAATTCTAACATGAGCTTCTTCTTGAGCTTGTTCAATCACTTCTTGCTTTTGTAGCTTCCACTCTCTGGTTGCATGTAATCTATTTAACATCTCATTGGTTAGCGGTTCATGATATTTATGTGATCGGCATCCACTAATCCAATTGGTCTTTATATCTCCGTCCAAAGTGGCTAACTTGACAACACCTGTTGGTGAGACATCCATTTGCTTTCTTTTTGAACTTTGGGATATGTTGCTTTAAGGAGAACACTAAAACTAGGTCCCCTTGAGAGAGTGACTGAGAGAGAGAGAGAGAGAGAGAGAGAGAGAGAGAGAGAGAGAGAGAGAGAGAGAGAGAGAGAGTAGCAGGCTAGAGTGTCACTTTCACAGGACAGTTAGTACAGTTTGGACTTTACAATTGGTCTTTGGTCTGGTCGGTTTACACTAGACGGACTCGCTGGGTTGTGACACGTGGCAGGCGGTGGTTTAGTGGACATCGTGGCCACGTCACCACCGCCACCCAGTGGAGATAGACTTAGGTGTTGTCATTTATGAGCCGTTGGTTGCTCTTTATGGTTGTATATATGAGTAGCAGCGGTTTGGTCAGGATTATCTTTTTACGTAGTCGTCTAGAGTGAGTCTATACACAGAGCACGTCATCACCATCCCGGCACATCTGAGCCTCGACACCCCCATTGTACCTGTGAGTCCTGGACTGGAGCTGAGTGTGCTGCCACGCCAGAGTCTGTATCAGTCTTTGAGATAGTCGAGTCATATGTTCTGGCCTACTGTTGTGTCTTTGTGAGCTCAGTTGATGTCTATTGTTTCCTTTCTTTTCAGTCTGTTTGAGTGAGATTGTCACGCACATTGCACTAAGGACCACCCACTGTAGAGAGCATGACACATTATCCGTGCTATAGGTGCTCTCATTTTGGCAATCACGGTGGGACCTCAAATGAAGTCTCACTCTTTGTTGAGATACAAATCGTGAAGCTAGTTGGTTGTTACCTAGCTTTGCCCACTTGCTTGGATTGTGTAGATAGTTTGCTGGTCTGGTCCTCTCTCGCCCTGGTCCAACCAGTCCTTGTCCTCGTCCTTGGTCCTGGTCTAGTCCCTCCTAGTCCTGGTCCAGTCCTCCTCGTCCTGGTCCAGCTAGGTAGTCTAGTCACTGGTCCTGGACCAGGTGGTCTAGTCACTATCCTTACTTGTTCTGGTCTAGACCTGTGTTGTTCAACCCACAGTTAAGGGTCTTCTTGCCCAAAGCTTGGTTGGATTGGTGGTCTCTGCATGACACATACAAGGCGGTCAGTCGAGCGTCAAAGCGCACTACTGAGCCCTCTGAAGTACTATAACAGAAGACGACCTTTGGTACCTAGTAGAAGTCCATTAACCTCATCACCTATACCTCCACACACACACGACATCCCTCATTCCTTCATCCGGTTCCACATCTTCTAGATCACCTTCTCCATTGAAGCTCTCTCCTATTCTGCTACAGCAAGCTATTTGAGCAACAGGCTTAGCAAGGGGCCATGGAGGCGTTGGCTAGTATTTTGGCCAAGGTAAACATCAAGTTCCCCACCTTCAAAGGACTCTCTTTAGAAAATGTTTACGACCATGCAAGGAGGTTCGTATCTCTCTGTAGGGGTTGTGGTCTTAACAGAGAAGATGCGTGTTTGGTACTCTTTCCATCCACCTTGGATGGCTTAGCAGACAAATGGTACAACCAGTTTGCAGAGACTTGGGTAGCCTTAAGACAACAATTTTGTGCAGCTTTTAGGCCAGGTGACTACCAAGAGAAGGTGTAGGATGAGTTGGCCAACATGGTGCTCCAGCCAGAGGAGACTTTTGCAGAGCTTATGACTAAAACCAAGTCTCTGGTTGCTAAGCTTCCCCAGCAACCCGGTGATTCACGGTTAAGAAGTGGGTGGAGAAGGCGCTCCCCAAAACCTCTCAGCAAAAACTTCGCGAGAGCCTCCGACCTGACGCCACTCTGGAGGAATTCATCGCAGGTGCTACTAGGATAGAGGGGCTTAGGAAGCTGTTCAACAACTCCCCTCACATAGAGACTCCCTCTGTGTTCTTGGAAAGTAGTCCCGCTGATCCATTGACTTCTTTGCACAGAGAACTGAAGTCCTAAAACTACAACGCGCTCTCCAAGAAGAGAAATCAATCTCTCTTAGACAAGAGAAACCACCGCATCTTGAGGCTTTGGATCAAATCAAGAGAGAGCTAGAAGAGCTTCGGTCTCAGCAGGAGACTAAAGCTATGGTATGGTGCAGCTCTTGTCGCTCTCCAGGACATCCTCCACAGGACTGTCCCTTTCGGACTTATTGCCACTTCTGCGAAAAATCTGGGCACGAAGACCAAGATTGTTACTATATCAAGGGATTGCGGCAAATACAACAAAGTCTAGGTCCTTCTCTCTAACAAGGGCTAGCGCCTGCATCCAACATGGTCTCACCCTATGGCCATCAAAACCCGTTGCCACCTCTGCTGACAACACCTCCTATGCAGCAAGGTATGCACAACAACTTTGCATCCCCCAGCTTTTATCATGCTAGTACTCCTTCAGTTCCCCAAAGCTTCTACACCTCAGCCTCCAGCTCCATGCAGCACCAAGAGCAGCAGAGTAGCGACCACCTCGTCCCCGTTTCGTCCGTCTAATCGGCCAATCTTATGCTACAGATGTGCTGAATATGGGCATTACCAAAGTAAGTGTCCTTTACCTAAAGGGTCTCCTCCTTGCAAACATTATCCGGAGTCTAAGGAACACTATAGTAAGGATTGTCCCAAGCAAAGGGCATCCTCATCTTCAGGCCTGACTCAAAACCAACAAGAGTTCACATTCTCGAAGATCAATCTAATCACAGTGAACACCTGCTCTGTTTCCAAAGCCAGGGAAGACAAACTTCGGCTTTCATCCAGAAGGTAAAGACGAGAGACAGATGCTAACCCCAAATCTCCATTGACACGCAGACTACCGACTCCCGGAGACCCTGAGTTGAATTCGAAGGGTGCTATTGCTTCCAAATCGAAAGCTAATTAAAATGGGGTGTGATTTGTTGTGGCTTTGAAAGAACTTCGATATGCCCAAAGGGTGCCGTGGATAGCTTGAGCCCAAGTCGAAGGATGAAGATGACATGCTTTCCGCAGAAGTGCTATCAGAACCTTATTAGTGCTCTCGGCTTGCCCGTTTGCTCTAGGGTAATAGGAACAAGATTTTCGGTAAAAAATCTTGTAGTTGGCAAGCAAGGTTGAAATCGTTTCATTCACAAAGTGACTACCCCTATCACTAGTGATTTCTAGGGGACATCCAAACCTGCACAAAATATTTTCGTAGAGAAACTTGGCTACAGTAGTGCCAGTGCAATCCGTTGTTGCCAATACCTCTGCCCACTTTGTTGCATAATCTGTAGCCACTAGGAGATACTTCCAATTGCCTGGTTGGGCAGAGGGAGTAATTGGACCTACAAAATCAATGTCCCTTCTCTCAAATTGCTGCCATGCCATAGAGACCTGCAGAGGACGGTTTGACTGCTTGCTTGGTTTAGGGCCACAGCACTGACACACATTACATACTTTTACATAGGCAATTGCATCGAGAAAAACACAGGGCCACCATAAGCCACACTAGAGAATCTTCTGGGCAGTAATATGACCAGGGTAATGGCCACCAGTGGGACCATTGTGGGCATCCTCCAAAATATACCCATCATCATGACGGGAGACACACCGCCTCAGAACACCATCCTGTCCTGACTTGTATAGCTGGCCCCCAATCAGAGTGAATGGCCTAGACTTCAACAATAGTCGTCTCTTCTGCAGTGGAGAAGCGTTCTCTGGGAACACGCCAGTAGAAAGCAGATGCAAAACATCGCCGTACCATTCCGGAGTGGTATCCACCTTAAATAGACTACTATCTGGGAAGTCGTCAGCAATGCCCGTTGCTTCTTCACCCGTGTGAATGCGAGAGAGGTGGTCGGCAAGGACATGATGTTTGTCGGGCCTGAGTACCACCTCGAAATCAAATTCTTGAAATAAGAGTAGCCATCGCCATACTCGACCTGCAACTTGCGGCTTGTTGAGCAGATAACGCAGGTAATGGGGATCGGTAATAACTGTGAAGTGGACCCCTAATAAATAATGCCGAAATTTTTGTAGAGCATACACAATAGTCAAACCTTCCCTTTGTGTGGTGCTATAGTTGCGCTCTGCCTTGGTGAGTAGACGACTTGCATAGTGAACAGAGCGATCCAAGTTGTACTCCTTACTAGGCTGAGTCGGCACAGCCCCCACAGCCAATTGACTGGCATCAGTATACACATGAAAAGGGAGAGACCGATTTGGAGCTACTAGGATAGGCGCTTCAGTGAGGCGTTTTTTGAGGTATGCAAAAGCTTCAGCCTCTGCATTCGACCATTGAAAGGGAGCATTCGACCATTGAAAGGGAACAGTAGCACTGGTTAGACGGGTTAGGGGTTGAGCCACCTGTGCATACATGCGTATAAACCGGCGATGATAGCCTGTATGGCCTACAAAGCTTTGCACCCCTTTTGGGATGATGGAAGGTGGTAACTTTAAGATTGCCATGATTTTCTCCGAGTCAGGCGCTAAACCTTTAGCAGACACCACATGGCCTAGAAGTGTGCCCTCAGTGACCAAAAAATGACATTTGTTAGGATTTAGCTTTAGGCGTGCCTCTCTGCACCAGAGGAAGACAGCAGAGAGCTGAGCGAGGTGTTCCTCTAGATTTTCCACTGGGGTTGAACATTGAGCACCTAAGGTCAAAAAATCGTCCATGAAGATGCGAAGATGATCAGTAAGCAGAGGGCAAAAGATGAGATATACCGTCCGATTGAAAGAAGGTGGAGTGTTTTTCAACCCAAAAGACATTCTAGTGTATATAAAAATACCCCAGGGAGTCACAAAGGCCGTTTTCAGCTGATCACCTGGATGGATGCCCAACTGATTGTATCTACTAAATCCATCCATGAAACTGTACAATACATGCCCTGCTACATCTTCAAGCACATGCTTAGTGAAAGGTGCGGGGAAACCATCTGGGATAGTTACCTTATTCAGAGCGCGGTAATCTACGCACAGAGGGATTTTATTGGACTGCTTCTTAGGAGCTATCACCATAGGTGATAACCACTCAGAGTGCTCCACAGGTACAATGATCTGTGCCTCTTGCATTTTTTCTAGCTCTGACTTGACCGCCTTAGCATACTTCGGGTTGAGCTTGTAAGCTCGGCCTCTTACAGGCTTAGCCCCTTCAACCAAAGGTATAGTGTGGACACCCAATTTTGGTGGGATCCCCTCCAAATCTTTGTAGGACCATGCAAAAACATCTTTAAAAGAGTATATAAAAGAGACTACCTGATTGAGTAACGCGGGATGCTCCCATAACCAAGCTGCTAAGAGTACGTGCTGAGGGTTGTCAGGATCTCTCAGGTTGACTTCTTTGACCGGGTCAGGAGGTGTAGCTGGAGAGGGTGCTTCCGAAGATGAGAAGTGAGCTACTTCTTAGAGCTTCGAGACATCATGTGCTGGTGTTTGATCGATTGGAAACTCCGCATACTCTTATTGTAACCATCCTCGTGGAAGCTCCTCGAAGGGTAAATCTTTAGACATAGACATAACAGAGTGCTTTTGAAGGGGCGGGGCGTCCGACCTAGGACATGTTAGAGGAAGGGGGAGATCTTTGGCGAGTTCATGCAGAGGAGATTTCTTCCCCCTTCGGTGATGTGTTATAGGTTCCCCCAGGCCGACGGCTTCCATCAGAGGATTGTTTGAATCATGAGAATTAGGGGCTGACACACTTACTTCTTCGACTGGTCCACTGTCTGTTGTAGGACTATTGTCTACTGTAGAACTTGGGACATTGGTGTCCGCCAGAGGAGCTGGGAGAGAGAGTGTTACCGGCACAGGTGAGTTTTGAATAGAGACCACATAGCATGGCATCGATGTGGTAGCTTCCAACCACTGCAGTAGGTCTTCGTCAGACCCGTCAAGTGGGATGGGTTGCTCAGGGTCGGGGTTGGACTGTACTGACAATGAGCTGTGATGAGCCACTGGATCCATCCCTCCTTCGAGCTGAATTGGTTACATTGGGGACTCAACGTAATGGGAAAGCGGAGAGGTTCAATTGCTATGCAACCCCTATTATGTATTGGGTAGTGCAAATTATGCAGCAAAAGGAAGATGCAACCGCTGTTCTCACCCTGCAAGATGAAGCCAAAGAACAAGAACAAGGCCGTTCCAAAATGGCCAAAGGGAAAGGCACCTTATGCAAGAGGGCAAAAGTACAAAAAGATTCGACTGAGCAGCTAGCAACACTACCCTTCTGTGAATCACAAGTCATAATCTCTGACGTCAATACGGCAACACCAAGAGTGGACAGGACTACTTCTGTGGCCACCTCTACTTTTACGCCACCTCTTGTGAGTACTGTTGCAGGCACCAAAACACACCCTCCAGTTGTGTCGGCAGCACCACATACTACTCTTAGTGCAGGGGCACATACTGTAGGGACATCTAGCTCTGGGACACCTACATCTGAGAAACCTGACATATTTGCCAATTTTGCGTCTCAAGCCAACAGACTTTTAGATGCGGACAGAAGAGCCATATCGACGATTATGGATGCAGCCATCTCATTGCAAGGTACCAACGGTCTACATCGCGCTGTCTATGACAATATGCAAAGGGAAGTGCGCAGCACCTTCAACGATCGATGGATAGGGACATGTTAATTGCTCAGGCTCAAGATCGCATAAAGATTCTCACTCAACAGGTAGTAGACCTCAAACATATTGTCCGTACTCATCAAATATAGTTAAAAGAGGCAAATGATATGGCCGTAGTTCAGGACCTTTCTTTTGTGGTGCATACAGTGTGTCCCTCATGTGCCAAATACCAAGCTGTAGCAATTTCACAAACAACTACAGCTCCAGTTTCTACGCAAGTTCCTGCTATGGCAGGACAGATACAGGCGGATGTTTCCAAAGCCCATTCAGGGGATTCTCAAGCAGTTGAGAAAACAAATCCTACCACTATGGAATCTAAGCCAGCAGGATCGGCTTCATCACAGTTTCATGGACCCTTTATGGCCTCCCCCTCCCAGTCCACCTCTTTCCCTCAGCACTTCTACAACTTCCCTGGATTTCAACCACTTATTCCACCATCTCGGCCTACTCAGTCTTTTCCTGGGTTTCCACCTGTTCCACCTTCTCAGCCTACTCAGTCTTTTCCTGGGTTTCCACCTGCTCCACCTACTCACCCTACTCAGTCTGCTGCTGCTCATGGGGTGGCCACTCCATATCCAATGTACCCTCCTCATCGTCACTACCCCCCACCATACACATGGCCTCCATCTCCGTACCCACCTTTCTACCAGCCTCCTCCTCCTTCTATATCATCCGACCACCAATAGTAGATATCACCTTTTGGAGTTTTACCAGTAGTAGATCTGGTTGCCAATCTTTCAGTTCTTCAGTTCCGCTCTTCGGGACGGGAAGCGGTCTTGTGGGGGCGGGCAACCTGTAGTAGGCTACAGTGTCACTTTCACAGGACAATTAGTACAGTTTGGACTTTACAGTTGGTCTTTGGTCTGGTCGGTTCACACTAGACGGACTCGCTGGGCAGTGACACGTGGCAGGGATACGGTGGTTTTGTGGACATCGTGGCCAAGTCACCACCGCCACCCAGTGGAGATAGACTTAGGTGCTGTCATTTATGAGCCGTTGGTGGCTCTTTATGGTTGTATATATGAGTAGTAGCGGTTTGGTCATGATTATCTTCTTACGTAGTCGTCTAGAGTGAGTCTATACACAAAGCACGTCTTCACCATCCCGGCACATCTGAGCCTTGACACCCCCATTGTACCTGTGAGTCCTGGGCTGGAGTTGAGTGTGCTGCCATGCCAGAGTCTGTATCAGTCTTTGAGATAGTCGAGTCATATGTTCTGGTCTACTGTTGTGTCTTTGTGAGCTCAGTTGATGTCTATTGTTTCCTTTCTTTTCAGTCTGTTTGAGTGAGATTATCACGCACATTGCACTGAGGACCACCCACTGTAGAGAGCACGACACATTATTCGCGCTACACAGAGAGAGAGAGAGAGAGAGAGAGAGAGAGAGAGAGAGAGAGAGAGAGAGAGAGAGAGAGAGAGAGAGAGAGAGAGAGCGAGAGCTCAAATTGGGATTTCCCCCATGGTCTCATTGTGTATCTTTCCCCTATGATCAATTTTATGTAATGCAAAGGACCAAAAGCCCCACTTTTTGGTGAAAAAAGAAAAGATACATCAAATTGACCCCAACGAGTCCTGAACTCAAGAGCTATTATTCAAGAGGGAATCAGGATAACCAATCTACCACATTTGGGTGATACAAAGGTTCCCTCTTCTTGTTCCCAAGAGACCTCAAAGATCTACCCAATTAGTCTTAAACTCAGTAGCTATTATTCAAGAGGGAATTGGGATAACCAATCTACCACATTTGGGTGATACAAAGGTTAATCCCTAGCTCAATCGCTTAATCGATCAGCGTGCCTCTGGTGTGAGGAGAGTGTGAGCTCTGCTATGGTAGGTGCTCCCCCGGCTGCCCAGTGTCCGCTCTAAAGAAGTTCGTGATCCGTCTCTGAGACTAGCTAGCCTCTCCTCTCATCAGGCTCTCTCAGTGTCTGTGCAGCTCGAGAAAAAACAGTCCCAGACATCTCTGGTCCTCATACCCCGTGACTAGAGAGTGGTCGAAAGCCCTCTCTGAACAGGTAGTGAAAGTGGCCTCATGTCTCATAGTAAACTTGGCAGTGGCATGTGTAGTGCAACTCTGTCTTAGGCTCCATGTGACATAGGGGATATGTCCTTACCTCCATTGGTACTCCGTTGTATCTACGAGTCTCGATCCGAAGTTGGTGTGAACATGTGCGTATCTGGCCAATAGCACATCGTATCCCATGAGAGAGAGAGAGAGAGAGAGAGAGAGAGAGAGAGAGAGAGAGATGAACTGAAATGAAATGTTATATTAACCTCTTCAAAAGGCCAAAGTGACCTATGAGACCAGCAAGTTACAATGTGGTGGATCTGATACAAAGTCAGAGTAACAAGATGACAAAATGACAAAATAAAATACTATGGAATCCTAAACCGCTAGGTGTGAACTTAGCAGTTAAATAGCTAGCTGGGATAGCTAGATCACAGGAGATCCAGCATCGGTCGCTGGCGGCAGATCTCATCAATCTCCTCCATGGTCAGTAGTCTGACCGGGCGTTGTGCATGTCGACCCAAAGTGATCCGAATCTTCTGATGCAGCCTCCGTCAATGCTGTGTAGTCCTCCACAATCGTGGGCGTCTAGATCTCCCCAGCTCAGTCGCTCGGTCGATCAGTATGCCTCTGGTGTAAAGTGACGAGCTCTGCTGTGGTAGTAACTCCTGTGGCTGTCCAGTGGCAGCTCTAAAGAAGTCTGTGATCTGTCTCTGAGACTGGCTAGCCTCTCCTCTCATATGGCTCTCTCTGTGTCTGTGCAGCTCGAGCAAAAACAAACCCAGGCATCTCTGACCATCGTACCTCATGACTCTAGAGAATGGTCCAAAGCCCTCTCTGAACAAGCAATGGAAGCAGCCTCGTATCTCGTAGTAGACGGGGCAGTGGCATGTGTAGTGCAACTCTGTCTCAGGCCCGATGTCACACAAGGGGCATGTCCTGGCCTTTGCTGGTACTCCGCTGTATCTCCCAGTCTCGATCCGCAGCTGGTGTGAAGATGTGCGTATCTGGCCAATAGCACATCGTATCCCATGAGACAAGTGGGTGCTTATGTATGGCCTCATCACAAAGCCATCCTCCCTAAGCTGGAGGAGATGCTCTTTGTAGAAAGCCATCTTCGTGCCCAGCTCCTGTGCTGGCTGTATCCATGTCCTCTCGGTGTCTAGCTGAGTCAAGTCGTGGCGAATGAGCCTGGTGATCTCGGACTGTGTAAGAGTCAGAGAGGGCGCATCCAGTGAATACTGGAAGGGAGGCAATCTGTCTATGCTGAACCCATGCGCCTGAAACCATGATGTCATCTCCCCATACCAGCATGTTGTATCTCCTTGCATGGCTAACTGTCGAGAGGACTCAAGTGCAAGGCGTGCATATCTGTCTCTGGGAAGTTCCCACATGCGGTGTATGAAGGAGACAGATTTGGTGAGCTCCTCAACCACTAGTGGGGGGGCAGCTAGCTCTGCTCGTACAATAGCACGTGGTACTGAAGCCTTGGTTCTAATGAGCCGCGAGATCATAGAGACCAGAGGCTTCTCCATGTCCCCCCATCCATCACTGCAGCTTGTCCTCCTGTGATGATCCAGTGAAGGTCCCCAAATCTCAGCTCCATAAAGCAATGCAGAAGCCACCAAAGTGTCAAAGAGCCAGAGCTTCGTCCGAGGCTCCTGAAACTGAACCTATGAACATATCCTTTCCAATCTACCCAATGCTGCATGGGCTCTGGTCAATCTAGTCTTTGCTGCCCTCCTCAATGAAAATGCAGGCCCACTAAAAACCACTCCAAGGTAAGTGTAAGCATTTGTATACTCCACCTTCTCCTGGCCGTATGTGAATGCAGGCGCTGACCTCGTGATCCATTGTGGGGTGGTATTAAATACCATGACCTTGGTTTTACCAAGGTTAACGGACAAACCACTTTCCTGGGCAAACCTATGCAAAGCATCCAAGTGACGTTGCATCCACTCCGGAGAGTCGGAGATCAACACAATATCATCAGCATATAACAATAGTGGAGTTCATGTCCCTGCCAGCTGTGCACCTCTATCACCATCTCTCTCAATGTAGTCAGAAACCTCATCCACATACATACCAAATAGAGTAGGAGAGAGCGGACAGCCTTGCTTCACCCGAGTAGTGGAGTAAACTGGTGTGGATAGACCCTCTGGGGTGCCTACATGCCCCACTAGTGACTTGTATAATGCCATGACCCCCCAAATGAGCTCTGTGGGTACTCCCATCTGCTGTAATCTGTGCATCAATCTAGCTCTGGGCACTGTGTCAAATGCTTTGCGGAAATCCACAAAGCTACAATAGATCCGTCTCCCACGCGATCTGCCCTCCTCAATGATGGCTCTGAGTGTCAAGATATGGTCAAGAGTAGAAAAACCCCTCCTCAAACCTGCCTGCCCGGTTGCGTGTATCCCCTCCCTCTCTGCCCATCTACTCAGTTGCTGCTCAAGAATAGATGCGTACAACCGTGCCAATGTGTGTCGAATCATGATAGTGCGATAGTTCCCAGGCTCCTTAGGGTCTCCTGACTTGAAGATAGGTACAATAGTAGATAGGCTCCAAGTATCAGGCAAGCCCTCACACATGGCACGGTTAAACATAACTGCTAGAAGCTTTGCTAGTAAATCTCTGGCATGCGTGAAATGCTCAACCACTAAGCCATCATGATCGTATGCTCTCCCAGTCCTCATCCTGTCAATGGCCTTCCTCACCATCTCAGCGGTGAAAAAAGCACATGTGTGTGGGCATGGATCGGGGGGGTCGGGAAGGGGGGGCTGCTCAGGAAATGTGTACAGAGATGATGCATACTGGCCCCAGGCCTCTGTAGAAGTGATGGCGGGGGGGGGAGAGTGCTCATGAAAGAGCCGCCATGCCTCACGTGAGTCCTGACTCAAGAATAGCTGGTATAGATCCTGCTCTAGGCGAGCCAAAAATGCCCTCTTCTTCCGCCGCACTAGGCGTCGGAGGTCAATCTGTGACTGTCTGTGAGTGATGTCCCCCAAAAGCACCTCCCTCTAAATTCTAGCTCTAGTGTCCTGTCATTCCTCATCATACCAACTTTTCTGGGGCATGCTCCCCGAACGGCGTCTCTGCTCAGGTTGGGTATGTGGGTATGTCTCTGTTGCTGCATCATGTAGTGTCTGTGTCAGTATAGTAGTAAGCTCCTCCAAAGGTGGCCTGGCTCCTCTGTGCACAGGCGTCTGTAGATCCCATCTATGTATACAGAGACTGAGAGATGGTCTCCCGTGTGAAGGTGTAGTGAGTAGGGGCTGTTTCCCGTAGCCTGTGTCCTACACTAAACTGAAAAGAGATGGTCAACGACACAAGAGCATGGTCCACTGCAACACCAACAGGTCTGTGTCCAATCGTGAGATCTTGGATACTACAGATGAGGCTCGACTGTGCCATGACATAATCCACTGTGCTGGCTCCATGTCTGTGTGGAAAGCATGTAAAACCCCCCGCAGCGGGAAATCTCTGTAGGCCATTCAAGATGGCCAATCCATGTGCAGTCCCCATGTCTATCAAGTGTCGTCCATACTCAGTGTGTTCTCCATCTTGTGATAGTCTGGATAGGCCCGTCTCTGCAACATCCAACTCTCTTAGCATCTCCTCTGAAGTATCATAAAATACTGTTTGATGATGGGCAATCCTAGCATTGAAATCCCCTAGAATGATGATGTCACCATCTCTAGAGAACTCCCATATGTCATCATCCAAAATAGAGAAGGGGGACTGTCCTTTGGGTGGTGCATAAACTGACGTACTCGGGGGAAGTAGCAAATAGCAATGTAAAGATATCTGCCTGTCTTTGCTCTCAATCTCACCCACATGTACCTAGCTTGCTCATCCATGCGGGCTATATGTATCAATGGCTACAACTCCTCCCTGAATAACACTGCCACTCCTTCTGAGCCTCGCCCTCTGTGCTGTGATCGTGTCTTCTGTCTATAGGGTGTCTCCCATCTATATCCACTAATGTGAGGCATAGATTGCCCCGGGGCCTGATGTGTCTCAGAGTAGAAGACGATGTCTCTTCCCGTAAAACTATCCTCAAAAGCACCCACATCAAGGCGCATAGATCCATTACAATTTCAGGTGGCAACTTTGAGTGTGGTCCCATAGGTCTCACATTGTCATGTGGAGTGCCGCTCTACAATCACTACCCGGCCATCTCTGTAGAAGGCCGTCTTTCCCGTCTCCCTTGCCGCTTGAATCTCTGGCATTACCTCTCTCATATGCGCAAGCTGTCTGACAATGAGGTCATCTCCAAGGAATATGCCCGTTTTCTTTAGTGTAGGGCGCTTCTTCAAGAAGTCCTTCTTTGCCTCCATGGATGGGAAACGGATGATTAAAGCTCTCCCTTTTGAAGTCTCCCCATTGCCTTGTGTCTTCTTCCCTACCCTCCATGCCTTTGTATGAGTAGCATCGCTACCCATCATGCGGAGAAGTTAGACCGGTTACTCTTATATGCAAGGCTCTAGTTTTTTTCGTTGCTCTTCTTCTAGAGTCATGTTGATGATTGTAGGAGTGGGGACGGATGTGGTTTCTTTCCTTTTCCCTTTCTTAGCGACTTCTATCCATTTCTCGGCCTCATCCGCCTTCTTCTGCGTCTTCGTGATCACATCCATCCACGAAGACGTCTTTATTACCTTCTGTTTCTCCTCCTCTGTGATCATCCGTACCTGCTCCTTGATGACCTTGATCTCCTTTATCACCAAGGGCTGGAATTCCTCTATCTCGCTTGAGGGCTGTGACCTCTTCTCTAAGTGCTTGTGAATCAGCCTTAAGTGCTTGTAGCTCTGCGTGCAAGTCCTCTTTCTCCTTCCATTGCGCGCTTTCATTGAGAAACATTTGAAGAAGGTTAGCCTTCTCTTTCCACCATCCCTCTGTCTCTGCTTTCCATTCTTTCATCTCCTTTCCATTTGTGTTATCCGCTTGTTTGTAAGCACAAAGGTTGCCTTCGTATGGGGCTTACATACTGGCGAAACGATCATGGCCTCCGCTGGCGAAGCACTCATGGCCTCCATTGGCGATGCGGGTATAGCTCGACGCTCTGGCTCAGCTGAGTCCAGGCAGATAGGGCACAAGTCCAGCCCGCAAGGCCAGTATTCGGCAACAAAAGCAATGTGAAGCACTAGCTCACTCTGGCTCGGTTGAGACAAGGTGGCCTTATCCAGACACCTGTTGGCGGGTATGACTGTGCAACCAAAAGGAGATATATTTGGGAGCCTTTAGCTTGTGACCCCCTCAACAACATACATACCTCGGGTAGTGTCAACCCGGATCAGAAAACCTGCTGCATACATTTGGAATCCAAGAAACCAAAGCCAGCGCTGGCTCAGTTGAGACCAGGCGGCATCCACAACACAGCCCCTTATGGGCGATAGATTCAAGGAGACAATATGCAAATAGGCACCCCTCGGTCTGCCTGCAACCTGCTCTTCCACAGCTCTCCAAAACCTCCACCCGCTCGAGCTCTGCTGAATGCAATGAAGCTTCCACCTGTTCCCCAATACGAGGGTTCTATGCCACAGCCCACTGTGGGCGCCACTAAAAGCCTGTGCCAAGTAATACGGGGGACGAAGCCCTGCTGTCCTGTAACCTGCTGAATTGTCTGCTGCTCGCGGCCTCCTTTGAGGGATGGCTCACGGCCTGCACGATACCCCGCTGGGCTGTGCCTGCAACCTGCCCGCGTTGGGGCTACCTAAGTACCCGGCGACCTGAGAGAGAGAGAGAGAGAGAGAGAGAGAGAGAGAGAGAGAGAAATGAAATGAAATGAAATGTTATATTATGAAATGTTATATTAACGTCTTCAAAAGGCCAAAATGACCTATGAGACCAATCAGTTACAAAATAGTGAATCTAATACCATGTCTGGGTACAAAAGAACTAGAAAAGAACTAGAAGTGGAACAAAATACTACTACTACTGAGAGAGAGAGAGAGAGAGAGAGTTACACTCACATTCTGTTTTCAACTTGCTGTGTTGCGCTACAGCAAGTTGCGCTACTGCTTGTGCCCGGTTGCGTTTAATTTCTAATTTTTTTGCCCGAAGGCCTTCCATTGGTCTATGTTAATTCATCAAGGTGCCCCCTTGCTTGCAAATAACCTGCGTTGCCTCGAGAACGTTAAAGCTGCTTGCAAATTACGTGATGGGCCTGCTCGCAATCTGCTAGATATGCTGCTCTCAACCTGCTGGATATGTCGTGACCTTGTTGGATAGCAGCCCCCAACGCCATCAGCAACAGCTCATGCCTTCAGCCTTCAGTTCGCGTGCAGAGAGAGAGGCCCCTTGCTGTGCGCGCGCGCAAGAGAGAGAGAGATAGATAGATATATAGATAGATTTTATTATCGTCCTCGGAGGTCAAATATGACCTATGGGACCAAAGTTACATGTGATGTAGTATGTGTATGGCTGATGAGTGACTCTCGATGCTCCAAAATTGTAGTGATGAGAGTCGCAATGGAGAGCCCACACTTTGGCTGGGAGAGGAAAGTGTGTAGGTCTAAGTTATGGCTGAAAATGTGAGAGAAGCAAGTTCAGATGTGATCAAAAGCTGAGCACTCTAGTAGTGTGTGGTACTCAGACTCTCGAACTTGCAGTGAGCATAATGTGCACAATCGATTTGACTCTTCTCCATTGCCCCAACGCCCTATCTCGCATCGAAGGAAATGGGAGCTAAGCCGAATTGCTGCGATAGTGCGTATCGCGGACAAGGGAATAGGCTCAAGCATGTAAGTGTGAGTACGGTTTCCTCTCTCAGCGAAGAACATGGTTTTGTAGTTGGGGGCAATAGAGAGAGAGAGAGAGAGAGAGAGAGAGAGAGAGAGAGAGAGAGAGAGAAATGAAATGAAATGAAATGTTATATTAACGTCTTCAAAAGGCCAGAATGACCTATGAGACCAGAAAGTTACAATGTGGTGGATCTGATATAAAGTCAAGAGTAATGAAACTGACAAAATAAAATAAAATGATAGAATAAAATGCTATGGGATCCGAAACAGCTAGGTGGGATAACTAAATCCCAAATCACAAAAGATCCAGCATCGGTCGTTGGCGGATCTCAGCAATCTCCTCCATGGTCAATAGCCTGACAGAGAGAGAGAGAGAGAGAGAGAGAGAGAGAGAGAGAGAGAGAGAGAGAGAGATGATGAAATGATATGTTATATTAACGTCTTCAAAAGCCCAAGATGACCTATGAGAGAGAGAGAATGTTGTATTTACAGGCTGAAGAAAGGCTTCTATGTAGGCATCCTTTTAGTGAGTCCAGAAGAGCTCATGTAGTACCTCAACGGGTTGAGAAGCTGTACAAGTGCTTTTGGGCGGGAAATTCAGGTAAAATACTTTTCGACTTAAAGGTACTGAAACAAATTGTATGGGCAAGGGTTTAAAAGAGTTTGTCTCTCAGGTGTTCCACGAGAACCGCTACCCTCCTTGGCAGAGGCAAAGGCAAGATGCAAAGAACAATTAGAAGCAATGCGTCCCGATCATCTTCGCAGTTTGAATCCGACGCCTTACAAGGTTGGTTGGGTCTCACATGGACATTTTTCTTTCTCTAGTTCAGTGAGGACTCAAGAAACAGCAATGGCATGGTTGCTGTATTGTGCCTGTGGTTAAAAGTGCTGAAACACAAGATTTATGGATGTGCGTGGGTGCCTTCATTGCGTGCGGATTTATTGCACATGTGTGTGGGTTTTCCTGGTTTCCAAGGAGTAATAAGTGGGCTTTTTTCATTTTGATGATGTCTTGTCAGGTTAGTGTAACCGCAAAATTATACGACTTCATACACTTTCTTTGGCTCAGTGAAGCCCCTGTTGGAGAGTTGCGCTGAAACTCTAGATGGTGTAGACAGCGAGCGAAATGGATCAGCCTTTGTTCCTTGCAAAGCAGAGCTTTTATCTGAAATGAGTGAAATGCTATGGTGTTGTATGTGCAACTCTGTTTAGGGTTGCTTTTATGCATATGAAAAAGCAACCTTGTGTAAATATATATCCATTTTGTTTGGATTCAGGCAATGTAATTCAATGCATGTGCAAGTGCTGTTGGTTGTGAAGCTCAAAAACAGAGCTCTCTCTCTCTCTCTCTCTCTCATATGGGTGTGTGTGTGTGTAATTAAGAAGAGGAAATAGGAATAACTTTTCTATCACGGAAGTGTGGTAGATTGCTTATCCCAATCCCCTCTTGAATAAGAGGTCTTGAGTTCGACACTTGTTGGATAGATCTTTGTTGAGGTCTCTTGGGAGTGCTCTATAATGCTAAAAGCTCCGGTATGCTCTCTCTCTCTCTCTCTCTCTCTCTCTCTCTCTCTCTCTCGCACCGGTCGATGCGAGCCATCTCCAGATTGTGATATACACACATTCACCATTTTGTATCTGCTCTTTGAGATACACACCCACCTTTTGTATATGTACCACTTAGGCTCTTAATATCCACCTTTTACAATCGTAGTAGTGTTTGACGTTAATACAACATTTCATTTTCATCTCTCTCTCTCTCTCTCTCACACACACACACGCGCGCGCGCGCGCGTGCACATACAATCTCACAAGAAAAGTGACTTGGAACCCATCATATAATAGATAGCTGGAAGGAACTTATTACATCAGAAAAGGCCAGGCCACAAGCTATGCTATATTGGCAATAGAAAAAACCTTGAAATCTTAGGGAAGAGAAATAGGAAGGGCAATAACATCCATGATGCTGATTGAAACACCAACTTCTCTTGTACATTTTGTGCCATGGTTGCACAAAATATTGGACACCAACTCCGCTCTTGTACATTTTCTAGCATTAGCACTTCAAGTGAGGTTTTTCACTAAATACTTATGGCTTTTTGCCTTGGTTAGTTTTTGTTTTCTATCAATCTTTTGGTTTTAATCTGTTGGGGAAAGGCATCGTGCTTTTGCTCAAAGTGGGACTTCCGATGTCTCGACGTCCATTGACTCTACTTACTCACTTAATCTTTATACACAGAAGAATAAGGAGGGAGTGTTGCTTCTCTCTCTCTCTCTCTCTCTCTCTCTCTCTCTCTCTCTCTCTCTCTCTCTCTGTGCACACACCGCATACGTGCAATTCAATTGGTATCAGAGCGCGTGGCGATTGGGGGAGCAAGGCCACTTCGAAGCGATAGTTCGCTCACTCTTGACGGTGGAGAGATCAAGAAAGCTTAGAAACTTTGTGAGAACGCAATGGGAGCTTGAGAGCTCAGTTGAGAGTGATGAGAGTGATGTATGCTCTTGTGGAAGATCAAAAGATAGTGTGTTAAGTAAAAGTGCTAGTATAAAATTATGTGCGCAATAGCATTGTTTTCAGATTCATTTTTCTCCTTGTAGAATGTAAATTTGAAAATTTTATCCACGAGTCCGCACCATTTCCATGGGTGTGGTTTAAGGGATTTTGGTAGATTTGAGCAAGGAAGCACGGAGACATTTACACAGCATCGAAGTTGTCTCTTGAGAAATGTAGTTTATCAGGGATACACATGCTCGAAGGCGGAGTTTTTAGCAGATTCTTGTCATGTTTTAAGCATATCTACAATTTACTATTCGACGGTTTAGTATTCAAAATTTGACTCCTAATGTTAGACATGTTTTGTTGATTTGGAAGCGTTTCGTGTTCTTCCATTCACTCTTGTAGAAGTGAGAGTTATATATGCTTGTGCAAATCACTTGTTTTACAAATTTTCTGCAGATTTTTGCAAGCAATTATTTTGTGGTATATGTTTTGAGCATGTTTGTCCCCTACTTGCATATATGGTAATACGCTTTACATTCAGTTGAGGTATTTGTCCCAGATTATATGCCTGCAACAATTAGCAGATTGCGGAGCTATTTTATGTATATGAGACCACCGGTTTTGATGTGATTGATCATAGTTTCATGATCGGGTGATCATCCAATTTGTTTCTAGTTTGGTACGGTTTATGATTGAGATTTTTGCTTGAGTTTTTGCTCAGGTTGCAGTTGAGATTGTTAGTTGTCTCCCATGATTTTTCGCGATAATTTGGTTCCTTTGCATCCATATTGTAGATATGTGTAACACTCTAGAGTCGACAATGATGACTCGTGAGAGACGGTCGTCTCGTAGTTGTTGATATATGCAATGTTGACATGTGGTCACAATAGGCACAGTAGGCATCGTTGTTTCAGACATGAGACAGTAGCGAAGATGTATGTATGATGCACATGAGGTCTTGAGGTGACACTTCTTCTTGTTGGTTGTAAGATGAAAATGTAGTTTTTCAGGTCACACCACATCGTGAGTGGTACATCACATTCTCTAGTGAGAGTTTTGATTGTGTGCACTTGGTCGATGGTTCGGCGTTTGACATTGCAGGTGCAGGAGATGTTTGTCTGTCATTACCCAGTGGTGCATCGTATATATCGAGACATGTGTGTTATGTTCCTCAACTAACATAAAGCTTGATTTCAGTGAGATGTTTAGTAGATTGTGGGTGTCAGATACTGCTTAGAGAACAGACTTTCTAGGTGCATTGCGAATCATTAGTGATTGCCAAAGGATCCCACAGTGGCTTGGTATACCCTATGCATGTATCACAGGTACGAGACGGCATGGTCTCGATTTTGTTGCTGATGAGCGAGAGACGAAACATGTTTCCTTTGTTAGTGAGCTTCAATATGTTCAAAAGACAAAGCATTTAATTGTGTAGGACATGTCAGCAAACTTTGTAGCGAGAGTGCTCTAATGTATCACATCAGGTATTGCTGAGTCTGTGCAAACAAAGGTAGAGAGGCTCTCCTCCCTGTAGACACATGTAAAGAGAGAAATTATGGAGTTCTTGATATACGTATGCTAAATGTTGACATGGTTATGTCAGGACAGTTAAAGCATGGTATGATGGATGCATAGAAGGTCGCAGTTTGAGCACCCCTGATTCGTCATATCCATTTGTCTCTAGTCCTGATGGTGCAAGGATTGTACATAGCGCAGAGGAGGCTAGGATATCCAAGTTTGCGTAGACTCCTCAGCATTTCGACGTCTTATGTACAACTTACTAGTGTCGAGGACCGACTTAACACCTATAGTGGAAGCATTTGTAGCATGGATCATTAGTCGTACGGTGATTGACGCTAGCATGACGCATTGTGGAGCTTTGTAGACCATACAAAGTTGTCTACGGGATTTATATACATGCTTAAGCATGGATATGCACGCGCGATCTCACTAGAGCTGATACGGTTGCATGTAGATGGAGAGAGCGAGATAGTGGGCATAGGGTGTGAGAGTTTCTCACCTAATTTCTTGTACACACTAGTAGTTTAGTTAGTAGCATCCACTTTTTGGCACATTCGTTTTTACGTGGGAGGTTGTTAGGGTAAAAGTATCATGCCTTTGCTCGAGGTCGAGCGTCCAATGTCCGGCCTATTAGGAAATAAGACGTAGCTTAATAGATAATTGAGTAGATTACTTAATGGAGAGAGATAGATTTACATACACGAGATTATAGAGTAGAGAGAGAGAGAGAGAGAGAGAGAGAGTACACGATATACGTGGTTCACCCAATGTGGGTTACGTCCACGGGAAAGTAACCACTCAATGGCTTTAGTACTTCAAAACAAGAAGTAGTTTACAAAGGGATTATACCCTTAATGGAGCTCCCGTCTTGCTTCACTCTCACCACCTCACTCTCACCTTGTTGCATCAACTTCACACTATAAAATGTGTGTAGAAATGGCCTCCGTTTATAGGTCAAAAGGGCTGTCCTCTCTCATGAGAGACAGGCATGTGTAGCCGTCCTTGTGTAGATAAGTCCAAATCGGACCCTTCAATCCGTCCATGTGTGACCACCCTTGAGAAGACAAGTCCGTTTTTGGATTCGGCCACCGGCCACCGGTCATTGACTTCCGACCATCGGGCACCGGCCATTGACTACCAACTGGTTGTTTTCCGACCACTTTCCGGCCGCCGTCCGGGCATAATATTCCAGCGAGGGGAAAAAAAGTCTCGAGGGCTTCCGCCCCCGAGGCCCCTAAAGTAGCCCCTGATTTTTGGCCGCGTGAAAATTTTGGTTTTCGGCGAGTGATTTTTCTTCACGCACGATGGCTTCTCCTCATAATGGGGGCCTTGCAAATGTGCGCTTTTACCACAGAAAATTATAAAGGTAAATCAGGCTCCATACTTAACACGGCCGTCCACTAACTCTATTCGCTTATTCTTTATACATAGAAGAATAAGGAGTGAGTGTTGCTTCTTTCTACTCTGCTCCACCCCACATCGTGCTCTCTCTCTCTCTCTCTCTCACACACACACACACACACACACCACATACGTGCACTTCATAATTTAGGACATCATTTTTTTTAGCATTTCCTTGAATTTTCAAAGTGTGAAATATAGCATTGTTTGTTGGAAAAAAGAGGGGTATACTAGAGTACATCATATACATCCGCATGTCTATTTTTATGTTTGGTGCTTTTCTATCCATGTATGCAGAGTGCACGTTTGTACTTAGCTTTGCCTTGTGGATCCATTTTATCTTTTGTACTAATGGAATCTTGTTTTCTTTCTCCTCATTTGATCTCTTTCACACAATTGACTTTTTATATCCTTTAAGTCCATCCATTTTTCATACAAGATGTAACTCCTCAAAATTTAACCTTTTGTCATTCATTTTTTGAGAGATCTTCAATTTCAATGAATTGGGGACACCTACAAGTGAAAACCATTAAAATGGCAAAGAATTTTGTTGTTTGATACTCATTGAAGATGTATTTTTTGAGTCAAAACTATTTCAAAAGAAATCATAGCGAGCGATAAAAAGGGAGGAAGAGAGAGAAAGAAATTGGGAGAGGGTGGGGGGAGGTGGGTAGTAACACCAAGCTTTCACCAAACGCGTTTCACTAGATTAGCTCATGTGAGGTTTTTCATTAACTACTCATGGCTTTTTGTCTTTGGTTAGCTTTTGTTTTCTATGAATCTGTTGGTTTTAATTTGTTGGGGTAAAGGCATTGTGCTTTTGCTCAAGGTGGGCCTTTCGATGTCTGGTCGTCCATTGACTACTAATTTACTCACTTATTCTTTATACATAGAAGAATAAGGAGAGAGTGTTGCTTCTCTCTCTCTCTCTCTCTCTCTCTCTCTCTCTCTCTCTCGTATACACACCGCATACGTGCACCTCAATTGGTATCAGAGCGCATGGCGATTGAAGGAGCAGGGCCACTTCGAAGCGATAGTTCGCTCAATCTTGCGAGTAGAGGGATCAAGAAAGCTTAAAAACTTTGTGAGAATGTAATGGGAGCTTGAGAGCTCAGGTGAGAGTGATGTATGCTCCTGTGGAAGATCAAAAGACAGGGCAAAAGATAGTGTGTAGGTGAAAGTGCTATTCTAAAATTATGTGCGCAATAGTATTGTTTTCATATTCATTTTTCTCCTCGTAGAATTCAGATTTGAAATTTTATTTAAGAGTCTTCGTTACGACGTGGTCTATAACTTTGCAGAAGAGACTTTTTGTAAATTCTTTACGGATTTGTTTATTGATGCACTTTTGGAAGCACGACAGGTGCTCAAAGTTGAGCATATAAATTTCGAGTTGAAGATGCAATTTCAAGTTGTGCAGAGCTTGTGGTTTGAGATTTTTTGGTAGATTTGGGCAAGAAAGCACGGAGGCATTTACACCATCTAAGCGGTCTCTTGAGAGACATAGTTTATCGGACACTCACTTGCTCGAAGGCGAAGTCTTTAACATCAAAAACACAAGTGGAGAGTGTTGGACTTTTGACGAAGGATTACTTTTGGTGGAGATTTTCTACTCAGTTTGTACTTTTATAGTGTGGATTATGCGGTACAGATGTTGTGCTCATGTATGACTATGTGGGTCACTTTAGAGAGCATGATTTTGTGCGATTATGCTATGTATGTATATGCGGATATAGCTTGAGTTAGGTATAGTTCACAAGTAGTAGATTCACAGATTTACAAGATTTTTGGACACGTGTAGTCGTCCATAGTTACTCGTTCAATAGTAAGTTGTTTGTCAAGGTTTTGGAAGTTTTATATATACCATCTTTGGATCTGTTTATTGAGCCATTGAGTGTCCGTTTTCATGTAGTTTTGGTGATATTTTTTGAGTTTTTACTCAATTTTCAAGAGAAGACTTTGTCAAATTTTTCTAAGATTCTTGTCATGTTTTGAGCATATCTACAATTTACTATTCGATGGTTTAATCTTCAAAAATTGACTCCCAATGTTGACATGTTTTGTCAATTTGGACGCGTTTGTGTTCTTGCATTCACTCTCATAGAAGTTACATATGCTTGTGCAAATCACAGGTTTTTTGCAGATTATCTTGTGGGATATGTTTTGAGCATGTTTGCCCCCTACTTGCGTATATGGTAATACGCTTTACGTTCGGTTGAGGTATTTGTCCCAGATTGTATGCTTGCAGTTAGCAGATTGTGAAGCTATTTTATGCATATGTGAGCATCGATTTTGATGTAATTGATCATAGTTTCATGATCGTGTAGTGATCGAGTGATCACGCACTTTGTTTCTAGTTTGGTACGGTTTATGATTGAGATTTTTGCTTGAGTTTTTGCTCAGTTTACATTGGAGATTGTATCAGTTGTCTCCCAAGATTTTTCGCGATAATTTGGTTTCTTTGCATCCATAGTGTAGATATGTGTGACAATCTAGAGTCGACAATGATGACTCATGAGAGACGGTCGTCTCGTATATGCAATATTTGCATTGTGGTCACACAAGGCACATTAGGCATTGTTGTTTCAGACATATGAGGCAGTAGCGAAGATGTATGCGTGATGCACATGAGGTTTTGACACATGCTAGAGTAGTGGCTTCATATACTAGTAATTGTGATGTCACCTCTACCTTTAGCATTCCTCTTGCTTACATGTTTTCTAGAGGTGACACTTCTTTTCGTTGGTGGTTAGATGAAGATGTAGTTTTTCATGTCACCACATCGTGAGTGGTTCATCACATTCTCTACCGGGAGTTTTGATTGTGTGCACTTGGTCGATGGTTCAACGTTTGACATTTCAAGTGCAGGAGATGTTTGTCTATCATTACGTAGTGGTGCATCCTATACATTGAGACATGTGTGTTATGTTCCTCAATTGAGATAGAGCTTGATCTCAGTGAGATGTTTAGTAGATTGTGGTTGTCAAATATTGCTTAGAGAGCAGTCTTTCCATATGCATTGCGGATCATTAGTCATTGCCAAAGGACCCCACAGTAGCTTGGTATATCCTATGCATGTATCACAGGTACGAGACGACGTGGTCTTGATTTTGTTGCTGGCATGCGATGAGCGAGAGATGAAATGTGTTTCCTTCGTTAGTGAGCTCCAATATGTTGAGAAGACAGAGCATTTAACTGTGCAGCACATGTCAGCAGACTCTGTAGAGACAGGGATAAAGCGACAATGCTCTAATGTGTCACATCAAGTATTGCCTGAGACTGTGCAGACAGAGGTAGAGCGGATCTCCTCCCTAGAGACACATGCAAAGAGAGAAATTATGGAGTTCTTTGATATACGTATGCTAAATATTGACATGGTTATGCCAGGACAATTAAAGCATGGTATGATGGATGCATGGAGGGTCGTAATGTTGAGCACCCCTGATTCGTCATATCCATTTGTCTCTAGTCATGATGGTGCAAGGATTGCACATGGCACAGAGGAGACTAGGATAGCCAAGTTTGCATAAATTTCGTCAACATTTGGGTATCTCATGTACGACTTACTAGTGTCGAGGCTCGACTTAACACCTAAAGTGGGAGCATTTGTAGCATGGATCATCAGTCGTACGGTGATTGACACTAGCATGACGCATTGTGGAGCTTTGTAGACCATACAGAGTTGTCTGCGAGATTTACATACATGCTTGAATATGGATACGCACGCTCGCCTATCACTAGAGCCGATATAGTTGCATGTAGATCGAGAGAGCGAGCAAGTGGGCATAGGGTGTGAGTGTCTCACCTAGTTTCTTGTACACTCTAGTAGTTTAGTTAGTAGCATCCACTTTTTGACACATTCGATTTTACGTGGGAGGTTGTTAAGGTAAAAGCATCATGCCTTTGCTCGAGATCGAACGTCCAATGTCCGGCCGTCCACTGACTCTATCACTTATTCTTTATATATAGAAGAATAAGGAGTGAGTGTTGCTTCTTTCTACTCTGCTCCACCCCACACCGTATGTTCTCTCTCTTCTCTCTCTCTCTCTCCCCCCCCCCGGCACACACACCACATACATGCACTTCGTAATTTAGGTCATCATTTTTTTAGCATCCCCTTGAATTTTCAAAGTGTGAAATACAGATTGTTTGTTGGAAAAAAGAGAGGGGTATGCTAGAGCACATCATATACATTTGCATATCTATTTCTATGTTTGGTGCTTTTCTATCCATGTATGGAGAGTGCACGTTTGTACTTAGCTTTGCCTTGTGGATACATTTTATCTTTTGTACTAATGGGTTCTTGTTTTCTTTCTCCTCATTTCATCTCTTTCACACACTTGACTTTTCATGTCGTTAAGTCCATTCATTTTTCATACAAGATCTAAGTCCTCAAAATCTAACCTTTTGTCATTCATTTTCCCATAAATTTCAATTTAAATGAATTGGGGACACCTACTAGTGAAAACCATTCAAATGGCAAAAAATTTTGTTGTTTGAAGATGTATTTTTTGAGTCAATTTGATTTTGTTGGTCTAGTCCTGGATGTTTTCTCATTGAAGAGGTTTTCTCTTGTTTTGTCTAAGCACTCTCTCAATTTAAATTATAGAGGTATATTAGATAAAATGTGAGTATAATTCGCAACCAATTAGGGATTTGATAGGTTGAAATTAAACATGCAACTTTAGCAACACATACAAAAACCCAAAATAATTAAAACCACTCAATCCAGTAGCTTCATGCAAATCAGTCTTGTTTCAATATTATGCATTAAAAAAAAAAGCCATCACATGAAAAATATTGTAAGAATATATCATATTGATTTGTCTTGATGAGAATTTTCATCAAGGGACGTTGAATTTTGGATTATTCGAATACACAAACAAATCTTGAGGAGGAAGAAGCTAAGCAATACACGACATAGGAAGTCGTGTTATCTAGTGTAAGCGTTAGGGATATATCCATACTAGAGAGGCTAAAAACACCTTACAGTAATCATTTCTATAGCTTAATAAGCTTTTAAAAGGCACAGCTAGATGACTCCAAGAATTCAAGGCAAGCCATAGCCACCACATCAAAAGATTACTACAACTTTTGAAGGTCTCTTTAGTTTGGAACTATAGGAAGGGTCTAAGTGGTTTCATCATGGATTGTTACAGTAGAAGGAGTGCACTAGTATATTTAGGATATCTATGGGGTTTTGGATCAACAAAATTCTAATAGACACTATTGATTTAGTGGGAGATGAAAAGATACAAACAATGGGACAACTTCTAGAAAAGGACTTTTAGTCTTTCTTGTCCAAAATACATAAAACTGATCTAGGGAGTGTGGGGGAACAATGGGGTTTGCCTATTATATCTAGAAAAATGTAAGGTTAGTTGGAGCCAAAAAAAAAAACTCTATATTTTGGGCTCACCTAACACTATGAATCAAAATGGTTTCTCGTTGTACCCATGTCAAGGAGAAACACAAAAGCTTCAAAGTTCAAGTTATGATCAAAAGTTTTGAAAAAAAGGCAAACATTTGCTCAAGGGATATCGTCTCTATTTTTTAAAGTAAAATTCAACAAAACCCATCACATGATGACCTAAAGACCATGGGCATATAGCATATCATGATTTTTGGGCTTTACCAAGACATATATGGTAATTACATAGTTAGCTAACCGTATCTCTCTCTCTCTCTCTCTCTCTCTCCCCCAAACCCAAAATGTTGACTATATATAGGCATCCACCATAAAAACATCACACAGAGTCATTAATTTACAAAGAAAGATTTAGAGGTATTGTTCCAAAAGTAGACCTCAAATCATTAAAACATCACACCATTTACACATACACCATTTGTCAAATTGAAGGCCAAAAGGCCAACAAAGACACTACATCAAAAAAACTCTAAGCACACTACCAATAATGGAATGCTATCTTAAATGACACTTGCTTTGTTAAGTATGGAGCTTGATTTACCCCTTGTAAGTTTTAGTCTCAAAAACACACATGTGTAAGGCCCCCATTATGAGGAGAAACCATCGTGCGTAAGAAAAATCACTTGTGAAAAACAAAAAATTCACCCTTTTCACTAGAATATTATGGCCGGATGGCGGTCGAAAAGTGGTCGAAACAGGGTGGGTTGATCTGTTGGCCGGTAGTCAATGGCCGGTGGCCGGTGGCCAATGGGCGAAAGTCTTTGTATGGTGGCCGAATTCAATGGCCGGTGGTGGATTTCAAGGTTGTAATGTCTTCTCAAGGCGGCCACACCTAGGCACATGGGAGAATTCAGCTCGTACTTGTCTACACAAGGGCGGCTACACACAGTTGACTCTCATGAGAGAGGGCAACCCTTTTGGTCTATAAAAGGAGGCCTCTTCTACACACAAAATGCACTGTGAAGTTGATAAAACAAGGTGTGTGTGAGGTGGTGAGAGCGAAGCAAGGTGGGAGTTCCATTAAAGGTATAATCCCTTTGTAACTTACTTTTAGTTTGAAGTACTAAAGCTATTGAGTGACTGCTTTCTCGTGGACGTAGCCCACATTGGGTGAACTACGTATATTGTGCTCTCTCTCTCTCTCTCTCTCTCTCTCTCTCTCTCTCTCTCTCTCTCTCTCTCTCTCTCTCTCTCTCTCAGTGCAGCCGTTTTTTGACTTAGTAGACAGCAGTCCACTCTTTTGATCATAACTTCTTCATCCGAACTCCGATTTGGGTGATCTATAGCCTCAATCGAAGAGCACGAAGTCCTCTACGCATTGATGTAAAGACAGAAATTTTCAGAGTTATGGAAGGCGTTTCTGTAGCAGAATTTCCTAAGTGAACAGGTTCAACAAAATTGATTCTCATCTCCTATTTTACATACAATGTCTTCCGGCACTCGCAAGGGTTCTTCTTCTTCAACAAGGTCCACAACCATTGTGGAAAATGATCCAAAATCTCGTAAGTGTGGAGATAGCAACACAACCACCCAACCAACGACATCGGAAACCATGATCATGGCGTACTTGGTATCATTGCAAGAGACCGTAAACAAACAAGGCGAAGACTTACGAGCACTTGCAATGGAGAATGGCACACTAAGGGTACTTGTGGTTGAGAATGAGAATCTCAAGAGGACACTTGAGATGCAAACAACACGTTTGATGCAACTTGAAGAGGAAGTCAAGGAATGTAAACGCTCTCTTGTGGACTTGAATGCTTTGAAGGAGCGGATGAGCAAAGTAGAGCATGACCATGTATTGAAAGAGGAGAAATTTGACACTATGAGCCGGGATGTATGCGACATGAAAAATGTATGCACAAACAAGTCTTGGGCTGATGTATGTGGTAGCAATGTGGTTTCTAATTCCTCACTCATGCAAGCTATGGTTCAAACAAAGAATGTTAAGAATGTAGATGTGGAGGAGTTGAAAGAACGGGAGCGACGTTCCAAGAACATTGTTATTCGTGGAATTCCCGAAGAGAAGTTAGAGATTAGAGACACCTCCTTCTCTTGCCATTGTTATTGAAGATTTCTTCAAAACCCACTTTGGCATGTCCGGAGTTATGGTCTATGGAGCACATAGAGTGGGGAAGCAAGGAGCTCCTCGCTCGGGAGAACGGCCAATTGTATGCAACATGCCGGATGAGACCAAGCGAAAGATTATCCTTGATAATAGTTGGATCTATTTGAGGAATACAAAATGTTTTGTATGTGAAGATCGCACTATTAAGCAACAAAATATGCGTCGCAAGGCATATGAGGAAAAGAATAACAAAAACAAGGAAATCTCTCATGAAGAAAATGTGCCCAAGGAGGAGGCAAGTCTCTCAAGCAAATAGGGATGCGTGACCTATGAGACCGAGTTACAATTGAAAATATGCTTTTGGAATTGTAATGGATACCCATGGAATGCGGGGGTTGGCATTGATGAACTAACAAGCAAAGCCGATGTTGTACTTCTTGTTGAAACTTGGGAGCATGATACACAAAGGATTAACGGCTTGGAGGATTACAATGTACATTCATTGATGTGGTCAAAGAATCTCAAGCAACGAAGAGGACAAGGAGGGTTAGCATGTATGGTTAAGAAAGGATTGGAAGATTTTGTATCAATTGTGAAAGATGACAAGTACAAACGTTATGTATGGCTGAAAATTATGACACCAAAACGAGCACCCATTTTTGTAGCTGGTTGCTACATTCCTCATCATGATTCTCCCTTTTATGCTTGCATGGATAGAGATCAACCATTTTCTGATTTGGAAGAGGACATTGCTTATTTCAAAGGTGAAGGTGATGTTATTGTATTTGGGGATATGAATGCTCGCACAAAAACATTGCAACATGATACTCAACAATTTGATATGCCATACATTTCAAGGGAGTTGGAGGAATTTCACTTGTATGATCGTACTTCAATGGATGAGAAAGAGCCGGATCACTATGGAAAGTTACTTTTACACATGTGTAATAGCACGGGTATGCTCATTGCCAATGGTGTATCTTTGTGGAGTGGAACCAATGGATTTACATGTAGAAGACATAATGGGGATAGTGTGATTGACTATATGCTACTTTCTGAAGCCATCATGTATCGCATAAAGAGTTTTATGTTTGGTCAATGGACCCCGGAATCCGACCATCGCACCTTATGTATTGACCTTTCATGTGGAGAAGCAACTAAGCATGATAATCTCAGCCAAAGGAAAGAGAAGTTATCACTATGTATGGATTTCAAACGGGCACCAATGTACATTGAAATGGTTGAGCAAAAATTATGGATGACAAAGCTTCAATGTGATGCACCATTGGAAACTAAATGGGAAGCTTTCAAGAAAGCTATTTGTTCTTGTGCGGAAGAATGCTTTGCCATAAAGCATCTCCATGGTATCAACAAAGATAGATCACGCAAAAGGTGGTTTGATAAAGAATGTCAAGATGCTCGAAAGTCCTTGATAAAGCTTGATGCAACTATGGACAAAGACAACTATCAAAGTCATTTGCATACATACAAGGCATTGATTCAAAAGAAGAGAAGAAGATGGGAAGTAAAGCAACAAGAATTTCAAGTCCAAGAAAAGGCACATGCATGTGGAAGATTTTGGAGAAACTTGAGAGGCAAGCGGGTTGAGAATTTTGGTAACTTAAGTCTAGTGGATATGTACACATATTGTAGGCAATTATATGAGCAAGAAAATACTGAAAAAATGTCATTTTATGGTTCACTCCCATGTATGCCGTCTTTTTTTACTATTGAGGATGTATGCGGTGGGCTTAAAAAGTTGGCCACTCGCAAAGCGGGAGATCTTCAAGGTATCAAGCCAGAGATGATCAAATGGACGGGAGATTTTACCCATGAGTGGATGTGTGATATGTTCAACCTTGCACTTCAACATGGTATGCCTTATGATTGGAGTACTAATTGGGTTAAGCCTTTGCATAAAGGAGGGGATGTAAAGAATGTAAGCAACTACCGGACTATAATGATTGGGTCTCTTATGGCAAAGTTATTTGGGTGCATAATGGAGATGAAATTGAGTGATTGGGCTAAAGAGAATGACAAGCGTGCAAAGGGACAAGCGGATTTTCATCGATGCCATAGCACCATTGATCATCTTGTCACTCTTCGTGTTCTCATGGAGGAAAGTCGGTTGAAAGGCAAGCGATTGTATTGTTGTTTTGTGGACTTTAAGAAAGCCTTTGATATGATTCCACGTAACAATTTGTGGAGAAGGATGGAAGAACTCCAAGTGCCAAGTGAGTTTATGCTTGCGGTTTCTCGAATCTATGAGAAGGTGATTTGTCAATTGCGCATAAGAAGAGAAATTTCAGAAATTTTTGTAAGCACTATTGGGGTTAAACAAGGATGTCCATTGTCACCAACTCTCTTTGGTCTATGCATCGATCAATTGGAACAAATGGTACTTGACTTTATGCAAGAAGAAGGCATTGAAGAGGTCACTATTTGCAATGCGGTAATCATGCTTTTGTTGTATGCGGATGATGTAGTGCTTCTAGCACACACTTTAGAAGATGCACAAAAGCTTATGGTTGTCCTTGAGAACTTTTGCTTGCATAGTGGGCTGATTGTAAATGAATCCAAAACAAAGGTTATGCTTGTGAAAACCAACCATAAGGAGAAGCCATGCATTGTGTACAACAACGAGACACTTGAAGTTGTTGAGAGCTTTAAGTACCTTGGCCTTGAGGTTCCATCCAATCACAAGTGGCATGAATGTGCTATGCGTTGTTTGGAAGCGGGAAAGAGAGCATATTATGCATTTGAGAACATGTGTAATGCGGGAAACATCAAGTGTTGGGTTCTCAAGAAGTATCTTTTTGATGCATTGGTGACACCGGTTCTTCTTTATGGAGTTGAAGTGTGGGGTGGGAGCATCTCAAAGTCTACTTGGAAAGAGTTTGAGAATGTCCAAAAGCGTTTTCTTACAAACTTTCTCCAAGTTAAGACACAAACACCATATATGCTCCTACTTCTTGAGTCGGGATCTCTTCCAATTGAGGTTATGGGCATGGAAAGGGTTGTGGAGTACATGATAAAGATGCGTCAAAACCCCTCACATCGACTTCCTACAATTGCATGGGAAGCAAGCAAAAAAGTTCAAAAGACGCATAAAAGCAAGATCTTGAGCACGGGATGGATGCAAGACATAAAGAAGTGGTTTGGGAGATGGGATGCATTACACTTGCTACATGATGCTTCAATTGACTCTCAAGTGAATGAAGCTTTTCTACAACGCCAATGTATTACGGCTTGGGAGAAATCCGGTGGGTCACGCTTCATACATTACACCACCTATATTGCCCCCAACTACAAAACCATGTTCTTCGCTGAGAGAGGAAACCGTACTCACACTTACATGCTTGAGCCTATTCCCTTGTCCGCGATACGCACTATCGCAGCAATTCGGCTTAGCTCCCATTTCCTTCGATGCGAGATAGGGCGTTGGGGCAATGGAGAAGAGTCAAATCGATTGTGCACATTATGCTCACTGCAAGTTCGAGAGTCTGAGTACCACACACTACTAGAGTGCTCAGCTTTTGATCACATCCGAACTTGCTTCTCTCACATTTTCAGCCATAACTTAGACCTACACACTTTCCTCTCCCAGCCAAAGTGTGGGCTCTCCATTGCGACTCTCATCACTACAATTTTGGAGCATCGAGAGTCACTCATCAGCCATACATATACTACATCACATGTAACTTTGGTCCCATAGGTCATATTTGACCTCCGAGGACGATAATAAAATCTATCTATCTATCTATCTCTCTCTCTCTCTCTCTCTCTACTGTGTATCTCTCGTGTGTAAAAATTATCTCTCTCCATTAAGTAAACTACTCTAATATCTACTTAGCTACGCCCTTTTTTTAACAACCTGTATCAGAGCAAGGTTTGCTCGTAGTAGCTAAAGTATCTCAAGGGAAGGATTTCTTGAATGGAGTGGGAGAAATGACAAATGAAGCATGGATTGTCCTTGATCGAAAGGCATTAGGAAAAATACGAAGCTTGGCATCAATGGTGGCCTTCAATGTTTTGGAGATGAAGACCATGGAAGACTTGAGGAAGCTACTTCACAAATGAAGTGCGAGCCCTCCTTATACTATTGTCTCTAGCAGATAGTTGGGACAGCCTTGATCGCTCTATCTTTGGCACAAAAACTCTTAAGTTTGATGATGTTGTGGGTGTTCTCCTAAGCAAGGAATTGCAAAGGAGAAGTACATGTGAATCATCAAATGCTACATCGTTAGCAAAAACGAGAGGAAGATCAAAGGAGAGGTTTGAAAACCAAAAGGGTTGTGATCACTCAAAGCGAAGCAAGTCACGCACAAAGTCAGTGCTTGAATATTGGAACTGTGGCAAGAAGAGCCACATCAAGAAGCATTGTTGGTCCAAGAAGAAAAAGTAGTCTCAGTCTCAAGACGATAAGTCAAGCTTGGACATATGAGTGCCAAAGGAATGCAATGTGAGGAGTGTGTTTACGATAAATAAAAGATGGTAAAATTTTAAAAAGCAAAAAATGAAAGAAAAAATTAAAATTTTTGAACTGGTTCATTATGATATTTGGGGTCCTGCAAGTACACCATCCCTTGGTGGCTCATTGTACTATGTAACATGACGATGTAACTAGGAAACCATAGGTTTATGTAATGAAGAATAAATCCAATGTGTTTTCTATTTTTCAAAGGTGGAAAGTCTTTGTGGAGAATAAAGTAGGTACCAAACTTAAATGCCTCAAATCCAACAATGGAGGCGAATAATGTAGCCAAGCTTTTGAAAGCTTTTGTGCTAGCAACGGCCTTTAGAGGCAAAGGACAACCCTAAGGACACCTCAACAAAATGGCATTTCGGAAAGGATAAACAAAACAATCATGGAGCGAGCATGAAACATGCGGCTACATATAGGCCTATCGCTTGAGCTTTGGGCGTAAGCAGTAAGTACGTTTGTGTACTTAATCAACCGATCACCCTCAACAACATTGGATGGAGGAGTTCCAAAAAAGGCATGGACAAGTAAACCGATGAATTATCATGCATTTCTCAAATTGTTTGGGTAGGCTTTTATGCACTCAGATAGAAGCCTAAGGTCAAGCTAGATACAAAATCCAAAAAGTGTTTCTTCATTGGTTATGGAGAAGCTGACTTTGTGTATCGCCTATGGAATCCTAAAGATGGTAAAATCTTTAGAAAGAGGGATGTAATTTTCAACTATAACAAAATATGTACAAAGATTACTTGAAAAGAAAACAAACAAAATATACAGGTGACGAGTACATGGAGCTTGAGGACGGTGAAGACTCCAGGAATGCAAGCAGTGACAATGTGCAACAACGTCAACCAAATGAGGAGCCTCACCTATGTCCCAAAGATCTATAAGAGCAAGTAGACCTCCAAAAAGGTTCGTTCGTTCCTTCAACCATCTCTTGGTCTCAGATTTTGGAGAGCCAAAACCATACGAAGAATCTATGCAACACAAATCCAAAGAAGAATGGATGAAAAGCATGCAAGTGGAGATGGACTCATTACATTGCAACCAAACATGGGAGTTGGTTGAGTTGCCTAAAGGTAAGTGGCCACTACAGAATAAATTGGTGTACAAGCTGAAGGAAGAAGAAGGTGGGAAGAAAATGTACAAGTCCGGGCTTGTGGTAAAAAGGGTTTTCTCAAAAGGAAGGTATTGATTTCAATGAAATATTTTCTCATTTTGTAAAAATAAACTCAATTAGGCTTGTCCTAAGCCTTATGGCTGCTCATGGCTTAAATCTTGAGCAAATGGATGTAAATACGGTGTTCCCTCATAGTAGTGACTTAAAGGAGGTAATTTACATGCTTCAACCAAACGGATATGAAGTAAATGGTAAGGAGAAAATGGTTTGCAGATTAAAGAAGAGCTTGTATGGTTTAAAGCAAGCATCAAGACGGTGGTACTTGAAGTTAGATTGATGGATGTTGGATCACAAATTCAAAAGATGCAACTCAAAACACTGCATCTACACGAAGAATTTGGGAGATAGAAAGTTCATCATCCTAGTGTTGTATGATGATGACATGCTGATTGCAAGTGCTAACATGCAAGATATCAAATACCTAAAAAAGGAGCTGTCTAAATATTTTTCAATGAAAGATATCAAGGGACAAGACAAAGAAGACAGTAAAGCTATCTCAAGAGGATTACATTAATAAGGTACTAGAAAGGTTTGCAATGTAAGATACAAAATCGGTATCTACACCTTTGGATAGTTACTTTAAACTAACCAAGGATATGTGTCCAAAGACACAAGAGGAGATAACCTATATGTCTAAAGTTCCATATGCTGCAATGATAGGTTCTCTAATGTCTGCTAGGGTCTGGACAAGGCCAGATATTGCACATGCAGTGGGATTTGTGAGTAGGTTCATGGATAATCTAGGTAAAGAGCATTGTGAAGTGGATACTTAGGTATCTAAAAGGGACAACAACAAATGCTTTGTCTTTTGGAGGCATTGATATTTTCTTGCAAGGGTATGCTGATGCATATATGGCAGGTGACAAAGATACTCAAAGAAGCACTAGTGGCTACGTATTCAGAGTTGGAGGCACAATAGTAAGTTGGGCTTCAAAGCTACAGAGTGGTCTCACTTTCTACCCCATGGAAGCAAAATATGTAGCAATGATGGAGGCAAGCACAGTGGCTTCATGGATTCTTGGAGGAGCTTGGATACAAGCAAGACAATTGTGTGTCTTGTACAGTGGCAGTCAAAGCAACGTTCATCTTGTGAAGAATTCATCATTTCACTCAAGGACAAAGCACATCGAGGGGAGATATCACTTCATACATACTCTTTTGAAAGAGGAACAACTAAAGCTACAAAAGGTGCACACAAGTGAGAATCCTACAGACAAAAATCACTCGTCAAAAAACCAAAAGTTCATCCTTTTTGCCGGAATATTGTGGTTGGCCGGCGGCTGGAAAGTGGTTAAAAAACGGCCGATCGGTTGGCCAATTGGCAATGGCCAATGGGGCTGGTGGACGAAAGTCTTTGGCCGGTGGCCGATTTCTAGGCAGACTTGTCTTCTCAAAGGCGGCCACACATGGGTGCATGGGAGAATTCAACTCGGACTTGTCTACACAAGGACGGCTAGCCATACACGGCTGCCTCTCTCCCTTTTGGCCTATAAAAGGAGGCCTCTTCTACACACAGAATGCATTGTGAAGTTGATAAAACAAGTGGTGGTGAGAGTGAAGCAAGGTGGGAGTTTGAAGTACTAAAGCCATTGAGTAGTTGCTTTCCCTTGGACGTAGCCCACATTGGGTGAACCACATATATTGTGCTCTCTCTCTCTCTCTCTCTCTCTCTCTCTCTCTCTCTCTCTCTCTACTCTGTAATCTCTCGTGTGTGAAAATTATCTCTCTCCATTAAGTAAACTGCGCTAATATGTACTTAGCTACGCCCTATTTCCTAACATGCTTCACATGGAAGCTCTTGCAAGCATTCCCTCCTTTTTTGAGCCCTCTTCTCAGTATGGTGATCTTTTTTTTTGTCGACTTCTTGCTTGCCTTGAGACTCTCTCTCTCTCTCTCTCTCTCTCTCTCTCTCTCTCTCTCTCCATGTTGCTGCAAAACCTTGCTCATATCTACATATCCATATGCCAAACAAAATTGCAAAGAGTTAAAAGGAATAAACAAGAATAAATAGTTACTAGAGTTATTTCTCAGAAGAGAGAGAGAGAGAGAGGGGGGGGTCTCTAAGCCCTAAGCAAGACTCCAAAGCCAGACCCTTGTTATTGGTGTAGCTCCTCTCAACGTGCTTGATAAAAGCATTGAGAAAGTATCAGCAAAGCCTTGGGCAAGGATCCCCCACTACGTTCGCCATTTTTTTCTTTGACACAAAAAGAGAGGACTCGGTGCTTTGAGCAGAAATACAAGACACTTGAAGCCTACTAAATGATTATGCTAGCTTGAAGGTGCCTTGATTTAAGATTTATGGGGAAGAAGTATGGTAAAAGCACCTATTAAAATCAGCATTTTCTACCACATGGCAACACAATCGCCTTGGACAAGTTGGGCAGTGAGTAGAGTAAGGTGAGAGGAATGTGGTGATATTTTCTCTCCCACCTCTCTAAGGTTGGGTTCACAGTGGGCGGTGGCAGAATGCTAACGTGCACTGGTAGACAATCGTTTCAGCCCATGTAGGTTCACGTTTCACGATGACAAGAGTGTGTGTGGGGTGCTAGTGCATGGAAGAAAATGAAGCGGATACTTCCTCCCCCCATCCCTTTGCCAAAAGAACTTCCACCCTCCACGTACTCTGGCAAAAATGTGTTGGCACCTTACCTTTCTCTTTTTGCTTCAATTTTGGGAATGTCCCAACGTTAATAATATTTAACGTTAGCAAACATCCTACCCCTCCCCCCTCCAAAACCCAATTAACGGTTCAATTACCAATGCTAACCAACATCCCCCCCCCCTCTACCTTTTCTTATATAAATGTCTACCACTCTTTTTGTGAGCGTGTCAACACAGAAGGAGATCATGCCTTTTTGTACTTGATAGCAGTACAAATATTATCCACCTTAGGACTGGGCAAAGTGGCTTATTGCCAATTTTTTCCCCTTGCTTTTTATTATCCCTTTATCGCTATTTTTTTAGGTAACGTTTGCCATGCTCTATGTGTACTAACTTGTATTTTTTGTTACATTCACTTACATAATTTATACATTCAAACAAAATTTTGAATTGTTATGTGCACATCTTTACTTATTTTCTAATTTTGCGATGTAGGTACAATGGACCCCAACACAAATCATTTTTTTGTTTCCCAATGGGAGAATGACGAGCCTATTCTCTCCCAATCCGCTTTCTCTCAATCTACTTTCTATTTATAACCCCGTCCTTTTTTCCACATGCCACCTCATGGCTACCAAGCCATGCTAAATTATCCCTCCATCTCTCCTAGCTCTCCCTTCATATTTAGACCCCCAAATTATGGTTCCCAAATTCCACCACCTCATTCGTCACCTCCTCTAAATGATCATAGTCCACATTCTCCTATGGTTACACACCCTTCTCATCCCTCACCCCCTCTAAGTGCCCCCTAGTCCAAACTCCAATGTGGATGTCCCCCCCAATCATGTGGCATCCCAACCATCACCCAACCCTACCCCTAATCCCATGTAAACTTCTCAACACAAGCCAAGTCGTGTCAAATCCTCTCGAAGAGGAAAGAAGGTTCCAACAAGGAGGTTGTGCTAGAGACCCAAGCTGCACAGCAAAGAAGTCCAGAGCCTCCAAAAAGAAGAGTACAATTGACTTGGGAATGATGATGATGGCAATGGCAAAAAAAGCAAGTGGAAAGATTGGTGGATGGACCAACTCATTCATGTTCGTGGGGACATGAATGAGTTCAATAATCCTAGGAAGCAAGAGGTTAATTTGTGGGCAAAGGTGGCTACTGAACTAATTTCCACCTACCCTGACTTTGAAAAAGACAGTGAAAGTTGCTGCAAAAAGTGACACGCAGTGTTACAAGAGTACAGTCAGGAAAAATCCCATTACTACTCAATTGTCGGCGATGGCAAGAGGCATATATGTAGATGGTTCAACATGGGGGATAAATACTACCACGATAGAGCCACTAGTACCCATGTCAGCCATGCTTCTTCATCAACAATGGATGATGTCACCTTTCCAAGTGGTGATAACATAGAAGAAAATGCACCCCCAAACCAAGAGAAGCTCGAACCCTCCCTATCCTCAAGCCATAGATTCACTCCCAAGTACGAGGAGTCCTTGGCCGAGATGACTAGTATTGGGTACCTTCTCTTAGAGCATCTCAAGGATATCTCTAGCCAAATATTGCCTTGGAGAAGGAGCGGCTAAGTATACTAGCAGCAATGCGTACTACTATGAGTGAATTTTTGAAGGAGTCTGGGGGGGGGGGTGACAAGTAGCTCAAAAATTTCCATGTTTTAAAGCTTTCAAAGTTTGTTGTAATGTTTCAAAGCTTTCCATGTTCCAAAGCTTCCAGATTTTATTGGCACGCTTTCAAAGTGTATTGCAATGTTTCAAAGCTTTGAAAGTTGATAAAGATGTTGTAAATTTAAGTAGACTATCACTAAGATGTTGTAGTTTGTCAAGCATTGAAGGATCTGATGGCCATATCCAAGTAAACGGCACAATATTGTGCATGGTTGTGTTCTCTACCCTTCTATGAATTGCTAAAGGAGCCCAACATTTCCAATGATGAGTCCATAGTGCAAACTTGGTTGCATGTTACGAAGTGCAAGGCACGGTTTGTGAGCCTTAAGAAGATCACCAACCGAAGGAGGGGTCATGAATGATGGCGAGCATGGGCATACCCACGTCCACAAGACTTTGTTTGATGCTATCTCTTAAGTGCTTACAATGCTAGCATGTTCAAGCGGCATCTAAGGGCCAACAAAGTAACCTTTAATTACCTTTGTGGGAATCTTGCACCATTCATGCAACAGAGATTCACAAACTTTTGCAAGGCTATGCCCATTGAAGATAGAGAATCCATCGCTCTGAGCAGGCTTGCCACAAGAGATGGACTCTGGGGACTTGTGTGTCACTTATGGATGTGCCAAGAGTACATCTTGTGGAATTGTGCTTGATTTTTGTAAGGCAATTGGGAAATTTGGCTGTAGGGATATGTACATCAGATGGCCTTCAAGCTCTCGGTTTGCAACATTAGCACATGAGTTTGAGGCTACAAAGGGAATCCATGTTGGTGCGAAAGATGGTTTCCACAGCCCCATCATTGCACCAAGGGACAACCATGTCGACTACTTCAATCAAAAATCATTCCACTCTATTTTGTTGTTGGTGCGAAAGATGGTTCCCACATCCCCATCATTGCAGCAAGGGACAACCATGTTGACTACTTCAATTGAAAAGGATTCCACTCTATTTTGCTACAACTAACCAGAGACATCAATTGTTCAATATGGAATTTTGATGTTGGATGGGCTAGATCAGTGCATGACTCCTTGCATTTAACTAGAAGTGAGATATGACAAAGATGTGCAAGAAGAGAGCTAAGCAACTATTGTTTGGTCGGCTTATCCAGCACAGCTTATCCGGCACAACTATACATGCTCGTGCCCTTCAAAGGATTCACAAAAGGGTTGTCATGTCTCAAGTACTTCTAGAATTTCATCCAGTCAAGTACAAGGATGCCAATTGAGAGAGCTTTTGGAATGTTGAAGTCAAGGTTTTGCATCTTGTTAAAAAGATGTGACATGAGGGTGGATGCATGAATAGGTGGACCAAAAACCTTGTCCCGAACAGAGGTTTTATAACCGGTACATAAAACCATCTCTATTAGTTCAATTCGATATATTCTTTTGAACAGATTTTTAATTAAATATAGAATTTCCACAGCTTTTTGTTAAATATAGAAGATGGCTCTGTACCTCTTAACTATGCACGTCAGCCAGCTCTTTACACCATTACTATTTCCACGACTCTTTTTCAAATATAGAAGACGGCTCTGTAGCTCTTAACTATGCACGTCAGCCAGCTCTTTGTCTTCCCGCTCTCTCGTTTTCCTGTCTCTCTCTAACTCTCTGTGTAGGAGCACAGATTGATGTTTTACTTTGTAGGCCTATCACACATCTATTGTTGTCATATACTGCTCTTGCTCTCTGTAGGCCTATCACCTCGCTCAATCTCTCCCTCTCTAGCATGGAGCAAGAATCTCACACTGTATGTGACTGCTCTCAGCTTCACTGTGAACTGTGTGCTAGGTATGTTGTTGATGCGGTCAAGGAATATCATGCTAGGAGAAAGAGGAAGCAGCGTGCTAAGAACAAGCTTGAGCAGGTAGCACGTGAGGAAGATAATGATCAAAATGGTGTTGATGATACAAAGCGTCAAAGACTTTGCAATGACCTTGTTATGCTCTTCAATCGGTGTACAAAGGCCCTCGATGTTGCATCACGCTCAGATATTTTGTGCAAGTTTGTCAATCATCCTTCTCTTGGAGACCTTGAAATGCCCAGGGCACAAACAACCTTCGTTGAAGCCATACGCAACACAATAGATGCAATCAAATTACCCAAGAGCGGACAGGAGCTCTTTCTTAAAAGGTTCATCACCACAATGCTTATGAATGTTGAGTGTACATCTACCTCAAAAGTGAATGTTTCAGCTACATCTAAGTTGCTAAATTTGCACAAGAGGAACTTCATAGCTGTAAAGAATCGGTTGAGGGCAGCAGGTGATGGCAATTTGCCAATCTCTTTGTATGCTCGACAGCCCATGGATCGTGGCTTCATAACACCTGATGAGAAAGAGTTGATCTTCTCTTTTTGGATGTCTAACACTCGTGTTTCACCCAATAAGAAGGATGTGTGCAGAAAGCGTATTGGAAGAAATTCATATGTCAAACATCCTGTGCATCTTCTTGAACAATCTCACATAATAACTTGCTTCACTATATCCATTTTTGTTTTCTAATATTTGCATTCATGACCTATATTCTCTATAAATGGGTTGATAAGAGTAGATATGAAATCGGATATGAAGGAAGTTATAAATGGAAATAAGGGGAATCTGTATTTGGTCCTAGACTAAGAGTAGATAAATATTGGATGTGAAGGAGAATATAAATGGAAACATAGTTTTTATCATACGCGTATGTTTGTTGAAACATACGTTTGCAAACGCATACTTTCACACGCGTATGATATGTATAAACTGGTTAGGTAAAAAACTGGTTAACATAACCAGTAAAAATATTTTAACACCTATTTCTCACTGGTATACATAGTGGCTAAGTGTTCACATGTACTCGTCAAGTGTTCACATGTACTGTTTGTCATGTCAGATAGGTAAAAAACATATCTGTTTGAAAGGAAAATAGTGGTTTACATATCCAGTAAATTTTTTTGTACACTTATTTCTCACTGGTATACATCGTGATTAAGTCCTCACATGTACTGGTTAGGTAAATAACATACCGGTTTTAAATGAAAAGACTGGTTTACATTAGCAGTCAGAACATTTGAACTGGTTGACACTTATATACCACTGGAACGTACCAAGGACATGTGTTCATTTTTTTTTAACACATTTTTCTCACTGGTATACATCGTGTTTAAGTACTTACATGTATTGGTTAGTAAATAACATAGCAGTTTTAAATGAAAAGACTGGTTTACATCAGCAGTAAGAATATTTGAACAAGTTGACACTTATATACCACTGGTATGTACCAAGGACATGTGTTAATTTCTTTTAACACTAATTTCTCACTGGTATACATCGTGGTTAAGTGCTCACTTGTACTGGTTAGGTAAATAACATACCGGTTTTAAATGAAAAGACTGGTTTACATCAGCAATAAGAACATTTGCGCTGGTTGACACTTATATACCACTGGAACGTACCAAGGACATGTGTTCATTTTTTTAACCCTTATTTTTCACTGGTACACATCATGGGTAAGTGCTCACATGTACTAGTTAGGTAAATAACATACCGGTTTTAAATGAAAAGACTAAGTTACATCAGCAGTAAGAACATTTGCACTGGTTGACACTTATATACCACTGGTACGTACCAATGACATGTGTTCATTTTCTTTAACACTTATTTCTCACTTGTATACATCGTGGTTCAGTGCTCACATGTACTGGTTAGGTAAATAACATACCGGTTTTAAATGAAAAGACTGGTTTACATCAGCAGTTAGAACAATTGAACTGGTTGACACTTATATACCACTGGTACGTACCAAGGACATGTGTTCATTTTTTTAACCCTTATTTTTCACTGGTACACATCATGGGTAAGTGCTCACATGTACTGGTTAGGTAAATAACATACCGGTTTTAAATGAAAAAACTGGTTTACATCAGCAGTAAGAACATTTGAACTGGTTGACACTTATATACCATTGGTACGTACCAAGGGCATGTGTTCATTCTTTTTAACACTTATTTATCACTGGTATACATCGTGGTTAAGTGCTCACTTGTACTGGTTAGGTAAATAACATACCGGTTATAAATGAAAAGACTGGTTTACATCAGCAGTAAGAACATTTGCACTGGTTGACACTTATATACCACTGGTACGTACCAAGGACATGTGTTCATATATACTGGTTTACCTAACCAATTAAGTGAAAAAACATAGTGGTTTGAAATAAAAATACTGGTTTATAGTAATGTATCAGTTTTCCTCAAAACCTGGAGTTTTCTTCAATGTTCTTTAACCATATATGTCTTGCATTGTAGGTGGAGCTCTTTCTCAACTTCAAAGAACAATACCCTGAAATTGTAATAAGGCAGCGGGCGTTTGAGTACATGAAACCATATTTTGTGCGGAAATTGAGAGACCGATATACTTGCTGCTACATTTCACATGTTCAAATGTCTTCCTAAAGGATGCCATAAATCACATGCGAAGTTCTGTATTCGGTCTGCATGGAAAAGCTTGCCATTGTCAATGCAACATATGCAAAGACAATGGTGGATGCAAGGCACCAAAAAACCCTATCAAGAGTGTAACAACCTTATTGGACTCTATAATGTGTCCTAAATTAGATACGTCCACCTTCCATGCCCTTGCCTGCTTGAGTGGTCAATGTAAAAGGTGTGGCCCGGATAAGTTAGACTTTTGTGCTGCAGAGGCTGCATTTATTGCTAAAAAGATTGTGGTGAAGATTTTTGAGGACCTAGAAGTAGGAACTGCGCGTGACGGTCTGAAGAAGAAAAGGAAAGTCTTGTCGCATAAGGAAATATCATGCCAGTTCAAAGACCATCTTAAGAAATACATAATGCATAATTTTGTGTATAGATGGCAAGTAGAACAATATAAGGAATGTATACAAAGCTTTCCAGAAGATGTTGTTGTGTCAGTTGTTGACTTTGCTGAAAATTATAGTTTCAAAGAATAAAATGAGATTCAATCCATGCACTGGTATTCAAATCAAGTAACTATTTTTGTGCACATAACATATTTTCGAATTGCAGGTAACGACATCACCCTAGATCATTATTATTTCTTTTGTATTAAGCCTTCAATAATTTCTGATTTTTATATTATGCAGGTGACATCCACAAGACAATTCACTTCTTCATTTCAGATGACAAGCAACATGACACACATTTTGTTCAACACTGTTTTCTGAAACATGCGGAATGGCTAAAGCAATTTGGTCTAAATATAAAACGTCATTGGGTATGGTCTGATGGAGCAGCTTCACAATTCAAAGCAAGAAGACCATTCTATTTCCTTGCCAGGTATACCATGTTCTAACAAACATTATCTGAAGGTGGTTTTAATATAGAGACCTATCATAGTGGCATTAAAGTTGTAATAAAATGCTTGTCTAACATCAGTAATATTATAATACGTGTTTTTTTTGGTAATTTTATCGTGCCAAGAGTATATTAATCTTCTTCTATCCATTGAATAAATTGCAGATATAGTGTTTTTATGAGATGGAAAATGTCTTGGAACTTTTTTGGATCCGGACATGGTAAGGGAGAACACGACGCTGCGGGAGCAGTGATAAAAAGGTCTTTAACTCAATACCAATTGCAGCCAAACTGCCCAAAGATAGACTGTGCTACAGATGTTGTGGCATTATTGAGACGGACCTTGTCAGATGGTGCTACAGCCACCTATGCATCCCAGGCCTGTTATGTAAGCAAGATTTTTTGGGTGATTGAATTGGGAGATGTCGAAAGGGGAAGAAATTGGGATGTGAAGGCTGTAAAAAATACCCGCTCAATGCACTCTGTTTCTGCATATTCAGAGCATGATACAACTGCTTTGAGAACGCGTTCACTGTCTTGTTTCTGTAGTGCATGTAAACAGGAAAAGTGGAGGAGATGTGTGAGCAAGTCACACGTTCCTTTCTGGACATACCTTATTTTGGAGCTTACAGAAGAAGGGGAAAAAGAGACGACAAAATAAATGAGGATGCAGCATATGAAGGACACTATGACACCCTCAGTCAAGCTCTTATTGTTGGTGATAATTTTGTTGTTCCCGCACCAAATGACAATGAAGAAAAAGTAGATTTCTATATAGTGAAATTCATTGCAGCTATTCAAGAGTTTCATTCAAACGCTGAAGATGACTAGGGCAATATCATTGGGTGAGGATCCTTGGGTGAGGATCCTATGCTATCAAAGGGTTTTACTATCGTATGATAAATGAGCAGACCTACGAGCTTTTGGACAAAAAGCCAGAGGTGTTCATATATTCACATCTTGTTCGGGCAATCAAAATCCCCATGATACCCCATCCCAGCAACTCAAAACTATATACAATATCACTTGATGTCAGTGATATGCCTTTTGAGCTGTAACCATCTGAAGAAATGCATAATGCATAATTTTGTGTATATCTGCCTATTACTGTAAACTGAACTGTCTCCCTCTCCCTCTCCCTCTCTCCTCTCTCTCTCTCTCTCTCTCTCTCTCTCTCTCTCTCTCTCTCTCTCTCTCTCTCTCTCTCTTTGTCACTTTTCAGTATCATTTCTGTATCATACCAGTCATTTCTCAGTATCATACCCGTATCATACCAGTCAATTCCCAGTATCATACCGGTATGATACAGTATCATACCAGTCATTTCCCAGTATCATACCCATATCATACATTCTCTCTCTCTCTCTCTCTCTCTCTCTCTCTCTCTCTCTCTCTCTCTCTCTCTCTCTCTCTCTCTCTCTCTCTCTCTCTTTGTGTGTGTGTGTGTGTGTGTGTGTGTGTGTGTAACATCTCAGTATCATACCGGTATCATACCAGTCCCTCTCCCTCTCTCTGTCACTTCTCAGTATCATACCGGTCACTCCTCAGTATCATACCTGTATCATATTAGTCACTTCACAATATCATACCGGTATCATACGAGTCACTTCTCAGTATAAGACTCTCTCTCTCTCTCTCTCTCTCTCTCTCTCTCTCTCTCTCTCTCTCTCTCTCTCTCTCTCTCTCTCTCTCTCTCTCTCTCTCTCTCTCTCTCTCTCTCTCTCTCTCTCTCTCTCGTCACTTCTCAATATCATACCGGTCACTTCTCAGTATCATACCAGTCACTTGAAAGAATCATACCGGTATCATACATGTCACTTCTTTGTATCCGAGTCTCTCTCTTTTCTCTCTCTCTCTCTCTCTCTCTCTCTCTCTCTCTCTCTCTCTCTCTCTCTCAGTATCATACCAGTCATGCCCAGTATAATACCGTTATCAGACACTCTCTCTCACTGTCTCCTTTTATTTGCAATATACTTCAAATATAGAATACAACGTATTTCCGTGCAACTTGCTTGTAAATGTATTATACATGAATTCTGTTACATTGATTGAGCCTTTTGGCTGAGTAATTCTCCATTTACATCCATCGACAAAAAAATACATCGACAAAAGTCGCCCACTTCACAGGCTTTATGAAGCTTTCTTTTTATATAAAAAATCTGTTCCTTTCTTCTTGAAAAATTCAATCCGCCATTTCCAATAAAAACGACGCACATAGGTGTCGTCAGGTTGTCCATGTGCACAAATTACAGTCCTCTTTGTATACTCAATTCTGTCCTTAGAGTACAACCAGTGTGCCAACCAGTTTATGACAGTGGTTGACAGAAAACAGGCACGCACTTCTTTAGACTGCTTTTCTAGCTTGGGAAAAACAAGAAATGACCCCAATGGATTAAACATTAGCTTATATCCAAAATCATCAAAGATAAGTGTGTCAGGTGGTAGGTCAGGAAAATTTTCGAGATTCTTGTGGAACACCGGTTTATATGTCGCGCCCAATTTAAAAGGGGCCCTTGTGCACTGCGCCTGACTTACCACTCTATTGAATCTTTTGTGGTGGTCAGGGAACACTGTCGCTAGCGTGCGTTTGAGCTTCTCAAACTCGCAGCAGCTCCATATCCACACTTCGAACCATCTGAAACAAAAATTCAGAAACGCTTCTACATCAGGCCTTACCCAAAAGTGCATCCCCTTCAACAACATACCACATTCCTGGCCAGTGGGGCAATTCTTCACCATATTTTCCATCAAATTTCTTGAGCAGTAATCCATTAAGGTCCAAAATGAGAACCCTACGCTGGACGCTCAACGGAGGTGGTGGCCTTGGCCATATCACTGGGATTCTTTTAATTAATCTATACCATAGAGGAAACACGAGCACTGCAGGAGACAACACGCAATTCCATATTGCACGAATGTCAGCCTTGCCATTCTGCTTGTCAGCCCTGAACCTATCTGCAAGGCGCCATTCTTCAACTGAAAACATATCTGCAGATGCAAAATTACACAAGACTCAAATTTAAATATGCAATTAGGACATATCTATAGATTGAAATCATACAATAAAAATACACAATGTTCAAAAATTAGGCACAAGATGAAAGAGACGTCGAATGGGAAAGAAAGTTATATTAATTTCAGAAGTGGTTACATAAAAAGAAACATGGGGGGGCAAACTATAATCTTTTGCAGGCTCTGGGTTTAGGGTCAGAACTTGTGCCGGTATTCTGCATCTCCTTAGTGTCTTCTATGTCCATCTCCTCTTCTGGTTGCCCCTGGGTCTCTTCCTCTTCCTTGCTTTTTTGCTCCATTTCAGGATTCTCATCTCTAGTCTTCTCGATATTTTTCTTTTTGCCTTTCTTATATGCTGAGCAAGGGTCTCCTCGGGACTTCCCTCCAGCCTGACATCTACACGACTATTATCTTTAGAAAGCTGTGCAGCAAGAGATCACTTATTAGAGCCATAATCAATGAAAAAACTTACTCTTGCCACGTTGGCCTCGTTTTCTCGGGGTCTTTGATCTTTGTCACCCGCACGCTGTCTAGCAACACATCGTCTTCCTCATTCTGGGTTTTCTCTTCAGCACCAGTCGTACTCTGCTCCTTTACCTCAAAGTTTTGTTCTTCTTCTGTTGTTTCCGAAACATGTTTCTCAGCATTACCAGGGACATTTTCATCAAGCAATACCTCCACAGGTGTCTTGTATGCATGCGTCACTGCATCGTTCCCTATGTCTTTACCGGCAGTAGTTCTAAAGCTGCTTGACTCTGAAAAAACATCAGAGAAGACAAAAATCAACCACCTGATTACCCATTGAAACAATTTTCTCACCTGTTTTTGGGCATGGTTCAATTGGCTTCTTCTTTAGAAGGGATTGGTCTTCTGCAAAAATAACTCCGAGGCAATCCTTAAGCATGCACTTTCCTTTCTCAGCCAAGTGAGCATAACAGAATGCATGGTATGCATGTGAACAAGGCAATAGAACAACATGGCTTGAGCGATTGTGATCATGAATTCTTACACCACAAGCATTGCACACATCAATGAGAACAACACTATGTCCAGGAGTTGTTACTCGTGCAAGCAAGACTATGGTTTCAGGTAGCATTGGTTGACTAATCATGCCTGTCACAAACGTGACATAGAGACCAAAGGTTTCCTCACGGTCCAAGCATTTGGATAATTCTTCCTGTAGGCAAAAGACCTCTGTTATCAGACAATGTCAAACAGGTATAAAATCGGTATGAATGCTTGAAAATCGGTATAATGATGTTACCATACCGGTATGATTACATCCTGCTGGTATGATGTTATCCCACCGGTATAATGTTATTATACTGGATAGTATAACATCATACCGGTAGGATAACATCCGGTAACATCATACCGGTACGATAACAGTATATCGAAAGCATAACATCAAACCGGTTGGATTTTATCATACTGGTTGGATCTAACCATACCGGTCGGATGTAACCATACCAGTAGGATGTTATCATACTAGTAGGATTATCTCCTAAATCCTACCAGTAAGATAACATCCTACCGGTAGGATATAATCATACCAGTAGGATGTAATCATATCGGTAAGGTATAATCCTACCGGTATTGTCATCTACCCTTACCGAATATGATATAATCCTACCGGTATGAAAAATCATACCGTATGGTACTTTGCATGTATTATACTACAATCAGATGGAGTTAAAAGCATACCTGTGCCTGCTGTAGGGTGGCTTTTGCTTGGTCAAATTTTTCTTGGAGGTTGTCAAGCAAGCCTGTTGGTACATTGGCATTATCAGGGAAGTGCATTCGGATGGTGTCAAGGGCACCCTCGCAACGGTGCACATCAGCAACAGATTTGACCACTGAATCCTTAGCCTTCTGACACTCGGCTGATACATTGTCATGAGATTTTCTAACCTCAACAAGAAGTTCTTGCAAGGAAGTGGATACTTCAACACTAAAGGCAGACTGAGTGGTCGCAAAAAGTCCACTTCCGATTGGTGTACTTCCGGATGGCGTATTTACTAAGAAGATAGCAGAACCACTTGGGGTACATGTGGATACTTGGGAAGTCTCTAACTTCCATTGTTCTCTTTTTCTATCTAAGTGACCTTCATTGGTCACATTCTTCACCACCTCAGATGCAAACTCAGTCCACTTTACCGGACCTGTGCATACAAAATAAACATATCCGCGTGCAAACTTGACTCCTAGCAGATAGTTTGGTGGTTTGGATTGGTACACCTGCTTGTAGAGCTAGTAGAGTGCCTTGTAGTGATCCGGCCTTGCTATTTTTATCGGCACTTTTTTCTCCTTCACTGGAAGACACGTGAAAAATTTCATCCAGTCGGATATGGGCACATCTGCATCTGTCAACTTCCTAACATCTTTCCCCTCAAGACTTAACCCATATTCCCCTTGAAAATCCTCCTTTGTCGTGCAGAATGCCTTTAATGGCACCTCCACATCCTTGGGGTGAACAAAGCGGCTGATTTTGGGAGGAGGCTGTAACTTCTGTCTCTGAAAGGAATAAATCCATACTCATTACTCAATGTATCCACACCTCAGTACTCTACTACACACAGGTCCGCTGTACACAACACAGAGAGAGACAGAGAGAGGTGACATACCTTCGTGGGAGAATGTCGGGTCTTTGTAGGGGAGACCTGTCGGGCTGCATTCCTTGGGCTCTTTCTTAGGTTGCTATTCATAGCGAAGGATAAGCAGCACAGGGGGCTGTAGAGCGAGCTGAGAAAGGCGCAAAGGAGAAAGGCATAAAGATACAGAGAAGTCACAGTCATGAAAACATTCAACTAAACATTCGTTCTGAAGTGGGCTCCACATGTGTTTTTGAATCCTCCACATGATTTTTAAGATTTTGTATCCTCCACACGAATATTTAATTCAAACAATTCTTGCCCATAACACCAGTTTCATACCCCCTAAATTTTAAGCCTCCAAAAGAAACTTTCAACCGGTTAAAACCGGGCCACCTATTTGTTAGGAAATAAGACGTAGCTAAATAGATAATTGAGTAGATTACTTAATGGAGAGAGACAGATTTATATACACGAGATTATAGAGTAGAGAGAGAGAGAGAGAGAGAGAGTACACACGATATACGTGGTTCACCCAATGTGGGCTACGTCCACGGGAAAGCAGCCACTCAATGGCTTTAGTACTTCAAAACAAGAAGTAGTTTACAAAGGGATTATACCCTTAATGGAGCTCCCGCCTTGCTTCACTCTCACCACCTCACACTCACCTTGTTGCATCAACTTCACACTATGAAATGTGTGTAGAAATGGCCTCCTTTTATAGGCCAAAAGGGCTACCCTCTCTTATGAGAGACAGCCATGTGTAGCCGCCCTTGTGCAAATAACTCCAAATCGGACCCTCCAATCCGCCCATGTGTGGCCGCCCTTGAAAAGACAATTCCGCTTTTGAATTCGGCCACCGGCCATTGACTTTCGACCACCGGCCATCGGCCATTGACTACCGGCCATCGGCCAACCGACCGGTTGTTTTCCGACCACTTTCCGGCCGCCGTCCGGCCCATAATATTCCGGTGAAAAAGAATATTCCGGCAAAAAAAAGTCTCGGGGGCCTCCGCCCCCGAGGCCTTTAAAGTTGCCCCTGATTCTTGTCCGTGAAAATTTTGGTTTCCGGTGAGTGATTTTCCTTCACGCACGATGGCTTCTCCTCATAATGGAGGCCTTACAATGTGCGCTTTTACCACAGAAAATTACAAGGATAAATCAAGCTCCATACTTAACAATCTCCCACTTGGAGACTGATCTCCAAACCAAACCTGTGACTGCTTTCCATTCTGGCTTCTTATCCTTGAATGCCGATTGAAGATGAGCAAAAGCTCAACTTCTCCTTGTTGACCACCTTTGTAAACATGTCTGCAGGATTTTCACTTGTATGCACCTTTCCTAGCTTTAGTTGTCCCTCTTCCAAAAGAGTGCGTATGAAGTGATATCTCACCTCAATGTGCTTTGTCCTTGAATGAAAGGCTGAGTTCTTCGCAAGATGGATAGCGCTTTGGCTATCACTGTACAAGACACAATTGTCTTGTTTGAATCCAAGCTCTTCTAAGAATCTGTGAAGCCACAGAATTTCTTTGCTTGCCTCCGTCATTGCTACATACTCTGCTTCCGTGGTAGAAAGTGAAACCACTTTCTGCAGCTTTGAAGCCCAGCTTACTGCTGTGCCTCCAACCGTGAACACATAGCCAGTAGTGCTCCTTCGAGTATCTTTGTCACCTGCCATATCTGCATCAGCATACCCTTCTAGAAAAATATCAGTTCCTCCAAAATACAAAGCATTTGTTGTTGTCCCTTTTAGATACCTAAGTATCCACTTCACAGCTTGCCAATGCTCTTTACATGGGTTGTCCATGAACCTACTCACAACTCCCACTGCATGTGCAATGTCTGGCCTTGTCCAGACCATAGCATACATTAGAGAACCTACCGCTGCAGCATATGGAACTTTAGACATATAGGCTATCTCCTCTTGTGTCTTTGGACACATATCCTTCATTAGTTTAAAATGACCAGCCAAAGGTGTAGAAACTGGTTTTGCATTTTGCATTGCAAACCTTTCTAGTACCTTCTTGATGTAATCTTCTTGAGATAGCTTTATTGTCTTCTTCATCCTGTCCCTTGATATTTTCATACCAAGTATCCTCTTTGCAACACCTAAATCTTTCATTGAAAAAGATTTGGACAGCTCCTCTTTTAGGTATTTGATGTCCTGGATGTTAGCACTTGCAATCAACATGTCATCAACATACAACATTAGGATGATGAATTTCCCATCTCCCAAATTCTCCGTGTAGACGCAGTGATCCGAGTTGCATCTTGTGAATCCATGATCCAACATCCATCGATCAAACTTCAAGTACCATTGTCTTGATGCTTGCTTTAAACCATACAAGCTCTTCTTTAATCTGCAAACCATTTTCTCCTTACCTTTTACTTCATACCCCTTTGGTTGAAGCATGTAGATTTCCTCCTCTAAGTCACCGTGAGGGAATGCCGTATTTACATCCATTTGCTCGAGATTTAGATCATGAGCAGCCACAAGGTTTAAGACAAGCCTAATTGAGTTCATTTTTACAACATGAGAAAATATTTCATTGAAGTCAATACCTTTCTTTTGAGAAAAACCTTTTACCACAAGCCTAGAATTGTACCTTTTCTTCCCACCTTCTTCTTCCTTTAGCTTGTACACCCATTTGTTTTGAAGTGCCCGCTTACCTTTAGGCAACTCAACCAACTCCCATGTTTGGTTGCGATGTAGTGAGTCCATCTCCACTTGCATGCTCTTCGTCCATTCTTCTTTGGATTCATGTTGCATAGCTTCTTCATATGATTCCGGCTCTTCAGAATCTGAGATCAAGAGATGGTTGAAGGAAGGAACAAACCTTTCTGGAGGTATACTTGCTCTTGTAGATCTTCGGGGAATAGGTTGAGGCTCCTCATTTGGTTGACGTTGTTGCACATTGTCACCGTTTGCAGTCCTTGAGTCTTCACCGTCCTCAAGCTCCATGTACTCATCACCTGTTTCTTTTGTTTGTTTTCTTTCCAAGTAATCTTTGTACATATTTTGTTTGTTAAAAATTACATCCCTACTCCTTAAGATTTTACCATCTTCAGGATTCCATAGGCGATACCCAAAGTCTCCTTCTCCATAGCCAATGAAGAAACACTTTTTGGACTTTGCATCTAACTTTGATCTTAGGCTTCTATCTATGTGCATGAAAGCCTCACACCCAAACACTTTGAGAAATGCATAATTCACTGGTTTACCTGTCCATGCCTCTTCTGGAACATCCCCATCCAATGCCGTTGAGGGTGACCGATTGATTAAGTACACAGACGTACTTACAGCTTCCGCCCAAAGCTCAAGCGGTAGGCCTGCATGTAGCCGCATGCTTCGTGCTCGTTCCATGATTGTCCTGTTCATCCTTTCCGAAATCCCATTTTGTTGAGGTGTCCTTGGGGTTGTCCTTTGCCTCCGAATGCCATTGCTAGCACAAAAGCTTTCAAAAGCTTGGCTGCAATATTCGCCTCCATTGTCGGATTTGAGGCATTTAACCTTGGTACCTGTTTCATTCTCCACAAAGGCTTTCCACCTTTGAAATATGGAAAATACATCGGATTTATTCTTCATGACATAAACCCATGTTTTTCTAGTCGCATCATCTATGAATGTTACATAGTACAATGAGCCACCAAGTGATGGTGTACTTGCAGGACCCCAAACATCAGAATGAACCAACTCAAGTTTTTTATTTTTTCTTTCATTTCCTGATTTTGAAATTTTACCCTCTTTTGTTTACCATAAACACAATCTTCACAGAACTCTAAGTCCACTTCTTTCAAACCTGGTAGAAGCTTCTTTGTTTGAAGGATCTGCATTCCTTTGGCACTCATATGCCCAAGTCGGTAGTGACACACCGCACTGTCAACTTCTGTAGTTGCTGCACAAGCTGAAGGTTGCGTGCTAACAGTACACAAGTAAAGTGTACTGAATTTTTCACCCTTGGCAACCACCAAAGATCCCTTTGAGATCTTCCACCGTTTGTTTCCGAATGCAATGTTGTGACCTTCATCGTCCAATTGTCCTGTAGAGATCAAATTTTTGCGAAGAGAAGGAACATGCCTAACATCTTTAAGCTTCCATTCATTTCCGTTAGCAGTTTTGACAGAAACTGTACCTTTGCCGACAATCTCACAAGCTTCATCATCTCCCAAGTATACATACCCAAAATTACCTTTGGTGTAGTCTTGGAAATGTTGCTTGTGTGGTGTAGCATGGAATGAAGCCCCGGAATCTACTATCCAGGAATTAGACACATTGTCTAATGAGAGAATTAGAGCATCTTGCTCTACTTTACCTGTCACATTGGCCTCCGATGTTGGCTTGTTGTCTTGAGACTCTATCTCCTTCTTCTTCTTGGACCAGCAATCCTTCTTGACGTGGCCCTTCTTGCCGCAGTTCCAACATTCAAGAACTGACTTTGTGCGTGACTTGCTCCACCTTGAGCGATCACGACCCTTTTGGTTTTTGAACCTCTCCTTAAGCCTTCCTCTTGTTTCCACTGATAGTGCAGCACTTGATGATTCTCCTATGCTTCTCCTTCGCATTTCCTCGCTTAGGAGAACACCCACAACATCATCAAACTTAAGAGTATTTGTGCCAGAGATAGAATTAGTTACAGCCATCACAAGGCTGTCCCAACTATCCGGTAGAGATGATAGTATAAGGAGAGCTCGCACTACGTCATCGAAATTGATTTTCACTAATCGAAGTTGACTTATGTTTGTGTTAAAGTCATTTAGGTGTTCTGCAACTGAACCATTCTTTGCCATCTTTAGATTGAACAAGCGCTTCATAAGAAATACCTCATTGGATGCCGATGGTTTCTCGTAGAAGTCGTCAAGTGACTTCATCAAGTCCTCCGTGGTCTTCATCTCCGAAACATTGAAGGCCACCGTTGACGCCAAGCTTAACCGGATTGTTCCCAGTGCCTTTCGATCAAGGACAATCCATGCTTCATCTGCCATTGTTGCGGGCTTCTTCGCAAGACCGCCTAGTGGCAAATAGAGGTCCTTCTGGTAGAGATAGTCTTCAATCTGCATCTTCCAATGTTGGTAGTTTTTGCCGTTGAACTTCTCAATCTTGAGCTTCCCTTCCTCCGCCATAACTCCCACTCAATTCAAGGAATCCTTTCCTTGAGATAATTTAGCTACGAGCAAACCTTGCTCTGATACCAGTTGTTAGGAAATAAGACGTAGCTAAATAGATAATTGAGTAGATTACTTAATGGAGAGAGACAGATTTATATACACGAGATTATAGAGTAGAGAGAGAGAGAGAGAGAGAGAGAGTACACACGATATACGTGGTTCAACCAATGTGGGCTACATCCACGGGAAAGCAGCCACTCAATGGCTTTAGTACTTCAAAACAAGAAGTAGTTTACAAAGGGATTATACCCTTAATGGAGCTCCCGCCTTGCTTCACTCTCACCACCTCACACTCACCTTGTTGCATCAACTTCACACTATGAAATGTGTGTAGAAATGGCCTCCTTTTATAGGCCAAAAGGGCTGCCCTCTCTTATGAGAGACAGCCATGGGTAGCCGCCCTTGTGCGAATAAGTCCAAATCGGACCCTCCAATCCGCCTATGTGTGGCCGCCCTTGAAAAGACAATTCCGCTTTTGAATTCGGCCACCGGCCATCGGCCATTGACTTCCGACCACCGGCCACCGGCCATTGACTTCCGACCACCGGCCATCGGCCATTGACTACCGGCCACCGGCCAACCGACAGGTTGTTTTCCGGCCGCCGTCCGGCCATGATATTCCGGCGAAAAAAGAATATTCCGACGAAAAAAAAAGTCTCAGGGGCCTCCGCCCCCAAGGCCTTTGGAGTTGCCCCTGATTCTTGTCCGTGAAAATTTTGGTTTCCGGTGAGTGATTTTCCTTCATGCACGATGGCTTCTCCTCATAATGGGGGCCTTACAAATGTGCGCTTTTACCACAGAAAATTACAAGGGTAAATCAGGCTCCATACTTAACACTATTCATGCATCCACCCATGAATCTATGCCATGTGTCAGATCTTGTTGCAGCTTGTCTTGTGCTTCACAACATTTATATTTTCCATTGAGAAGCTTTTGGTATGGAGTGGGTCCGAGAGGCAAAAGCAGAATCGGTGGATCATGGTGGGCATGCGGCAGAGGATCAAATAGCAATTTTTATCTCCATGATGGAGCTTCGGGCAACACGGCTTTGGGAAACACGTGAAGTCAAAATAGAGAAGGCTATGGAGTGTGCTCAAGGTGGCAATGAAGGAGGTGCCAGTGACCTTGAACTTGGCTCTGAGTGGTGAGATAGTCTTGCCTGGACATTGTACAGAGAGCAAGCAAGAATGAATGTCTAGTAATCTAGAGTTCTACCATTTAAAATTTTGAAAACTCTACCAAACATTTGGAGAGGCTACAACACTTGAGCTACACATGCATTGGAAGTGCTAATTTGTGGTCTATCTACGTCCCATATGTGCTACAAATGTTGAACACAAGCACGCATTACATGCCTAATTAAAGGCATTTACCTCGAAGAGATGACAAAAGGTTGCATCTTTGCTACTTCTCACCAATTTTTGGGGATGAACCCTATGAAAAAGAGAGTTGACCTATTGGACAGGTACCATGCGCTACAAAATATGAGAAAATTCTACTTTCTTCTAGTGTTTGTAGTGCCACGGTGAAGTCCTAGATGTGCCGTAAATGTTACATGGGATCATGAAATCCCAACACAATGAGTGTTTTGAATCCATGTAGCCAGTTGATGGGATGGGGGTCTAATCTAAGCAAAAGAAGAACAAATAAAATGATTCTTGTAAGTTTTGAAAAAAAATGTAAATTCATCAAAAAAATGCCTAAAAATATTGAGTTTCTTTCGAGAAAGTTGTAAAGGAAAGTGTCTTTATTTACATGTATGTCTTTCTCTAAAGAGAAACAAAAAAAAAAAAACCAAAAGTAAATGGATTTTAAAGTAAAGACCCCATCCTCTTAAAAAAGACATAATTTCTTTTTAATCTTCAATACTTTTAAACCCCACTTTAGGGACATGTGTCCATTAATAAGGGATCAACAAGTGTTCATCCTTCTCCCCTAACAAATGTTCATCCTTCTTCCCCGCACCTTGTTGCGATTTGATACAAAAACAAGAAAAAAAAAGTGAAAGGGTCATGGTGGCTTTCTAAAATAATCAAAAAGAGATAAAATCATTAGATTGAGTTTAACTAGAATTATATAAGGTGAAGCCACTTCAAGGTAAATGCCTTTAATTACACATGTAATATATATTTCTGGCAAATCACTAAAGATCCCATGGTTTGCTCATTAATAAATATATATATATATATATGTGTGTGTATAAAATAAATAGAAAATTTATAAATAAATATGTGGGTGTGTGTATAGAATTTACTAGAATTATGTAAGGTGAAGCTTCACTTTAGTATTCTAAAAGAATAGAATGCAAGAGAAGTCAAGCCATGCGAGGATGCAAACGAAATGTGAAGTAAAAAGATCCATTTAATATTTTAAAATGAAAATAACATTTAAGGTAAGTCTCAATCATCATTAAAAACATTGAAAGTACGCCTAATTGAACTCTTCTCTAAGGTTTTTTTTAGAAAGTAAATAAAACAATAAGAAAGTGATAAAATCATTAGGTTGAGCTAGAATTATATAAAGTGAAGCATTGTTTGGGAATGTCTCTTTAGTAAGCAACTAATTTTTCTCATCGTAAAGAAGCAAACCAAAAATTTTAGGAAAAATATTAAAATTTGTAAAATTTTTGAACTAAGTTCTCACATATTTCACTGGTTTTTCTTCTCTTTACCATGGTTTTATATATATATATATATATATATATATATATATATATATATATATATATATATATATATATATATATATAAAACATAATATGACGAAAAGAGTAACCTTTTACACGTGTCACATTCTGCGAAATGAAAGTTATAAACCAAAAGTGAGAGAGCGAAAAAGAGAGAGAGAGAGAGAGAGAGAGAGCTCGAGCTCAAGGGAGAGCGAAGGAGAGAGAGAGGCCACCAAAGACGATCGACCGTATTCGTATATATATATATATGTGTGTGTGTGTGTGTGTGTATATATATATGTATATGCATAAAATTTATTAAAATTATGCAAGGTAAAACTTCACTTTAACATTCTAAAAAAACAGAATGCAAAAGAAGTAAAGAAATGTAAAAATGTGAAATGAAAGATCCGTTTGTTATTTTAAAACAAAAATAACATTTAAGGTAATTCTCGATCATCACTAAAAACATAGAAAGTATCCTTAACTCAACTCTCCTCTAACTTCAAAGGCTTCTTTTAAAAAGCCAAAAAGGTCAACTCAAAACATCTCATATGCTTAAGTGAATAATGAGTCTAGAAAACGAATACATGAAAGTCAAAAGTCAAAAGACTTTGCATGTCTATATAAACATATAAAGAGCTATTGGAGTGCGGATCCCAAGTACTTGTCATTTTACATATGCATTATGTAGAATTTTATTCGTGCTTGAATTTTGCATATTTATACAAAGAGGTGGTGGGGCCACGACACTAAAGCCGACCGGGTCTTTAATGAAGATCCCATCATGGGATCTTTATCGGGGCATTCATAAAGGCCACTAGCACCAATGGGTTTCCAAGTTGATCATTATAAGATAGGTGTGTTGATTACAAAAAAAGACTTGTGGTCAAGGGACTAGGGTAGCACATTGATCTTGATAGGACTTTTGCTCCCATTTGTTGCATGACTACCATTCATAACAATTGTGCATGGGTAGCTCACTACAAGGAGAGCAAAAGCTCTCTTGGATTTGCAACACACACCATCTAAGAATATCGTAATAGATTTTTAGTTCATTTATTGTCGGTTCACTTCATGGTAACTTTTGAAGCATCTTTTTACATAAGATTCTTTGAGACAATTGGAGAGGGTGGCATGTATCATTTCTTAACACTACTTTGGTACCACTCTTTAGCTAAGGGACTTACGCGAGCCGGAGCATAAGCGGAGCGTAGTTCTTCTCAAAAATAAAGGCACGCAGGTCACGCTGAGCTCTCTCCACAGACTTGGCTCTCTTGTGATTCAAAAGGAGCCTCCGGCGTGTTGCTCACAGACCTAAGCTAATAATCGTGATGTTAATAATCGTTTATGCTTTAAGTTAATAATCGCTTATGCTTTAAGGTAATAATCGCTTATGCTCACAGCCCTAAGTAAATAATCGTTTACGTCTACTTGGTGACCTTAGACTAGAGCACTTTTGCTTGTTAGTGTTAGGCCTTATTAGAGGTGGTTATAAAGGGCTTTAGAGTCTCGTTGCTCCTACGGGCTTGAGGTTAACCAAGTCAAAGGGGTAATGGAACCCGATATCGTCGAATTCTCAAAAGATGTTAGCGAAGGGTAAAATACCCGAAATGGAGCTAGGCGTGCTGATGGATGAAGGTGACGGCTCGGTCTGGAGACCGTCAGAGGATGCGAAAATGTCGAGCCCCAATTCGCCAAAAGATTCAACCACAAAAAAAGACAAAACTGTCTCGATCAAAAATGTAACCTTTGATGCAACAAGGGAGAAAATGGCCTCAGCACAAGGGTTCAAAGTCGAGGTAAATACCCTCAAAGACGGGGTCGTAACTCTAAGGATTATGGAAAAGGCTCATCAGAAGGGATGTCGAGTGAAGGAGATATCGAAAAACTACATAATACAAGAGCTAGACTTCAGCAAGAGCTCATGGAAGTCAACAAAAGGATAGAGTCCGGCCCTAACAACAACAAAAGAACCTGTTCCCATGCAGATCACACTGGCCTGGTTGAAGACGGGTTGGCAGATCGGGCATATTCTGCTTTGAGAAAGTCTTTGCCACAACAGGTGGAGGTTGCCGAGGCTATTACTGTAGCGATTCCACCAACACTTATCAAAAAACAGTTAGCCATGCAAGCTCAGTTAACGCTAGTATTTGGGTTCAGTGGAAGAATCCCAAAGAGGTTTGAGATGATTCAATGGCTTCAGAGCCCTAAAATTCTTGGTCATGGAGGAGCCATTAAAAGTACTTTTTACCTAGCTAAAGGGTTTTGTTCAGTGAGATTCAAAGAAGCCTCAGATGTGGAGAAGATCCTCGACAAAGGGCCCTTAGTATTTAATAGGGCTACGGTCTGTGTGGTGCCTTGGGAGCCAGTGTTCGACTCAGTTGAATCTTTACAAGGGTTTCATCCGGTCTGGGTTGAGTTTGTGGGACTGCCTAGCTGGCTATGGGATAATCTCAGGATGCTCGCTAGTCAACTGGGCACTCTCTTATTTATACCTAGCAAGAGAGGGTTTGGCAGAACCTCAAACAGGGTTTGTATAGGCTGGGAAGTATCTAAAACGCCAACTAAGAGCATGGTTATCAATGTCGGAGCTGGGCTTGTTACTATTCCGCTCAACTTTAGAACAAACTTTGGAGCATGCTTTGAATGCAATAACTTTGGACACTTCACCAAGGATTGCCCCTTGAAGTCTAATGGTACTACAACTCCATTAGCACATGCCACCAGCGAAATGGAAACCCAGATGGAAGGGCTGGAGAAGCAAGGAGGTAGTAACAAAGGGGCAAATGCAGGGGTGGATGAAGAAGGTATGATGGATTTAAAAATACAGGAAAAGATTGTTGAAGAATCGATTCCCAAACAACGAATCTCCGAAGGGGCATGCAATTATAATAAGATCATTACTCCCGTTGCAACCCCGAAATTTATGACAGTGACAACGATGACGGCGGTTCAAGTCCCTCGTCTGAAAAGAGCCAGAAGGGTTCATGAAGGCAGTGGCAAGAGACTCCAAAGTACTTCAAGTCGTGAGAACACTTGAGGTGAAAGGAGAGGGGGTCACTGTCCCACTGCACAATCCATTTGCAGCACTGCAAGAAAAAAATCCCCAGACTTCAAACCCCAGGATTCTCCTAAGACCAAGGAGAGGGAGGGGGGGGATGGTTCGGATGCTTAAGAATTCGTTTCGCTTTCCCAATGAACCCCTCATTAATGATGGAGTCTCTCACTATCCAATCTTGGAACGTAAAGGGGTTGAAAACCCGTAAGAAGAGTACCCTATTCTGGGAGGAAATTAAAAAGGAGAAGGCAGTCAATTGCTAGGCCATCCAGGAACACCACTTAGATGCCCATAGCAAGAGAAAGCAGGCGCTAGGAAGGAAACTAGTATTCTATGGAGAAGGAACTAACGGTTTCAGTGGCGTCCTAAACATTGTAGACAGAGAATTGGAGCCGAAGTTGGTTCTAAACCACCCATCCGGCAGGATCCTGGGGATTAAAATCCGGTGGGAAGGGTATCCCTTCACCATTGTGAATGTGTACGGCCCTTGCAATGCAAAAGACAGAGCTAAACTATGGATGCATCTTAGAGATACTCCTATTGAAGGTGAGTGGTTGTTGGTTGGCGACTTCAAGGTGGTAGAAAAGAGCAGGGATAGAACAGGATCCTCCAGTATGCTGGCTGGCTCGAAAAGGTCTAAATGACAAAGTTTGTGCGAAAAATGGGGGATGATCGACGTATGGGAAATCGGCCCATGGAACAGCACGCCCGGGTTCACCTACACAAGCCTTCAGTATTCCCGCATTGCCTCCAGGCTGGACAGATGCTATTGCTCACACCAAGCGGACTGGATACTGTCGTTGATGGAGATGAAGGTAGTCCCAACAAAAAGCCTATCGGATCACATACCTCTGTACATTCATTTTAAGAAGAATACACGGGAGGAGCAGACCCCAAGAGGTGGGAAAAAACTGTTAGTGATAGGGGCACACCTATTCAAAGACCCTCTTTTCAGGAATATAACCAAGAAAGCACTAGGTAAGCTCAAAAAAGATGTCGACCTCAACAAACACAATGCGTGGGACCTCTTTGCTCGGAGCATCCAGAAAGCAATCAAAACCTCGGGCCCCCAAATCAAGAAAGCTAGGGAGGAACACCTTCTGCATCTTACAGCAGAGGTACAGGTGCTTACCTACAAAAAAGCCAATGGGCTTGCTACTGAGGATGAGCACAAGCGATGGCTCGAAGCCAGATCTAACCTTGCTAATGAGCAACTAGAAGATATCAGAAAGGCAAGGCTTCTCTCCAAGGAGACTTCCCTTCAACCTGAAGCCTCTAATCAAGCTCACTTTTTTAGGGCTTTAAAAATCAAGAAGAGCCGAGGCCACGTCCGCTCGCTCGATGATGAGAAAGGGACAGCAATTCATAACCAACAGGATGAGATGGCTGGTCTGATGCTGAGCTATCTTAGTCAAATCATTGGACGGCCAGAGATCCAGTCCTAAGAAGTGGAAGAAGCCAGAGGGTCGAGATTCCCCACTCAGAAGCTAATTTCTTGAAAAGGGCATTTTCTGAAGACGAATGTTCACTGGCATTGCAAGCCCTAGGCAAGGAAAAGTCCCCTGGTTGGGATGGGACGACGGTGGAATTCTATAGAGAATTTTGGGACGATCTCAAGGTCCCAATCACAAGGCTGGCCAATAAAGCCATTGTCGAAGGGTCGTTGGAGAGAAGTGTAAAGAGAGGGCTTATCAAACCCATCCCCAAACAGATCTGTTGCTCTCAACTGAAACACTGGCGCCCTATAACGATGATGTCGGTGGCCTACAAAATTATTGCTAAAGCTGTAGCCCTCAAACTAGCCCCCTTACTAAACAAGATCATCTCTCCCCATCAACATGGGTTCATCAAAGGAAGGTCCATTTACGATAACATCTTGGCAGCAATGTTGGGCATCGAGTACGCAACTGTCACAAAGCAAGAGTGTGTATAGCTACAGTTGGACGTGGATAAGGCTTACGACAGAATAACATAGACGTATATAGAAGCCGTCATGGAAGCTCTGGGCTTTGGGCCGTGCCTTTGTCATCTGGTAAGTGTACTGGGAGCTGGAAGCCAGTCAGAGCTCCTATTCAACGATAGAGTTGTGGGCTCTTTTGAGGTCAAAAGGTCTATTAAGCAGGGATGCCCTATGGCCCCCCTACTTTTTTCCATAGGATCACATCCTTTTAATCACGAAGCTCGAAGCTAGTGTGGAACGAAGGGAGTTGCAAGGCCTGGCTTTGCCAGGAAATAGCCAACTCCTAGCAAAACTTTTTGTAGACGATTCTCTCCTCTTCTTGAAGGCGTGCCCCCAGGTCATCAGGAAAGCTCTGGAGATTGTACAAATATTCTTGGTATCTTCGGGGTCCCGGTGCAATATAGAGAAGTCAAGGCTGATCTCCCTATCGGAAAATGACTCATTTGACCCTTCTTACTGGTCGGGGGAGATTGTCACAAAAGGGAATATCTTCAGACATCTGGGATCCCCCTTGGGGGTGGACGTAACTCACAAGCAAAGATTTGAGTGGGTGCTTGAAAAAATCAAAACAAAAATGAGTAGGTGGGAGTATGCTCTTCTCCCATTCCCAAGTCGGATAAAAAGTGATAAATGCCTTTATGATTCCTTATATTGCCTTCACTAGCCCGATTTTCAAGATGGCTAAGTGTCACTAGAAAGAGTTCTTAAAACCAGTGAAAAGGTTTTTATGGAAAAACAACACGAAATCTTCCAGGCCATGGCAATGGGCCCATTGGGAATTAGTTGCTCGGCCGGTGAACCAAGGAGGCCTCATAATTCTCAACCGTGTGGACCATGCAGAAGCTTGCTGTGCCAAATTCGTTGTTTCCTTGGCTAAACAGGATCAAGTTTGGGATGTCATGATCAAAGATATGATAGAAGCAGCTAAACTTGGCTCGAAAGGGGGAAAGTGGAGAGGGGTGGAGTTTCATGACAAGCTCTTAGCCCCGGCGTGGACTACCCTAAGACTGGGGGACAGCACAGGAGAATTGGTAAGAAAATGCAATAGAACAGCAGGAGTCTTAAAGTGGGAGGAAAAAACCAGATACTTCAAGAACTCCATTTTGCATTGGTCCCCCTGGCTTTCCAAAGTTGTAGATCCGCCACAAATTCCCTATTGGATAGAGACAGCCAGGAAGCTGAATAATAAGGGTCTGAATAGACTGGGGCACTTCTGGGACAGTGACAAACAAGACTTGGAAAACCATTGACCTTCTAGTTACCCAGTACCAATTGAATAACTTGGAGGTCTTGCTGGTCCACAAAGTGAGGAAAGAGCTTGACAATATAGTGATGCCTATCTGTGATTCGGAGTTAGACTGGAATGCCTGGAAATGGCCCGGAAGCAGTCTCTTCTGGAAACCCCATCCTAAAGACATCTACCATACAATGATGCATAAGAAGAATTGGTCTAGCCCCCTTAACAAGATACGGAAAAAACAATGGCCAGAGGAAAGGTGGGAGCAAGTAATGGAGAACATCTGGAAGCCAAAGGTTCCGCATCACATGAAGGTATTTTTGTGGAAGGTAATTTGGGATGCTCTACCGACGGGGGTGTAGATTCAGGAAAGAGGGATTGGGTCAAATCGATGCTTGGGATGCAGGTTGGCTAGTGAAGATCTGGCTCACCTCTTCATGGATTGCCCAACTATCAAAGGCCTCGCAGGGAAAATATGTAAGTGGGTCCAAAGAACATGGAAAATTAGTTTTTACAAGACTGATCTCTTCCTTGGAGGGAAGAATTCACGTGATCCTGACATCCTCATCAGCACTCAAATCGTCAGGTACGTCTTCTTACATAATGTATGGCAGACAATGAACCGCCGTGTGTTTGAAGGAGGTCTTGAGGTAGCAAGCTTCGCAGAAATTATACAAGAAAGCAAAGTGCTAATATGGACGCTCGGATGCAAGCAACACTCGGAGGATTAGTCTAGGACTACTTGGGCTTTGTTGACAACAGAGGGCACGCCTAGGACGGGGGAAAATCTTGGCTATCAGGAATTAAAAGATCTCAAAAGAACTTGATAAGGGACCCTTTGTATCAAGGATAAGGGGGCGAGTTGGGTGGGATGGCTGCCCTTATAGCCGTTGTAATTATGGTCCGTGGATGATGTCATGGCTCAACACGCGCATGACAAGACCTTGTAATTATTTGGGTTGATAAATATAATTCACTCACAATTGTGAGTTTTGCTATTTTAAAAAAAAAAGATTCTTTGAGACAAAGAAAGTATTCTTACTTGTTAACTAAGACGTGTGAAGTTACTTCGTGGCCTATCAAGTTCTACAACAGAAGATGCCATTGAAAGCAATAGTCTCAGACATGAAGACTCAAGAAAGAATCAAAGGATGATACAAACAAGCAATAAAATACACCATAGCTTAAAATCACCGTTGTCAATAGGATATCCATAGATGTCGACAAGATATCTATGGACGACCTCTAGATTAGGTGGGGGGAATGTGAATTGAACCTCCCAGGCTCACAACTACCGAAAAGGAAAGTTTCACATTTATGGAATGGATCGTATGACAGACTCTATAGGTGCCACTTGAAATACATTGATTCATTATAATTTAGTTGGGGCAGTTGGTTTCCACAATGTAATTTAGCTTGTCTTAGGCTAAATGTGAACCCGATGACCTAAATATAAAGACCAGTTTCACTCGTTTTGACTTACCTGAAGCAAGAGAACAGAACCTGTCACTTCTCAAGAGCTCTTCAATGTTATTTTCTCAATCTAGAGTATTAATTGCAAGTTTTGTTCATGGTAATGTGATCGAGTCCTTTTGAGATGCTCGGTAATGTAATCTTGATTGTTTTTTGATGGATTTGTCGGATCGTCTAGGGACTCTACTTGTGGCAATTGGAGTAGTTAAACTTGTATGAGCACCTCTAAAAAGATTGGCACAGCCTACTTGTGGCAATTGGAATAGGTAAACTTGTATGTTTTCATGTCATCATTTTATTTTGCTCTTGCTGTTTGCTAGTATTAGTAAGTCGTTGTTTTTTCAAATTGGCTAACGAAGACTAGAGAGTGTAGAACACAATGCTTATAATAATATAACGAGGTTTTTAAAAAAAAGGCTTTGCCAATTGAATTTTTAAGCACTTTTAGTTGCCCATTTTTCACTTATTAAACGATAGCACCCAAAAAAATTGTAGAGAATTGTTGGAGAGGCTTCAATAGAACACACATTGACTTCTCCCTTGTGTTGATATAAGTTGCGGCTTTTTGGTTATCTTTGGATTTTGGAGTACTTTTGGTGGGAAGTTCCTATATTTGGAGGCAAATGTCCTCCTCTCTCTTTTGTGGATCACTTTGTAATCTCTTTAAAAGAGGTGTTTTCCTTTAGCTTGTTTTGCTTATAAGGGTTTTTGAGTTTTTGCCCACGTGGCTAGTTGTATACATGCTTTGTACTTCAATTGTGTACTTGCCCTTATATTTTCACCATTTAGTCAATGTGAGGGATCTTTCAAGTAATAGTAATCAACCTTGTGTGTGTGTGTGTGTGTGTGTGTGTGTGAGAGAGAGAGAGAGAGAGAGAGAGTGAGTGAGTGAGAGAGAGAGAGAGAGAGAGTGAGAGAGAGAAGAAGAAGAAGAAAATTTTAACGTCGTAGGAAACCATCCCAGGAGACCTTAAAGATCTATCTGACACGAGGACGAGAGAGAGAGAGGAGAAGAAGAAGAGAACAAAAGTTTTAACAGTGTAGGGAAAATGTACACATGAGAGAAAGAGAGAAAAAAAGAGATAACACATTGACAAACCTTTACCGAGCGACGACCCATTAAAACCTGATCAACATCATCAAAGCCCTAATGTAGGCTACTCTGTGTGCACAAGTCATGCTACTACTGGTGATTTTGATTGGCCCATTGTTGTCAGCAACTACAAAATAGTTGCTCCGTCTCACAATTGTCAATTGTCACATGTTGGAGTAACCTCCAACTCAGAGAGATTCTACTGGCCCCTGTGATGTGTGTCCCATATGGCTCCAAACTGGTCTGCAGAATGTGGAATGCTTGGAATGAGGTCAAAGCTAATTGGAATCCCAAAAAGGAAATCTTATCTAATTACTGCTCCTTTATGCTAGACTCTCTCTGGCTTGGCTTTTTTGTAGGTAAATCTGAAGCTGGTCCTGGCAGAAGAGGACACAAATGTTTTAAAGCAGGTATAAGATGCTGGAAAGATGTGATGGAGAATGGAAAACTGAAGGCTCCCATTACTCTTCAGAGAGACTTCCAATTACCAGAAGCAGATGCTAGGTGGTGCATTCAATGGGCTAATGATTGCCTGGATAAGTGCCAGGTGCCAATAAGAGCTTCTCAAGCTACCTGCAAGCTGGAATATTTATCTCGTCTGATGCACAAACAGTTCAAAGATAAAGGCATTGTTGAGCACCCCCTTAAACAAAAGCTCAATCAACTGTGGAAAGTTAGCTGGAGCAGTAAATAGTGGACCTATAGATTTCTTTGTCTATGGGCTTACCCAAGTTCAAATAAGCATAGCACTTTGATGTGGCTCCTAATGCATCAAGGTATCTGGACTGCCAAAAGAGCTCTGAAGGCTGGTCTGGGCAATGGAATCTGTAGCCGGTGCAAAGTTACCATAGAAGATTGTGTACACCTCTGGTTTAACTGTAAAGAAAATAGAGGAATCATCAAGTTAATGCAGGAAGTTCTGTCCCAATTCTTTGTTAGTAAGCTTGATTACAAAGACTTATTGCTGGGAAACTGTAAAGGAATGGATGTACCCCTGTGGAATATTTGGAGAGGGCATATTCTCTGGTTCACTTGGCTGAAGAGAAATGCTACTGTTTTCCTACAACCCTCCTCCTTTCCCCTGTCTATCCTTAAAAAAGATCTCAAGTCTTCAGCTGTCCAATTGTGTAATATGGCCTCTTTCCCCTTGCCTGATAATGTAACCAGCACCATGCTCCAAAAAAGTATGAGATGGCAAAAATGGAGACATTGTGTGCCGAGATTCACCCAAGCTGTTAGAATCAGGATGAAGGAAGCTATGGCTCCTTGAGTTTGTGATAAGGGTTAACCCACCCCCCACCTGTGGGTTCTGTGTACCTTTTTATTTCTGCTCTTTTTAATCCAATTCAACTTTCTCGAAAAAAAAAAATTATCACATGCTATGTTACTGTTGGTTGTGACAATAACTCCCTGTTGTCGATGGCATGTTCTATGTACCTTGTTTGACAAAGTGCTATCCATCATGAAAAGAGGTTGCCCTTCACTACAATGCTTTAGTCCCGGCAGCTTGTGTTTTTCCTACATCCAATGGATATTGGTCATTTGAGCTTTCTTTTCATTATCCTTGCTACTTACTTTCCCTAATGAGCTTTTAGTGGCGCTTTTGATGAGGCGTTCGTCTTTTTATCGCACTAGTGTGGCCGGCGGCCTTCGGCCGCCTCTCTCTCTCTCTCTCTCTCTCTCTCTCTCTCTCTCTCTCTCCATTTTTGTGAGCTGTGCAGACATGAATCCCAACATGTTGGCAAGGTGGTCGGACAAGTTTTCAACGGGGCCCTTGCCAGTTCTTGAGCTCCTTCACCTTCACCTCGGCGAAGGCATCGGGGTCGTCGGCTAGGCCCAAGGGGTCGAAGGAGCCACCGGGGCAGATGGGACCCTCCACCTCACCCAAAGGCCCACTTGCGATGTGGTAGCCTTCCATGGCACCCATGAGGATGACCTAGCAGGCCCAGATGGCTAGAATGCTTTGTGCGTGTACCAGGCTCGGTTTACCCAGGAAGTCCAGCCCACCTTCAGTGAGGATCTGGGAGCCGGCCTTGAACTACACAGCCTCGCCAAACTTTACGCCGTTCTTGGCTAGCAGCTCTGGCGTGCTGCAGCCCAGGCGCCCAGCATGGCCGACCTAGCATGGATGACCTCCAACTCCCAGTTCTTGGCGAAGGAGTCGGTAGACAACCCTGCACTGTCCCAACCATAGTCACCGAGGAACTTACCCGTGAGGTTCACCAAGGAACTTGCCTGTGAGGTAGAATGAGGGCGAGCTGGAGAAGGAGCCCAAGTACAGAGGGCGGAGGGCGGTCGGCAAATACCCATCACCGTTACACTCAGATACTCAGCTCATCAACAACCGGAGCTCTACCCACCTCCATCTCAAGCTCATCAGTCTCCGCTGCTTTAAATTACAGAGAAAGGCTTTGCCCCCGTCTGTCTTAACTCTACTCTTTGGGCACCATTTCCCGAGATGTGGGCATAGGGATCTTGTGGGCAAAGGAGGCTTCGAGTCGTATGCTATGTCCGCAACTCAAGGTGGTGAAGAGTAAGAAGCCCGCAAGTCAAGGGGCATAGTGCCCAAGCCCGCAACTCAAGGGGTAGAGAGGAGGGAGCCGGAGAGTGTGTGCAGCAAGGTGGCAAGGCACATGGACCAGAGCGCCAAGAAAAGGAGACATGGCGCTAACTTGGCAGCCAGTTGGCCATGGTAGCATGAGGGAAAGAAGATTAAGGGACTGGAAATGCAGCCACGTGGAGGCTCAGTTTTGTCATTTTAATATAAATATTAGATTTTGCACTACCTAGTTGTTGCCTCTATTCGGTTCCTTGCCGAGGAGATCAAGCTTTTCCGTGCACATTTTCTAAGATATTTGTGCCTTTGGACATGGCTTCATCAACAACAATGGATTAACTTTGATGTTGTTGCTTGGGCATGCTAGTATCCAGTGCTGCTACTTGGCAAGTATTTTTGTCTCGATTTTGGTTTTTTTTTTTTTTCTAACTTTTTGTTTGCTTTGTTTTTGGCCTGTGGAGGAAGGACCATGTTCCAGGGTGTTTTTTTTTTGAAGTACAAAGTGATGATGAATTTTTTGTATATAGTGTTTTGTCTTCACTCAATGCTATCATTACTTTGGGTAGGCTTGATATGAAGTGATTGCTTACACTCATTTCTATGGACCAAGCATGATGAGATTGGCTTGAGCAATCAATTCTCCCTTTTCCTTAGTAACTTACTTCAAAATGATCATGATTTTTGAGGTGTTTATCTATAGGTTGATTATAATTTTAGTTTTATGACGTCTTAAGAAGGTTCATTTTAGGATCCTAGAAATTATATTCTTTTGAATCCCAGTTTTTAACATACTATTTTCTCTCTTTTTCGCTTGCTCAGAGGGCAAAGGCCTTAGAGATGACTTCTCTTTTTGGCTGGCTAAAAATATGAAACTATTTATGTATTTTTAGAATGAAAAAAAAATGATTGGCTTACAAAGATAGTGGGCAATTATATAGATGAGAGGGAGTTAAGGGCACGTTCACACATGCATGGTTTAATCCTTGCTCGCTAACGCAAGTCAACTATGCTTTCCTTGCTCAACTATGTTGAAATCGCCAGAGTTGGAAATTGCTTGCTCTAACCCTGTCTATTGTTGTGAGCGAATGGTTTGCAAAGGTGTTGGCTCCCACTTTAATTAGGTAAGCGTCAGAACAGTTTACGCACTGCTGGGGTAGCACCCTCGCCTGTGCAAATATGCTCTAAGACAATGAGATGACACCCATTGAATGCACTGATCAATGATCTCCTCATGAGTCATGTCCAAGGGTTCTGACAATTATATATATATCTCTCTCTCACATGCACACACATAACAAAAGGGAATGTCTCAAAATTTCCCCTCTCTAGCTTTACTGTATTTGTGTGGGGCTCCCTCCATAAGGTTAGTTTTGGCTTAAACAAAAATAAGACTTTTATTCAAAATTAATTTATGGAGCTTCTGGTTGGGGCCTGGGTAAGGCTTTTGAGATGAGTGATGTGAGTTGCTTTAAGTACCGCTGCAAGCTAGCTCTCAGAGGGTATGGTAAGCCAGGAGCCTAAAATCTAGAGGGTTTTTTTGCTTGCCCTATGCAATACCCTGTTTCTCTCCGTGGAGGCCCTGAGGTGTTGCCTCGACTTGCCACCAAGTTGAAGGTGCCCTTGTAGCAGCCATTGTCGTAGTTGAAGGTTTGGGTGAGGCAAAGCGTGAGCTGGTCCTAGCTACAGTCTTCGTACCAGCCCTGCTCACGGCTGAGCAAGGCAGAGGGGTTGGCAAGGGAGGTCGTCTTGCTAATGTGATTGTTGAATGTGTTGAGGGCGAAGTTCTCGGCGATGACTGGAGCGGCCAAGTGGACGACAGTGTAGCAACCATTGGGGTTGGCAAGCACATCGAGGTTTTGGATGACAATGAGCATGTAGAAGTCGAGCTCAATCGACTCAGACTTTTCTTGTAGGCGTTGAGGCCGCAACTAGCAGGGGTGGGGTAGTGATGTAAATGAGAACCACCAGCACATGGCACAACAGCCAGCAACGACAAGCGGTGGCTGGATGAGTTCGATGTTGTCGCCATCACTGATCTTATATGCACCTCTGGGTTACCTAGTCTCACTGGAGACAAGGGCACCTTTAGCTTGGTGGGATCTAGCTATGCAAAACTTGAGAGGTTGCATATTGTCCTTGCAGAGAGGAGTATTGGTGGTGGTTGTGGGTTGCAGCACACACCACTACTCAGTCTTCCACAAGTGCATGCTTTGTATTAGTTTTGGTGATGAATAGGTGTTGTTGTTCGTCAATTGAGTGTAGCAATGCAAGCAATAGTTGCTTCGGCTCGTGGTTGTAAGGGCAGGGGATACGTGTTGTGCAATAGTTATAGCCTTGAGTGTATGAGGCCAACCACCCCCTATCACAAGTTCCTCAAAGACTTCAGCACTAAGAGCTTGTGTGTCTGTGAAGATCGCCTCCGGCTCTTGTTCTCTTTGCTAAAGGACTTGCTCTTGGAAGAGGGTGCCTTTGTGCAAAAAAATCACATTGGTTGTTGGTCATCAGTGTAGGTAATGTTCATTGCGCAGTAGTCATAGCCTTGAGGGCATATGGCTGGTAGCCATGTCTCAGAAGCTCCTCAAAGACTCGAATAACAGAGAATTTGTGTCTCAAACAACTTGTCTCAAAATTGGCTCTTGGAAGAGGGTGCTTCTATGGAGAAGGCTTCTAGCTCGGCCATAGCTAGGCATGTTAAAGCTTGTGGAGCCTCGATAGCTTGGAGCATTCTCAATGTTATGGAGCCTTGAACGCCCAACGCACAATGTGGAAGCATCTTTTTTTAATGCATGCTTGTTGAGTAAGTCAAGCTTTCTTGCATGCTCTCTAGTACATTTTGATGCATGCGTCTTGCTTTCTTCTCGCTTCGAGACCTTTAATCAAGATGGTGGGCTCCAACGTTTGAGATCTTTGATCGGATTGTCATGAAGTTCTTTGATAATTCTTTGTGGTCATATGCCCATCCTTAGATTTGGATAATTGCAATCGATTATGCCTATTGTAGTTGTGCGTAGAAAAGGAGGCAAAGGTTTTTGTTGAAGGATGCCACAGCTGGATTCTTTCAACATCGCCTCTTTGTTGAGCACTACCTGCTTTCTTTAACAAGGGCTCATCTTGCAACTTGGCACAACAATATTTGCCTACAGGTTCTATCGATTTCCCCCCCTTCCGGTCACTTCAAGCATCTGTCTTGCTCGTTTCCAAAACAGGATGCAATACTTTTGGAGGAAATAAATGCAGTGCTATGTCACTGCATAAATCATGTGGATGTTGTTGAAAATGTCTTTACTTCCACTAGTTCTTTGCTATTTTTTGCTTTTCATTACACATTCTTCTTTTGGTTTTTCGTGTGCATCATGAACTTTTTCAAGTAGATTTGGAGAGTTGGTAGTGGAGACCTAAAATGTGGAACCGGATATTGAAACTCACTCTTATCTTTTATTTTAATGTACATATGTAATCTATTTTTAAGCATCTCTTAAAATTACTCTCCTCCTTTTTCTCCTGTGTATTGCAGGCAAGCTTCGTGATTTTATCACTCGTTTGTTATGAGTTTTTTTTTCTTTGTGTATGTGTGTGTGTGTACTATTTTCTCTCTTTTTTGTTATGAGTTCTCTTTTCTTTGTGTAAGAGAAGAGAAGAGGAGAGAGAGAGAGAGAGAGAACAAAGTGGAGACACACACACACACACACACATCTCTTTGTACTTGTGTAGAGGTCTTTTAAGCTCATGAAAAGGTTGGCCATCTTTGAGTCCAATTAAACTTCTTATGTTTTTGTAGGTTAATTCTTTTCTTTTTCAATTAAAAGGTTTACCATTTTAATTTTAATTAACTTGTATATTTTGGCTTTGTTTTGTTTTTTATGGTTTTTCTTTGCATGTGTCTTCTTTGTTTTGGGGTGTGTGAGTGGTGGGTATGCGTGTTGTGTGGGTGAGTGGAGCGTGGATTATGTGTATACTATTCTCTCAAGGCTTGCTTTTGGGTGTGTTCTTATGCGTGAACTCTATCTTGTTCGTGTGGCTTTCTTCTTTTTAGAGCTCCTGGTTATTGTTTCTCCTTGTTTTTGGTCTTTCTTTCCTTGTTCTTGTTTTGTGTGGTGGGGTGTTAGGGTGCACTTGGACTGGAGCTCTACTCTCTCTACTAAGTTTTTTGTAGATGGATCTGTTTTGACGACCCCATAGTTTCTTCCACTATCTTTTTGGAGTTAGCCTTCCCAGCTTTGGGTTACTATAGCCACCTTTAGGAAGTGGGCAATCTACTATAGCAAGTGAAACCTCCTTGGTTGCTCAAGTTTATGCTCCCAATGGTTATACCTTTTGATTAGTTCTTATGGATAGTTGCTTATTTCTACCATCATCGTTACATAGATTGCTACCTCTCTTCAATGCCTCCTCAACTCCAAAGATTTAGATGGTAGTAGTTGGTGGTTTTCATCTGACATAAAGTAGTTTCCTTGATAGCAAATTTCTTCTTCACTGATACTACCAATGGCTTTCTGGTTTTGGAGTGCAATCGTAGAGAGTACTTTTGGTGGTAAGTGCCTATCTTTCAATGCAGCCATCAATCTCTCTCTTCTGTGATTGGTCAGGGCACTTTGTACTCTCTTCACAATTTGTTTTTTTCCCAACCTTTTTTTGCTTATTCAATTTTCTACTTTTTATTTATGTGGCTAGTTGTATATAATTTTGTTAGATTTCGCCTTTTAGCATGCTCTGTACTTGAGTAGTCAGCCTTCCTAGCTTTAGATGCATATGGAGGACCCTCGAAAGAAATAATTGGGGCTCCCTATGACTTCTTGCATTTTCAAACTGTAGCTACGTGATAATCAAAAGAACTCCGTGCACCTTCACTGTGTGGTGCTTTTGAAAGCACCCCCTATATTTAAGTACGGCCTTTGTATATGGAGAAGGTATCAACTGTAGATTGCACATCCTATTTGACAAAAGTAGCACAAAGTACTGCCCGCTGCAAGTTTATCTTCTACCTGTAAGTAGGGTACGATGTGCAACTTCAAATCTAGAGGGCCCACAATGTGAAGATATCTCCAATTTGGAAGGCATATGGGGGTGGCCTCTAAGGCTGGGTTCAGACTGCATATTGCCAACAACCTTTCTCTTAAGTGGACCAATCAAATTCAACGACTCAAAAAAGCCCATTCATACTACACATTTTTCATCGACTCATAATCCTACCTGGCATGATGAGTCAAGTCTCTTTCCTTGCGCAAGGGTTAAGCCACCCATGGGTGGAACACACCAAGCTTGACGAATGAGAGAGAGTGAAATTCTAACACACACAGCTTTTGGGGCAAAAAGTCGAGCAGGTCCTGTAATGGAAATGGCCTATGAACTTTGAGAATAGCGGAATTAAGAGAATTAGAGTGAGCATTTTTGTGAGACTACTTTGAGAACATAGAGGGAGGGGTGAACTTAATTAGTAGTAGCAACATAACCATAATACTTAATTAACTTGGCATGAACAATACTTTTGCAAGAGAGAGAGTTTAGAGAACTTGACAACAGTTGAGGACCGGATTTATGTGGAGCCTGTCCCCCCTCCAATAGGCTTTTGTATTATAGATTCTCCCATCAAGAGAGACTTGGTACAATGCAATCTTTGTGTTCCTTGTGACCTAGGTGATGCAAGGAAGATGGAAAGCTTCATGCATCACGAGCATAACATAGACTTTGTAAAAAGCATTAACTATCCTAGCCTAAATCCCAAGGCCTCAAGCACCTTCAAAGGTGGAGAGAGCTAGCGGGGAATGAGGATAGGGAAGATGAAGAAGAAACATTTATAGGAGAAGTAAATAGTTCCTCACTTATCATCACTCTTCTTGCTTAGCATACATAATAGCATAGTAATGAAGATGGAGAAGATGGCAAGCTTAAACATTGGAGCATGGCTCTTGGTTGGATTTGCATTCCATAGCCAAGAGTGTTGGTGTAGACTCTCACCTTCCCTACAAGCTTGGAGAAGGAGATGGAGCTCTTGCACTTTGCAACTCAAACAATGAGAGTGTGTATGTGTGTGTGGGCCCTTCCTTGCTTTGGTCGACCCCCTCTTCTAGCACTAGGTTACACTTGATTGGACATCCTCAAGCTTGGCCAATCACATGCTTAGTGCATATCAAGCAACAAGGGTAACCTTGGGACAAGTGTCCCCCTTTCTCCTTTGAAAGAGAGGACTTGATAAATGCATAAACAATTAATTAAATTAACTAAATTATCATTGGACCCCTTGGGAGGCCAACCAATAGGCTTTAGGCACACTATGAGGGCAACATGAAGAGCAGCTTGACAAGTGTCCTAGATGATTTCTTTGTACCAAGCTTGCCTTGTGTGAGGGTGTGTGTGTGTTCTCTCTCTAGCTCCTACAAAGAGGGCTCTCCCCCTCATGAGTAGGGATATGCTTTGACTTTTTGAACAGCTTAACCCCTCAAGCACCTTAGTCATTAAGCACCTCTAGCACCTTAGTTAACAAGCACGACAAGCACCTCAAGCACCAGTAAGCACGACAAGCACCTTAGTCAACAAGCACGACGAGTACCTCAAGCTTGGGCCGGGTTCCCACCTCAAGCACAACCCTAGCTTGCGTAAGGTCAAAGGACTTTTAACACTAACCTTTGGAGGTCTTTAATGAAGCTAACCTTAGGATGAAGCTCACCCTAAGGTCTTTAAGCTCCATTAGCTACGCTTGCTCTTTGCTTGCTCTTTGACAGACCATCTCTCATTTGGATCCCTTTACCATTGGCCACATGTTGAGATAGATCTCTAAGCACATGTCTATATTCTAATCCTTGTTTTCGTTTATTCTCCCACATTATTAATATGAGAAAATTGTTTGGGTAGGTTAGATATTGGATTTTATGACAGGTCCGCATCTTGTGTGTGAACCACTACGCGCACAAGACCTTCGCATTTTCGGGTGAAAAAGTGTAGTGGAACAGTGTGTTCCATGTTGCGCAGTCTAAATGGTCCACGGATGTTTACGATGCCCAAATCCATGTCCGGCCCTTTAAACTGAATGTCCGTTGTCCCTTTTCACACACAATATGTGGACATTTTTCAAAGAAGCACTTTTTCTTGCATCATGTCAGTATGTAAGTGGCTGTTGATTTGACACATGCGCACATGTCTGCACGCTCGGAGCTTGGGTGAGGGGGGGATGCCACCAGACAATGGCTTTGTTTGCATGCTGAATTAGCTGCTAGCTCGTGGTCATCTCTCTTGTGTGTGAAGCGCTTCAACAAATGTCCAATGAGGCAACACCTTTCTATTGGACGGTGGAGATTGTCCATCCTAAAGCGTTGCACAAAGGGTTCACACATGTGGCCAAACGCCTCCTTGTCTTCCCAAATCCATATTTTACGGATGAACCAATAGAACCATTACGGGCACATGATATGTCATAATAACTAATATCTAATTCTCCTAAATGATTTTCTCATGTTAAACTGATCATTTAATATTTGGAAGTACCAGGGGAGAAAAAGATAGATAATTAGTAAAGCTAGCAGACTGGTCACAGTAGGGGGCCCACAGTAGGGATCCAAAGGGGTACCATCTGCACAAGAGCAATGTGCAATGTGCAATGAATGGGCTCCAAAGACCTTAGGGTTCAGCCCATTAAGACTTCCAAAAGGTTAAGTTCCAAAATTTCAAAGTGTAAAGTCCAATGGTCAATTGTAAATGGAATTGGATGCTTTGTGTGTGTGCAAAAGTCCAATAACCTAGAGTACAAAAGCAAAAAAGTTTTGGGAAGATGACAAAGCTTAATAAGGACTACACACACACACACACACACACACACACACACACACACTATATACACCTAAGCTTACCCTTTCCACAAAGTAAAGGGGACACATGTCAAGCATGCAAAGAAACCCCCAATTCTTGCCTGAATCCTATTGGATGGGCACAGAGGTGGACTAATGAGAAGTTAGCTAGTGTAAACTAAAATTTTATTTTTATAAATGCTCAAAAAATAACCAATAAGAAATAGTCTCCCTAAAAGACTATTGGACAGTCAAAAGGTCCAATGATAATTAAGCAGTTCCTAAAATTGCTTAATTCCTATTGGCCAAAGGACTAAGGTCCAGTAGCAAAGCAGATAATTAAATTAATTATTTGGCATTTACAAAACGAAAAAAATGATGGACACTTGTCACAAGGCTCTTGACTGGGCCTCTCAAAGACTATTATTGGCCAAATTATTTACGGGCCAATAGGAAGCCAGCAAGAGTAAAACTCATACTCAAATACTATTGGCTAGGCTTTTCAAGGGCCAATAGAAATGCAACATGAGTAATTGGCAAGGGGGGTCAACCGAGAGGAGAGAGGGGGCTGTTTTGGAAGGGCATTATTCCACACACACTCACACAACTCATGTGTAGAGCAAGAAAATCATATCCTTCTCCAAGCTTTAATGGAAAGCTCATCTTCTTCTCCAAGTTTGAGAATGGAGGCCTACACCAACAACTCTTGGATATGGAATGCAAATCCAACCAAGAGCTAAGCTTCAATGCCATGCTTCTCTCCTCTATTATCTAATTACTAAGCTAAGCAAAGCTACAAGAGTAATTAAGTGAGGAAATACTTCTTTCTCATAAGAATACTCCTTCTTCCTCTAGATCTACTCTCATACCTCGCTAGCTCTCACCATCTTCGAAGGTGTGTGAGGTCTTGGGTCTGAGACCAACGAGTAATTGATGTTATGTGTTATCACATGTAAGTTTGGTGCATGAAGCTTCCATCTTCATAGCACCGACGAGTTTTTACCAAGGAACACAAAGAATTGTATTGTACAAAGTCTCTCTTAATGGGAGAAGTTATAATACAAATGCCTAATGGAGGGGGGACCGGTCCATGTAAATCCGGTCCTCAATAGTTGTCAATTGTTCTATTTCTCTCTCTCTTTCAAGTATTGTTATGCCAAACTAATTAGGTGTTATGCTAATGTTGTTATCTCCAACCAAGCACTCTTGTATGCTCATTAGGAATTTGCTCTTAATGAAATGCTCACTATGTTAAGTTATTTTCTGCTATTTACAAGCTTTATAGATCAGTAATTGTTACATTGGTATTAGAGCTATCGGTTTCTCTTTTCTTGCTCAAGAAGAGAGGTCCTCAAGCTTGCTACAAACGGTTGGAATTATTAATTGCATGAGGGTAAGGAGAACAGGGATTTATTATCCTTGAAGTGCGCCTGCTTTGTGCAGTTAACGGGGTATGACCGCCGAGAGCTATGGTCTTAATAATGGAGTCCCAAGGGGCTTGCCTACGGCTTAACCATTATTGAGCTATTAGAAGCTTGACAGGAACCGGTGCCGACTGGGCTATGATAAACCCTCTCTTCTATTCCTTGCAATTAATGATATTCCGAGCCACGGGTATAGATGCTTGAGTGCTTATCTTTGAAAGTAAAGAGGAGTAGCAACTAGGGCTTGAAGTGCCAAAGTACAAGTAAAAAATTTACACCTAAAACTTAGTTATAATGGCTGACAATAGTAGAGAAAGTGAAATTAATGTTGATGGCTTTGATTTTGCTAATGGTCAAGCTACTAATGATGCCCCTATGCTTGTGAACTATCTTGTTACTAGGCTTCAACAAGCCATGGGCAACCCATCCCTCCAAGGTGAAGTACAACAGCAATTACGCATCCACGGGATTCTCCAATCTCCTCACCTAGAAGAGGGAGTGCCTATGAAAGCTCCTAGTGAGATTTCTAAAAGAGGGCTCTCTACGGTGAGAGAAGAGGAGGACCCATACGAAGGACCCAAAAGCTTACAAGTTGATGGGGCAACTCCCTCACCAAGGAGAGCCCAAATCTCAACGGTAGAGCCCCCACCGAAAGAACGAGAAAGAAGTGAATCTCCCGCCACCTCGGCGGAGATGGCACCACGAAGAAGGCGGGCAAAATGCTCTCCACCACCCCCTAAACGGAGAAGACCATCGGATAGTCCTTCTCACCGTAATTCAAAGAAGGAAGTATGAGAAGAAAAAGGCGAGAAAGAGGTCACCCTCTTCTCCATCTTCATCATCCTCCTCCTCTTCTGAAGGAAGTGATGGTGCGGCTCCCAAAGAATTCAAAAGGAGAGGCCATAGGAAATCCTATGCCGCTTGGAAGAGGTCGTCCAAGCTCAAACAGTTCAAGGAGGGAGGAAAGAGTATCTCTTTTCTTACCTACGATGGCACCTTTGGTGCTACGGACAAAGTCTTGGCCTTTATTCAACAATTTGATGCGGCATTTGGAGATGAGGGCTTCACGGAGTCCTCTAAGATACGTCATGTAGCCATGCATCTCCAAAAGTCTGCCAGGAAATGGTGGTCTAGCCTACGAGCAAATGGTGAAGCTCCACGAACATGAAAAGCTTTAAGAGCTTCCATTATGAAGCAGTTTTGGCTAGAGATGCCAAAGACAAAGTGCTCACCGAATGGCGAAGCTTGAAGCTCTCTCCCTATGAATCTATTCACAAATACGTAGACAAGTTTTGGGATTTACATCTCAAAGCCACTGTCTACAAAAAGATAGATTTTGGAGAGCAAAAACAACAATTTTGTGCGGGTTTATCTGAAGATATGGCGGAGTATGCCAACTCCCAAAGGCCTCGCACTATTTCAGCGGTCATACACCATACTATGGTGGCTTCACGAATCCACTTCCAACAAGGGGCTGAGAAAAATCTTAAACCCATGGAAAGCAAAGACTGTAATGAGCCTAAGGGGAAGGACCATGTCTAAAAGTTTCCCAAGGACAACTTCAACAACAACAAAGCTAAGGAGAAGGGAGTCTACAAAGGCAAAAATAAACTCTCTCCTAAAGAGCTAGAGCGTTATCGCAAGGATAACCGTTGTTTCAAATGTGGGGAGCAAGGGCATGCTTATCGTGCTTGCCCACAGAAGAACACACACAATGAACCTCCTAGAGCTTCCATAATTGAAGTTAAAGAAGAAGATGCTCATCACAAAGGATCTCCTCTATGCCATGCTTGGGGGAAGGTGAGAGAACATGATGCTTTCATTCTCTTCGACAATGGCTCTACTCACAATTTCATATCCATGGAGTTGGCCACTAAGCTAGGCATCCAAGCCTTTGAGATGGGAAATCCCCTACCAGCCGATAATGCTTTCAAGGGAGAAGAAGTCCCAGTTACTCCCTTGATTGGGAAATTGAGGCTTCATGTCCAAAGTTATGTGGACAAAGAGGATTTCTTCATCTCTCCCCTTAAGCATGAGGATGTAATCCTAGGGGCACCATGGTTTGATCGCATGGCGGCCAACATCAAGTTTCCTGAAAGGCAAATTTACTTTAAATAAAGGGACAAAGACATGTACATATATGCTAATGAGTCAGGTAACACTATACCTCTTGTACATAAGCAAGCTTTTGATAAGTCAATAAAGAGCTCTATTTCCGTGTACATGATATTTGTAAAAGACTCTCAAAATGAACCTAATGTTCTGTCAAATAAAAATAAAGGGAATAAAAAAGAATTAGGGTTATCTAATTTCCTTAATGAATTCCAAGATGTTTTTATTGACGACATTCTTAATGAATTGCCTCCAAAACGAGGGGATGATGACCATGCAATCGAGCTTCTTCCAGGAAGCTCACCGCCTAATAAACCTCCTCAACGAGTTTCTCAAGCTCAACAAAAGGAAATTATGCGGCAAGTGCATGAGTTGGTTGAGAAAGGAATGGTTAGGCCTAGTTCATCTCCATTTTGTTCACCAGTTTTATTAGTGCAAAAGAAAGATGGCACATATCGTATGTGTGTCGACTCTACAGAGCACTAAATAGGATCACTATCAAAAATAGGTTTCCCGTTCCGCGCGTAGAAGACCTATTTGATAAGCTACAAGGATCGACCTACTTCAGTAGGATTGACCTAAAAAGTGGCTATCACCAAATAAGGATTGTTGATCAAGACATTGTAAAGACCGCATATCGCACTACGTTTGGTCTCTACGAATTCATTGTCATGCCTTTTGGCTTGACCAATGGACCAGCTACATTCAACCGCATGATGGAGAATCTCTTTAGGCCTCACCGCAGTTACACTGGAGTGTTCTTTGATGATATAATCATCTACTCCAATTCCTTGGACGAACACAAACAACACCTCCAGGTAATTTTTCAAGTTTTGCGAGAGAATAAGCTTTACATAAATAAAAAGAAAAGTGAATTTTTCTTACAAGAGATTCAGTATTTAGGTCATATTATCTCTAAAGATGGCATCCAAATGGATCCATCAAAGTTAGAAGTAATAAAAGCATGGCCTAACCCAAAGAATTTTCATGAATTAAGAAGCTTTATAGGTATGTGTGCATACTATAGACGCTTCATAGAAAAATTCTCACTCATAGCAGGACCATTGCATGACCTAACAAAAAAGAACGTTAAGTATGCATGGACTACCAAAGAGAACACTGCTTTTGAAAAGCTTAAAGAGAAGCTTATCTCTCAACCTATGCTTACACTACCGGATCTCTCAAAGCCATTTGAGGTCCAATGTGACGCTTGTGGTGATTGCCTTGGAGCCGTGCTTCTCCAAGAAGGGCACGCCATAGCATATGAAAGTCGAAGGCTTGACCCAGTTGAGCAAGCTCTAGGCATATATGAAAAGGAACTCCTTGCAGTTCTACATGCCTTAGACACGTGGAAGCACTACTTATTGGGGACTCCTTTCATTCTGCGGACGGATCACCAAAGCCTCAAGTACTTCATGACGCAAACCAAGCTCTCCGACAAACAAATGAGGTGGGCAAAATTTCCTTTCGCAATTTCATTTTCATATTGCTCACATTGCTGGCAAGCATAATCAAGTAGCCGATGCACTCTCAAGACGTCCGAGAGTGAATGCGGTTTCCATAGCAACTACAATGATCTATCTTCTATGATAGATGAGTACGCTATCGATTCCGATTTTAAAGATGTGATGTCAGCCCTTGCACTAGGGAAGAAAGAGGAACCATTTACCTTACAAGATGGTCATCTTCTCTATGGTAATAGGCTATGTGTTACCAACTCACTACGTGAGAAAGTAATGTATGAATCTCATGCTCCTCCATATGCGGGGCATAGAGGGATTCAAGCTACCCTAAGAGGGATAGAAATGTACTTCTATTGGCCTACCATGAAAGCGAACATACAAGAGTATGTTTCAAAATGTGTGGTTTGCCAAAAGACAAAGTTTGATAGAGGGAAGCAACCTGGTTTGCTTCAACCTTTGCCAATCCCTAATTCACCCTGGGAGAGCATATCCATGGATTTTATCTTTGGATTGCCTAAGTCTATCCATGGGAATACGGGATATATGGACAATAGTAGATAGGTTCAGCAAACAAGCGCATTTCATACCTGTCAAAAAGACTATTAAGGCCCATCAAATGGCAACCCTCTTTATATCACAAATCTTTAAGTACCACGGCTTGCCAATGTCAATAGTGTCGGATAGAGATCCTAGAATGACCAGCAATTTCTGGAAGGGTCTCTTTGAGAATTTAGATACAAGGCTAAATTTCTCTTCGGCCTATCACCCGCAAACGGATGGTCAAAGTGAGATAGCTAACCTAACAATTCTTGATCTACTCAAAGCTTATGTCACTGAAGTAGATCAAAGATCCCAATGGGAGAAGTACTTACCTTTAGTGGAGTATGCTTACAATAACACAGTACATACATCCATGGGAAAAGCACCTTTTGAGGTAATTGAGGGAATATAAAAAAGTCCCCTGCTACTTAAGGTACATCGAAAGATCTTCGCGGCAGATGAATATAGCCGCGACCTACAAGAATCTTTCCAAAAGATTAAAGATGCTATATCCATCTCACAGCAAAGGCAAAAGGCTGCTGCTAACAAGCACAGAAGAGCCCTGAACTTTAAAGAAAATGATTGGGTCTTGCTTAAATTTCCCAAGGCTCGATTAAGGCACACGACGGGCAAAAATCCTACGGGACACCAAAAATACTATGCTAAACTAGCAAAAAGGTACTATGGCCCCTTTCAGATTCTTAAGCCAATCAATGAGACGGCTTATCAACTCAAGTTGCCCAACCACTGGCTCATTCACAATGCTTTTCATGTGAGCATGTTAAAGCCTTACCAAGGAGAGCCACCCCAAGAAGCAACCATAGAAGACCCACCAGAGATTGAAGACCAAGAAGAGGTACTGCAGCCAGAGTCCATTCTTCGACATGAAGACAAGGTATTGAGAGGTGGTAAGATTATCCGACGGTATCTTATTAAGTTTAAGAATTATCCTTTTGAAGATGCTAGATGGATGCAAGGCATACAATTAAAGGATAACCTAAACCTTGTCAATGCTTACAATGATTCCCTAGAGTAAGCAAATGTAAATATGTTTTAAATGATCAATGTTTTTGTCTTATATGACTCTTTTTTTCTTTATTGTGCACAAATGTTAAGAAGTATGCATGCTTAGGATCAAGTTTGCGGAGACGACGTCTCCCAAACACCAAGTAGAGCTTGTCACTCTACTATGGAAGATTGATAGGACTAATGTGCAGACATGCTTGCGGCAGCTTCGGCTCTCAAGCGCCAAATGGATTAGTGATCCATTGTGGAACGGTGTCGTAGGGTAAAATAGGGATCCTATACCTGCTAAGAAAAGGACTAATGACTATGCTTTATCATCTCTACCTCATAGTCGAGGACGACTATGATTTCAAGAGAGAGGTAATGTCATAATAACTAATATCTAATTCTCCTAAATGATTTTCTCATGTTAAACCGATCATTTAATATGGGGAAGTACCAGGGGAGAAAAAGCTAGATTATTAGTAAAGCTAGCAGACTGGTCACAGTAGGGGGCCCACAGTAGGGATCCAAAGGGGTACCATCTACACAAGAGCAATGTGCAATGTGCAATGAATGGGCTCCAAAGACCTTAGGGTTCGGCCCATTAGGACTTCGAAAAGGTTAAGTTCCAAAATTTCAAAGTGTAAAGTCCAATGGTCAATTGTAAATGGAATTGGATGCTTTGTGTGTATGCAAAAGTCCAATAACCTAAAGTACAAAAGCAAAAAAGTTTTGGGAAGATGACAAAGCTTAATAAGGACTAGACACACACACACACACACACACACTATATACACCTAAGCTTACCCTTTCCACAAAGTAAAGGGGACACATGTCAAGCATGCAAAGAAACCCCCAATTCTTGCCTGAATCCTATTGGATGGGCACAGAGGTGGACTAATGAGAAGTTAGCTAGTGTAAACTAAAATTTTATTTTTATAAATGCTCAAAAAATAACCAATAAGAAATAGTCTCCCTAAAAGACTATTGGACAGTCAAAAGGTCCAATGATAATTAAGCAGTTCCTAAAATTGCTTAATTCCTATTGGCCAAAGGACTAAAAGGTCCAATAGCAAAGCAGATAATTAAATTAATTATTTGGCATTTACAAAATGAAAAAAAGGATGGACACTTGTCACAAGGCTCTTGACTGGGCCTCTCAAAGGCTATTGGCCAAATTATTTACGGGCCAATAGGAAGCCAGCAAGAGTAAAACTCATACTCAAATACTATTGGCTAGGCTTTTAAAGGGCCAATAGGAATGCAACATGAGTAATTGGCAAGGGGGGTCAACCAAGAGGAGAGAGGGGGCTGTTTTGGAAGGGCATTATTCCACACACACTCACACAACTCATGTGTAGAGCAAGAAAATCATCTCCTTCTCCAAGCTTTAATGGAAAGCTCATCTTCTTCTCCAAGTTTGAGAATGGAGGCCTACACCAACAACTGTTGGATATGGAATGCAAATCCAACCAAGAGCTAAGCTTCAATGCCATGCTTCTCTCCTCTATTATCTAATTACTAAGCTAAGCAAAGCTACAAAAGTAATTAAGTGAGGAAATACTTCTTTCTCGTAAGAATACTCCTTCTTCCTCTAGATCTACTCTCATACCTCGCGAGCTCTCACCATCTTCGAAGGTGTGTGAGGTTTTGGGTCTGAGATCAACGAGTAATTGATGTTATATGTTATCACATGTAGGTTTGGTGCATGAAGCTTCCATCTTCATAGCACCGACGAGTTTTTACCAAAGAACACAAAGAATTGTATTGTACAAAGTCTCTCTTAATGGGAGAAGTTATAATACAAATGCCTAATGGAGAGGGGACCGGTCCATGTAAATCCGGTCCTCAATAGTTGTCAATTGTTCTATTTCTCTCTCTCTTTCAAGTATTGTTATGCCAAACTAATTAGGTGTTATGCTAATGTTGTTATCTCCAACCAAGCACTCTTGTATGCTCATTAGGAATTTGCTCTTAATGAAATGCTCACTATGTTAAGTTATTTTCCACTATTTACAAGCTTTATAGACCAGTAATTGTTACATGATAATAAAGAAAGCAACAATTTTTGCGCAAAGTCAGGTCTCAAATTCCTGGAATATTTGCAGAAGAGAAGCCAACTGTGTGTGTTGCCCTGGAATCTTGATGCCACGTCAGCACCCTTATGGCGTGGTATCACGAGGCTCAGTTATCCAGTAACTTGTAACTGACCCTCACCAAATGTAACTGTGCCAAAATAGGCATAGTAGCAAATTTGCAAGCATAGGAGAACTGAGACGACACAGTTACATACGCGTGACTACAATGGAAGCTCAATTCTCCGTCCAAATAACTGATAACTGAGCCTCATGCGACCATTGCCTTACATGGAGACTAGAGTTTGGAAGCCATAAAAAGTCCTCGTGTTGAAGTTGGAACAATAATAAGAGCTCATTCGCACGATCGTAGTTGCAACGTTTTGCACTCGTCAGCAAGCGTTTATTCTCTTTTGAAAAGGATGCCTTCGTGTGTCCACTCTGCCAATTTCGACAGATTTGGAAAAACGATGTCCCCCTCTCTACTCTCTTTTATGTTTTTGTTTTGTTTTAGGAGTTGGGTAGGGCACGCATAGCCGCTCTCCTCATACACCAGAAAAGTGCACAAGAAGAACGACAAGGACTATGCACCCAGAATCCTAAGGCAGACGCTTTTGTCACTAGTTTCCTCTCTGGACTCTCTCTCATGCGTTGTACAGAAACGACGAATACCTGTAGAGGCCTTTACTCGCAGCGGCCAAGATTGCTCCGCTCACCCAAAACGCTGCTCTTGCAGCGTGCGAATGCGCCCTAAGCCGATGTGGCAGCTGGTATAGTTTCCCATGCAATGTGATGTGTGTGTGAGAGAGAGAGAGAGAGAGAGAGAGGTGATGTTGAGAGGAGTCAGCTCACTTGCCTCTTCCGTCCGTGTGTGAAGAGGAGAGGACTCAGAGGAGAGAGGGAACTCGGGCTCTTTCTTTTCGACTGGCCAGCGGCGCAGAGCGTGCCAAAGCAATCACCATTTCGCCTCCACTCTCCAGATTACAGACCCAGATCTGAAATGGGCTCCTCCTCTCTGGGCTTTTTTGCAAGGTACGGAAACCCACCCAAAACTCAAGCCCCACCACTCACATCATTGTGCCTCTGCCTGTTCTCAAGTGTTCTTCACAGAGCTTGGTCGCGCATTTTCTGGTTCCCTTCTCTGTGTGTGTGTGTGTCTGAGAGAGAGAGAGAGAGAGAGAGAGATGCACATTTTGGCTATTTATGTGTTTCTTTCTCCAAAGTCCTGTTTCTCAATCTTCCCTTCCATTTTCTATTGATAATTGCCTGCTTCATCGAGAGAGAGACAGAGAGAGAGAGAGAGAGAGAGAGAGAGAGAGAGAGAGACTACCACCTTTTATGTGTGTGTGCACGATGTCCTGGTTCAGGTAGTGCTCTGGTTGCACAAGCAGCACAACACTCGCAAGTAGAGAGAGAGAGAGAGAGAGAGAGAGAGAGAGAGAGTCCTTCAGCCTTTTTAAATCACACCTTGCCTTTCTTTTCTTCAAAGTACAGGGGTGGTTGTGGAAAGGGCGGCTTCGGTTGAAACCTGCTCTGTTTCTTGTGATTTCTTTAACAGGAAGTGGGAAAGAAGTGGGCTGGCTCCAAATGTTAATCGCTGCATTGTGGGCGGTCCTTAAGCTCAAACATCACACTTTCCCTGCCCCTAAACAGGGCTTTCTAGGCTCATGAGGACCTTCTAACCCATGTTAGGTAACTCTCTGCACGCACCCTTGCTTCCCACGCTTGCATTGTGTTTTGGATGGCCTCTTTCTCTGTTCCTCACCCATACATGGTAAAATGCAGGTCTTCATTCACCTCCATCATTTGTTTTTCTGCTGTTTGTTTGGTTGATTCGTGGCAATTTCAGCTTGTACTTTTCGTGCTTGGGTTGGTTCGTGTGTGTGTGTGTGTGTGTGTGTGTGTGTGTGGGGGGGGGGGGGGGGGGGGGGGTGCGTGCGTGTATTGAAGGTGGATTTGCTTGGCTTGGAGAATGAATGAAGGTGTGTTGGTATATCAAAGCTTTTACAACCCTCTGTTGTTTTCCTCCTTTTCAGTGGTGGAGGAAGCCTTTCAAACCCATCCCACAATGTCATTGTGGATGGCATGAAGAAACTGCTTTGTGTCTACGCCTGGCTCTCTTTCTCTCGCTGATGCACTTGAGGTTACTCCTTTGTTCTAGATCAGCAGGATAGCTTAGATATCACGGTTATCGGCCATAGTTACCTATTTCAACAACTCAATCAAGTTCTGCAGAAATGGAGGTTTTGTCTCCCTTTGAAGGCCTGGATGAAGGAGATTGGATCAGCAGCCCAAGGATTTCTTTTTCTCAGGATTTTCCATTTCCGGGGAGATGCTCTCCAAAAATGCAGTTTATGGATTCGCCAGAGGAGGAATTCTCGTTCATGTTTCGAAGCGCAGAAAATGTAGATCTGCCTTCAGATGACTCAATGCTCTCAGCAGATGAGCTTTTTTTCAATGGGAGGCTACGCCCTTTGCAAGAAGATGCAAACCTTCATGTTGGTAATGGTTATCTTGATGTGAGTGGGGGTTTGGAAAGGAGGATAGAGGAGAGCCCTCGATGCTTTTCTATGACAATAGAGAGTTGTCGAGGAGAGGTGCGGGGTGGCAGGGCGTTCATGAGCTTGAATAATTCGCGTTGCTCGTCACCATCCAGAACAATGTCAATGCCACACACTACTCCTACATCCCCTGAATTCTCATCGCGCCTGCCATTATCATCGGCATCATCATCAGAGGTGACATCATCATCAGTGCCATCAGATTGGATGATGCCAACATCACTGACTTCCTTAGAGATGTCATCATCTGTGATGTCATCAGCGTTGTCATCATCAACTTCGATTTCTTCATCCAAGTACTCCAGCAAGCTCAAGGAATTTTTCAAGCTTAAAAAGGGAAACATAAGCAAAGATGCGGCAATACCATCCTTGCCATTTACATCTATGTCTGCAGAGATTTCAAGGGAATCCGTGCAGGCCTCAGGTTCAGCTAGTTGCAGGCAACCTTCAAAGTCATTTTGGCCTTTCTCAAGAAGCAACTCTGCAGGTGAGAGCAAGACCAGCCCAGCCGTGTCGCCACTTCCAAGACGAAGTAACTCCGCAGGAGAAGGCAAGACGACCAGCTCTTCTCTTCTACCTATGAATAGCCCTCCCTCAAAGCAGTGCACTCATAGAAATGCTCCTGCTGTGGCCAGTATGAAGGGCTTGCCGGCTTCTGCAGATAGTATGAATGCGTTGTCCAAAAAGGGTTTGCCTCCTCTCCCAAATTCTAATGCAAGAAAAGCTAACTCCTTTTTCGTTCCTGTGCGTTGCGGGAGAGATTCGGTGGCGTTGTCTTCGCAATCTATACCAGTGCAAGCATGCACTTCTTCAAACAGAAGCGTAGAGTGCGGTACTAGTACAATTGCCAATGATGAGCCTTCTTTTATGTCTCCATGTAGTGCACCAGATTGCACAAGTGAGAGCTCTATGCTTTCTGATGAGAGGAAGCCAAATGGTGATATTCAACTTGTGGTTGACGTGAGCTCGTTGGCTCGAAAGGGAAGAAGTAGTACCACAGCTAGCCCTGGCAGGCCAGTGAGGAGAGGCGTGCACAGCAATGCAGCCCGAAATTTTGCAAGAGGCAGCCCAGGAAGGCGAGGTGTTTGGAACAGTCCTGGCCGAGGCAATGGAGGAAGGGTAAGCGTTAGGAATCTGGACAGAGGTAGCATCCCCTCAAAAGGCCATGTGAGGCCAAAGGACATGTTAAACAGAGATGGAGCATCTGTAAGGATCTCACCCGTGCTGAACGTGGCTGTTCCCTCTCTAAGAGGAACCAAAGCTTCATCAAAGTCCACAATTTTCAGTTTAGGTAATCTCTTCTCGAAAAAGGAAAGGGTTACGTCTTTGCGGACGTACAACGTGCTGCCTCCTGCAGATAGCCAAAACGGATTGTGAGACATATGCTACTTCACTTTGGAGGCAAAGCAATAGCATGAATTCAACACAATGCTAGCTTCCCTGGAAGGATAGTTAAGGAGCTTGTGCCTGCAGGGTTACGGCTAATTCTGCAAAGCAAATAGCTTGGCACAACTTCTGTTTAGCCTGTATACCATCTAATTTCTCATGTTTGTGAGTGAAATTGGTTTTCTCTGAAGGGAGATTATCTTGGAAAGCACATTATTGTGGGGCTGAACAGATGTGGAAGGGGTAATGGTGGCTGGTGAGGTACAAGACTTTCTCACTCCAAGGCATGTTCTTACACATAATTGTGGCTGTGACATACAGAAGAGAAGACAGCTTTTGTTTGTATGGCATGTATATTGTCCGACAGGTTTTTATGTTTGTGTATCTAGAAGGAACTTTTCTTAAAGATCTCATGGTATAGCTCTCCTTGACAAGGATGGAGCTGGAATTATCAATGTTGGTTCTCTTGCTAAGAAAGGGGCCCCTATATGTCTCTTACTGTGGAATCCAAGTTTGTTGCTTTTGCCATATGTGGCCCTTAGCTGTTGGTGTTTTCACTCTCCGACTTTGTCATTTTCGTGCTTTTTTGGCATTGGAACAATAACCACATGGGTTCAATTATATGCTTTGCTAGTACACGGGTCTACCCTCCTTTCTAATGCTGATTTTTATTAGTGAATTGTATAATTACATTATGAGTCTAATTTTGCCTTACGAGATAACGAGGCGTGGCCTTGTATTGAGATAGAAATTATTGCTGCAACGATAGGCTTGCTTGATAAAATACACCTAAGCCTTATTCTGCACATGGAGGGATTTAACCAGACAGACCTCTCTTATCAATCCATTCTTAAAATATGACGATTGGGTGTTTTGCATCATTTGAGTGTGTGCCAATCTGCGACACGATCTGCCATATCTGCATTTACATGACATCTATTTCACCATTTTTGTAGATTTTTGTGCATGAGATCCACATTGTAATGTCAACGGGTGCTAGCTCAGTTGGTAGAGTCTTAGCCTATGTGCCTAAGGTCATGGGTTCAATACCCCCTTGGCAACTTGAAGACAAGTTCTAAGTCCTTACGGATTGTTCCCATATGTTGGTGTGTGACGGGATGCCTCTCTCCCTACTTGTGAGGCTGTTGTAAATAGGGTGTGTGCTTGTGTTTCCAAGTTCTTGTACTCAAAAAAAAAATGTAACCTTTTTTTTTCCACCATCAACGTGGGGAAGGAAGTAGGGAGCACTTTCTACATATATGTGTATTTACATCTGGACTTGGTATACACACCGCACCCAAAAGGGGCCACATCCATCGATGACAGCCTGCAGCCTGTGGGTCTTGAACCTTCTACCTTGGAGTTACATCTCCTAAGCTCTTTGGGCTCGTAAGTTTACCATTGTTTGATTGATTGGTTAGATAGATTGAATGCATGTAAGAGACCCAACTTTGCTTTACCAGGAGATTTTGAGACGAGAGAAGGAAATTCCAATTTCCATTGTCCATGTGGTTAAAGGCTTAACCCATATACAAAACCATAAGGCTTAGAGCACGTCCGCACGCAGGGATGCTACCCCCGTCCTCTGCACTCCAGCCTAACTTCGCTGCCAATGCTGCCGCTGCCTAGCTGAGTGTTTGCACGTGTTGGGATTGCGCCACGTGGCAAGCCCACTCACTGTCTGCAGCCAGTTCAAAGTTGGAATTGCTGAGTGGTGACCATTGCCCACGGTCCTCTTCAATGTGAACTCTATGGGAAGGTAGTGCAAAGCCAATTAGCGAGGACTTCATCATATTTTGTACAGCATGTGCGATCGCTACTCACCATGGGTTGGCTAGGGTCAAATCCAACCCGTGCGAATCCGCTCTTATTATTAAGGCTATGGTCACATGAGGCTTAGTTATTAGTTATTTGAACTTATAATTAATCCTCATTTAAAAAAAAAACAAATGGAAGGTGTGAATATATTAGATGAGTAACAAAGAGATTACATCTGTGTGCTCAAGGAGAGAGCATAGGATTACAAAACAAAATTTCCTACATTTAGGCCATTCTGACTGGTCTAGTTCTGATTTGAGATACTAGTTCTCTGGATTGATTCCAGTGGTCTTCCAACATTTTGATATCCTCCTTGAGTTCTTCTTCCAGTAGATCCCTGATATAGCGATCTTCCCCTTCTACACCAACCGCTTGGGAGAGATTCCCGGCCAAGTCCAGCATCTTAACCTTTTTCCTGTATGTAACATGTTCAACGTTGAGATGTTGAGCTTCTCCACCTGCAAGGATATTTGGTCACACGGCAAAGGGAGTATAACTATGCCCACCCTTTGTAACTATGCCCATTTTGGCATAGTTGTGAAGTTCAAAGCATAGTTGGAACTTGGGAGGTTGAATGAATACCTAATTTTTTATTAGGGCATGGTCACGCAAGGCTTAGTTTTACATAAGCCTCGACCAGTTTTGACCATGACAAGTACGGATCCTTAGAGGTTGATGGGTAGCAATGGATAGAGAGAGAGAGAGAGAGAGAGAGAGAGAGGTTGATGGGCAACATCAGGAGAGAGAACGGGAGCAGTGACCAACAGCTAACCGGGATAGTTTTGAAACTATGCCTGTTTGGGCATATTTACATAACTGAGCCGGTGAAAACCTCCAAAAGGCGGCTTCGTCGGAGAGCTGATCGAGCCGTGTTCCTCAAATCTAAGCTTCGCGTGACCATAGCCTGAGTCTCTAGCGACCAGTCTCATACAAGTTAGCAGAATATGTCAGAAAATCATTGAGGTATTGGTGGGCATAATTATAAAATTCCTTACAAATGATTAAAGCCCACTTGCGACAAAACGACTTCCAAAAGTTTTTCGCAATGATGAGCTTTTTAGCTTTGTCAGCAGGAGGCAGAGGCTTCTTTGACCGTCCATCTGCTTCCTATTTTCTAAACCAATAAAGGGTGCATTTAATGTGCTGCTGCCATGTCCATTTTGACCCTTTCTTTTTAGCGCAAAGTTCAAAGTTCAAACTTGACTTTTCAAGTTCGAACTTTGCTAAAAGATTATCATTGCCTTCATCTTTTTTATGGCCGAATTTTTTTTTTTTGTCACCTGACACCATTGAAAAACCAAGGGAAAATTACCAAAATACCTCTCTAATTTGTAGAAATTCCCAAAATACCCTTCAAATTCCAAAAATTTCCAAGTATCTTTTGGTTGTTCAAAATTTTCTAATCTTTACTCCCTTTTGACAATTGAGATCCGTTTTTGAGTGCTTAGAGTTGAGTCGCACTGAGTGTCAGCAGGGGCAGTGGGTGTGAGGGATGCATCCACCATGAATCAGGTCACACCCAAGGGTAAGAGATTGAACGTGCTGTTTTCACTGAGAAGAATTAGCTCAGCTAACGCTTTTTCATTGGCGAAGTACCTACAAGAATCAAGGAGGTAACAGATCCAACAAAAAAATAGCGTAGCCCCTTGCTTTTTCGTCGTGCTAGTAGAACTACTGCAGGGTTTCGACATTTCAAGAGAAGAACTCGGATTTTCTATTTGTGGCAAACTCCCCACTCGTCTGAGGTGCGACATAGCTCTTAACATGTAATTTGTCGTAAATTACCTCACAAAAAAGGCAACTAAGTCTAAAAATAATGAAGCAATTTATCTCCAAAGTTTACATAACCAACTCAATTTCTAGTTTTAGCGTCTAGTAGTGATAGACAATCACTCCTCTTATGAAAAGCTACAAATTTTTTTTAATCTCTGGAGAGATTTACTCTCACAATTGGGGGTATTTTGGAAAATTTGAGAGGTATTTTGGAAATTTACACAAATAAAAGGAGTATTTGGGCAATTTTCCCAATAACTAAAAACTTGTATCAAAATCCACTTGCTCCCAGTTTTTGGGCAGACCAAATATTGAGCTTGCTCGTGTGCACCTATTAAGCAGCCCTGCTCAATGCTGCCCCATTTCCCAAATTCCCGATGGCTAGCATGAGCCACTGATAGATACCATCATTAAAATTGGATAAGGTTGGACTGTCATAAAATCTAATATCTAATATCTAACCATGTTGGCGCATACGCCGCGACGGACGTCAACACAGCGAGAACTCACCTAACAAAATTTGTCAGGTAAGGACGAAGCTCGATCTGAAGGCGCGTGGAAGCAAAAGTAGGGTGTCAACCTACACTCGACCGACTCTCGACTAATTCCTACAGAGGTCTCTACCCAATGTCTAAGCTACAGCCTTCAGGAGTGCATAAGAGGAGATTTCCTACAACGCTTTCAAGAGCCGAATACCCATCAAACGTTCTCGAAACGCCACAGAACTTGAAGGAGACCCTACTAACACCAATAGGTCGTTCTCCCTAAGGTCTATGAACCAAAATCCCAACCCTAAACACCTAGTGTAAAATCACGTAGGATGTCTGATCGAAATTTACAGATCATCGTTTTCGAAAACTAAAGTGCATAATGTGTAGCTCTATTCAATGCGAATGCGTGGATATGTTGAAATGCGAAAACGGATAACGTATGCTCACCGTCACCAGATGAAGCTCGTAGGTCGAGCTCGCAAAACCAGACCGTACACCCGCAATGTAGGTATCGACGCATAGCTCCCGTCGGAGGCAACACGCTGCACTTCTCCGCACTCGATTTCGACCACCTGTGCGTGCGTAGCATCAAGATGAAACTCTCACTCTCTCTCGTACACAGTACACTCACTCACAGAGAGCTTTTTTAAAATGACAAAGGTTTTTCTCATTAAGGTCAAAAGTGGTATAAATACCTTACAAGCAGTATATAGAGATTTATTGTACAAGTACAGTGGTTGTATGTACGCTTGATTGTGGACACTCGTTGAGTGTAGAAAGAGTTACAAGAACCACGATAGCAGGTTCAACAGATTTGCAGGTTTTTGCAGATTGCAGCGATTTTGTCTTAGTGCTTCAAGATGTCTGACGGTTTCAATCAGATTGTTACTGAGAAGCTTGAGAAAAATAACTACCCTGCATGGAAGTTCAGAATAACAAATTTCCTAAAAGGAAAAGGTTATTGGGACTATGTAGAAGGAGACAATGAAAAGGAACCAGAGATTCCCGAGGCAAATGCTACAGCAGAACAAAGGAAAGCTTTGAGGGACTGGCAACAAGGCCAGAGCAAAGTGATGTATTGGCTTTCTATGAGCATCACAGATGGCATGATGGGCTATCTACAGGATGCTGAAACCCCCGCCATTGCATGGAAAAACTTAGGCAGAGTGTTCGAGGTGAACACCAAGGCCAGGAAGCTTCAACTAAAGTCGGAGCTAAATCAGGTTAAGAGGAACAACCTCTCCATCAATGATTATGCTTTGAAGATCAAGAGTATCATTGAGGCTCTTGGATCTATTAAAGTCTCAGTGGAAGACGATGACATTGTCCGTGCATGCTTGGATGGTCTAGGAGATGAGTATGTACATTTTAGGTCTTCCATGAATACAAGAGACGACATCCCCGTGTTCCAAGATTTGATTTCTATGCTTATTCTTGAGGAGAAGAACCTTGACACATCTTCTTCTCATGGCAGAAATAATTCTGAACAGGCCTTCAATTCTAACTCCAACAGAGGTAGAGGTAGAGGTCGTGGTCGAGGCCCAAGGGGTTGCAGGGGCCAATTTCTGGAAGGTCAATCAAATCCAAACAATACAAGTGGCAGGGGAAACCAGTCTCAAGGCAGGGGGAGTCAAAGAGGTCATGGTGCAGGATCAAGTAGGCAGCAACATACTCCAGATAGTAGAGAATGTTGGACTTGTGGTGAAAGAGGTCACATGTCACGTGACTGTCCAAAGGGAAAAGCAAGTAGAAAGAGAGAACAGGGCAACTATGCATCTACTAGCAGAGATGCAGATGACAGCAAAAACGAGCGCATGTTTGTTATGCAACATGTAATGAATACAATGACTGCAGAGAATTCCACCCAAGATGATGTTTGGTATGTGGATTCAGGTGCCTCTAATCACATGACGTCTCGTGGAGAGTGGTTTAGAGATATGCGCAAACCAGATGTGTCAGGCTATGTGCAGACAGGAGATGACACAGCTCACCCCATTGCTCATGTAGGGGACATACCTCTAAATACGAAGAGTGGGAAATCAAAGTACTTAGCAGATGTACTTCATGTCCCAAACATTACAAAGAATCTTGTTTTTGTTGGACAAATGGTTGAGCAGGGTTTGCAGGTTCGCTTCAATCCAAATGGCTGTTATGTAGAAGATTTCCAGAATGGCTGTAAGCTGATCACAGAGGGCAAATGTGTGGGCAGAATGTTTACGCTGAATGTAGACATGCCTGAGGTAAAAGCTGCATTATTTACACAGGGCATAGGTGTTGTGGCTGATGTTGACATTTGGCACAAACGCATTGGCCATGTCAATGAGCAAAGATTGCGCAGCATGCAATCAAAACAGATTGTAAAAGGTTTGCCCAAATTCAAGGTGGATGGTATGCATAAAGTGTGTGCAGCATGCCAGTTTGGAAAACAGTCAAAGGGCTCATTTCCACATGAGCGCAATGTATGTAAAAGGCCACTTGAGGTGGTGCACACAGATGTTTGGGGTCCAACCGATACTGCAAGTATACATGGTTGCAGGTATTATGTCTCTTTCATTGATGACCATACAAGGAAAGTATGGGTCTACTTCATGCGTAACAAAAGTGAAGTGTTTGGTCACTTTCAAGACTTCAAAGTCATGATTGAGAAGGAGACAGATATGCAAATCAAGACATTGAGGTCAGATGGAGGGGGAGAGTACTTCTCTAATGATTTTTCAGATTTTCTGCGAATGCATGGTATACACAGGCAGTTTACATGCAGATATACTCCACAGCAGAATGGGGTCGCAGAAAGGAAAAATAGGCACATTGCAGAGCTTGCACGTGCATTGATGAATGAGAAGAACATGCCTCATAATTTCTGGGCTGAAGCTGTAAATACAGCTGTGTACATTATGAACAGGACACCTACAGCTACCGTGCATGATGTAACACCTGAGGAAAAGTTTACAGGTACAAAGCCTGATTTGGCACACTTGAAAGTGTTTGGCTGCATAGCTTACGTGCATGTACCAGATGAGTTGCGTAGGAAATTGGATCCTAAAGCAGAGAAATGTATTCTTGTGGGATATTCCCTTGAACAAAAGGGGTACAGGTGCTACAATCCTACTACACGAGAATTACGAGTGAGCAGAGATGTAGTCTTTGATGAGATGAGCAGCTGGTACAGTAATGCACATGGCACTATTGGGGCTGATGTAAAAGATGATGTGGTTGTACAAAATGTGAGGCCACAGTCACAGGTTTTGAGTGGACCACAAGAGTCCTCTTCTCGTGGCTCTATTGAGAAACCATGGAATGGTAGACTACGTACGCAGGTTACTCCACCAACAGGTACAGGGAATGTATCACGAAAAGGAAAGGAAAAGGTTGATGAACCTCCCTTTATGGTTGATGCATCATCAGGTTTTTCACATGTAGACATGGATTCAGATGGTTCTGAACAAAGTCTTGATGAGGAATTTGGAATTCCGGCTGTCAGGACACCTGGTGTAAGGAAAGTACAAGAAGATGCTAGAGGGCAAAGGAGTGACCAAGGACCGCGCAGATCTAATAGAGTCAGAAATCCAATTCAGAAATTGACTTATGATGGGTATCTAGCGCATCACCAAGCCTACATGGCTAAGGTGATACAGGATGTGGAGCCCACATGTTTTGAGGATGCAGTTGGAAATGTGCATTGGGATGATGCAATGAATGAAGAGATCGCTGCATTGGAAGCAAATGACACATGGGAGTTGGTGCCATTGCCAAGTGGCAAGAAAGCTATTGGCTGTAAATGGGTGTATAAAACCAAGCATAAGGCTGATGGTAACATTGAGCGTCACAAGGCAAGGCTGGTCGCAAAGGGTTATGCACAGACGTATGGCATAGACTATGAGGAGACCTTTGCTCCAGTGGCAAAGATGACGACAGTGAGAGCTGTCATAGCAGTGGCTGCATCTAGAGGATGGATTATGCATCAAATGGATGTAAAGAATGCCTTCTTGAATGGTGAGTTGCAAGAGGAAGTGTATATGGATCAGCCACCTGGTTATGTCGATCCAGGTTACCCAGATTATGTATGCAGACTTCTCAAAGCTTTGTATGGTTTGAAGCAGGGCTCTAGAGCATGGTATGACAGGATTGCCAAGCATCTTGTCAGTATTGGTTTTAGGAGAGCTCATGCTGATCATTCACTCTATGTACGTGAGAGTGATGTGGGGATTGTGGTCATTACCATATATGTAGATGACCTTATTATTGTTGGTGACAATGCTATGGAGATTGACCATGTGAAGGGTCTTCTCAAACAGGAGTTTGAAATGAAAGATTTAGGCGAGTTGCGCTACTTTCTTGGCATTGAGGTGATCAGGACTCCAGAGGGTGTATGGCTGTCACAGAGACAATATGCTTTGGACATGTTGTCAAAGTATGGTATGGCTGATTGTAAGCCGATTTCCATTCCCTTGGATGTGAATGCAAAGCTGAGTGCAGAGAAGGGTGATGTTGTTGAGGATGTCAATATGTACAGGAAGATGGTGGGTAGTCTAATCTACTTGACTATCACAAGGCCAGACTTGAGCTACACAGTAGGCTTGGAGAGTCAGTTCATGCAGCTTCCGAGGAAGCCACATTTGGATGGAGTACGACGCACACTTAGGTATGTGCAAGGGACTCTTGACTACGCATTGTTCTATGCAACAGATGCACCATTAGCATTGTATGGGTATACAGATGCAGATTGGGCAGGTAGCATTGTTGATAGGAGATCTACGAGTGGCTTCATGTTCTCTTTTGGGAGTGCTGCTGTTACTTGGAGCAGCAAAAAGCAGCCTACCGTTGCTTTATCGAGCACAGAGGCCGAGTACAGAGGTGCAGCAGTTGCGGCGTGCGAGGTAGCTTGGCTACGCACATTACTTGAGGACTTGGGAGTGCAGGTGGACCAGCAGATTTTCATCCATTGTGACAACCTCAGCAGCATGCAGTTGGCTAGGAACCCAGTGTTCCATGCCAGGACCAAACACATAGAGGTCCATTACCACTACGTTCGAGAGCGAGTGTTGGCGGGCGACATCGACTTGGTCTACGTCAGCACAGAGGAGCAGATAGCGGAAATCTTTACCAAGGCCCTCGGAGCTGAGAAGCTTTGACATTTCCGGACTATGCTTGGACTCTGCGACATGCGGAGCTCGAGGGGGAGTGTTGAGATGTCGAGCTCTACACCTTGAGCTGGCATCCACTACGGGTCTTGGCCGCTTACGGAATTTACTCACTGGCGCGTTAGGTGACCGACACGGAGGATCTCTGCCAGTGATTCTACAGCTGGACTACACTTATAGTGCCAGCCTAATACGCTTCTAGCGAGTTCACACTTAGTGACCGCATGTACATATGTGCTACTTTTCAGCTTTAGCACTAAGTCATTTTGTACTCTCTTTTCTGTGAAGAAGAAGAAGAAGCTTTCCATCTCTGTGTGCTTTGTGCTTGTCTTGTGTAGCTCTCTTGCATCCTCATTCTTTACACTCTTTCGTCTCTGAAGCTTTCCATTAGCCTTTCTAGACGCGCCGCTTTTTGTGATTTGGTTTCTTTGATCGGCACTTGTACACTTTCCTTCTTTCCTTTCTTCGACTCCGACGGCTCTTCTAGCACGGTTTCTAACCGGCGCTTCAACCGTGTGGCTACTCTGGGTGCCCTGGGAGGTTCTTCTTCTTTATCTTCTTTCAGCTTTAGCCAATCATTCTGTGAAGGTGGTTCACGCCAGTTTCCCTTGGCATGCAGTGCTCCATAAACCACTTTTGTTATTAGCTCACCAGGTACAATGTAGGTGGGATTTTTGTTGCCCATCTTCACCAGGTTGTTATGGATGTAAGCAGCATAATTGATCACTTTTGGCTTGCTCTTCTGCATTGCTCAGGTGAAGGTGGTAGCAATGGCTCCAGGTGACATTCTGTACTTCTGTGGGCCGCTTTGTACACATGTGGAAGTATTGGTTGTAGAGCTGGCTCATGATAGCCACTTTTGGGTTTGCAATATCTTCAAATGTGTAGTTGTTCTTCTTTTCTGAGTAGACTTTGACTTCATCTCTTCTCTTGGTCACACTATCCCCCTTGTTGGAGATGTCTAGTATGGCTGCCACCACCCTCTCTGTGATGACAATCATGGTATCTGGCTTGCCCTGCAGATCAGTGACTCAGACCACTCCATCTTCTTTGATAGTGGTTACAAATTCTCACACCCTTTTGATGTCAATCCCCGCTAGCAAAGCTTTAAACTAGTTATGGAGGTCGAGCTTCTCCAAGTAATCTCCCATCTTTCTTCTGGCAAATTCATTGAGCTCCCGTGGTATCATGGGTAGCTCTACTGCATTTCCTTCAGAATCTTTGAACACGCCTTGGTAGATCTTCAAATCATTGGACTCTAGCAAATCTTCCTGAATCCATGTGCTGGTTGGCTTCAGGGTTCCTTCTGGGATGACAAACGGCTCCACTTTTTCCAAGTAGTCTTTTATTGTCATCCTCTTCTTCTTTGCAGGTGATTTTGCGGCTGCCATGGATCCTGTTGCACTAAGTAGTCCGAAGTTAGCCTTTTTTCCATATTAGCTGATAAACTGAGTTCTAACTATCCAAATGACTTGAAAATTGAAAATAAAACTTAAAAGGAACTAGGAAAAATGTGCGTGTGCTCACAGTATCAATTTGGCCAAAATTTATCATTTAGACATCCTACGCGTAGGATGTCTATTTCATCATTTTTTGGTGAAACTTGGTAGGCTGGTGGCCCTTGGCCTGTGCAACATGGCTATGTGATTGGAATTGGGTTTGGGCATCAAAAAGTGCAATTTTGGGCAGATTCAGGCTTTAGGTTCACAAATTGGGTAGGATGTCCTCAACAGGTGGCAAATGATATTCAAATGGATTGAAAGTTGATATACAGGCTCCTTGCACCATGTTAATGGCCCCTATGAAGTCAGTTCTTGCATAGTAGTTCAAAATCATGCTGGAGACATCCTACGCGTAGGATGTCTTTTTCATCAAAATAGCTTGAAATTGGTTCTGTGGATAGCTCTTGGCATGTGGAACATGGCCCTGCTCTTGGATTTTGATTTGGACAAGAATTGGTGTTGGTAAGAGCATGTGTAGTGTTTTTAGGCTCAAAAAGTGCATCTTGGAGATGTTGGGGGCCAAATGTGATGGGAATGGCTTGAAACTTGATATATGAGCTCATGAAAGTGTCATAAAGAGATCTGGAGCTGAAAAATACCATCTGGGACCAAATTGGTCATTTAGACATCCTACGCGTAGGATGTCTATTTCATCATTTTTCACTTGTGACCCCACAGATAGCTTGGCAATGTACTCATGAGTGTATTGTGCAAGTTTCATGTGATTTGGACAAGTTTTGGTAGGTCTATGGCCCATTATTGCCTCTATGCCCTGACTTTGCGTTTTTTGATGCACATGAGGTCAACTTTTGTCCAAATGTGATGAAACTTGGTGGCTAGCATGTACAGGCTATTCAGAAAGCTGTGTGTGATGACAAATGTTGGGGTTAGTGCCCAGAATTGGCCTTGAGACATCCTACGCGTAGGATGTCTCCTGATGAAATTTTTATGGTGAGTGCTACTGGTGCCTGCCCTGAGCCCGCCTAAGTCCCCTTTAAGCCCTATTTCAATAAAAAAGTCAAATAGATAGAAAGAAACTCCCTGTGTGGATTTCAGAGCCTCCGAGCCATTTTCTGACTTTTGGAGTGCTTTTCGACGATGAAATTTCTTGATGTTGGTCTCTATAGCTTCACGGTCCCTTGGGGATCCTCGCCATATAGTTTTTGTCGACTTTGGCTTCACCGGGGCTCCATTTGGCAATTTGTCGCTCTGGAATTACCCTTGGTGGTTGCATTTACATGTCGTCGATGACTTGTGGTGGTTTACCACCATAGGACTTGGTTGTTGATGGTCTAGGAAAGCCGCTCATAAAGTTTGGTGGCAAACGGACATGCGGTTTGGCCGTAAGAGCTATTTGACGCTTTGTGTGTCTGATGCCGTTTCTGAAGTTTAGTGACGCTTCGGGTCACTGTATGGCCATGTGGGCTATATAGTCTTGTCGAGCATGTCGAGATGCTCCTACCCATGAGTTTTGGTAGCATTTGGGCGCTTTTCCGCCGATTTTTCATTTGGTGGCCTCTTGCGGGGCTCTAGAAGTTAGGGTTTTTCCAGATGGTTTTTACTGCCTTTGGGCATTCAAAAGTGGTCTCCTATGCTAGGGTAAGCCTCCGATGAAGCCTCATTGCTTTTGGGTTAGCCGTTAGGTGGTCACTTCTACCTGTAGGTCTCTACTACTCGCTTTCTATGTGAACCCTACGCTAGTTTCCGCTATAAAACCACAAATATGCGCGAAAAGCTCAAGGTGGTGAGCCTACCTCTCATGTCTGGAGCCTGTCGGGTAGTCGTGCACGTCGTAGATGCTGCTGGAAGTCCCGTTCGCTCTAGGTGGCAAGAGCTCTCTCTCAAAAGGCAATAGTAGAAATGAGCTTAAAATGAAGTGAAAAAATCTTATAATGGGGTCCCCGAACCTCTTTTCATGAAATTTGACATGTGCTCCCAACTTCTTGCGAGATGCGGTTTAAGATAAAAAATTTCTTGATTTGGACTCCATTTGCCCAGTTTCCGAGAAATTTGACGTTTTGGTCAAAATCTGGCAAAACACGCTTTTCGCTCCATTCTCATAATTGCACCCCCATTGTACCATAGGTTGTCCTATAGTCACTGATCATTCCCATATTTTTTGTTTTTCATTGCGATTTTTCACCTGCTTTTTATAATTTTGAAGTTTTTCTGCCGATAATTAGTAAAATTAAAAGGAAAATAGCAAATTAAACCCAAAAAATGCCCAAAAATCATAACTCAAAAACATCATAGCAAAACACTATATACACTCACATGCAATTTTTATGGCTGGATTTCTCCGTTTTACCAATATTTTGCCCGAAAAATGGCTATTTTTACCTATATACACACACCTAGGGGCTTGATTTGGCATTTGGCCCCATGTACTTGTAGATTCATGCTGTATAAGAGCAAATGTACTTGGGTTAGTCCAAAATTTTTTGCAATTAAACGACAACTCTTTAAAATAGTCGAAAAACATGCCCTTTTTTGCTCTTGTTTTCCATTGGGTCCGCATTTGAGAATGCCTCCCCCCCTCCTAGCCGGAGTCCTCCCGGATGACAAGGTATCGCCTCGGTGTATGTGCCATGCATGGGTTAAAAATCGTGTTAATGCTTGGCCGTGTAATGTGGCCCTATATAATGCATATTCGATCAATGCATGGAAAAAATGAATGCTGTGCAAGAGGAGGGTATAAGCAAGATGCTTATTGGCATTCGTCGTCGAGGTTTCCTGTTTGTTGTTGATTTGGTCAGCAAATTTTCTTTGCAAGTAAAAGTTGTAACTCTATCGCTCTTGTTTGATTGTCTTTCTTGCAAAAGTCGCCTGGTGTGCTGCTATTGTCGATATGGCCATAGTCGTCACCTTGGAGAGAATTGTCATATCGGAATCAGCCATAGTCTTTGTCTCTCTTGCTTTCCATTTGTAGCTTTGCTGTGGAGATTTTTGTAGGTTTATTGCTACTTCCACGGTTGTCATTGTTTTGCTGCTGATCGGCACCCACATAGATCGGTTTGCCGGTTTCATATGTAGTGTGTGTCTGTATACCGATGTTGCTTGTACTGAAGGGAGTTCCTGTTGCGTCGATTTCGGGATCCAAATGCGAGTCGCATTTAAGTTGATATTGAGCATTCTTTTGGGGATCCATATCTGTTTTATTCCCTTGGTTTTTGGTTGAACTGTATGCTTCTGTTGACTTCTTATGTTGTATTGTGGTTTGTCCGCCATGTCATCTCTATCCTTCCGCACCCATACTTGTCGTGTTGCTAACTTTGATCTTTTCACTGCGGTCGATGCTGTTTTATGTTTGTAGTGAACATGGTTGGCAGTTCCCTGTTTGTTCACCATGTTTTTCTTTAGTGGCACTCATTCTTTGGGTTCTTTATCCAGTGATTGTGTTGCTGCCATCTGGTTCTTCTGGGGTTGCTGAGCAAAGGCTACCACCTGTTGTTCTTGTGCATGTTGAATTTTTACTGCATCCGCATTCCAATATATCTGCACATTATACTCTTTTTGCTAAGGTTGTCCCAACAACATGGGGTGTTGTGTGTTCTCATCCTCAACCATATAAAACTTGTGTGGGTAAATATATTGATGTACTTGTACATGCAATATAGTCCAGCCCAATGTTTTCAGCGAATGTGATGTACTACCTTCAAGCACTTGTGGAGTAGAATGTAGTTGATCTTTGGGCTTGAGCTATTTGTATAATCTGTAAGAGATTAGATTTGCTTGAGCTCCAGAATCAAGCAATGCTGTCGATTCAACTTGATTGCCGCCCACTTTGACTGCAATTATTGGCCCCACTGTGTCTTCATCAAAATTCGTTAGTCGAATAGCATTTATTCACAACGGTGATCCACATTGTTGTTGTTGTCGTAGAAGCCGTCTTTTTGCAATGCGTTCTTTTGATTCTGCTTGGGTCTCTTCGCGTACTCTCTGTTTCTCCTTCATCCGTTGTTTTTCTTGATGGATTTGGTGAAGCATATCCTGTGTTAGTGGTAAATGATATTTTTTTAATTGACACCCACTAATCCAATTTGGCATTTCTTCCCCTGCTAATGTAGCAAGCTTGACATCTCCACTTTGTGATAGGTCACTAATCACAAAGGGTTCCATCCCTCGCTTTTTAAATTTTTTGGCATGTTGCTTCAAGGTATAAACAAGTACATAATCACCTGTTTTAAACTCTTTAGTGCGCACATGCTTGTCAAAAAACTCTTTTTGTCTTCTCTTTTTAGCATAGATCCAAGCTACAACTCTCAAGCGAAATTCATCTAGCTTTTCAAGATCATCCACTCTTGAAGAGAGCTCATGCCCTGTACATTCTAAGAGTTTCGCTACTCGTAGAGTTGGAATTAAAAACTCTATGGGTAATATAGCGTTTAGACCAAACACCATGTTGTACGGGGTTGTTCCTATTGATGTTTTGTAAGCTACCCTGTATGCCCATAGTGTTGAGTGTAACTGCTGATCCCAGTCTGTCCTTGACTCTGATAAAATTTTAGTTAGAACAGTGCATAGTGTTTTATTTGTGGCCTCAGCTTGTCCATTTACCTGTGGATGATATGGAGCAGATTTTCTATGTATGACCATAAATTCCTCTAGCAGATATTCAATGATTTCATTAAGAAAATGTGTTCCTCGATCACTGACAATTTCTATTGGTAATCCGTTTCTTATGAAGACATTCTCATACAAAAATTGTGTAGTGGTTCGTGCATCTGCTTTTTGTGTTGCCTTGGCTTCCATCCATTTTGTGAGATGGTCTGTAGCCACAATGATATATTGGGTATGGGTGTGATATGCAGAGAGTGAAATAGATCCCACAAAATCAATACCCCATTTTGCAAATGCCCTTGCTCCCATTATTGGCCGTAGTGGTATCTCATCTCTCTTTATCGGCACTTTGGTGCGCTGACACGTGTCACAACGCTTTACAAACTCCTCAACATCCATATGCAATGTGGCCACCATATTCCTGCGGTTAAGACAATTTTTGCCGTCTTATCGCCTGAAAAATGGCATCCACTTATGCCTCCATGTGCATGTTCTAGAATCAGTAGGTATTCACTTTCACTTGCACAGATTCTAAGTTGATTGTCCTTTCCTCGCTTATAGAGTTGGTTCCCAATTAAATTATAGTCGCGAGCCTCCAGCTCTATAGCCCTTTTTCGTGCTTTTGTTATGTTTTCAGGAAATGTCTTTGTTGTTAAGAAATCAATGATATATTGACTCCATGCAGGTGCAATGTTTACCTGAAACAATGTCGCGTGATCCACTGATCGTTTGGCACTACATATAGTACAATTGTTAATGTAAGAATGCGTGTTAACAAACATAGTTGGCCAATAAACCCCTAACTGTTTCAGTCGTTGGTGTGTTTTCATTGTTGAACAATGAAATGCACAATCCTGGAAGTGTGCTTCTTCAAGATAACACTCGAAATCCTCCGGATTTATACATAATCGTAGAATCTGGTCCGAGCCTAGATGATATAATCGTCCTGCAATCGTCTGAAAGTTTTTTGTTTGTTCTTTGGATCTGTCTTCCTTGTTATCAAATCTACCTCCAAAGGAAAGAATGCTAACAATTTCCTGACACCATTTGGGTATCATTTCAATATTGAAAAGATAAGCATCAGGTATGCCATCGTCTACTCCTTCAGGAGCTTCCCCGTTTTGTAGCCTTGAAAGATGATCCGCCCGTAGGTGAGTTTTACTCTTTTTGACCACCACTGTGTTGTGAAATCAAACTCTAACAATATAATAAACCAGCGTATAATTCTCCCAGTATTGCATGGTTTATTTGCCAGATACAAAAGAGCTTGATGATCTGTGAAGAACACAAATTTGTTTGTGAGCAAATAATGCCGAAATTTCTTTATAGCATAAATCATCCTTAACCCCTCTCTTTTAGTGGTTGTGTAGTTCTTCTCTGCACTATTTAACTGTCGGCTTGCATAACAAACTGGGAAATTCATTGTTCCATCTCCAGGTTGAGTCAGAATACTTTCAATTGCATATGCAGATGCATCAATGTGAACATGGAATATCTTTTCCCAATATGGTGCTTTAAGTACAGGTGCTGATACAAGGTTTTCCTTTAGCTTTTGGAATGAAGTTTCACACTCCTCAGTCCAGTCGAAACTGACTAACAAATGATACAGAGGTTGTGCAATGACTGCATACATATATATGAATCTTCGATAATATCCGCAGTGTCCCATGAAGGATTGCACTTGTTTCGCATTAGTAGGGATTTGCAGGTCTACTATGACTTTAATTTTGTTTAGGTCAGTGGTTATGTCATTTCTTGAGACAATATGTCCTAAGATGCGGCCTTGCCTAACCATAAAAATGCACTTTTCCGGGTTAAGACAGAATGTTCTGCACTTTTCAAATACCTTTTGTAAATGGTCAATGTGTTCCTCATGTAAAAGAGAGTGTACACAAAGATCATCCATATATATTTCTAAGAATATTCTCAGGTATTCTTTGAACGCATGAGTCATAAACCTTTGAGTAGCTGGGGCATTGGTTAAGCCAAAAGGCATAACTCTATATGCATATATTCCCCATTCCATGGCAAACGCTGTTTTGTGTTGATCCTCTATTGCACTTGCTAGTTGGTTATACCCTGAAAACCCATCTAGAAAGGAATAAGCCCGTTTCCCGACCACCCTCTCAAGTACATGTTCTATGATCGGCAAGGGATAATTATCCCTTATGGTGGCTGCATTTACTTTTTTGAGGTTCACACACACTCGCAACTTTCCTTTCTTTTTGGGGACAACCACAATGGGTGACACCCAATCTGTATGCTCGATTTCGTAGATGAATTCATCATCCATCAGCTTGTCAATTTCCTCTTTGATTCGTTTAGCAAATGTGTCATTATATGTGTAAGGACGCTGTTTGCTAGGTTTGGTATCTGATTTCAAAGGAATTATATGTTAGCATATCGATGGATCAACTCCTTTGAGGTCTTTGTACGACCATGCAAACACATCTTTATACTTCTTGAGAAGTCGTGTTAGCTGTTCTTCTTCTTCAGGCTCTAAATCAGTTGCTATATAGACCGGATGAGGCTTTTCGCCTGGCTCAGCGAGGTCTATTCGTTTTGCATTTTTCGGCCCATCGTAAGATTCCTGGTTTATTCTTTCTCTGATTGGTGGTGTCATTATGATTTTTCTGTCCTGGATGGTGAATTTTCGATAGTGGGATGGTACATTCATGTTCCCTTTTTCTGACTCCTCCTTACCATCACTTTCTCCCTCAGTCGTCCATACCTCTCATAATGACCATTTTAGTTATTGGTATTTCTTTTTACGCTCCAATTTAGTCCACTCTGGGTCTTTTGTTTTTTCTTGTTTTGATTTTTGAGATTTTTTTGATTTTGTTTTTGTTTTGGCTTTCTGTTCTTGTTTTATTTCCTCTCGTGTTCCTTCCCTTCGAAATTTTGAGAATCTACCTGATATTTGGTCTTTTACACAATCCTCTGCTTTGACAAGCATTAGATAGTGAGTTTTATCTTTTATCCTGGGCATAGGGTTCTCTGTCATTTTGTTTTCTGCTTGTTTTTTTACTATAGCATTCCTGGCGTCTAGGGTGCTGATTGGCAAAATCATAAAACTTGATACTCGCTGTTTTCTCCCCACGCTCGCTTTAGTTGTCTGAACACTCGTTATCTGCATCGTTATTTACCTCCAGATACTCAGAGGAGTTATAAAACTCTTCTTGTTCTGGTGGTTCTACAATCTCATCTCCTCATGGTATAAGGCTTACCATGTAATAGGGTAGCACATCATAGCCATCCTTATCGCAAAATTTTGTCGTTGGGCTATCTGTAATGGTACAGACATCCAATGGGCTAGTATGTGTTCCCATTCCAGAGGTTCTAAAGCATCTTCAGAAAAAGGTTTCGGAATATAATCCTTGTCCTCAATAGCTCTTTCTAAGACGCATTCCTCTCTTTTTAAGCTCCCACAATGTGAAGCTCCGCACATCCATAGCTCTTTTTTTTGCCCTAACCATGCTGGGAGTTCGGACCCTGCCAATGTAGTCGAATCAAACTCTTCCTCTGGTGTCTTGTTCACATCTTTGTAACTATGGTCTTTTAAGTGAATTTTGATTGTAGTCTCGCCATGTCTGAGGTATATGTGGTCGTAACCCCAATCCTGGACCATCTTTCATTAGAAAAAATATGAACCCTCTAGGGGTCCTTTTGGATTAAGGTTAATTAGAGGCCAGCCAATGAGAAGAGGGTGGTGGACACACTCTATGCCCTCAAAAATGTAGAGGGACAAAGAAGTCTTACACTTCTTAAATGGGCTCTTACCTAGTGAGAAGGTGGGGTGGGGGGGGGGGTGGGCCATATGGAACCTCCAACTTTCCTCCTTTTTGATCCGGTTATGAAAAAATCCCAAAAATTTGAAATTTTTCAAAATTTTTAAAAGTCAAATTTCGTCTTCTTAACCCTAAAACTATTTTATGGTCAAAAAAGCATTTTTTGACCTCAAAAAGTCAAAATGTGCACCCAAAAACCTTAAAATTCAATTTTTTTAAAACTTTTGAAAAATCTTTTTTTGCTATCCAGAGCTCCCCCAAAAATAGTTCTTAGGCAAAAAGTGATTTTCTCTCTCTAGAACCCCTTTTCCAACCCCTCCTTGGTTGCAACCATCACACTCATCCTCTACTCCAACACACTCTCTCTCTACACCATCTCCATTGCTGCAGCAAGGAAGCTCCTCTCTCCTCCCCTACCACCTTCCATTGCCACACCAAGCAAAGGTTATCCACCTTCTCCTCCCATTGCCACACCAAGCAAGGGTTATCCACCTTCTCCTCCCATTGCCACAAGGGTTATCCACATTCTCATATCACTTTATCCTATGTACATTGTAGCAACAAGCAAGGTTCTTCTCCTCCTCCTAGTTTTCTTTGCTCAACCATGGCCAACTCTACTTCGCAAAGGCGGCCAAAGGGTGAGGTCACAGCACTTACATGCCACAACACTAGAGGTGTAGATGATGAGTGGGTGCCACAAGAGTTCACCAAAGGTGCTTGGGTATACATGCAACCATCTGCTATTGGCCCTCATCGTGTGCGGAATCGTGCAAACTTGGATCTTCATTGGAAAGGAAATCTCCTTGGCTTCAAGAACCGCAAAGACAAGGGGACCGTAGCCATTGTGCAACATGTTTTCTCAATGTCAACCATGCATTTGCAACAACCACCTCGATTTCCAACACATTGTAAGTACATGTTTTGAGAATACAAAGCTAGGTGTGAAATCATAGTGTAATGTTATTATGGATTCATACTTAAGATTTGTCATGCATTTATAGTCATATTTCCATCCACGTTGGTGGAGGAGCAACCACTACATAGTCTCTCCGGCACATTCAATGCTATACATGCGGATATTGGAACAATAATGTTCCCACATCTTTGCCCAACCAAACTGGTTCAAAGAAGGATTTTCTTCTATTCTCACTCCTATATTGTCCCTACTTCTACACAAGCGTTTGGAACGCTTGAACCCATCAAAGTAACTTCCTTATTAAGTATGGAGTGGCCGGTACCAGATTTGTGGTCGGTAGCATCTTTCAAGCAGAAGATGATAATGGATGTCCAAAACTCTTTGAAATACTCTAAAGCTTCTAGGTCTGTGGGCTTGAGTTGGTGTTTGCCTATTCATTGTTTTGTGCACATTTTTAAAGAGTTTGGATTTGTGGAGACTACCACAATGCTTGTATGTAAAAATGCGCATTGCGAGGAATTAGGAAGGCTTTTAGAAGAGGACCGGGGTTTTGTGGAGGGAATGCACAACGGGGACCGGTACCGTTGTAAGGTTGGAGCTTCAGGTATTGGAATGCGCTATTTGAAATCCCGCACCTCCTTGTACATACGATTTCACTATGATCATTGGATGTGCAAGCTTGGAGTGTGGACTCCCTTACAGAGTGTAGACGACGCTATTGCAAGCTTTGACATTGCAGTGAAGATGCCCAACGATGCTTTGGAGGCAGTCCAAGTGAACAAGCATTGGACTCTTAGTAATGTTCGAGAACATTTGGTTATTATGGGTTTTGAGGCCCTTCAACAAGCACAATTTCGTTTACAAGGTCACAATGTGAGAATCCTTCCACCACATTTTCAATACATCATGGTTTGTCGATCATTGGATGCTTATTGTAATGAATGTCCGCAGATTGGGAAGAGAATGGAAGACAAATTGAAGGTCGAGGAGGACTGAGGGATGGATGGAACTATGCTATCGATCTTATAACTTTGTAACTCTTGCAATTTTCAAACTGATCCCCGTTGTAATCAACATGATTTGCTTCAGCAAATCATGCCTTTGAATATAATTTTTTGCATTGGGATGAGAAATCATTTTTTGGTGAAAGTGCTTTTTTTTTTAATGTCTTTAAAAAAGGGTCCATTGTAAAAGGGGGGCCACCTAACTCATTCACTATTTTCACTTTTGCAACTCTTGAGCTCCTCCACTCTCTATCTACACCCCAGGCTAGACATGGATGCTTCCACAGCCTCTGCATCTGCAGCCACATCCACCCCTTTGTCACGCTTCATCCTCTTCCTCGAGGACACCAAATACAAAGGGAAGTTGGACCTCCACACCTTTTTTACTCGTCTCCCTGACCTTGATGCCATAGTTGCCCTTCACATGGATGCATTTGCCGAGATTTTTACGTTCATGGAGGAGCACATCATAAAATATTCTATATCTATCCCCCCACATGTAGGGATCTGGGTGCCTTGCGATCTTTTGCGCTATATACACAAAGGTGATTGCCCATTCTCCAAGCGGTTGCAACGATTCCAAGAAATTGCAACCGATGCAGGACATTACTTGGACGAGCAAGCCCCAGGGGTGTCAGCGCTCAAGAAGCGCAAGTTGGGAGTGGAGTACCTTTCTCGGCTTGCAACATTTATCTTCTTGGTGAACGAGGAACCTGATTTGGAAGAGCTTCGCTTACCACACCTTCATGTTGGGTCCTTTATCAAGGACACCAAGGAGCAGCAGGTTATCCCCATGAACCCTGCAGCAGAAGGAAAGGCACACCGGCTCGAGTACCCTAGGGGTCTTGAGGAAGTGGTTGAGAAATCCATAGTTGCGATTGGCCCTAGTGACACTCCAGTGCCACTACCACTGACGGATGTGGCTATCCCAGAGGTAGAAATCAGCCGCTTCTCCTCAGTGTTAGTGGATGGGGAGGAGTATGTGTTCCTGCATGATTTGGAGAAAGCATTTGGCCTGCGCATGGATGAATGCTTGAGCGTGCTATGCAACAACACCAAATGTCCCTTAGACAATACGCCAGATGCCCTAGAAAGCAAGCTCTTGCCAGATGGGGACTTTGTTGCTGACACTATTGCAGTTGTATGTGCGGAGGTCCTGGCAGCAGAGCAGTTGCATGTGGCTGATAAAGAATTCCAAGCCACGCAAGCCAAGATTGAGGCTGCTAGGATGCCTATGCCATTATGCAACCTTCCACCTGATGATCCAAAGGTCATATATGTGGTGCATGGGAGCATTGACTTGGATGCAAAGGGCAACAAGGAGGAGGACGACAAGGAGCAGGAGGTAAACTGTATCCTAAATTTCATGTTACTATTTTATCCTTCATTGTCTTTTTTCTCAACCTTCATCGGTTTATGACAGGATGTCGTGGAGGTTGATGATTTTGCTGCAAGGACGGGTGGCAAGCGGGCGGGCTTTGGACCTCAAGCTTCCCTTGTGTATTACCTAGGACAACTCCCCCCTGGCGATGTGGCCATTATCCATAATGAATTTACTCCCCAAGCCCATTTTATGACTTGGCCGTTAAAAGCTTTGAGCAAGTTTTTGTATTTGAGCACCATTGCTCAAACTGCGCATCAAGTGTTCCTAGTGCGTAGATCCCTTGTATGCACAGCATTTGGCACTGGCTTTCGTGGTAAAGTGCTTGCCCAGATAGGGATACATGCTTCCATTGGCTCAACTGACCCAAAGGCCATAGCACAGTCCCTCTTGACTGGGGAGTTGCCTTACGCGCAAAATAGGCGCCAGGAAATGGTCAAAAAAATTATGAACTCCTCAGATACATGATGTAATATCACCGTTTTGGAAGTAATAAAAAATATTTGAAATTGTCTCTCTATCTTGCAAATTCTTTTGAATGTGATTTGTCAATCTTGAAATTTTTTTCAATTGGTGATATGAAAATTGTTTTGATTAGTGACTTTGTAATTTCAAGTTCTGTATGTAATTTCAGTCAATTTCAGTGAATTTAGGTATTTTATGTTCCCTAGGGGGTAGATAAGCCTACCAAGGGCCAAAAAAAGCCTGGCCACAAGGACGCGCAAATGGCCCATCCATCAGTTTTGGATGGGCCATTTGCGCGCCCTTGTGGCCAGGCTTTATTTTGCCCCTGGTAGGCTTATCTACCCCCTAGGATACTTACAAAGCACAAATTTATTCAAATGAATTGGTTTTGCATCATTAATTTAGATGCACCCTTTCTATGGCAATTCCAACATATGTTCACACTCAAGGACACTAGAAAAGGTGAAATCAATTATGAAATGAAGTTTCCAGCACACTATCACTTGCTTTAGCTCTACCTAGTACACCCCTGCACCAAAAAGTCCAATTGCATTGGACATTTGAAAAATCCAAATTAATGTTGCATAGACACTTGGTTTCACAATATGTTTTTTTTTTTGATATCCTATAGGGAATTCAAATCTTGAAATGGCCAAAAAAGGGCGTCCACAAGGATCCATGTAAAACAATGTTGCAAAACCAATAGGTTTTAGTAAATTTGTGCTTTTTAAGTACCCTTGGGGGTAGATAAGCCTACAAGGGGCAAAAAAAAGCCTGGCCACAAGGGCGCGCAAATAAAAAAAAGCCTGGCCACAAGGGCGCACAAATTAAAAAAAGCCTGCCCACAAGGGCGCGCAAATGGCCCATCCAACAGTTTTGGATGGGCCATTTGCGCGCCCTTGTGGCCAGGCTTTTTTTTGCCCCTTGTAGGCTTATCTACCCCCAAGGGTACTTAAAAAGCACAAATTTACTGAAATTACATACAGAACTTGAAATTACAAAGTCATTTCATTACAAAGATAATAGACACAGTAGACACAACTGTTGATCATATTGTCATTGGAAAGTCAAATCATTACAAAGATAAGGGCGTGCAATACAAAAAGAGGGGTAACTTCGGCTAATGCTCGAAGTCTCGTCACAATCGACGTGCAAGCTGCATATCTTTTGGTTATTGTCACTCGCTTTGCATGTATGGCTCATAGGTTGGTATCTTGTAGGCTTATCTACCCCCAAGGGTACTTAAAAAGCACAAATTTACTGAGATTACATACAGAACTTGAAATTACAAAGTCATTTCATTACAAAGATAATAAACACAATAGACACAACTGTTGATCATATTGTCATTGGAAAGTCAAATCATTACAAAGATAAGGGTGTACAATACAAAAAGAGGGGTAACTTCGGCTAATGCTCGAAGTCTCGTCGCAATCGACGTGCAAGCTGCATATCTTTTGGTTATCGTCACTCGCTTTGCATGTATGGCGCATAGGTTGGTATCTTCCAACACCGAAATGATGTGGGCCTATGCAGCTTCTTGAATAGCCTCTAGCGCTATTGCTTGCATTCAATACTGATTTCCATAGCTTTGAAGCACCTCCTTCACAGTGCGAGCAAAGGGGGTGCGTCAAATCAAAAGCTCCGCCGTCTTCTGGTAGTGGCGGATTTCTGCAAATGCCCTTGCTATTTTTCGGCGCCGCTGCGGTTGTCTTGGGGGCACTTGCACATTTGCTGGCGGGCGACGTTTAGGCTTCTTGAAAAACTTAGACTTGCACCTGTTTACATGCTTAGGGGCTGGTTCTGCAGCCTCTTTTGATTCTTCCTCTTCCCTTGGCTGCCGATCTTGTCGTGTGAGGAGAGCTCCCTGGCCTCCAGGCAATGTCTTCCCCCCAACGGCCGCCCGATGTGTACGCGGTATTTTTTCTCGCAACCATGGTGGCTCACTCTCTGATTTAGTGTCTGTATGGACCACCCGAGTCCTGGATGGTCCTGCTTGTGATTGGTGGCGCGACGGCTGCTCCCTATCGGACTCTGTTGTTTGCTGGCCCTCTTCTTCTCTCCAGCGCTGGGCACGTTGCTTCATTCTCCTTCTAGGTGTTATATCTTGAGGAGGTGGAGATTCAACAGTCCTCGATGACTCTCGTGCCCTACCACCATGCCCACTACCAGATGAGTTCCTGGAACGGCCAGGCGTTCGTGGCCGTTTTCTTGTGCCTTTAAGCCATGACGGCTTCTCACATCCTTGGAGGGTGTTTTTTTTGGCAGGCGGATACTCTTTCGCGGTTTGTTTGGTGCGCGCCATTTCGTTGGTAAGAGCTCACCTGTTCTTAAGAAATGAGTGGTTTATGAGAGCATGCAATATTTATAAGGGCCCATTTAAAAAGGGACCTGTTCACACTAAATTTTTTTAAAAAGTATTATTTTTTAAATAAACATGTCGCTAAGAGTTGGACCCTGCATTCACATTTAGTGACTCGCGTAGTATCCACTTTGATCCTTGTTGCACTCTGCATCGCCGCCATGTAGCATGCTTGGTGGGACCTTGCGACATTTGCCACTTGTTGCTATGCTCTTGACGACTCCATTTTTGCACTTCAATAGCAATCTGGATTGTTGCGCACACTCCATTGTGAGCTTACGAGCAAATGTTGTGCGAAAAAACCAATTGAACATCTCCTCCAAATAATTGGATTGCACCATTCCACCACCATGTCGAGTATTTTTGAAGTACACTCCCCTTGCTCGATAATGGGACTTCTCCATGCCTTGAGTGCTAAAAATTTCAAGCGATCCATACTTGTGCATAAAAAATGCACCATGCGCAAACAAGATATGCTGTTCACATGAGTAAACGATCCACATTATTAAATAAAAACAATCCCTTGTAATGAATACACCATGTAAAATGACTTACCATGTAATGTGTGATGTTATTTTCACCCCAAGAAAGGGTGAAGACCTTGGTAAAATCCGCCAAGGCTTCTTGAAATGATTGGCGCTGTTCTTTTGTTGTGCTGTTAAGGCCCATAAGCTTGACCATTTTATCAAAATGTGCCCAAACTTGCTTGCGCTTGTTTGCAAGCTCACCATTTGAATCATTGTCGGTAGTAGCTTTGCATAACTCCTTCCAAAGCTCCCAAAGGTTACCTGCCTGCTGGTTGGAGCTGTTTTGAGCATCATATCGACTTGGCTTTCCTTGGGAAACTTTATTTAAAAAGTTTCTAGCTTTTTGTCCACTCATTGACACTTGTTGAGCAATTTCATGGGCCTCCCCTATGTTCTTTGTAGCAACGATAGACACATTTCCATCGTGACAGCCAATGGAATTCAAGAGTACCTCCACTCTTTTGATCGCTTCCTGGGACTTTTCCAATGGTTTCATTGTGAAAGCATAGTCAATGTGGAGCTTCAATAGCCTATAAAAAATGCGCATGAATGCGTGTAATGTACAAAAATGTACATTCGATAGAGGAAATCGAAAGATTGGATTCCAAGCGTGGTCCTTTTGATCACGGTCTGGGGCATTGAGCATGGGACATCTCAGAATAGATGCTTCCCATTCTCTACCTTCATCTCTGACATCACGACAATCTAATCCTTGTTCTCCATGCCCTTGCCATGGAAGCATGGAACCGGCCTTTGCAGTGCTCTTATGTGATTTTTTTCCATTAGGTTTGTACCCTCGAGTGCAAAATGGACAAGGCATGAGAGAAGAAGCCCCTTGTTTGTAGCCAAGCAAACACTTTATGATCTTCAAATCCCCACCTAAGTGCCACTCCACATCATAACTACCAAAACCCTCAATCTCCAACTTCTGATCTGCAATTTGGGAGTGTATTACTTCTGTGATCCATGGAGTTCTCTCAAAAATCCATGAAAGTACTCCATTGGTCTCTCTGGGCACCTCAATAGCACCCAACCACCAAATGTCTTTCTCTGATTGCACGCTAAAAGATGGGGTGGGAGATGGCTCGATTGAATCCCTTCACTTGGTTTGCAGAAGGGCCTCGTTCATTAGAGTGACACTTAGCCTTTCTAACCTTCGGCCTTTCACTATTTGACACTCATCGAGTTTCAGCACAAAAGCGACTTTTGTGCCAAGCACTACAAAATAAATAGTGGTAAGACCTTAAACTTCAGAGTCTATGATAAGAATAATACCAAAGAAAAAAGTAAAGTGTGTCACCTTCTTCAGGTAACTCATAAAATCTAAGCATGGCTTCTTGAAGCCTTCTAAGATCCACGAAAATATTGTTCCACATTGTGTAAGGAAAGCCCTTCTTCGAAGGTCTTATGGATTGTTTCTTATCTTTTTCCCTTGTCTTTGTTGCGCACGAAGCATAAAGGGAAGTTGGCATTGTGTTCTCAATGTGTAGGTATGTCCCAATGCGGGAGAACACATCTTCGTTTGTGGCCTTCTTTGCGAGCTTAACCTTGTGAGGAACGGGAAATAGGTTTTCCACAATGCCATGTTCTTTGAGGGTATCCTTTAGGAGTTGGAAAATAGCCTGATAGGCTTTGGTGCTGATTCTAGCCTCATCACAAGCTTGTTGAGCGTCATCATCACTAACCACATTTCTTAATTTACGCATAAGGTCCTTGGTGACTGCATCCTTAATGTGCTTACCTCCAGGTGATTGTAAGATAGAAATCACGTCCTGGGTATTGAGACAACTAGTGAGAAAGTTGACTCGATCCTCTTGGCTTGTTCCACCGCATGCCTCCTGGATGAAGTTTTTAGCAACAAATAAACATAAATGTTAGAAAATAGTGTGAAGTAAGAATGCATCATGCAAGTAAAGACCAAATCACCTTGTGGCTGTAACTCGTCGTTTGCGTGCTCCTCCCGAATGTGCAAGAGTTTCAATGGATGAATACGTGCGTTTGCGTTCCCTTGCACCAAGGGGTGTTTCTTTCAAGTATGTGATGGTGTTGGTAAGCTTCTGGATGTGGGACTCCTTTTCTTGCATTTGTTGTTCAAGAGTTTTAACTATCCTCTCCGAAGAGGCAACACTCTCTTGTAATGCCGTCGTCTTGAGGTGAAGAGCTTGACATTCGTGCATCCACATATGCAAAGAAGCACCTGCACCCATACACAACCGCTTGCAATAGCCTAACAAACCTGCTTCTCCCCTCCCAAGAAATTGAAGAAATGTGGAAAGGCTATGAAACGGTGGATGGAAGCGGCTTATAGGATCGTAAGGGTACAAATGGCCATCCACCCAAATGTCAACATTGGTCTCACAAGCGGTGCGACGTTCCTGTGATGACCTTTGATCACCTTCACTAGTGGTCTTCGGTGCAAATGCCGTGGGTAAGCGAATATGTATGCTTTTGGTGTGTGGAGTACGTGGTGGTGGAAGCAGACCGTTTATGATGTCTGTGAGCACCATGGAAGCTGTTGCGTGAGGAAGCAAATGATGAAAAGATAGAGGGGGAAGGGTAGAGAGGTTGAGGAAGATGGGAGGAGAGAAGGAGGGAGGGGGGGGAGGGAGAGATTGGGGAGGAGGAGGAAGGTAGGGGCAGGGAGGGAGAGGAGAGGGAGAGAGAGAGAGGAGGGAGGAGGGAGGAGGAGGAGAGAACAAAATGTTTATTACTTTTTGGGGGAAAAGAGTTTTGAAAAAATGGACTTTCTAAGCTTGTGGGTTAAAAAATGGGTCAAAAAATGATTTTTGAATATATATATATATATATATATGTTGGGAGGGAGTTTTAAGTTAGAAACAAATAAAAATGATTTTTTTAATAAAAAAGTCAAATTTGTCTCTTTGTGACCCACGTTTTTGCTGATGTGGACACACCCCTATGCTTCCTTCACTTTAAAAAAAGCTAGAGAGAGAAAGTAACCCTTTAGGTCCACATCCTACATTTGTCTAAAAAAAAGGCTAGAAAAGCCTACTCAAAACTATCTTCTTCAATGCCCTTGCCCCCTAAACCCCACACAACATTAGCTTTAATCCCTAAAAATTAGGATTCCTTACAAGGCCCATGCAATGTTCATATTTCTCCTAATGTAATTGTCTCATGAATGGTCTTCCCAAGATGATCTCGTAATTGTTCTTTTTGTCGAAATCGACTATTGCAAATGTATGCTCATACTCGATTCCGTATGAGGTGACAATAACTTTTCTAAGAGTCCTAGAGGCTTTTCCATGAACCCATCTGCCAATTACAATTTCATTCTGGTAGCTCTCAAATCCGGTTTTCCTCATTTTTTTCAGATTTTCTTGGTGACGATAGCGACTCCTACTCCACTGTCAAGAATAGCTTTGGAAACTACTCCTTGGAATTCTACTGGTAGCGTGGTGTTTCCATCTTCTCCCTCGCAATACTCTCCAACCTTGTTTAAAGGTACTGGCATAGTGTGTAGTTGAGGCTTTTCCAATTCTCTGATCCCTTCTTGGAGCTTCGAGGTGGGGTCTTTTACTCCAAATTTTTCTAAGCATTTTCCTACGGTGGTCCACATGTTTGGTCGTATCTTTAGGAGTTCGGCTAATGTGATTATGCATGCCACCGGGGTGGACAATAACTCAATCAACCCTTGTGAATCCATCACTCTGTTAGAAGAAAGTCTTTGAGATGAGATTGCTCTCACCTCAGACTTGGCTTCATACTCCCCTAGGTAAGAGGGTAGAGTTTTTAGCGAGTCTGGTTGGCTGTGCCCCGAACTAATTGATCCCTAGTCTCCCCCTTGTGAGTGTATATCAAAGTTCATTTGTGATCTTGCCTCAAATTATTCAATAGGAGGTAAGATCTCATTTTTCTCTTTTCTCGTACTATTCATGTGGTAACTCACCCGGTTAGCTTCGTTGGCATCACGGTTTTACGTCCACAGGTCATCTAGACCATTACAATCCTTACCCATTTCTACCAATGTTTTAGGTTGAAACCCATCACTTGTCTCATCTGTTGTATTTGGCACTATGATAGGTTCTCTCCTAGACTCCGAGGTAGTCGTAAGTCTCTCCTTTATGTCTACTTGTTTCTCTAAAGTTGGTTTGATAGGGGTTGGAGCTGGTACTTCATGCCAACTTGCAGATTTACCAAGCGGGTTTTCTATCAAGGATTGAGTTATTTCAATCATCTTTTGACACATTTCTAACCTCTGTTTTTCTATTTCATCATATAGATAAGTCATCCATCTTTGCTCTTGGGTTTGGTTGTTTTTGAGTCTGGCTTCGTAAGCTTTCAAAAGTGTATCTAACTGCTCATTTACCTTTTTTGCCAATACTGATCCTCTTGATCCTGCACTTTTGGGTTCTGCTATTTCCTTGGGTGCTATGGTTGCCGCAGTGTGTGAGCTTAGACTAGCTAGATCTTCTAACTGCTCTAATCTATCTTTCGTGTGTTTTAACTCCTTGGATAGAGCCATTTTTGCTCTCATTCTCTCGTGGCTTTCATATGCGCCTTTCTAGCTTTCAAAGTGCTTCTTTGATTTTTCATTTCTGAACTTGGGGCATCGGTTTTTGGCTCTTCAATTATGGGTTCATTCGTCATTCTTTGAGCTTGGGCTCGTGTTACTGCCTGAATAGGTATCACTGTCTCGTTTTCTGACCCTCCCACTAGAAGGCACTGCTTCCAGCATGTTCAAGGTAGTTTTTGCTCCCTTTCTCGTGTTCTTAGGGCAATCAAGAATCAAATGAGTAACTCCGCATTCGGTGCAATATGCGTTGGCTCTAATGATTTCATCATGAGGACAATCTCTTAGTCAATGGTCTCCACCACACTTGTAGCAGGGTCCCTTAGGTTGTTGAGGTGCTCCTTGAGCTCCTCTTTGTTGGTATGCATGTCTCTGCCCTCCCATGCCTCCATTGGCTATGAACAACAATGTTCCTTCATCCAAGCTATATCTTCCTTCTCCTGCTACCTGTGCAACTGTTGGTAGTCGTGCACTTCCTATCATGCTCCATGGTTCTCGCATCAGGGATTCTACCAGTGGATAATAGATAAGATTTGCAGCATATCCATTGGGATCTTTGTAATATGCATGCATAGGCACCAAAGCCTTCTCTTTTGGTTCGGCTACGGTTGGTGTGTATCTTATGCCGACTGGTCGTAATCCTGGTAGGGGTGGTTGGTGCCCCAACACTGGTTGTGGTCTTTCTACACCTACAGGTCCTGGTAGGTTGCTTGCTTGATACCTAGGCATCGGTGGAAGTTGAGGAGATGCTACCTGAGCCTGGGGAGCATAAGATCTCTCTCTCACATATCCCTTGTTATAATAACATTCCTCCGTCCCATGGTTTATCTATTTTTGTTCAATAGCACACCACTTTGGATGTTTAGCCTGAGGTTTGGCATACAGGTTAATCTTTTTTAGCACTTCCTCTACCAGTTGCTCCTGGCTTACAACTACTTCTCCTTTCGGTGCTGTCTTAGTGGACTTTCTTCCACTTTGTTGTGAGGATGAATCGTCATCATGATCCTTGAATTCACCCTACTTGTAGACCGCGCAATTATCTACAAGGTAAAGAGCCTCCTTAGTTAACTCATTTAACATCGTGCTCCTCTTTATATGTAAGTCCTTCTGGGGATCTGCATTCCTTAGTCCTTGAATAAATATAAGCATAAGTCTGGACTGAGTTGGCAGTTCTTCCACAGGGCAGAACTTAACATGTCTTTTCAGTCGTAGGGCTGCCTTTCGCACAGACTCCCCTTCTTTCTATTTGAATTTATGGATTTGTGAGACTGTATTATGAGCTATCCCCCTTTGTGAGAATTCCTCAATAAACTCGTCAAACACCTCCTCCATAGACTCAAAGTCTCTACGCTCCATAGAGTCAAACCAAGTAGTAGCATCCTCCTCTAGGGTTAGTCCAAACCCTGCAAATTGGGTAGGGAAGTCTAACACCTCTTCAACTCTTATTACACGCACAAAGGCTGCTACATGATCCCTAGGATCTCTGTTTCTCGTGTATTTCTTCTTTACCCATTTTTGCATCTGAGAAGGTCTAATTCTACGATGGTCTACAAATCGCATCATTGGATCTCCTCATCCTAATCGATATACCTCCTCTGGCCTTCGGTAGTGGGCGGGTTCCTCTCCCAGTGGTGCTCCTAGGCCATAATTTCTAACAGTTCTTGCCAGAGATGGTTCATCTCTTCGAACTCGTTCTATGGGTGGTCGTCCAGGCTCTGTTGACCCTTGAGTTTTTGGCTTACTCTCGCCTTGATACCGTGAATAGAGTGGTGGTTCTTGTAAATCCCTCAGTCCTCGTTCGGCTGGATAACCATCTCGCTTTCGGTCTTGTTCTAATGTTGCACTCTGTCTAAGCCATGCCTGCAATGATTGTTGGGTTGCTGGGTGGTTCTGGTAGTTAAACGTCTGCTGTCAAGTAGAATGTGAGGTCGCGTTGTACTCTTCTGAAAATGGATTTGTCGACTTGCTAGGGGTGTAGGTGGCTCTTGGCATTTCTTCGGGGGCATATGTTGATTCTTCTGGAACTGTTGCCTTTTCTTCCTCCTCTGGAAGAATACGTTCGTATTCTCGCCCGTACCTATCAACAAAAACAATATCCTTCCCTATAGCACTTTCATAAGAGAATAAGTAAAGAACCTTGTCTTTGCTTAATTCGTTTGGGTAGGGTTCTTTGCAATGAAAGTAAGAGACTATTCCCTCGCTCTCATGCTTGTAAATCCCCACATTCTCATTATAGGTTGAGACCGTGGTTGTTTTCTTATCATACATAAAAAGAGCTCCGAGTCGATCAATGTTTGGAGGTGGTTCTTGAGTTTCTGAAACCATTTTTCCTTTTGCCACGTTATCTCCATATCTGTTGTAATCCTCAGGGTTACTAACTATCAGATAGTGGTTCCCCTTTTTGTCTCGGAATCTATCTCCATCATCATAAACTCGAATTATCTCCAGTCTCTGAGCAGGCCTTTCTTCAATACAAATACACTTGGGTCCTCGATAGTCAGAATAAACTAGGACTCCCCTCGAGTTTGTTCCTTCTAAGAAGATTATAGTGAACTTGGAATCGTACAAAGGATTTAGGGAGGTGCTTCCTCCTGGCATTGGTCCTTCATTGGAGAAACCTCCTGGCTGTTGACTACCCATAATGAAGAAGGACTTATCTGATGAAGTGTCAGTATCACTACCCTCCTCAATAATCGGTGCTAGTGGATCTAGCCTTGCCTGAGTTACACTGTCTTCGGGGGATACTAAGCTACCCTAATCACCTGCCACCTTTTGATCTCTAAGAATGTGTCTTCCTGATCGTAAATTCATCAAACTTAGCAATGCAATTTATCACAAATCCAACCACTCACCTGGAAAAGAATCAGTTTCCGCACAACTTCTTGCTTTGCCGCTGGATATACCTGTACACAAGCGTTTAATTTCGGCAATAGAATCAAAGCATTTAACCGCTAGAGGTGGTCTTAGTACTGATTGGTATAATTGAAGGGTTAACCTCAACCACTACTGTATTTTATACACTTCTGATGTTCTGGATTAGGTTTGTTAATTTGGAATTGTACTTTCCTCGGATGTTGATCAATTTACCTAGAAAGTCTTAATTCCGTCTTTGCTCTGTCAATAGATCAAACAAGGTCCAAATTCACTTCTGAAAGAAGTTCTGGAACTCTTAAGTCAATTGGAACATCACCCTATATCTTCAGTCATCTTTTCACTTCACTAAGCCGCTGAAGATATCCTACGCGTAGGATGTCTCCTGCTCTGTTTTGCCTGCTTTTTGCACTATAGACTCCCCTTGATGTGCTGAGTCCACAACTCTTTTTATTTTTTGATTTGGACACCTATAAGTTGGTCAATGGATCAAAAATATGTTCTAGCAGCCTGATGTTGGTCTGACCAGTCAAATCAACTCCAATTTGGACCAAAATTGACTAGGAGGCTTGCCTCAGGCTATACAACACCCTACTATGCCTACAGTCACCAGTTTCTTGCTTCAATTTCATGCATTAGACATTCTACGCGTAGCATGTCTAACTGCTCAAAATGGCTTCAAATTCAAAGCACATACTCTCCCTAAGGTGCTGATCACTTTGGTATGCTCAAAGCTGGGTTTGGAGTGCCAAATCACACAAAACACATCCTACGTGTAGGATGTCTATCTGGCCTGTTTGATCCCAAACTTGAGCCACAGCTTCCCCTTGATGTCAACAACCCAATGCTATGCTTAGATTTTGGTTTTGGATTTCAAAATACCCCAATTTTAGCTATTCTAGCCCTTTTCAATCAAAAATGAAAAAGTCTGCTTAGAACCCAATTTTCTCACCCAATTGAGATGAAACCCTTCTCAGGCACTCAATAAATCATGCAGATCATGCCCATGCAGCCATCCTATGGTTTTGGTCTTAAAATAATGCCTTGGCACAATTTGGGTAGGATGTCTGGCAATTTCTGTCTATCTGGCTTTATCCTGTCAAGATATGGTCAAATTTCCACTTTCCAGGTGAAAATGGGATAAACCCTACCTTTTGAACACACTGGTCAACTCAAAATTTCAAAATTTCCACCAGATCAGCTTGTATACATCCTACGCGTAGGATGTCTCCTGGCTTAAAATGTAATTTTTTCCTGACAGAAATGCTCTTGATGCTCTACAGCTTTAAGAAACACTCACAACAACTTTTGAACTTCACTTCAGCTTTCAACCACTCTTTTGCGTCTTTTACAACCTTGTGATGAACCTAACAACAAGTATAACATGCATGAAGTGCTCTAGATTATAAATCATGATGTCCTACTTACCCTACTCCTACTCATCATGTAAAATGGTGATAATGGTGTTTTGGTTGCTTCCTGGCCTCTCCGGTCTCTCAAGCTCTCCTTTCACCGCTTCTACCACTCCAACTCCTACTCTCTACACCACAACTCAACTAATACCTAAAACTACCTAAGTCTACCTAAGTCGAAGAATCTAGGCCACACGCTTCCTAGACTCCCTCTAAGATCTAGAGAGTCCTCCACCCTCTGATCCTATCTAAATGTAAAACGAGACTCTGGCAAGCCAGAGAATCCCTATCCTCAAGGACTAGTCTCGGTCACCTACCTAGGGTTTTCGTCCCCGGCAGCGGCGCCAATGTTGGCGGATACGCCGCGACGGACGTCAGCACAGCGAGAACTCACCTAACAAGATTTATCAGCTAAGGACGAAGCTCCACCCGCAGGCGCGTGGAAGCAAGCATAGGGTGTCAACCTACACTCGACCGACTCTCGACTAATTCCTACAGAGGTCTCTACCCAATGTCTAAGCTATAGCCTTCAGGAGTGCATAAGAGGAGATATCTTACAACGCTTTCAAGAGCCGAATACCTATCAAACATTCTCAAAACGTCACAGAACTTGAAGGAGACCCTACTAACACCAATAGGTCGCCCTCCCTAAGGCCTATGAACCAAAATCCCAACCCTAAACACCTGGTGCAAAATCACGTAGGATGTTTGGTTGAAATTTGCAGGTCGTCGTTTCGAAAAACTAAAGTGCCTAATGTGTAGCTCTACTCAATGCGAACGCGTGGATATGCTGAAATGCGAAATCGGATAACGTATGCTCACCGAATCACCAGATGAAGCTCGTAGGTCGAGCTCGCAAAACCAGACCGTACACCCGCAATGTCGGTATCGGCGCGTAGCTCTCGTCGGAGGCAACACGTTGCACTTCTCCGCACTCGATTCCGACCACCGGTGTACACGTAGCGTCAAGATGAAACTCTCACACTCTCTCGTACACAGTACGCTCACTCATAGACATAACTTTTTTAAAATGACAAAGGTTTTTCTCATTAAGGTCAAAAGTGGTATAAATTCCTTACAATCTCAAACCCTAATGTTCCAATTTAGCCATCTACTCAATCTAAATGTCAAAAATGGGATACAATCTGGAAACTTCTATAAGTCCCAATATTTACAAAGGTGAAATGTCGGTTTTTCTCAATAAATGAATAATTACAAAAAATAACATTCCGTCGAGCTCCATAGGGTGTGTCCCGCTGCTAACAAACCAACCCAAATGATTTTCTCATATTAAACTGATCACCTAATGTGGGAGAATAAACGGGAACAAGTGTTAACATATAGACATGTGCTTATAGATCTATCTCAACACGGGGCCAATGGTAAAGGGGACCAAATGAGAGATGGTCTATCAAAGAGCAAGGCTAAGCAATGGAGCATAATACCTCAGGGTTAGCTTCATTGAAGACCTCCAATAATGTGTGTAAAAGTCCTTTGACCTTAGGTAAGCTAGGGCTGAGCTTGAGGCGGGAAACTGACCTAGCTCGAGGTGCTAGTCCTGCTTGTCATGCTTGGTGACTTAGGTGCTTGAGGTGCTTGATGATTGAGGTGCTTGAGATGCTTGAGGTGCTTGATGATTGAGATGCTTGAGGTGCTTGACATGCTTGAGATGCTAGCGTTGCACTTGAGGTGAGAACCCAACCCAAGCTTAAAGTGCTTAAGGGCCAAGCTTGTGGTGGGAACTAGGCCTATGCATGAGGGGCTTGAGGTGTCAAAAAGTCAAATATTCAATCCCTACAAGGAGGGGGTGAGCCCTACATGAGGGGGGTGAGAGAGAACACCCACACACTCACATAAGGCATGAATGGTAGAAAGAAAGCAGAAGGGACACTTGTCAAGTTCCTCCTCATGTTGCCCTCATGGTGTGCCTGAAGCCTATTGGTTTGCCACCCAAGGGGTCCAATGATAATTTAGGATATTTAATTAATTGATTTTGCATTTATCAAGTTCTCTCTCTCAAAGGGGAAAGGGGGACACTTGTCTCAAGGCTACCCTTGCTGCTTGTAATGCCTCCTGCTTGTGATTGGCTAGGCCTGGAGGGGTCCAATGAGCTTCACGCATGAGCTACAAGGGGGGTCGACCCAACCAAGCTAGGGGGTTTCTTAGAAGGTATACTCACCCACACAAGCTCCCTCTCCTTTTCCAAGCATGTAGAGGATGAGAGCCTACACCAACACTCTTGGCTATGGAGTGCGAATCCAACCAAGAGCCATGCTTCGATGCTTAAGCTTGCCATCTCCTTCTTCTTCATTACTATGCTATTATGTATGCTAGCAAGAAGAGTTATGATAAGTGAGGATCTGATTCTTTCTGCTATGAAATGTTTCTTCTTCCTCTTCCCTACATCATTCCCTGCTAGCTCTCTCCACCTTCGAAGGTGTTTGCGGTCTTGGGACTGAGGCTTGGGATAGTTAAAGCTTTCTTTAAGTTTATGTTATTCTTGTGATGCATGAAGCTTTCTATCTTCATTGCATCACCTAGGTTACAAGGAGCACAAAGATTGTATTGTAACAAGTCTCTCTTAATGGGAGAAATCATAATACATATGCCTATTGGAGGGGGACCGGCTCCACATAAATCCGATCCTCAACTGTTGTCATGTTCTCTAAATTTTCTCTCTTGCAAAAGTATTGTTCATGCCAAGTTAACTAATTGCTTCAATTATGTTCACCCGCTATACTCACAAAGTCATTTCTCAAAAGTACTCTCATTAATTTCTGCTACTCTCAAGTTAAATAGGCCAATTCCATTACATTGGTATTAGAGCATTTGGTTTCTCTTTTCTTGCTTAAGAAGAGAGGTCCTTAAGTAGCCTATAAATGGTTGATGTTGTTAATTATAATAGGGTCAGTGGAACTAGGATCTATTATCGGTTTTGTTGAGCCCACTATGTGGGGGATGTTGCACATCGCGAGAGCTTTGGACTTAATAATGGAGTCTTTTTAGACTTGCCTACGGCTTTACCATTATTGAGCCATAAGAAGTCCGAAAGGAGCTAGCCCTCGGCAACTCTGCTATGTTAGACCTACTCCTCTACTCTCTATAATTAACCACTTCGAGCCGTGGGTGTAGATACTTAAGAGCCGATTTTCAAAGGCTAAGAGGAGTGGCAACTAAGGTTTTGAATTGCCAAAGAATACACTAAGTACATGGCTGACAATAATCAAGAGAGTAGAATGAACATTGATAGCTTTGATTTTGCACATGAAGGTGCTAATGATGATGCTCCCATGTTTGTAAATTATCTCATCACTAGGTTGCAGCAAGCTATGGGCAACCCTGGTTTGCAAGCCGAAGTTACTCAACAACTTCGTGCTTATGGAATTTCCCTTCCTCTCCAAGAGGAGAGAGAGCTTAGGAGGCCTCTTGAAGAGACCCCCAAAAGAAGACTCTCTCCCATTCAAGAGGAGGAATCCAAAGAGCAAGAAAGCAATGAAAGTTTAAGTTCCTCTGAAGATGTGACTCCACAAAGACGGCGGTCTAGACGATCGCCCACTCCTCCCAAGAGGAAAAGATCAACACATAGTCCTTCTCCTCATCACTCTAAAAGGCAAGAGAGGAAACAAAGGAAGAAAAGGGCTAGGAAGAGGTCACCCTCTTCTCCTTCTTCTTCACCTTCCTCCTCTTATGAAGAAAGTTATGGCTATTCTCCTAGAGAATACAAGAGGGGAGGACATCACAAATCATTTCCTGCATGGCGAAGGTCACAAAAGCTAAAGAAGTTCAAGGAGGAAGGAAAGAGTATCTTTTTCTCACCTATGATGGCACCTTTGGTACTACCGAAAAAGTGTTGGCCTTCATCCAGCAATTTGATGCGGCCTTTGGAGACGAGGGCTTCAAAGAGTCCTCCAAGCTACACCATGCAGCTATGCACTTCCAAAAATCAGCTCGTCAATGGTGGGCTAGCCTTCGTGGCAATGGTGAAGCCCCACAGACATGGAAAACTCTACGAGTTTCCATTATGAAGAAATTCCTTGCAAGCGATGCAAAGGACAAAGTGCTTACCGAATGGCGTAGCTTGAAGTCTGTCTCCCATGAGTCTATCCACAAATATGTAGACAAGTTTTGGGATTTACATCTCAAGGCTACTGTCTTTCAAAAGATAGACTTTGCCGAGAAAAGGCAACAATTCTGTGCGGGATTACTTGAAGAGATGGCCGAATACATTAACTCTCAACGGCCTGGTACTATTAGCGAAGTAATCCATGACACCATGGTTGCTTCACGCATCTATTTCCATCAAGGGGCTAGACGTAATGTCAAGCCCATGGAGAACAAAGACAAAAATGATACAAAGGGGAAAACCAATGTTCAAAATTCTTCCCAAGGCACTTCCAACAACAACAACAACAACAACAGTCGGTCCAAGGAGAAGGGAGTTTACAAAGGTAAAAACAAACTCTCTCTTGAAGAGCTTGAAGCTTTTCTCAAGGACCATAAGTGTTTCAAGGACCATAAGTGTTTCAAGTGTGGGGAGCAAGGACATGGCTATCGTTCTTTCCCCAAGAAGAATACTCTCAATGAGACTCCTAGGGCTTCCACCATCAAAGCTCCAAAAGAGGATGCTCATTGCAAAGGCTCATCACTCTCCTATGCTTGGGGAAAGGTAAGAGAGCATGATGCATTCATCTTGTTTGACCCTGGCTCTACTCACAACTTCATATCAATGGAGTTGGCCACCAAGTTGGGCATTCAAGCTTTCGAGATGGGAGATATGGTAACCACTGACGCAAATTTCAAGGGACAAAAATCCTATGTTACTCCCTTGATTCGGAAGTTGAGGTTTCATGTCCAAAGCTATGTCAACAAAGAAGACTTTTCCATCTCTCCTCTCCAACATGAGGATGTTATCTTAGGGGCACCATGGTTTGATCGCATGGCTGCCAATATGAAGTTCCCTGAAAGGAGAATTTACTTCACTTACAGGGGAAAGAATATGTATATAGATGCTAGTGAGCGTGGTCGCACTATTCCAATTGTAAATTCTCCTGGTTTTGATAAATCAATGAGGAGCTGAGTTTCTGCGTATATGATTTTTGTCAAACAGTCTCCAAAATGTTGAGATGTCGAGCTCTACACCTTGAGCTGGCATCCACTACGGGTCTTGGCCGCTTACGGCATTTACTCACTGGCGCGTTAGGTGACCGACACGAAGGATCTCTGCCATTGATTCTACAGCTGGACTACACTTATAGTGCCAGCCTAGTACGCTTCTAGCGAGTTCACACTTAGTGACCGCATGTACATATGTGCTACTTTTCAGCTTTAGCACTTAGTCATTTTGTACTCTCTTTTCTGTGAAGAAGAAGAAGAAGCTTTCCATCTCTGTGTGCTTTGTGCTTGTCTTGTGTAGCTCTCTTGCATCCTCATTCTTTACATGGTATCAGAGCCTGGTGCAGGCAAGAGAGGCTAAGAGAGCAAGAGCATCACAATCCCTTCGTTCGCAATCCACGACCAGATGCCAACGGTGCCTCGCGCAGCAAAAAAATTTTAGGGGTTTTTCGCACAAGTTTCTGAACAGGTCTCCAAAGTGCAGTATACAGAGATTTACTGTACAAGTACAGTGGTTGTGAAACGCTTGATTGTGGACACTCGTTGAGTGTAGAAAGTGTTACAGGAACCACGATAGCAGGTTCAACAGATTTGCAAGTTTTTGCAGATTGCAGCTATTTTGTCTTAGTGCTTCAAGATGTCTGACGGTTTCAGTTAGATTGTTACTGAGAAGCTTGAGAAAAATAACTACCCTGCATGGAAGTTCAGAATAACAAATTTCCTAAAAGGAAAAGGTTATTGGGACTATGTAGAAGGAGACAATGAAAAGGAACCAGAGATTCCCGAGGCAAATGCTACAGTAGAACAAAGGAAAGCTTTGAGGGACTGGCAACAAGGCCAGAGCAAAGTGATGTATTGGCTGTCTATGAGCATCACAGATGGCATGATGGGCTATCTACAGGATGCTGAAACCCCCGCCATTGCATGGAGAAACTTAGGCAGAGTGTTCGAGGTGAACACCAAGGCCAAGAAGCTTCAACTAAAGTCGGAGCTAAATCAGGTTAAGAGGAACAACCTCTCCATCAATGATTATGCTTTGAAGATCAAGAGTATCATTGAGGCTCTTGGATCTATTAAAGTCTCAGTGGAAGACGATGACATTGTCCGTGCATGCTTGGATGGTCTAGGAGATGAGTATGTACATTTTAGGTCTTCCATGAATACAAGAGACGACATCCCCGTGTTCCAAGATTTGATTTCTATGCTTATTCTTGAGGAGAAGAACCTTGACACATCTTCTTCTCATGGCAGAAATAATTCTGAACAGGCCTTCTATTCTAACTCCAACAGAGGTAGAGGTAGAGGTCGTGGTCGAGGCCCAAGGGGTTGCAGGGGCCAATTTCTGGAAGGTCAATCAAATCAAAACAATACAGGTGGCACGGGAAACCAGTCTCAAGGCAGGGGGAGTCAAAGAGGTCGTGGTGCAGGATCAAGCAGGCAGCAACGTACTCCAGATAGTAGAGAATGTTGGACTTGTGGTGAAAGAGGTCACATGTCACGTGACTGTCCAAAGGGAAAAACAAGTAGAAAGAGAGAACAGGGCAACTATTTATCTACTAGCAGAGATGCAGATGACAGCAAAAACGAGCGCATGTTTGTTATGCAGCATGTAATGAATACAATGACTGCAGAGAATTCCACCCAAGATGATGTTTGGTATGTGGATTCAGGTGCCTCTAATCACATGACGTCTCGTGGAGAGTGGTTTAGAGATATGCGCAAACGAGATGTGTCAGGCTATGTGCAGACAGGAGATGACACAGCTCACCCCATTGCTCATGTAGGGGACATACCTCTAAATACGAAGAGTGGGAAATCAAAGTACTTAGCAGATGTACTTCATGTCCCAAACATTACAAAGAATCTTGTTTCTGTTGGACAAATGGTTGAGCAGGGTTTGCAGGTTCGCTTCAATCCAAATGGCTGTTATGTAGAAGATTTCCAGAATGGCTGTAAGCTGATCACAGAGGGCAAATGTGTGGGCATAATGTTTACGCTGAATGTAGACATGCCTGAGGTAAAAGCTGCATTATTTGCACAGGGCACAGGTGTTGTGGCTGATGTTGACATTTGGCACAAACGCATTGGCCATGTCAATGAGCAGAGATTGCGCAACATGCAATCAAAACAGATTGTAAAAGGTTTGCCCAAATTCAAGGTGGATGGTATGCATAAAGTGTGTGCAGCATGCCAGTTTGGAAAACAGTCAAAGGGCTCATTTCCACATGAGCGCAATGTATGTAAAAGGCCACTTGAGGTGGTGCACACAGATGTTTGGGGTCCAACCGATACTGCAAGTATACATGGTTGCAGGTATTATGTCTCTTTCATTGATGACCATACAAGGAAAGTATGGGTCTACTTCATGCGTAACCAAAGTGAAGTGTTTGGTCACTTTCAAGAGTTCAAAGTCATGATTGAGAAGGAGACAGATATGCAAATCAAGACATTGAGGTCAGATGGAGGGGGAGAGTACTTCTCCAATGATTTTTCAGATTTTCTGCGAATGCATGGTATACACAGGCAGTTTACATGCAGATATACTCCACAGCAGAATGGGGTCGCAGAAAGGAAAAACAGGCACATTCCAGAGGTTGCACGTGCATTGATGAATGAGAAGAACATGCCTCATCATTTCTGGGCTGAAGCTGTAAATACAGCTGTGTACTTTATGAACAGGACACCTACAGCTGCGGTGCATGATGTAACACCTGAGGAAAAGTTTACAGGTACAAAGCCTGATTTGGCACACTTGAAAGTGTTTGGCTGCATAGCTTACGTGCATGTACCAGATGAGTTGCGTAGGAAATTGGATCCTAAAGCAGAGAAATGTATTCTTGTGGGATATTCCCTTGAACAAAAGGGGTACAGGTGCTACAATCCTACTACACGAGAATTACGAGTGAGCAGAGATGTAGTCTTTGATGAGATGAGCAGCTGGTACAGTAATGCACATGGCACTATTGGGGCTGATGTAAAAGATGATGTGGTTGTACAAAATGTGAGGCCACAGTCATAGGTTTTGAGTGGACCACAAGAGTCCTCTTCTCGTGGCTCTGTTGAGAAACCATGGAATGGTAGACTACTTACGCAGGTTACTCCACCAACAGGTACAGGGAATGTATCACGAAAAGGAAAGGAAAAGGTATATGAACCTCCCTTTATGGTTGATGCATCATCAGGTTTTTCACATGTAGACATGGATTCAGATGGTTCTGAACAAAGTCTTGATGAGGAATTTGGAATTCCGGCTGTCAGGACACCTGGTGTAAGGAAAGTACAAGAAGATTCTAGAGGGCAAAGGAGTGACCCAGGACCGCGCAGATCTAATAGAGTCAGAAATCCAGTTCAGAAATTGACTTATGATGGGTATCTAGCGCATCACCAAGCCTACATGGCTAAGGTGATACAGGATGTGGAGCTCACATCTTTTGAGGATGCAGTTGGAAATGTGCATTGGGATGATGCAATGAATGAAGAGATGGCTGCATTGGAAGCAAATGACACATGGGAGTTGGTGCCATTGCCAAGTGGCAAGAAAGCTATTGGCTGTAAATGGGTGTATAAAACCAAACATAAGGCTGATGGTAACATTGAGCGTCACAAGGCAAGGCTGGTCGCAAAGGGTTATGCACAGACGTATGGCATAGACTATGAGGAGACCTTTGCTCCAGTGGCAAAGATGACGACTGTGAGAGCTGCCATAGCAGTGGCTGCATCTAGAGGATGGATTATGCATCAAATGGATGTAAAGAATGCCTTCTTGAATGGTGAGTTGCAAGAGGAAGTGTATATGGATCAGCCACCTGGTTATGTCGATCCAGGTTACCCAGATTATGTATGCAGACTTCTCAAAGCTTTGTATGGTTTGAAGCAGGGCTCTAGAGCATGGTATGACAGGATTGCCAAGGATCTTGTCAGTATTGGTTTTAGGAGAGCTCATGCTGATCATTCACTCTATGTACGTGAGAGTGATGTGGGGATTGTGGTCATTACCATATATGTAGATGACCTTATTATTGTTGGTGACAATGCTATGGAGATTGACCATGTGAAGGGTCTTCTCAAACAGGAGTTTGAAATGAAAGATTTGGGCGAGTTGCGCTACTTTCTTGGCATTGAGGTGATCAGGACTCCAGAGGGTGTATGGCTATCACAGAGACAATATGCTTTGGACATGTTGTCAAAGTATGGTATGGCTGATTGTAAGCCGATTTCCATTCCCTTGGATGTGAATGCAAAGCTGAGTGCAGAGAAGGGTGATGTTGTTGAGGATGTCAATATGTACAGGAAGATGGTGGGTAGTCTAATCTACTTGACTATCACAAGGCCAGACTTGAGCTACACAGTAGGCTTGGAGAGTCAGTTCATGCAACTTCCGAGGAAGCCACATTTGGATGGAGTACGACGCACACTTAGGTATGTGCAAGGTACTCTTGACTACGCATTGTTCTATGCAGCAGATGCACCATTAGCATTGTATGGGTATACAGATGCAGATTGGGCAGGTAGCATTGTTGATAGTAGATCTACGAGTGGCTTCATGTTCTCTTTTGGGAGTGCTGCTGTTACTTGGAGCAGCAAAAAGCAGCCTACGGTTGCTTTATCGAGCACAGAGGCCGAGTACAGAGGTGCAACAGTTGCGGCGTGCGAGGTAGCTTGGCTACGCACATTACTTGAGGACTTGGGAGTGCAGGTGGACCAGCAGATTTTCATCCATTGTGACAACCTCAGCAGCATGCAGTTGGCTAGGAACCCAGTGTTCCATGCCAGGACCAAACACATAGAGGTCCATTACCACTACGTTCGAGAGCGAGTGTTGGCGGGCGACATTGACTTGGTCTACGTCAACACAGAGGAGCAGATAGCGGATATCTTTACCAAGGCCCTCGGAGCTGAGAAGCTTCGACGTTTCCGGACTATGCTTGGACTCTGCGACATGCAGAGCTCGAGGGGGAGTGTTGAGATGTCGAGCTCTACACCTTGAGCTGGCATCCACTACGGGTCTTGGCCGCTTACGGCATTTACTCACTGGCGCGTTAGGTGACCGACACGGAGGATCTCTACCAGTGATTCTACAGCTGGACTACACTTATAGTGCCAGCCTAGTACGCTTCTAGCGAGTTCACACTTAGTGACCGCATGTACATATGTGCTACTTTTCAGCTTTAGCACTTAGTCATTTTGTACTCTCTTTTCTGTGAAGAAGAAGAAGAAGCTTTCCATCTCTGTGTGCTTTGTGCTTGTCTTGTGTAGCTCTCTTGCATCCTCATTCTTTACACAAAAGATCCTAATGTTTCATCAAAAGTAACTGGTAGGAATCAAGAGAGTTGAATTCTCTAATTTTCTAAAAGGATTCCAAGATGTGTTAATCGATGATATCCCTATGGACTTACCTCCAAAACGAGGGGATGATGACAATCGCATTGAGCTCCTTCCTGGAAGCTCACCACCTAACAAGCCTCCTTATCGAGTCTCACAAGCTCAACAAGAGGAGATCATGAGGCAAGTACAAGAGCTGGTAGACAAAGGGATGGTGAAGCCTAGTTCCTCTCCCTTTTGTCTTTTTAGTGCAAAAGAAAGATGGTACATACCGCGTGTGTGTGGACTATCGAGCATTAAACCATATCACTATCAAAAACAGATTTCTAGTGCCTCGGGTAGAAGATCTGTTTGATAAGCTACAAGGCTCTACCTACTTCCGTCGGATTGACCTTAAGAGTGGCTATCATCAAATAAGGATAGTGGATGAAGATATCTTAAAGATCGCGCTTCGCACAACGTTTGGTCTTTATGAATATCTAGTCATGCCTTTTGGTTTGACTAATGCACCAGCTACATTCAATCGTCTAATGGAGAAAATTTTTAGACCATACCGCAAATTCACTGGAGTGTTCTTTGAGAATATCATTATCTACTCCAAGTCTTTGGAGGAACATAAGCAACATCTCCAAGTGATTTTTCAAGCATTGAGGGAGAATAAGCTTTTTCTCAACCAAAAGAAAAGTGAATTTTTCCTTCAAGAGATTCAATAGTTAGGTCATATTATCTCCCAAGATGGTATCCGTATGGATCCATCAAAGTTAGAGGTAATAAAAGCACGGCCTAACCCAAGGAATCTACATGAGCTAAGAAGCTTTATTGGTATGTGTGCATATTATAGACGCTTCGTAGCAAAATTCTCTCAAGTAGCAGGACCACTACACGACTTAACTAAGAAGAACGTTCAGTATGTATGGACTGCTAAGGAGAAAAATGCTTTTGATAAGCTCAAAGAGAAGTTTACTTCCTAGCCAGTCCTCGTACTTTCGGATCTCTCAAAACCATTTGAGGTCCAATGTGATGCTTATGGTGATTTCCTTGGAGCAGTTTTGCTTCAAGAAGGGCATGCCATAGCATATGAGAGCCGAAGGCTCAATACTAATGAACGAGTCTTGGGAATTTATGAGAAAGGTCTTTTAGCTGTTCTACATGCTATAGACGCATGGAAGCACTACTTATTGGGGACTCCATTCATTCTACGAACTGATCACCAAAGTCTCAAGTATTTCATGACGCAAACCAAGCCTTCCGACAAACAAATGAGGTGGGAAAATTTTCTTTCACAATTTAATTTTCATATTGCTCACATTGCTGGTAAGCACAATCAAGTGGCCAATGCACTTTCACGATGACCAAAAGTTAATGGGGTATCTATAGCTACTCACAATGATCTATCTTCTATGATAGATGAGTATGCTACTGACCCTGACTATAGAGACATAATGTCAGCCCTTGCTTTGGGGAAGAAAGAGGAACCATTCACCTTGCAGGATGGTTATCTTCTCCACGGCAATAGGCTATATGTTACACATTCCCTTCGTGATAAAGTTATGTATGAATCCCATGCTCCTCCATATGCGGGGCATAGAGCTATTCAACCTACTCTCCGAGGAGTAGAGACATACTTCTATTGGCCTACCATGAAAGTGGACATACAAGAGTATGTTTCAAACTGTGTAGTATGCCAAAAGACCAAGTATGATAGAGGGAAGCAACTTGGATTACTCCAGCCATTGCCTATCCCAAATTCACCATGGGAGAATATATCCATGGATTTCATCTTTGGATTACCCAAGTCTATCCATGGGAATACGGGAATATGGACAATAGTAGACAGGTTTAGCAAACAAGCACATTTTATTCCTGTTAAAAAGACTATTAAGGCACATCAAATGGCAACTCTCTTCATATCTCAGATTTTCAAGCACCATGGATTGCCCACATCCATCGTGTCAGATAGAGATCCTCGAATGACCAGTAATTTTTGGAAAGGTCTCTTTGAAAATCTAGGAACAAGATTGAATTTCTCTTGGGCCTATTACCCACAAATGGATAGCCAAAGTGAGATAGCCAATCTTATGATACTCGATCTACTCAAGACTTATGTTACCGAAGTAGATCAACGATCACAATGGGAAAAGTACTTACCTCTTGTAGAGTATGCCTACAATAATAATGTACATACTTCTACGGGAAAAGCACCTTTTGAGATCATTGAGGGAAGACCTAAAAGTCCCTTGCTACTCAAAGTACATGGGAAGATCTTCGCCGTCGATGAGTATATCCGTGACCTACAAGAATCTTTTCAAAAGATTAAGGAGGATTTATCCATCTCTCAACAAAGACAAAAGCTGTTGCTGATAAGCACAGAAGGGCCTTAATGTTCAAAGAAAATGATTGGGTCTTACTCAAGTTTCCTAAGGCTCGATTAAGGCAACGACGGGCAAAAATCCTACGGGCCATCAAAAGTATTGTGCTAAACTAGCAAAAAGATACTATGGTCCTTTTCAAATCTTGAAGCCCATCAATGAGGCAGCTTATCAACTCAAATTGCCCAACCATTGGATCATACACAATGCCTTTCATGTAAGCCTACTTAAGCCCTACAAAGGCAAGCCACCAAGTGAACCAATTATTGAAGACCCTCCCGAAGTTGAAGATCAAGAAGAGGTGCTACAACGCCGAAGGCTGTTATTCGGCATGAAGACAAGGTACTAAGACATGGTAAGATTATCCAACGGTATCTTATTAAGTTCAAAAATTATCCTTTTGAAGATGCTAGATGGATGCAAGGAATACAACTTAAGGATAGTATGAATCTTGACAATGCTTACAATGCTACATTACAGTAAGCAAATATACAAATTTCTTTTAAATGACTCATGTTTTTGTCTTATAAGACTAGCCCTCTTTTCAATTGTGCACAAATTTAACTAATGTGCATGCTTAGAATCATGTTTGTGATGACGACGTCTCTCAAACACCAAGTAGAATTTGTCACTCTACTTTGGGAGAATGAAATGGACTAAAGAGCAGACATGCTTGTAGCAGCTATGTCTCCTAAGCACCAAATGGATTAGTCATCCATCTTGGAAAGATGTCATAGGGTAGAAAGGGATCCTCTACCCGCTAAGTAAAATTGACCAATGACTAAGGCTTTATCTCTTCTACCTCATAGTCGAGGACGACTATGATTTCAAGAGAGAGTTAATGTCATAAAATCTGATATCTAATATCTAACCATCCCAAATGATTTTCTCATATTAAACTGATCACTTAATGTGGGAGAATAAACGGGAACAAGTGTTAAGATATAGACATGTGCTTATAGATCTATCCCAACATGGGACCAATGGTAAAGTGGCCCAAATGAGAGATGGTCTATCAAAGAGAAAGGCTAACCAATGGAGCATAATACCTTAGGGTTAGCTTCATTGAATACCTCCAATAATGTGTGTAAAAGTCCTTTGACCTTAGGTAAGCTAGGGCTGAGCTTGAGGCGGGAACCCGACCTAGCTCTTGAGGTGCTAGTCCTGCTTGTCATGCTTTATGACTGAGGTGCTTGAGGTGCTTGATGATTGAGATGCTTGAGGTGCTTGACATGCTTGAGATGCTAGGGTTGTACTTGAGGTGAGAACCCAGCCCAAGCTTAAAGTGCTTAAGGGCCAAGCTTGTGGTGGGAACTGGGCCTATGCATGAGAGGCTTGAGGTGTCAAAAAGTCAAATATTCAATCCCTACAAGGAGGAGGTGAGCCCTACATGAGGGGGGATGAGAGAGAACACCCACACACTCACACAAGGCATTCATGGTAGAAAGAAAGAAGAAGGGACACTTGTCAAGTTCCTCCTCATGTTGCCCTCATGGTGTGCCTGAAGCCTATTGGTTTGCCACCCAAGGGGTCCAATGATAATTTAGGATATTTAATTAATTGATTTTTCATTTATCAAGTCCTCTCTCTCAAAGGGGAAAGGGGAACACTTGTCTCAAGGCTATCCTTGCTGCTTGTGATTGGCTAGGCGTGGAGGGGTCCAATGAGCTTCAAGCATGAGCTACAAGGGGGGTCGACCCAAGCAAGCTAGGGCGTTTCTTAGAAGGTATACTCACCCACACACACACTCACAAACACTCTCATTGTGTGCTGTGCAAAGTGCAAGAGCTCCCTCTCCTTTTCCAAGCATGTAGAGGCTGAGAGCCTACACCAACACTCTTGGCTATGGAGTGCAAATCCAACCAAGAGCCATGCTTCAATGCTTAAGCTTGCCATCTCCTTCTTCTTCATTACTATGCTATTATGTATGCTAGCAAGAAGAGTTATGATAAGTGAGGATCTGATTCTTTCTGCTATGAAATGTTTCTTCTTCCTCTTCCCTACCCTCATTCCCTACTAGCTCTCTCCACCTTCGAAGGTGTTTGAGGTCTTGGGACTGAGGCTTGGGATAGTTAAAGCTTTCTTCAAGTTTATGTTATGCTTGTGATGCTTGAAGCTTTCCATCTTCATTGCATCACCTAGGTTACAAGGAGCACAAAGATTGTATTGTAACAAGTCTCTCTTAATGGGAGAAATCATAATACAAATGCCTATTGGAGGGGGGACCGGCTCCACATAAATCCGGTCCTCAAGTGTTGTCATGTTCTCTAAATTCTCTCTCTTGCAAAAGTATTGTTCATGCCAAGCTAACTAATTGCTATGATTATGTTGCTATCTTCAATTATGTTGACCTGCTATACTCACAAAGTCATTTCTCAAAAGTACTCTCATTAATTTCCGCTACTCTCAAGTTAAATAGGCCAATTCTATTACATAAACAATTGCTCGGTGATGGGTGTGTGAAAAGGGCTTGCTATTGTGGCAAGGTTGCTATATCCCGTCGAAGGTGATCACTCCAATGAAACCAAGATCCCACCAATTTCGAGGGAATGCAAACAAAAAAATATGCCTATTTATATGATTTGATGGAGAGTTAATGGATGCATTCTATCTCTACACAACCGGCCGGTGACCGACTAAATAGCAGGGTAGCATTGCACGCACCCAAGCTCATAGCTTCAAATGTCCGAGTGGACCAAGCTGAATCGGTTGCCTTATTAGTAAAGCATGGAATTTTGGGAGCAATTGTGGATGTTGGGAATGAGCCTGGTCGCATGAGTGCAGGAGACTGCTCGTTAGCCGGTTACCAGCTGGTCATGAAGAGAGAGAAGGCCCTCATCATGCGAGTCATATCACCTCAAAAGGAGTGCAAAGACATTTATCTTCCCTCGTAAACTGCAGGATATCAACTTATTGCATCAAGATTTCCACGCCACGAGAGTAGTCGCCCTGCTTGGGTAACTCTTTTTTTCAACCCTTCCTCATAGAAGTTGACCTGCTATTTTTGTAATCATTGGATTTCTTGTTGATCGGTTGACCGGACAGTATAAAGGAAGATGTGACCAGGCTCTAATAGTGCCACATGGGAAGCTAATGATAGCAAACGTATTGTTGTTGAGCATAGTCTTAGAGCTAATAAGTAGCACAACATGCGAGTAGAGGGAGTGGGGGGAAGAGATGCCTTTCACTTGCACACTTTGCGCCTCAACTCTTAGTATACTATTATGAGAGATAGTTGACAACTCGACATTTGTTTTTGGCCTGCATAAGGCCTTAGTGAACCATGGAATTCTTGGAAGCAATTATGGATCATTGGATAAAGCTTATCAAATAGTCCTACACTACTATGTGACCCACACGTTGCTGTGGCAAAAAAACATGGCCTCTATTCTTTTTTACATATTTAGAGTCCATGGCATTTGTAAAAGTGATGCATGACACGGACCCTTGATAGATTCTTACAGAATAATTATATGTAAAAGGAAATGCTACCAAGACCAATGGTATAAACCTAGTAGTATGTCGTGCCAATTTTGCTTTTGAGGTTCGTTAAGAGGAATCCAAAGAGATTCCCTAATTTTGCTTTTAGGGTTCATTAAGGGGAATCCAAAGAGATTCCCTCTCAGCTTGAAGGAAAAGTCGAGGTGCAAGTGGAGAAGAGAGAAGGAGAATTTAAGAGTCGGTGGGCTCAATTTAATTTTGCTTGAATCTCATTAAGTGGATTTTGACTAGATTCTCCTATGCTTTTGAGGGAAAAAGGGGAGCTGATGCCATGTGGAGGCGAAAGAGAGAGAGGATGAAGAAGAAGAAGAAGAGAATTTCCATTGGTGACTGCACACAACTCTCCAAAGGTGCAGAAGATCAATGCTAACCAGGGCCGGCAATAGGATGAGGAGGTACGAGATAAATGTGTTGTCCATGTGTGCATCCGGCATGGCATCAATGATAATGCGACAATTCTGTGTGTGTGTGTGTGTGTGTTTCGTAGGCTTTCTCAAATCGCCTTGTTTATCTCCATTGCAAGCAAAGGTTTTCGAAGCACAACTGAGTGTGGAGTGGGGGATGAAGTGATGGTGCGAGGGGCACGACACTCACCACCCGTTATGCAAAGGAGGAGGCAAGAGCAGAGTCGAGTAGTGCATGGTCATGCAAGTTGCATGGTCTGTGTGTGCTGATTTTGACTGTCTTCTTTTAGTTATGTTGCGGGTGTTTTGTGCTTGTCTATTATCAGGCTCTCAGGGTTGTGGAGCTTGATCTCTTTCCATGATGCCCGTCTTGTGCTCTTTTAGGATTGCCATTGTGCCTTTCGTGCATAGCACACACATGCTGGGATATTTTTTTGCAATGCGGCAAGAGAACAACCGACAATTAATTTGGGGGAGTGCTTGATTGGGGGAGGGGACGGGGGCAGAGGAGCGTAGAAGCAGGGCTACAAGGGGCAAAGGAGTGCGGTATGGCGAGGCGCATAAAAGATGATGGCGACAATTTGGGTCGTTTTTGCCTTTCAATCCAGAGATTCCTTGAGAAATTCAGGGAGAAATTAATTATAGATGTGAGAATAGACCAAGTAAGTCAATGTAACAATAAACCATTGTTTGAGAGTGGAGTGGGTTATAGTATTGACTTCAACATTGGGAATGCAATTGAAACAAATCTCTATTCCTCTCTGTCGATTCCAACTATCTATTCCTCTTTGTTGATTCCATGTATCCCTTTGTCTTTCTTTCTTGTGAGCAAGATGTATAATAGTGTACTAGTATGTGACCCGCGCGTTGCTGCGGCCAAGAAAATCATGGAAATTGGAGATCTCTCTCTCTCTCTCTCTCTCTCTCTCTCTCTCTCTCTCTCTCTCACACACACACACACACACACACACACACACACACACACACACACACGAAGACATATATAGGTAGGTGTGTGTGTGTCTGCGCTCTCTCTCTCTCTCTCTCTCTCTCTCTCTCTCTCTCTCACACACACACACACACACACACACACACACACACACACACACACACGGAGACATATATAGGTAGGTGTATCTGTGTGTGTGTGTGTGTGTGTGTGCACGTGCGCGCACTCTCCCACGTGTGAGGAGAATGGAACTATAGTCCTTGGAATCACTCTAGCAAGATAACATTGCATAGCTATGCCTTCTGTCTCTTTCTCTCTCTCTCTCTCTCTCTCATATTAGATCTTAAGATCAAGATTCATCGAGTAGATCTCTGCTATCTCTTTTTCCACCTTTTCTCCCTTTCTCAATTCTTTTGATTTGAGGACTGGATAGCTGTGTGTGTGTGTCAATGAGCACATGGAGTATTTTTAGTCAAATGGTTGCGAGCGACTCATTCTTCACATGAATTCTAATAAATTCAAAGTGCCCATATCTCCTTGCTAATCAACCAACAACAATGTATCATATTATCTACCAGCTTGATTTTGTTGTGCCATGCTATCAAAACCATCACTTGCCAATAAACATGCTTTTCATGACCCTCTATTGGTGGAAGCAAGATAGGTTTTGGTTAGTGCTACGCTCTAGGGTCACTTTTGAAGGGCTAACAGGTTACCAAGGGAAGTCTCTCTCTCTCTCTCTCTCTCTCTCTCTCTCTCTCACACACACACACACACACACACACACACACACAATATGTTGAGTCATGGCTGCAGGTGCTCCCACCTAAGCCATCAACTCTTTTTCCTCAGCCCAAACACTCAGTGTCGTGAGCAAACCCATGTACACCCATTGCCTTGAGCACCCATTTGCTACTACCAAGTGTTCCCCACAAGAAAGCAGTGCCTCTCCCCTGTTCAACTCTGATTCATGACCAAGTTATTGTTGCTAAATATCGCAGCACCATTGCTTGGCCTATCCTACCTATATGTGATCACCAGTAGCTATCCTAACCAAGGTCTTGGTTATAATTTTTGTGACCCACCTCATTCTTTCTCTTTCTTTGTCTAGTTGCTAGTGGCAGAGTGCTCTGTGTGTGTGTGTGTGTGTGTGTGTGTATGTGTGTGTGTGTGTGTGTTTATCTCTCTGACACACACGGTGATGGTGACACACACACACACACAGTGCACACACGTATGCCTACACACACACACACACACACACACACACACACACACACACACACACACACACACACACACACATTGTCAGTCATACAATTTTGGGTACTATAGTTTTCACGTTGTTGAAAAATGGTGGATTTTCACTCTCTCTCTCTCTCTCTCTCTCTCTCACACACACACACACACACACACACACACACACAGGTTAACACAATGTCAGGTGTACAATTTTGACTATTTCAAGGCATTGGGAAAGAAATTGATCTGCATTGAATTTGGAGTACTTCATATAATTTTTGAAGGCTCTTTAATGTGTCTATAGAAAGGAGGACAACCAGCAGGGACTTAACAACTCAATTTCGGTGTTGATCCAACATGCCGTGCAAATCAACCAGAAGGCGAGATGTGGAGACCCTCACCTTCGTCTAATTTTTAGATAATGGACTATTGAATAATAGCAAAAATTATTGTGTACGCAAGGGCTTGAGAAAAACCAAGGTTTAGTGTAATCCCACCTACAAATTGAAATAGTCAAAATCGTACACCTGACATCGTGTTACCTTGTGTGTGTGTGTGTGTGTGTGTGTGTGTGTGAGAGAGAGAGAGAGAGAGAGAGAGAGAGAGAGAGAGAGAGAGATTGTGCAAATCCACCATTTTTCAACAACGTGCAAACTATACTACCCAAAATTACACATACGCATGTGCACTATGTGTGTGTCTGTCACCATCACCATGTGGGAAAGAATTGATTTGCATTGAATTTGGAGTACTTCATGTAATTTTTGAAGGCTCTTTAATGTGTCTATAGCAAGGAGGACAACCGGTAGGGACTCAACAACTCAATTTTGGTGTTGATCCACATGCCGTGCAAATCAACCAAAAGGTGACATGTGGAGACCCTCACCTTCCTCTAATTTTTCAAGTTCCACTATAAAGATTATAGATAATGGACTATTGAATAATAGCAAAAAACTATTGTGTACGCAAGTGCTCGAGAAAAACCTAGGTTTAGTGTAATCCCACCTACAAATTCCTTGACTATATGTAATACACCTTGGAGGCCGCTGCCACGTGACATAAGAAAAGGTCTTGGAGGGGATGAGAGTTGGAGACCAAGACAAAGCAAGAAACAGAGTGGATTGCGCGCAAAGAAAAGGGCCTCTGTGTGTGTGTGTGTGTGTCCATCCATAGGATGGGCCACACACTCATAAGATATAATTTGAAGGTTAAGACACCCACAACAATTGGAGGAAAAAACCTAGGTTTAGTATAATCCCACCTACAAATTTTGAGATTTACCTCTAATTTTTTTTAAAACTTTTTTTTACCAGCACTCATCACTTGTGAGAGTGAGTTGTAATGAATTAGAAACATAAAATGTACAACATGCCCATGCTCCAAAAAAGCCATGGATGCAAAAAGGCTAATAACTTAACATCATAACTTTAAATTTTAAATTCAAGGTGAGAATATCTCCAAAGTTCATAGAACCTAAATTAAAGTTTAGAGAAGCTACAAGAGAAGTTTAGTGCAATAGCCTTAAAATATAGTAAATTTGCTTGTATAGTTTTTGGAAAAAACATAGTATAGCCGAATGATTGAAAAGTCCTCGCTTTAGTGTAATCTCACCTACAGATTTTGAAATTTATCTCTAAATTTTAAATTTGAAGGTGAGAAAACCTACAAAGTAAAGAAATTGAGTGTAATAGCTTCCAAATATAATAAAATTGCCCCTAAAATTTCTCATATGTAAGTTTTTCGGTGTTTTGGGAGAAAGTATTTGCTTCAAAAAATCTAATTTGTCTTTAAGCGCTTGCAAAAACGTAGGCTTAGTGCAATCCCACCTATGACTTTTGAGATTCACCTTTGAATTCTGAGTCAATCCAAGGCAAGAGCAAGATAAAGACCTCAAAAATAGCCAAGATTTTCCAGAGTTGCCTCTTGTCGTCCGCCTTTGCTATCTGTTGAGGTCCGCTCTTGCCTTGGGCTTACACGACTTCTGCCTTGGATTTGTCGGATCAAAATTTCCAGTTACATTAATTCTTGATTTTGTAGATGTCAATGTTGATTCATGATTCTTGATTATGGATTCTGTTGATCGTCGCTTAGTTGATTGCTGATTATGCTTATTCTCCCTCCCCCCTCTCTCTCATGTTGGTGTGATAGCCCCCTCTCTCTCTCTCTCTCTCTCTCTCTCACACACACACACACACACACACACACACACACACACACACACACACACACACACATGATGAATCACATGGACCTTTCTCTATTTCTTAGCGCGCGCGCACGCACACACACACACCCATGATGAATCACATGGACCTTTCTCTATTTCTTAGCACACACAAAATCTTACAATCAATACGTCACATTCTCTCTCTCTCTCTCTCTCTCTCTGTCTCTCTCTCTCATATACACACGCACACACAATGCGTGCAGGACAGCCACAAAAAATCATCGGACTCCTATTGTTGAATCATTAAGCATGCTGCAATATAGTATTGCAATGCAAATGTGGAAGGCCTTCTTGCAATGCTCCAACACGGCACGTCAACTCTGTCTCTCTCTCTCTCTCTCTCTCTCTCTCTCTCACAAACACACACACACACACACACACACACACACATAGACAAAACACGGATACATGCATGCAACTATTGAGCTTTGAGCAGTAAGGTTAGAGAGAGATCATTTACGACATGGAACGTTTGTGTAATCCTACAAAGGGAGGTTCATTAGGACCTGGCCACACAAAGCTTAGTTGTCTATAAACCTCAACAATTTTAACTAAGGCAAGCTCAATAGTCCAAAACGTCACGTGTAGCAGCAAGTAGTGAGGGAGAGTGAGACGCAAACAATAGAGAGAGAGAGAGAGAGAGAGAGAGAGAGAGAGAGAGAGAAAGAGGACTGATCGGCAAGAAACCGACATAGTTTGAAAATTATGCTCTTTTATGCATAATAAGCCGATGAAAATCTACACACTAACAAAAATTCCCAACCGATGTAACGAACCACTAAGCTTCGCATGACCATAGCTTTAGATGACACATGGAGGGAAGTTCCTTCAAAATGCAAAGTAAACCCACCCTTCAAATGGCTTTAAAAAGCAAAAGTAGTCACTGCCTCCTGTGAAATTGGCCTTCCCAAGAACTAAAACTATTATAAATATAGACAAAGTACTAAGTTTTGTACTTTACATTTCTAAAACTCAGAAGTCTTCTCATTTTCTACCTTTCATTTTTACAGTTCTTAAGGTTTCCTTTCAAATGCAGCAGAGTGTGACAAGTGGATGCCTTCTCCTTGCTCAAAAATTTTAAGCTCCATTATAAAGAGTATAGATATCATCACCTACTATATAATAAAGAGGACGTCCCCCTCGTGGTCTACCTAGGACTGTCAAAATTCCTACCAAGTATAGACCTTGCAATGTCAATTTGTAAAGATAAGGGTCGGTCAGGGGATTGCTAATCCTGGCCGTCTATCTAGTTGACTTTACCTGCAGTAATGTACTCTGCAATCATTAGATGCTTGCCAAATCAGCATGCAAAAAATCTGCATGCTATTGACCAATCAAGGCCTCCCTAAAAAGCACATGGGATGTCAACCGCTTTTGACACATCAGCGATCGGAATATCAATGCACATAATTTCTGTCAGTGTCTTGCAATGAAACTCAGCCAACTCAGCGGTCGAAATCCGTGTGCTTTGCAAGCCATTGAGTTGTGGTAGGTGTATGACGTCATCATTTTGTGCAGACAAATTTCTTGTAAGTTCTTATGCTGTTTAGATAAGGTGCTTGATATGCTTGAGAAGCTTCGTGGAAGAGCTGGTGACAAACTATCTTGTGAAGGATCCATCTACGAGACGAGCCTTTCTGATCTGGTTCACAAGCGTGCAAGTTCATCTCCAGCCAAGTCAACGAATGATGAAGTGGCCCCCTGACTGCCTACATTGATGTCCTTGTCATCACTTCGAAAACTTAGTCTACTCTGATCAGTGCACTTAGTTTTCATTGTAGACCCCCTTCCCCCCGACACTTGACGGCCAGGAATGGTCCGTCAGTGACCATTCCCTCGTAATCACTGCTCTCGCCATGGCTCCCGGCTCCCCGTCGATCGCCATGCGGTTGCAGTGATTACGGGGAATGGTCACTGACAGACCATTCCCTACACCATAACTGCTAGACCCCATAATTGCAATTGGAGTAGGCTCCAACGTAATCATATTGCTTCAAGTGCCTCAAACTATGACATGGATTTTGACCTTGAAAATGCTATTGGCCCCAATATCTCTATAGCTCTAGCTTGCGTGCTCAAATCTTTGCCTCCAAATCTACAATACATTAGACATGATTAACTTATCTGTAATAGTTAAAGAAGTCATCCTCCCCTTCGTCTACCTGCGATTCTAATGCTAGTACAACCATACTTAAAAAGGGCCCAACCTTGTGAAGGGAAAACACTAGTTTGAAGGAAACAAAGTCTCTCTTTTTATTATGTTTTCTTTGAATAGTAATTTTCTTTTCGCAATCTCCCGTCTTAACTAAAAGAATGGGATGTCTCACAAGAAGATTTGAAGAGAGCATTTCCTAATCCAACTAGCTTATTAAGATCGTTAGTCTGCCTTTGCGAAGTTGTACCCATGAAGGAAACCCTACTGCTGTGCTCGATGGATAGCTACAACGATTGCACATCGCAACGATTGCACATCGGGTTTGTTGGGGGCTCCTTCGGTGGGTCGTTTGGAGGTTCACAAGGGTGCTCAAGCTCAAATATGGACGCGCTCCAGGTTCAAAGTCTACTAGGAGGAGTTGGCTTGGCTCGGAGACATGGATGCTCTTGGGGTGGAGCCCCACACTGTCCCTGCTCTCCTTGGTAGATAGTGGGGGGACAACTCAAGACACTCTTTTTGGATCCAATGCTTGTCGGCTACCCACCGTCTTCTTGAGGGCCAATCGCTCGTCTCTATGTGTTTGAGGTGGTACTACAACGATGGTTGGTCTGCTCTCAATCTGTTGTGTTGTGGTTCCTTGGCAACATTTGGATGGATTCAATTCTGTTTGGCAACATGGGTGGAAAAGTGGAGCTCTGTTCTCTCTTGTTGCTTGATCCCATGGTTTTGGTCTTTTTGTCAGCTTGAGTTTGGTTGGAATATTGGGGCTGACGATGGATGGTATGGTTGTGGCAGCACTATACTTGTCCGTGGCACTTATGCCCCACTTCTTGAAGCTCGGTTGATGATTTCGAAAGTCGTCGGCTCCCCCTTGGAGTTTGGTGGCTACATGTTATCGGTATCTTCTGTGCTTAAATAAAAAAATGGTTGATCTCTATCGATGCAAGCATAAAAGGGACAATCATGAATGAGGAATGTAGCAACTCGTGGGGCAGAAAAACATGAATCGGCTAGTGTGCCCTGCCCTCTCGGCTACGCGTGTGTGCACACACACACTGTGTTACTTTATTACTCTTGGTTTTTTTAAATTTTAAAAAAAACCCCCCACACATTGACCTAACCCTTCTTTTGGGACCAATTGGGTTTTTTCTGGCAATGGTAAAAACATACACACTACTCTTTAACCGGGGTAGCATAAAAACTTGAGATCCTACTTAAAAGCCACTGCTGCATATTAGCACCATGGGGCATAGCCCTTGTAATTAACCTAGGATCTATGCAATGTTACTACCTCTGGCATGGCCGAGCGTGATTGCATTTTGGGAGTCCCTCTTCATCACACCGCGAAGGCGGCCTCACCATCCTCGCTGTGGATTTCCCCACTCATGGGTATCTGTGCGCCGAACAAGGCAACCACACACACACACACACACACACACACACACACACACACACACACACACACACACACACACACACACACACACACACACACACACACTCCATGAAGGCGGCCCTGCTCACTTATGGCTCCCGCTCATAGGACTGGCAGTCCCTCCTTCTTCCCCTATATAAACAGGTGAGGGCGCATCTCTGCCCCTCGCTTAGCCAGGGTTGTTCTGTCTTGTTTCAACTAAATAACCTACTGCTTGCTTCAAACACGGAACTATGGAGCTCACTACTCATGTTTCTCAGTTTTTTTCCTTCCCATGCTTACTTCCTTACTGGTTTTTGAGTTTTGCTAAAGTTTTACATTAAGCATACATCAGGTGTTGGCTGTTACAACAAGGTAAGTATAAATGGATGTTGGACAGTGGCATGATAATGGTATATACGTTGCTCTAAACTTTGCCTCTAGCATCAGCTGCTTGGTATTGTCTGAGGTATAAGGGCTGGCTTTTTGACCTCTAAATTACTGATGTCGATTAAAAATAAATGGTTTTTTTTTTAAAAAACACATCCTACTGTCATTTTTTTTGACGCCGTGCGCATCATGATTCAATTCTATTCCTACAATCGGTATATGGTCTTGTGATTACCAATGAACTTGGGAATTTTTTAGCCTCTGCAAGTTAATACCGTTTGCAGACGTATCATAAAGCAGTGGTTCATCCTATCAGACTTGTTTTTTTAAAATGGGGTTTATTTTTTGATTTTTTTAGCACCAGAAGCCCTGGGGACTATGTGATACTGGGCATACTAAATTTTTGAGTAGGAACTTTCAATTAAGCTTGGCATCAAGACTACTGTAGCTGTAAGCTTGGAGAAACCCACCATTCTGGGTTAACTAATGGTTTAAAAAAGGGGGTTTTTTATGCACTGAATTGGAAGGTCAGTATGCGGCCTCTTGACTTGACATTGGTATGGTAAGTACCCGATCGGAGCTTTGGATGGGGGTATACCCCGAATGAGTATTTATTCTTACATTGGTACTGTCGTTGTTATAAATGGGTATCATGATATCTGTCGCTTATGCGATCTGGTAAAACCCTCCGTATGGGGCGGCGTATTGAACTTTTGGACCATATTTTTTGGCCCATGTACACGTTAATGTTGCTTATGTTTATGATAAACCTTGGAGGGAATATGGATCTATGTATGGACCTATTTGATATCATTTTAATTGTTTGAGACAATGCAATACACTATTTGTATTCACAGCTTGTCCTTGTTTTTTGATTTTAAAACAGTTAGACGGGCTAGGTCTCTACCACTTGGCTGGCTATGAGATTGTGACTTCTAAAATTAGGAAGGATTGAACTCCATTTGAAACATAAAACATTATCAGTTCTAAACATAGAACAAACTCGATAAAAAGTATTTAGGCTTGTTTACTGATAGAACCTCATTAATTTGACAGATAATAACTCAAGTAGTTTGTTTTTTTGAGGGAGCATACCACTTGGAATAGAAGGGGAAATCTGATACTTGGATTAGAAGGGATAATTAACTTCTAAACAAAATGGTTCTTTGTGACTAGAAACACCGTGATTCTTAAAAAATGAGAGAAAATATATATTTGGTTTTACTTTGGACTTAGCTTGTAAAAGGTAAAAAGAGTTTTGTAAGATGGACATGGATAACAACTGGTATAGTCCATTGATACCTGTAAAACACATCCAAGGCTAATTGAATTGTTGTCTTGTTTGGATGGATGCAGGTAAGGAATCTATCTTATCTTGGAAGGTTTTTTTGACTTTGGCAAGCCGTCCTACATTGGAGGGAACACTCACTTATGATCTGGGAAATTCTTTTACTATCTCTATATTGAAAGGGGACCTCTTTCCTACAGTCATTGTACTTAAATAATTCTAATACTGAGTTGTTTTGGTACTTACCTACTCTTCGTTCCATTGCCATCTGTCTTTTGAATGTAAAAGTTCAATTATGTCTTATTATCTAAGATTAAACAGCTACACACACTTCCTATACATAAGGTTTTTTCTTTCTAGAGAAATTGGGATGCTGACTTTGGAAATTTTCCTTGAAATTGAGTTCTAAGTTGGACCCACGGTCTGTAATCCCTTGACTGGTTGATTGGTGTTAGGTACACAATCTCCCCGGACCATAATGCCGGATCGAGCGAGTCATCTTCTGAGAGGGAGATCAATTTAGATTTTTCAATATTGCACTTCGACCCTGATGCAGTAGCATATGTTTGCACAATCTCTAGAGCCTTCTTGATACCCAAGGACAAGCTTTGACAAAGAGAAGTGAATCGTCCACAAACAGCTTCGCCAGAAGTTGGTCATTATTCTAGGGCTATCCCTTCCAATAATGGGTTAGTCGTTTATTGTTAGATGTTTTGGTCATTATTCTAAAATGAAGGGCATGCTACAAAATTAAGGCCAACATGATATATATATATATATATATATATATATATCTCCTCCTCCTCCTCCTCCCTCCCATCCCCAAAAAAAGAAAAAAGAAAAAGAGAAAAAAACAAAACACAACAATTTTCTTTTTACAAAAGAACTTCTTCTTTAGAGAGGAGACCATGTTCAACCGTTTACATGCTTGAGCCTATTCCCTTATCCATAATCAGCACTATAGCATCCATCAAGCTTAACTTCCATTGCCTATGATATGAGATAGGGCAATCATGCACTAGGGAAGAGTCTCTTTCTATATGCACATTATATCCCTAGCAAATTTGAGAGTCTGAGCATCATAAGTTACTTGAGTCCTCAACTTATGATCACATCATACTTGCTTTCCTCACTTTCCAAGCTAGACCACTACCTCCATATCTTTCCCTCCTAGACCCCATGGATTTTCAATTGCCACCCTTCTATATCCGTGGTCTTCAAGCATCAAGAGTCATTGATAAACTCAGTATAGAGCATGCAACATGTTTCATTTGGTCTCAAAGGTCAATTTGTCCTTAAAGACAATAATAATCTCTCTCTCTCTCTCTCTCTCTCTCTCTCTCTCTCTCTCTCTCTGTCTCTCTCTCTCTATCAAGTATGAGCATCATACCCTACTCAAGTGCTCAACTTCTAATCATGTCAAAATTGCTTTCCTTTCTTTTCAAGCTAAACCATGGCCTACATATCTGATTCTTCTCCAAGTCACTTTGTGCATTGCCAGTTGCCATCCTTTTATATCGATAATCTTCAAGCATGACTAGCTCAACATAGGCATGCATCTCCCCTCCCCAACAAAAAAAAGAGAGGTAGATTAGTTATCTCAGTCCCTCTTTAATAACAGGCCCTGAGCTCAAGACTGATGTTTTAATAGATCTTTGAGGCCTCTTAGGATTGTTCCCGTGAAAATAAAGCTAGCCCCCCCCCCCCCCCCCCCCCCGCTCGCGCCCACAAACTATGTACTTGATTCATTCCCTCTTGAGTAATACTAGTATGTGACCCGCGCATTGCTGCTGCAAAAGAAGCATGAACTCTATTCTTAGAAAATGGTCCTCCCCTCTAAAGTGGAAAGATTCCAATACTTTTTTGTTGTGGTTCGACTATGTGATACCAAGTCTACGATCAATGAGCGCTCCATCATCGAGTCAGTACGGTAGGGTAGGGGGTACGATAATGCATTGGGATTTATTAATTGGAATCATGGTAGATCTTTTGGCTCAAGAACGGGAAAAGTTAAAGGGGAGGTGGTTGGGCCTGGCTAGTGGGTCGGTGCATGTAATGAAAATGGCCTATGAACTTTGAGAGTAGCGGAATTAGGAAATTAGGTGAAGCACTTTTGAGAGATTACTTTGTGAGCATAGCGGGTGAACTTAATTGATGGTATAACATAAACATGGTACTTAGTTAACTTGGCATGAACAATACTTTTGCAAGAGAGAGAGTTTTTAGAGAACATGACAATAGTTGAGAACCGGATTCATATGGAGCCAGGCGCCCCACCAATAGGCATTTGTATTATAATTTCTCCCATCAAGAGAGACTTGGTACAATACAATCTTTGTGTTCCTTGTGACCTACTTGATGCAATGAAGATGGAAAGCTTCATGCATCACAAGCATAACATATAGCAATATTCATTTTTGCCTTTGCTTTAAAATGGATATAACCTCTTTAATCTTTGGAAAAGATTTGTGTGAGTCTCGTCAATATTCATCAGCAGTGAAGATCTTCCCATGTACTTTAAGTAGTAAGGAACTTTTGGATCTTCCCTCTTTAACCTCGAAAGGTGCTTTCCCCGTAGAAGTATGTACAATGTCATTGTACGTATACTTCATAAGAGGTAGGTATTTCTCTCATTGAGAACATTGATCCACTTCCATGACATAGGCTTTTAGTGGATCAAGAATTGTTAGATTAGTTATTTCATTTATGTCATCCGTTTGTGGATGATAGACCGAAAGAGAAATTTAATCTACTTCCTAGATTCTCAAAGAGACCCTTCTAAAAATTATTGGTCATTCTAAGATCTTTGTCCGACACTATGGATGTTGGAAAGCCATGATACTTGAAAATTTGAGATCTAAAGAGGGTTTCCATTTGATGTGCCTTAATAGTCTTTTTGATAGTCATAGAGTGTGTTTTCTTGTTAAGCCCGTCGCGACTGAAACAATCCGAGTTGCTTCCCTTGATCAAATTTCAACTTTTGGTATACCACGCATTTTGAAACATACTCTTGTATGTTTACTTTTCATGGTAGACCAACAAAAATACATTTCTACTCCTTGAAGAGTAGATTATGGATTCCCTCTTTGCCCCACATAAGGAGAAGTATGGGATTCATACACGACTTTCTTATTGTATGGGTGAGTAACAAATAGCCTATTTCCATTTGAAAGATAACCATCCTTCAAGGTGAATGGTTCTTTTTTCTTCCCTATTGCAAAGGTTGTAATTACATACTTAAAGTCTTGGTCAGTAGCATACTCATCTATCATAAAAGATAGATCATTGTGAGTTGCTATAGACACCACATTTACCCTTGGTCGTTGTGAAAGTGCATCGACCACTTGATTGTGCTTGCCAACAATGTGAGCAATATGAAATTTAAATTGCAAAAAAAAAAAATCCCACCTCATTTGTTTGTCGGAGAGCTTGGTTTGCATCATGAAGTTCTTGAGGCTTTGTGATCCATTCGTAGAATAAATGGAGTCCCTAAGAGACAATGTTTCCACGTGTTTATGGCATATAGAATAGCTAGTAGTTCTTTTTTGTATTTGCTCCATACTCACTTATCAAAGTTGAGTCTTTGATTTTCATATGCTATGGCACGCCCTTCTTGAAGCAGAATAGCTCGAAGGCAATCACCGCAAGCATCACATTGGACCTCAAATTTTGTTGAGAGATCTAATAGTGTGAGCACACGTTGAGAGATAAGCTTCTGCTTAAGCTTCTCAAAAGCTTCTTGCACTTTTGCAATCCATGAATACTTAACGTTCTTTTTTTGTTAAGTCATGTAATAGACCTGCTATTAGCGAGTTTTTTTTTTAATGAAGCATCTATAGTATGCACACATAACTATAAAGCTTCGTACCTCCTATAGATTCCTTGGATTAGGTCATCCGCTTATTATCTCTAACTTTGTTGGATCCATACGGGTGCCATCACTAGAGATAATGTGACCTAAATATTGAATCTCTTGTAGGAAAAATTCACTTTTCTTTTGATAAATTAAAAGCTTATTCTCTCTCACAACTTGAAAGATTACCTGGAGGTGTCGCTTGTACTCCTCAAGAGAATTTGAGTGGCCTGAAGATTTTTGTCCATCATGAGTTTGAATGCGCGTGGAGCATTTGTCAGGCCAAAACTTTGTAAATTATCAATAGATCTTCTATGCGCGGCACGAAAAATCTATTTTTCATAGTAATCTTATTTAGTGCTCTATAGTCGACACACATGTGATATGTGTCGTCTTTCTTTTGCACTAAAAGCAATGGTGAAGAAAATGGAGAGGAGCTAGACCTCACCATCCCTTTTTCCACCAATTCATGCACTTGCCTCATGATCTCCTTTTGTTGAGCTTGTGAAACTCGATAAGGAGGCTTGCTAGGCAGTGAGCTTCCTGGTAGGAGCTCAACTGTATGGTCATCATCCCTCATTTTAGAGGTAGCTCACTAGGGATGTCATCAATGAAAACATCTTGGGATCCATTTAGGAAATTAGACAACTCTCATTCCTCTTGATTCCATTTATTGCAAGGATATGGTTTTCCCCAACTCATTAGCATCTATGTACATGCTCTTTTTCCTGTATAGGTGAAGTAGATTCTCCTTTCAAGGAAATTCATGTTGGAAGCCATGCGGTTAAACCATGGTGCCCTAGCGATAACATTCTCAGGTTTGAGAGGGGAGATGAAGAAATACTTTTTTTCTGCATAGCTTTGGACATGAAGCCTCAATTTTCCAATTAAGGGAGGCTTTTAATGTATCTCCCATCTCGTGGGCTTGTAAGCCTAGCTTGGTGGTCAACTCCGAGGAGTTGAACCAGGGTCAAACAAAATAAAGGCATCATGTTCTTGCATCTTTCCCCAAGCATAGGAAAGGAGAAATCCTTGGCAATGAGCATCCTCTTTTGGAGCTTCAAACATAGAGGCTCTAGGAGTCTCATTGTAGGCAATTCTATTGGGGCAAGGACGATAACCATGGCCTTTCTCCCCACACTTAAAACATTTGTGGTCCTTATGAAAAGATTCTAGCTCCTTAGGAGAGAGTTTATATTTATCTTTGTAAACTCCCTTCTCCTTGGACCGATTGTTGTTGTTGTTGGAATAGCCTTGGTAAGAATTTTGGGCATTGGTTTTCCCCTTGGCATCACTTTTGTCTTTATTTTCCATGGGCTTGACATTCCATCTAGCCCCTTGTTGGAAATTGATGCGCGAAGCAACCATGGTGTGGTGGATTACTTTGGTGATAGAACCAGGCCGTTGAGAGTTGACATACTCGGCCATCTCTTAGGGTAATCCCGCACATAATTGTTGCTTTTGCTCAACAAATCTATCTTTTGAAAGATAGTAGCCTTGAGATGTAAACCCAAAACTTGTTCACATATTTGTGGATAGAATCATGAGAGAGAAGCTTTAAACTTCACCATTTGGTAAGCACTTTGTCCTTTGCATCACTTGCAAGGAATTGCTTCATGATGGAAACTCGTAGAGTTTTCCATGTCTTTGGGGCTTCGCCGTTGCCACGAAGGCTAGCCCACCAGTGAGGAGCCAATTTTTGGAAGTGCATAGCTACATGGCTTAGCTTGGAGGACTCCGTGAAGCCCTCGTCTCCAAAGGCCGCATCAAATTGTTGGATGAAGGCCAATACTTTGTCGGTACATTAGGAGAAACTTGGACTCAATATTGGGCCCTGTAAGAAACGCCAACTCAGCATAGAGAGAGGTAATTATGAAAAATGCAAAAGTTTTTTTTTGGAATTCTATTTCTCATAGTACATACGTAAAAGTTTGCTCAATCACTTAAATGCATGGTCGTACAAAATGCTTTTTGAGAGCCCAACTTAAGTGTACACAAAATTCCATGTCTGTGAACCTTAATGAGTGATGTGATGTGCGACAAGAGAAAACACATAAGAGTTGTTTTCAAAATACAAAAATAATGCGATGGATGCATCCGGAGTGTCCAAAAACCATAGGATAGCTCTTTAAAACGTTTTAAAGAGCTATCCTATTCGCTTGGTACTGACCTCATGAGGCCCTAGGCTTAAAAATGCTATATCTTGAGCTAGAGACGTCAGATTTCAATGTTTTAAAGAGCTATCCTGCGGTTTTTGGACGCTCCGGATGCATCAGTGGGCTTAAAAAGTGCTATATATTAATCCTAGGGCCTCATAAGGTCAGAACCAAGCGAATAGAGGTCCTAGAGACTCCTCAAGCGCCTCTATTCGCTTGGTTTTGACCCCTTCATAGTCTTAAATAGTACCTATCAATCACTATCAAGTACAATCTGTTTGAATTTAAATTGTGAGTACTTCATAAAAAGGTGATTGATACTTGTGCGAGATGCACAAGTACAAGTACTTCACTTTATAGGATAGCAACAACGGGTCATAAAAAGGCGTTCGGCGCTTGTGCTAGATGTCGTTATCAAGCGCCTTACTTTTCTGATGATAGAGAAAATTTCATCAAAATGGTTTTCATGGACATTTTCAAAATGAGAAAAAAGGTTTTTTCAACGTAACGTTAGCCTTCTTCCTATTGACTAAGGACCATTCTCTCACTAGGGTTGAAAGGCCCAAAAATGAGTCCATATCTTTCTTAATGGCACCAGAGGTGCCATCATAGGTGAGAAAAGAGATACTGTTTCCTCCCTCTTAAAACTTCTTTAACTTTTGTGAACTTTGCCATGCAGGGTAAGATTTGCGATGTCATCCCCTCTTGTATTCTCTAGGAGAATAGCCATAGCTTTCATCGATAGAGGAGGAAGGTGAAGAAGAAGGAGAAGAGGGTGACCTCTTTCTTGCCCTTTTCTTCCTTTGTTTCCTCTCTTCCCTTTTGGAGTGACGAGGAGAAGAACTATGGGTTAACCATTTCCTCTTGGGAGGAGTTGTAAATATTCTAGACCACCATCTTCATGGAGCCACATTTTTTGAGAAACTTAGGGAGTCATACTTTCTCGTTCTTTGGATTCCTCCTCTCATATGGAAGAGAGTCTTCTTTTGGGGGTCTCACAAAGAGGCCTCCGAAGCTCTCTCTCCTCTTTGAGAGGAAAGGAAATCCCATAAGCACGAAGTTGTTGAGTAACTTCGGCTTGCAAAGAGGGGTTGCCCATAGCTTTTTGCAACCTAGTAACAAGATAATTAACAAACATGGGGGCATCATCATTAACACCTTCATGTGCAAAATGAATGTTATCAATGTTCATTCTACTCTCTTGGTTATTGTCAGCCATGTTAATTAAACTTAGGTATTTACTTAGTGTATGATTTGGCAATTTAAAACCTTAGTTGCTACTCCTCCTAGCCTTTGAAAATAGGCACTTAAGTATCTACACCCACGGCTCGAATTGGTTAATTATAGAGAGTAGTGGAGTGAGTCTAACATAGCGAAGTTGCCGAGGGATAGCTCCTTTCGGACTTCTTATGGCTCAATAATGGTAAAGCCGTAGGCAAGTCTAAAAAGACTCCATTATTAAGACCAAAGCTCCCGAGGTGTGCACTATATCCCACATAGTGGGCTCAACAAAACCGATAATGGATCCTAGTCGCACTTACCCTAATATAATTAACAAATTCAAACATTAATAGGATACTTAAGGACCTCTCTTCTTAAGCAAGAAAAGAGAAACCTAAAGCTCTGGTACCGATGTAATGAAAATGGCCTATGAACTTTGAGAGTAGCGAAATTAGGAAATTAGGTGAAGCAATTTTGAGAGATTACTTTGTGAGCATAGCGGGTGAACTTAATTGATGGTAGCAACATAAACATGGTACTTAGTTAAATTGGCATGAACAATCCTTTTGCAAGAGAGAGAGAGAGAGTTTAGAGAACATGACAATAGTTGAGGACCGGATTCATATGGAGCCGGGCCCCCGTCCAATAGGCATTTGTATTATAGTTTCTCCCATCAAGAGAGACCTGGTACAATACAATCTTTGTGTTCCTTGTGACCTACGTGATGCAATGAAGATGGAAAGCTTCATGCATCACAAGCATAACATAAACTTGTAGAAAGCATTAACTATCCCAAGCCTCAGTCCCAAGGCCTCAAACACCTTCGAAGGTGGAGAGAGCTAGCGGGGAATGAGGATAGGGAAGAGGAAGAAGAAACATTTCATAGGAGAAAGAAATAGTTTCTCACTTATCATCACTCTCCTTGCTAGCATACATAATAGCATAGTAATGAAGATGGAGAAGATGACAAGATTACGCATTGAAGCATGGCTCTTGGTTGGATTTGCATTCCATAGCCAAGAGTGTTGGTGTAGGCTTTCACATCTCACAAGCTTGCAGAAGGAGGTGGAGTTCCTCAACTTTCACCACGTGAGAATGCCCTTGCAAATGAGTGTGTGTGTGGAGTATATCCCCCTAGCACCCCCCTTCCTTGCTTTGGGAGAAATTTCTACATGCTACAAGCTCATTGGACCCCTCTCCCACTAGCCAATCACATGCACTATGCAGTCAAGTACATGGGTAGTCTTTTGACAAGAGAGAGACCTTGAAAATATCTAGATATTTGTTGGATGGAAGTAGAAGCTCATTGGACTCCTCTTCAGACCAACCAATAGCATTCAAGCACACCATGTGGTTAAGCTTAGTGAGAGTCTGACATGTGTCCCATGTGCTCTTTTAGCAATCCCCTAACTTTGAGGATTTTATGCATACGAAGTTTCTCAAGCACCTTCTTCATTAAGTGTGTAGGTTCTCTTTTTGACTCAAGCATCTTACTCCCCATGCATAGGAAGCTTTTCACGCAACTTCCTCATTAAATGTGACAAGTACCTCAAGTACCTTAGTCATCAAGCATGATAAGCACCTTAGGTGGAGTTCCCACCTCAAGAACAGGCCTAGCTTGCTTAAGTTTAGGTCTAGTTCCCACCTCAAGCACAACCCTAGCTTGCTTAAGTTTAGGTCAAGTTCCCACCTCAAGCACAACCCTAGATTGCTTAAGGTTCACACCTCAAGCACATCCCTAGCTTGCTTAAGTTTAGGCCGGGGTCCCACCTCAAGCTCAGCCCTAGTTTGCTTAAGGTCAAAGGACTTTTAACACTCACCATTGGAGGTCTTTAATGAAGCTAACCCTAGGGTCTTTTAAGCTTCATTAGTTAACCTTGCTCTTTGACAGACCATCTCTCATTTGGGCCCCTTTACCATTGGCCCCGTGTTGAGATAGATCCATAAGCACATGTCTATATTCTAACCCTTGTTCCCGTTTATTATTCCATATTAAATGATTAATTTAATATGAAAAAATCATTTGGGTTGGTTAGATATTAGATATTTAATGACAATTGATTCTAATTGATAACGAGAAGGTGGCAATAGAGGCAGGTGGGGGCACTCTCGTGCTGGTGGTAGGTGGCAAGAGTAGACGAAGCGTAAGAAGGGGTGCCACCTAGTGGCAAATGAGGGAGGGCAAGAGGGGAGGAAACAACAAAGAGTTTTTTTAAATGGAATGGCCTACACCCTTGACAACAACCTGGACATGACAAACTGGCTCAGGCCAGAACATTCTCTTTAGAGAGGAGGTCGTGAGGTCGACCAAGTGTTTCCGTAGGAGAATGAAAAGAGTTTTTTAGCAAGAATACTTGAAGACAACGTTGGACTATGTGAAGATTCCAATTGATTATGAGAAGTGAGCGAGTAAGAGTAGAGAGTATCAATAAGGTTCTATTAATGATAGTAACACCAATACGGCAAGGAAGAAGCACATGTCTACAAAACATTGGATGCACTATTGTGCATAGTGGGGTCATCGTTGATAGATTTCCACATAGCATACATACATACATACATGTGTATATCTCCACCTTTATCCATCTATCTACGCTCACGTCTTTGGCTTTTACATTGGCTTCAACATTGGGAATTTACATGGCATTGACATCTTTGTTGTTCTCTTCTAATTTCTTGTAGCTCTTTGTGCCTCTTTCTTGTGAGAAACATGCGTTCTCTATACGCTAGCCATTCACATAATCCAATAATCTATAGTATAAACATGATGAGTAAGCGAGTATGATGTGAAGAGATAAAGGTCTATAATCCCCAATGAAACCAGTAAAGATTTGATCAAAAGTTGACTTGCTTCAATATTGGAAATGCAATTGGGCACTACATCTTCATTGCTCTCTTTCACTTGCTCACATCTCCCTCACTCTTGCGAGCCAATATAGTAGTAGTGCACATAGTCATCCAATTTATAGTGTAGAGGTCATCCTCCCTCCCCTTAGTCTATTTAGGAAGGAAATGCTACCAAGCTAAGTGATACAAAGTGACTATGTCAATAGGGGGTCAAAAGGTGAGGGCCCATATACACAAATTTGACCATAGAGGTTCTCGTGCCTAGGAGAGGAATTTGTTCCAATGAGATTATAGAGTTGTGAGTTCTTGAGAGCGGAGTAAGCTTTCATAGTACAACATTGGGAATGAGCTTGGTATTTATAATTCTCAGCTCTCTCAACCACTCCATGGACTCTCAATTATCACCCTCATATCCATAGTCCTCAAGCATTGAGATTCATTGATCAGATCAACATAGAGCGTTAGACATGTTTCATTTGGTCCCATATGTCACATTTTGTTGGAGCTATATATAGAGCCCACACCTATGCTATCTATAGCTAGGGGTCCCCATTATATATGTGTACTCAATGTGTGCTCTCCACACACTTTGGGGTTTGCATATGATGGTGTTGTCTCTCTCTCTCTCTCTCTCTCTCTCTCTCTCTCTCTCTCTCTCTTCTCGTCTACGTGTGCTCTCTCCCTCGGGATAGGATACTTATAAGCAACGATTTTCAGTATTAGTAAAAATATGGGCCCATGACCCTTGCGTTGCGGCTGTTCCTATGCTGCCCTCTTTTGGGATAGGATACTTATAAGGGGTGATTTTCCAGACTACTAAAAATATGGAGACACGACCCTTGCCTTGCATTCCACATGTTGTCAAATTGGATGCTTCATCTATGGCAGGTGAAACCCGACTATTATAGACTTGATTTCGACTCCTTTTTCGTCATTTCTATGACAAAAGAAATTTAAAACTAATGTTTGCATTATTTTATTATCGATTTCTTATAAATGTCAACTACTCTTGTTATCAGTGGTTACAGGTATTCATGGTTCCTAATGATGCAAGTAATAAAGTTAATGCAGGGAGATTATTACTCGATGGATCTTTAACCCATGGTACTTTCATGGTTCCTGATGATGCAAGTGATAAAGTTCATGCAGGGAGATTATTACTTGATGGCTCTTTAACCCATGGTACTTTGAACTACACGGTGATGACATGGATCCATATTGTCATGGGTATTGCCATCTCATATTGTTATTCCAAAATTCTTCTTTGATTTGCGTTTCTAATGCAATGGTGCATAAAGCCATGATGATTATTACTGCTAATTCGTTCATTTGTTGAAAGTGTCTCTAATGCCATAGTGAGGACCATGATGCCATCGTGCGTGAAGCCATGATGATGATTACTTGTAATTAAGATTATGGGAATTTCGATATGTTTATTAGCTACTGGCTTTGTGTCTGTGCGCACATGTGATTGCATCAATATTATGTTTGTTTCTCATTACATCATTATTATGTTTGTTTCTCTGTCGTCTCTAGAGCGGCGTAGAGAACCGTCTCTAAGGACAATGTGATGTGATTATTTCTAACCCTTGAATTTCGATATGTTTCTTGAGTTGTTAATGATAACAAGATAAAAATCACATCAAGCAGCATATAGGAGTGATCAAAGAGTCTAAAGCTTCTACAATTTAAACCTTCACTTTGTGTTGATTAGAATATTTATGAGCCTTCATGGCCATTGTTGTATATTATGGAGTGATGTAGCTCCTCATGAACATCTTTTGTAAATTTGAAAATTTATTGATATAACAGTGCATCTATATAGTGCTGTGGGTTTTTCCTTGTACCCTCAAGGGTTTTTTCATCCACAGTTAGGGACTCCTATTTGAGTCGGGGTGTTGGAGCTATATATAGAGCCCACACCTATGCTATCTATAGCTAGGGGTCCCCACTATATATGTGTACTTAGTGTGTGCTATCCACACACTTTGGGGTTTGCATATGATGGTGTCATCTCTCTCTCTCTCTTCTCGTCTGCGTGCGCTCTCTCCCACTAGTTCAACACATTTGACCTTCAAGTATGATAATACAATCAATCTGTATATATATATATATATATATATATATATATATATATATATATAAAGTTTTGAGTTCACGAGTAGTTCTTTGACATCTTTGGGTATTATTCCTCCTCTCTCTCTCTCTCTCTCTCTCTCTCTTCATTATTACGTCTTGAGTTTAAGACTCTCTCCCCTTCTTTTGTTGGTATTAGTACGTCAATGAAATCTCTCTTTGTCTCCTTCCCTCTCTCTCTCTCTCTCTCTCTCTCTCTCTCTCTCTCTCTTTGGTGCTCATGTAGGGCCTATTTAAAGATTATTTTTTTCGGTCAAAAGTGAAAGTCCCGATTATGATCCAATAGGACATTTAGTTTTAGGGTCACACTTTGGGCATTTTTGGTACAAATCTCAGTAAATACGTTAGATTTTTGCACAAATCCAAGTTGTCCAATTAGTTTTCCTTGAAACATCATTGTTACAAAAATGATATTTTCAAGTAGTTTGTGGTTCTTTTTATGTATTTAAATATCTATCTCTCTGTCATTAAGGTTTCAGTTGAGACACATTGAGAATTAATCACATATCTCTCTCTCTCTCTCTCTCTCTCTCTCTCTCTCACACACACACACACACACACACACACACACACACAAAAGAGAACAAAATCCTAGGTTTAGTGCAATCCCACCCACAAAATTTGAGATTTGCTTCTAAATTATATTGGAATAGTGCATAGTTCTTTCTATGTATTTAAAGATCTATCTCTCTCTCTCATAAGGGTTTTGGTTGAGACAAGTTGAGAATTAATTACCTCTCTCTCTCTCTCTCTCTCTCACTCACACACACACACACACACATATCTGAATAAAACCCTAGGTTTAGTGCAATCCCACCCACGAAATTTGAGATTTACTTCTAAATTAAAATTTAGAAGTATAGGTTTTCCAAATTTTGGAGAAAAGTTTCTTGTATTGTGTGCATAGCTAAACAACAGGCATACATGAATGTTATCTTTGCCACACGAGATAAAAGTACTGAATCACATTGGTTAGAAGCCAAGGCCATGCCCAAGGGTTTCCTCACCAAGGCCTTTCAAACATTTGCTCTTCCATCGAGTATGTATGTCTCCTCAATCTTTTTTTCATTTCCTTTACGGAGAATCTCGTGAGATACTCATTTGGGCTTGAGATGGAAAAGGGAGGAAAGGCACGTGGAAAGAGAGAGAGAGAGAGAGAGAGTGAGATATTTTTGCTCCGACTGTAGAGAGAGAGAGAGAGTGACAGATTTGCGCTGCGTTGTCTGGCAGCCTGGTATCGGATGATAGGGATGCATCCCAGGCATCGCAGGGTAGGGCGCATTGGCGTGCTTTGTGAGCCAGGGAGGTTCCTCGTAAGCAATGGCGCCTGGAGTCCTCACTCGTCATGCCTGGCCAGGCGAGACACACACAGAGAGAGAGAGAGAGAGAGAGAGAGAGAGAGAGGTTTTCCGCATCGCTTGTCTATATCTGCACGCGAGCGGGGATGAGGAGCGCTTGTGTCTGGAATGGAAACAGCTTGGAGGGCTCTGCTAGGAGGCACTGAGCAGAGGGAGTTCGAGAGCAGAGGCGACGGGCAGCTGTGCGCGTAGGATCGGAGCCAAACGGATGGGCCTTAGCTTTCCTGAAGTTAAGAAGACGGAATCTTGCGTATGAATTAATTAATAAACTCAAGAACGACCCAGTGTGTCCCAATATATAGAGCCATAAGCTTCTTTTGAGGTGATTTCAAGGGGTAGGGAAAGGTCTTTTAGTGACCTTTCCCGTAAAAAGTGCGACCCCATGGCGACCGGCGGGGAGTCGGGAGCCATGGCGGGAGCACTTTTTACGAGGGAAAGGTCAGTAAAAGACCTTTCCCGGCCGTCAAGGTCTAGGGGAGGGGGGCCAAGCACTGACTCTGACGACGAGCATGTGCAATCCTGTAGAGCAAGTACAGGTAGCCATTTTTCCGCATGCTGAGGTGTCATAAAATGATTGCCAATCATTGCCATGAGTGATTACGCGTGCTGATTTGTCTCACATCTGACGGCCCATGCTGAAATTACTGTCAGTAATGGACAGTAGATGAGTGGCCGAGATCCCCTGCCCCACGACCCTGGACCTTGTCGGATCAGCCAGTCTCGTTTTCATGAGGAATAGAAGGAAGCAATGCATGCGAAGACTTGCCATAAGTACTGTAGCTGCAAATTATGGCGATCTGATAAGGACGATGTTTTGGCCACCTACGACTGCGAGTCCACACGAAAGACGCTGTCGCTGTGCTTTTCATGCTCCTCTACATGCCCATTACGGACTACATACATGAAGGGTTGTGTGCACGCTGGAGGGACTGGTGATGCATAAAGAATAGGAATAGATGTCTATGTTTGGGATAAACTTTCGCATCTTTTGAACTCAAGACTCTCAAGTCGTGCTAATGGGGAAAGACCATATTTGATAATTTAAATTTCACAACCTCCTTTACTTTGACCTCACCACTGTTAGGAAAACCTCATCGTCTATCCCGTCTTCTTCCTTAACCCTACAAAACAAAAACACACACACACACACACACACACACACACACAACTTGCCCACATGTCTTGGTGCCGGTGGCTAGCCAATTCAGGGTGAACGTTGAATGTCTACTAGGAGTTTGCGCACATTCTAGAGCTCCAACTCTCCTCGAGAGCAAGGTCAATTGCAATTGTCGTGCTGCCAGGTGTCACAACCAATCACTCCTCTTCCCTCCACGAATTGGCTCTCCATAAGGGGTGGTCGTTTAGGCTTCTACCATGATGTTGCGGTGGTGCCAGTGAGAGCGCCCGGTGGCTGTGAGGGGAGTGGTGGACTTGTGGTGGGCTTTGTGCACTTTTGCATCGAAAGCGGCCACAGCTGCATTGCATGTGCCCATGCTCTCTCTCTCTCTCTCTCTCTCTCTCTCACACACACACACACACACACACACACACACACACACACACACACACACACACACACACACACACACACACACACACACACACACACACATTGACTGAGCAAGCCTCACATACACAACTCCTGTTTGAGGAGCATGAGGGTTTCTTGGTCAAAAGCTTCCAAATAGTCAATAGCATATTCTATTGTTTGTGAACTCTTGGTTGCACGCAAGACTTATCTCTCCCTCCCTCCCCCCCCCCCCCCCCCCCCCCCCCCCCCCCTCTGTCTGTGTGTGTGTGTGTGTGTGTGTCTCTCTCCATAGCTCTCTGTGCGAGCTCCAACTCCACAACCTTCCCTCCACATGCGCGCGGTCGTCTCACTATTCCAGGTTACCCTTGATTAAGCCATTGATTGGCCTTTGTTTCTTGCTACACCTATCATCATCATCCCTCCACCTGTTGTGGCCTATAGAGCTATAGCTTTTGCTATTGGCTTCCTTGGACTGCCCCTTGTCGCTCAAGCAGTTGTGCTTCAGCTCTTCGCCATTGGTGCTACCATACACGCCCATCGTTCAACCATTACCCTTGTTTCCTCCTTCACTGACCACGATATCTCTTTCTCGTAAGATACCTCTTCTTCCTCTCAATCTATCCTCATTCCCTTCTAGCTCTCACCATTTTTGAAGGTGTGTGAGGTCTTGGGACTGAGGCTAGGGACACTAGGTGTGTTTTTCAAGCATAATTTGGTGCACAAAGCTCCCATCTTCACTGCACCAACAAGTTTTTGTCAAGGAACACAAGAATTGTATTGTACAAAAGTCTCCTCTGATAGGAGAAGCTACAATACAAATCCTTTATGGAGGGGGGACCGGCTCCATGTAAATCCGGTCCTCAACTGTTGTCAATTGTTCTATTTCTCTCTCTTTTCAAGTATTGTCAATGCCAAATTAGCTAGGTGTAAATTGCTAGGTTGCTTTCTCAAATTAAGTACTCTCTCTATGCTCATTAGGAACTTGTTCTTAATGAAATGCTCACTATGTTATCAATTCCCGCTACACACAAATTACTAGTGCATTAAATCTATCTCTCTCTCTCTCTCTCTCTCTCTCTCTCTCTCTCTCTCTCTCTCTCTCTCTCTCTCTCTCTCTCTCAGGCGAAGGTTCTCTCTCATGCGGCTATGGCACAGGCAAAGGCGATGGGGGCAATGGGAGTAGGCGATAAACTTCTGGGTGAGGGCGAGCAAAGGGGAGTTAGGCCGATACTTTTTTGTTTTCCTTTTTTTTTTTTTTTTGGGGGGGGGGGGGGTGTGCGGAGGGGGGAATCTAGCTAATAGGGGGATTTAATTTCACACAACCCATTAATGTTACTAGTGTGGCCGGCGGCCTTCTGCCGCCTCTCTTTGTCTCTCTTTCCCCCCTGCGTGCACACTGTCCTCACTGTAATCGGATAAAAGAAATTGCAACACATGGCACTGGAAAACCGGTCTCCTTTTAATATATAGTATAGATGTAATGAGATTCTGGTTCCACTAGATTTCTCTAAATAAAAACAAGAACGTGAGCTGTTTCCCTTTCTTCGAGTAGAAAAGGAAGCACACTTAGAATATGGGAGAGCTTTTTAATTCTGTTTTCTCATTGGTTGATCATCGTAGTAACTCTTCAATAGAAAGAAAAAGTAACAGCATGGTCTCACACATTAGCAATATTAGGAGGCACATTTAGAAAGTTTATGGTCACACATAGTTTGGTTATAGGCGTTATTTCGATTTCTACCTCACAAGGCAACGTGGGCTTCCAACAAGTAAGAAGACTTTATAGCTTTGAATTATGATTGTCTGAACCGCAATAAACAAAGGAACTAGAGTGCTTCGTTAGCCATACCTGTATTGAATTAAAGTGGGTCCAAGAGTAAGACAAAACAAGAACCTAGAAGAAAAATGCTCTGTGTGTGTGTGCACGCACGTGCGAGCGAGAGAGAGAGAGAGAGAGAGCGAGAGAGCTTGTGCTTGACATAGTCCTATTTTGACAACACGATGATCTTCATGTCCTAATGTTGATATGTCTAAATATGTTTTTAGATTTTAGATTGTATCAATTCTTTGATTCAATTTCACTCTATTGTCTAAATTCTTGTCATTTGTATTTGCCACATCAAGATTCTTAAATAAATAAAAATCGACAAATTCTATTATTTGATGCTATTAATTATGTCTAATATATTTATTAATTGGGAGGAGAGACATTAAAATGAAGAAGGAAGGAAGAGAGAGAGAGAGAGAGAGAGAGAGAGAGAGTCAAAGCGTGTTAGATTTTTTTACCTGAGAGCGTGTTTGGGGTATTGATCATAGTGTTTCAGAGGTGTACCTCGCAAAAAACCACAAAGAGAGTTAGAGTTTTGTTAAGGTCAATGTTTGTAATCATAGAAGATGGCAATGTTATTAATTGTTTGTTGTTCCATTTTTATGTTTTTTTTAATAAAAAATGCAAGTCTCCTTGCATGAGGGAGTTTACACAGTCCTCTCCAATTTTTATAATACGAGGGAACGTGCCATTCCCACGGTTGCGTGCAATTTTTAGCGCGTTCATTAACTGCGTTCTTAGTGTCAAAAATTAGAAAATGGTAACGCTTACTCACCTTGGAATTATCGTCAATGCACACAGCTTGCATTTAACCTTTTGTATCACCTCATTGCTCTGAACAAACATGATAGTTGAGGCGGAGTGGACATTGCAAAGCTTGAAGCTGCGTCACCAACTGTTATAAAACCTAATATCTAACCAATCTAAATGGTTTTCTCATATTAAACTGATCATTTCATGTGGGAGAATAAATGGAAACAAGGGTTAAAATATAGACATGTGCTTATGGATCTATCTCAGCACGAGGCCAAGGTTAAAGGGGTCCAAATGGGAGATGGTCTGTCAAAAAGCAAGACTAGCTAATGGAGCTTAAATACCTTAGGGTTAGCTTCACTAAAGACCTCCAAAGGTTAGTATTAAAAGTCCTTTGACATTAAGCAAGCTAGGGTTGTGCTTGATGTGGGAACCCGGCCCAAGCTTGAGGCGCTTGAGGTGCTTGCTTACTAAGGTTGACTAAGGTGCTTGAGGTGCTTAATGACTAAGATGACTAAGGTGCTTGAGGGGCTTGAGGTGTTCCATAAAGTCAAAGCACATCCCTATACAAGAGGGGGGGGGGGGGGGGGGGGGGCGGGGGCGAGCCCTCATTGTAGGAGCTAGAGAAAAAACACACACACCCTCACACAACTCAAGCCTTGCCTAATGAAGCAACATGGACACATGTCAAGATCCTCTTCATGTTTCCCTCATAAGGTGCCTAAAGCCTATTGGTTGGCCTCTCAAGGGATCCAATGATAATTTAGCTAATTTAATTAATTTTGTATGCATTTATCAAGTCCTCTCTCTCAAAGGGGAAAGGGGGACACATGTCCCAAGGCTAGTATGCTTGCTTGATATGCACTCTGCATGCGATTGGAAAGGCTTGAAGGGTCCAATGAGCTTCTATCATGAGCTAGAACAGGGGTCGACCAAGGAAGCTAGGGGCTAGCTTGGGAGTTATACACCCCCCCCCCCACACACACACACACACACACACTCGTTGTGTGAGGTGCAAAGTGCAAGAGCTCCATCTCCTTCTCCAAGATTGTAGAGAAGTTGAGAGCCTATATCAACACTCTTGGCTATGGAATGCAAATCCAACAGAGAGCCATGCTTCAATGCTTAAGCTTGTCATTTTCTCCATCTTCATTACTATGCTATTATGTATGCTAAGAAATAAGAGTGATGATAAGTGAGGAACTATTTCTTTCTCCTATGAATGTTTCTTCTTCCTCTTCCCTACCCTCATTCCTTGCTAGCTCTCTCCACCTTTGAAGGTGTTTGAGGCCTTTGGACTGAGGCCGGGGATGGTTAATGCTTTTATAAAGTTTATGTTATGCTCGTGATGCATGAAGCTGTCCATATTCATTGCATCACCTAGGTTACAAGGATCATAAAGATTATATTGTACCAAGTCTCTCTTGCTGGGAGAATCTATAATACAAAAGCCTATTGTAGGGGGAACCGGCTCCACATAAATCCGGTCCTCAACTGTTGTCAAGTTCTCTAACTCTCTCTCTTGAAAAAGTATTGTTCATACCAAGTTAATTAAGTATTATGGTTATGTTGCTATTGCTAATTAAGTTCACCCCCAATGTTCTCAAGGTAGTCTTACAAAAATGCTCACTCTTATTCTCTTAATTCCGCTATTCTCAAAAGTCATAGGCCATTTCCATTACACCAAGCTTTGGTATGGAAGAGCTGAGAGGGCTCTTTTACGGTGGTAGAGGACCATTGTCCTCTTATAAGAGCACTCTAAGAGACTTTGTTTAGTTAGAAACCTCAATTTGCATCCAATTTGTTCATATGCATTTGAATGCACTTGAAGAGATGAAAGGCTTTCCTTTCGTTTTTGGTTAAAACATCCAAGAGCTTCATTGCCATAGCCATGGTTTTGACTACTCCTCATGCTCTTCATGTCTATGCTTGATTTGTGTTTCAAGTATTGCTTCTTTCTTGGAGTTGTTAGTGGATTTTTTTCCTCTCTATGGATATTTGTCGGCACCACAATTGGCATACATATCGATTGACGTACACTCTCACCAGTATGGAGAGATATGGTCGCTTCGCATCAGCTGAAAATAGTGAAGATCTTCCTTGCAACACTGATGTGCGGCACATCCCACAATCAGTGCATTTGAAGAAGCGGCGTTTGGCACTTGAAGCTCCTTGGGCACTTTTAGTGCGTTTTGAAGAGCACCATATGTGACGTATACATAGTCCCAGGCAAAGCCAAGCACAACTTATTTCCTGTATCGCTCATTGGCCTTGCTCTTGTTGCGCACATCCCACAGTGAGTGCATTCAAGGAGTCCACACTGCAGATAGAAAGACGAAAATAGCCGAGAGCTTTTTGGGCTCGCTCCTACGGTGCGTATCCCGCTACCAATGCATTGAAAGAGACGCCATTCCCATCATTTAATGCATTCGACAAGCAGCATTTTGGGAAAAATGGTTATGAAGAACATGCCCATGTCATATTGCATCTTTGAAATTAATTTCAAAGCTTCCTCACCTATCCTTGCTTGGCATAACTGGATATAAAAGCACTCCAAGAGACTTTTGACTGGTGAGAAACCGTCACTTTTTGAAGCGCAACACACGTGTCATACTTATTGACCAAGATTGTGCCAAGCGCGACATCTTTTTTCAGCAGCCTCTGAACAAAAAATAAAAAACTGTTTTTTTGTGTCTGTATCAGTCTCTTGCATAGAGACACATGCCTGCAATCTGGACGCTTATGTGATACCATATGGAGAGAGGCCCACATCGACATCTTGTGTACATACATATACCTTCAATATGCACGCGTTTGTGATTGCATCTGGAAAGAGGCCCTCGCTTCAGATCTGCTGGAAACAGCCGAGTGTTACCATATACATGTGGTAGTGATGTGTGTAAACACACTAGGACCGCTAGGGCATTTTTTCCCTCTTTAGGAGGTTTTTTCTCCTGTGCATTTTATATAAATCTTTCCATTGCACACTAAGTAATACACTCTCTATTGTGTGCCTTGAGCTTCCTTCGTCTTCTCCAAGCTGTGTGTGTTTTCCTACAACCCTAATTCCAACAACTGGTATCAGAGCAGGTTGCGTCCCCCCGGGCTTAGTCGCCAGCAACTCCAACACACCCTTGCTCATTTTCTTTGATTTCAGTGAGCTTTTGGCGAGCGTTTGCAGGTTGAAAAAAAATTCAAGGTAGCTCGTAGAGCTTGTTCTGCTCAGATTTCTGATTAAGATTCATTTCGGCCTCCGTTTCCACTACAGCCAGGTCTGCACATGCAATTTTGTCATCTTGTGCGGACTTTAAGGTAGTGCCACATGCCTCCAAGACGAAATCATAGGTGATTGCATCTAGAGTGATGCCCTCTCTTTGCATCTGTTGAAAACAGCCTAGGGCTTTTGCCCATCTCAGCATCCTCCAAATCACCGCATGCCTTCAAGATGCAAGCATAGGTGATTGCATCTACAGAGATGCGCTTGCTTCACATCAGTTGAAAAGAGTCTAGAGCTTCCTTGCCCCGCCCTTGTTCGGCACATCCTGCAATCACTACTTTTCAAGAGGCGACATTCTGTACAAGAAGCTTCTCAAGCACTTTTTGTGCTTTCTGAAGAACACCATATTTGGCCTAAATGTCGTCCAAGGCAATGCCAAGCACAACTTCTTTCCTATAACTCACATATTCAATTGAAAGCAAGCCTACTTGCTTTGAGTATGTGTTTGCATCTACAGAGATGCGCTCGCTTCATATAGACAAATGTGCCCGCTTCGCATCAATTGGAAATAGCCTAGAGCTTCCTTGCCCCACCGATGTTCGGTGCATCCAAGTAGAGCTTCTTGGACCTGTCTCTAATGGGCATATCCTGCAATCAATGTTGTTAAAGAGGCGACATAAAAAAGCGCACATGCTCAATTGAGAGTGCTACAAGTAGCTAGAGCTTCTTGGCCCTGTCCCTGTTGGGCATATCCCCGTAATCAATTCACTTGAAGAGACGACATTCCACAATCCGTTTTATTAGGCAACATAAACATGCATACATGTTTGATTGAGAGCAAGCCTACTTTAGCCTGCTTTAAGAAGCTTGTCTCAGAACATGCACACATGTTCAATTGAAATCAAGCCTACTTTGAACATCGTAAAGAGAATAGGTGGAATTGGGAACATTTCAACAACGAGAGAGAGAGAGAGAGAGAGAGAGAGAGAGAGAGAGAGAGAGAGAGAGAGAGAGAGAGAGAGAGAGAGAGAGAGAGAGAGAGAGAGAATGACTGCCAACCTTGACGACGACCTGTTGGATGTGTTGCGTCATGCTGAGGAACTGGATGTGTTGTGCCAAGGTGAGGGGCTGAAAAATTGCAATCTCGCTGGAATAAAAAAGCAAGACCTACAATGACCTGTTGTTGCGGGATAAAAAAAGCCAACGGCTTGCTGTTGTATTTAACAAATCCTGCCGTTTCAAAAGTTGTGCCACATGTGTTCCTGAGAAGCCAGTTTTTTAAACGAGGATGTTACGCTAACAAAGTAAAAAGAGAGATTCCCTTATCATATTCTTTCTCTCTCTCAATCGGAGGTGGGGACACAGGGAAACTGCTTCTCTCTCTTTCTCTCTTTCTATTCATGGAAACACAAGTGGGCCAAGTGCCTTGGAGAGGGTTCTCTCTCTCTCTCTCTCTCTCTCTCTCTCTCTCTCTCTCTCTCTCTCTCTCTCTCTCTCTCTCTCTCTCTCTCTCCCCACAGGAGACAGGTAGGCGGAAGAGTCTGTGTGTGTGTGTGTGTGTGTGCGCATGAGCTATGGTGCAAGAGCTGGTGGGCAATGTGGGAGAGGGCGATGGAGGTAGTGTCGGGGCATGTGATGGATTGCGGGTTGAGGGCGAGCAGAGTGGAATCGGAAGGGGGCAAGTAGGCTTTTCTTAGGTGGGTTTGGCGGAGGGGGAATCTCATTAATTTGTGAATTTAGGGAATCTCATTAATTTGTGAATTTAATTTCACGTGAGCCATATGGAAAAACTTGGAATTAGGTGGATTACGAGTATTCAAGGTTTTGTATGGGTAATTGTTAAATTTGATGTGAGGTGGTTGATTTGACTACTGCTCACATGTACAGATTCAAAGGGAACTGGGGGGTCACATTTGTAAATCCCCTATTTGGCCACCGATGTTGGAGATTTTGGACTGTATAGGTGTTGTTTATGGTTTCTTGGGTACATGATGGTGTAGGGAATGGCCCTGCAGAGGCCATTCCTTGAAATAATGGGCGACCACATGGCGATTGTTGACGGAGGTCGGGAGCCATGGTGGGAGCACATTAATTCTTGGAATGGCCACTGCAGGGCCATTCCTAGTCATCAATGATCGTGGGGAGTGAGGCCTTAGTGCTCTCTAAAGTGCAGGTACAGTCTTTGCAGATTTCGAGTGCTAGCGTGACAGACATTCTGAAAGTTGAGGTGGCAGACCATGAGCGTATCCAGTTGGAGCAAATTCTGCCTCTTGATGTGCCTGAAATTCCATCTGTTGAGTTGGGAGGCGTTGATTGGTGTGCAAGCCATGCACGTTTTGTCTGTTGACGTGTTGTAGATCTGTCGATTGCAACTGTCAATTCTGAAAAATAAAGCATGCAAATTGGAGGGCTGAGATCGCTGGCCCCACGACCCGCGACCTTGATGTGTTGGTTAGGTCTTCTTTGTTACCTTTAGGTTGCTCTGGCTTGGAATGTGGGCCTAGCATGTGATGTAATTTTTTGGTATTCTTAATATAATATCACTCACGTCTGTGAGTATTGCCAACAAAAAAAAACATTTAAAAATCCAACAACACCTCTTTTGAGGTAAAGTTACTTGAGGGGGAGGGGGGTAACTCAAAATAGGTACTCCTTCATTGTGTGGGGTACCCTATAATTATGCTTAGTGTGACTACTACATAATACATAGCGTTGGGTCCCACAATGCATCGAGGGAATTTATAGTATTAAATAAAATGAGGGTGTGTGGTAGACTTGATTTCAAATCACCTTTTTTAGGCCTTCTAAGACAAGACAAGGCAAGTGGTTGTGTGGCTTAAGGGGTCGACTCCTAAATTGGGCACGATGGGATTTGGGGCTCAAATCGGGTGCATTTTGTAAGTGGGCGAGATGGACTTGGGATTGGTTCTCAATTCTAATAAATTGGCATGGTGGGTCCATTAGTGATGCATCACATGTGCTTCAAGCTTTTTGCTTGCCGCTTGGACTTGAAATTCCCATCAAATCTGGGTTCAGGCCAGTTTCAACTCTATAAGCAGTATATCCTGGGTGCAAGGCTTCAACAATGCCCCTTAGTCTTACTCCCCGAACCTCTTACCTCCTAGAGGTGTTCCCATGAGCACTCATACACACACAAAGCCTTGTGTTATCAAGGGCCAAATGCCACATTGCAAAGCCCCCATTCCTGCAACCTTCACACTCTCTCTCTCTCTCTCTCTCTCTCTCTCTCTCTCTCTCAGAGGGGTTTCTCACCATCAGCAAGAGCTCAAGGATTTCAGGCTACAAAGCTTCAAAGGCCTTCTCTCACTTCGAGGGGCTTTTTTTGAATATTCAAAGACTTCAAAAAGCACCAAGGAAGGAGGAATTCTCTCTCTCTCTCTCTCTCTCTCTCTCTCTCTCTCTCTCTCTCTCTCTTTTCACTCTTCCTAAAAAACTTTAAATTTAAATGTTTCATCCATGGCACAATGATTTTTTGATGTATGTGATTATTCCTATCTACAGGGATAATCTCATTCAAGTGCATTTGGGAAGAGGGTAGACACTGGCATTAGCACATCACTAATAGCTAAGACCCCTCTACTTGCACTATGGGAGATAAGCGAAATGAGAAATTCAATGTAGAGGATTTTCATACCTAGAAGACAATGCTATGAGGTTACGTTAGGCACAACACTGAATCTACAAGATTTAAGAGTAGCTAGGGTCTTTAGACAAGGCATAGTCCTAAAGATAGACCAAGAGCAAGTGTGTAAGTAGGCTAGATGGCTAGGCATGCCAAGTGCAACTGTAACTCACAACAACAAAAGGAGCCAAGATTAGCCATGGATTTCCGCAAATAGCTAGGAATCCGACATATGCTCATAAGAGCTTATAAGAAGGAAAAGTCTCAAATGTGGTGTGTACCTTACCCTATACCCTTGGTAGAAAATACATGTTTTGCACCACTTGAGGCCATTCCTATGTATTTTATTGCAACAATCCATACTGACAATCATATTTCTTTGTTAAGTTGATAAGGAACCCAATGTTCCATGCTTGCACAAAGTCATTATGTCAGGGAGAGGCTCTCTGTAGGAGAGGTTAGTTTGGCTTATGGTTCTACTTATCTTTTCATGAAGGATTTGCCTTGTGAGAATTTTGAAGCTTTTCACAAAGCTTTGGATTTACTCCCCATCGTGAATTAATCACATAGGGTCAGGCACTTCCATGTATATGAGTACTAAATAGAAAAAGAAACAAAATTGTCTGCAAAGAGACCCAAATCCATTTTTTAAAAGATAGAGGGAGCTAGAGTGTATTCATAAGAATTGGTGGATAATTTTTTTGAGCCAATCAGTGCCTCTTTAGAGGCATATAATAGGGAAAAATGTGAAAAATAAAAGAAAACATTACCATGAGCCTAAGCTAGAAACTACAAAGCTTGGAGCATAACAAAAACTAGTCAAGTTTACTCAAGAACTTATGGAAATGCAAACAAAAGGACCGATAGTGCTAGTTGAAATGAGTGAAAAAATACCAAGTAACAAAAGGAGGGTGGATAGCCAAAAACTAAAAAAAGACTCAGAACCAATGAAAGAACCAAGTCTGGTAGTGCTCGATATGTAAGATGGTTTTGATAGAATTTTGCATGTGGTGAAAGACTAGCTCAATCACCTTTGGGATGCTATTGGAGAAACGAATGATGGAAGTTAAACCTTAAATATTTTCTATAAATTTAAGGAGCTATGTTTATATCATGGATGTGGATATGGAATAAGTATATGGAGATTAGAGATTATTGAATTCAAGAGACTTTAAAGAAAACACTAGAGAACCCTACATTCATATATGGTTTGCAAGACCACTAAGATCCATAAAGCCAAACTCTCTTTGGTTGATAATTTGCATTCTATAATGTCCACACCAATTTGATTCATGTTAACGTTAAATCTTAGACCTCATTCTTGGAGTGATCTTCATACCAAGAGTGATCTTCATACGGGCCTAAACAAAAGGGGATCAAGGGTTTAACTAAAAAGTATCTAGAGGAGTTTAACCCCATGAACACTCTCTAGAGAAAATAGTAAAACATGTCCCAGTGAACAAAGTGGGAGTCTACAATGAGGGTGAAGGAAATACAAATCTACCTATCGAGTATGCCGGAGTTAAGTCTCTAGCCATTTCAAACAGTGAAGTGGGAATTGCCATAGCAAAAGAGTATGAAAATATAGAAAAAAACTAGGGATATGCAAGACTAGGATGAAACTTCGACTTGTTGATGGACATGTTGAGAAACCAATGGGATGTTAAAGTTTAAAATCCAACATATCTTCTTGAATCAGGTTTATTGACATCATTTTGGATGGTCATGAACCTCTACATCATCAAATATCCACTTTGAAGGACTCTAGAACAACCACTTAAAAGATTGCTAAAAAGTACTTAAAAGGTAGGAACAATCTTAAATAGGCTAAAAACATGAATTGAAGAGTTGATATCTCCTAGTACCCCCCTCACATTTTGGATCTTTACAAAGAGAAAATATTCTATTCTATGTGCAGAATAGCCACACCAAAGGGCTCTTGAAGATCTAGTTGCCCACAATAGTGCTAGTCAACATAACAACTTGGAGGTTACCTATCAGAAGATACATTCATGGAGTGTGTTGAGAAATGTTCCTCACATTATGGTGTATCTACCTGCCAAAGGGATCCACAACTCATAATTAGAATTGAAAGCTATGACTGTGTAAATGTTAAATAGTACACTATTTTTGTAGAGAGAGAGAGAGAGAGAGAGAGAGAGAGAGAGAGAGAGAGAGAGAGAGAGAGATTGTGACGCATTAGATAATCTTGTATCAAGTGCTCTTAGTTGGGAAACACACTCATTGTACTTTATACTTTAGCCTCTAGCTTGTGTTTGGGGATCAACCATCCACTCTATCTATCCACTGTATCTATACTGTGTATCATATGTATTTTCATAGTAACTCTTTAGGTAGTGTAAAGTACCTTCTATAGATTGTAAAAGTATAAATTACTACATTAAAGTAATTTTTTGAATTCTTTAACTAGTTTTATATTCTATGTTATTTCTTTGATTAATACAAATTTCCATTACATTTATTGTTTTCTTTTTCATCTTTTGAGTTGTGTTTGTCTCCTCTTCTTCTCTCCCATATATCTTGGTAAAAGGATCCATCAATTTGAACTTACATTTTTCACATGGTATCAAACAGGTTGAGAGTCAAAATATCCCTATTCATCACATCACTTGTCAAAACTTCAAGATGAAACCAAATCTACACTTGGAGGGAGCTAAAAAGCTCCATGGCAGAAGGCTATGCAACTTGGAAGGTGAAGATGGAGCCTCTACTCTTCTTTGAAGATTGTTGGGAGATGGTTTCTATGTAGAAACCAAGTGAAGAGGATTATAGTCAAGAGGGTTTGGAGAAATGGGACAAGAAGGCTATGTTTGCTATCCAAGTGATGAAACTAAGTGTCAAAGATTATATTCTTAGCCATCTAAAGGGGTTTTTTTTTGGCAAGCATTCCATGGTGTGTGTGTGTGTGTGTGTGTGTGTGTGTGTGTGAGAGAGAGAGAGAGAGAGAGAGAGAGAGAGAGAGAGAGATATGATATGGGACCAAGGAAGATAGGAGGAGAGGGAATGCATTCCACAAACACTATTCTAATATGTGGATAGAGAGGTATGTGGACAGGTCTTGGATCAAAAAAATAGATCCTATAAGACATACACATTCTTTTCAACCGAACTCATAATGCTCCATTTTGTACCCATTGTACAATTAGATCAAAACATTAAAAAAAGATAAACATTCATTATTCATAGAAACCATTACATTTCATATCGATTATAGTACATACATAGTATTTTTCTCTTGTGTGGATAAGAGATTATTCACCACGTACCCTAGTTACTCCTTCGATTTCTCTTCATCCTCCTTTGTGATGATCCCAATTCTCTTTCAATAGCAAGAGATGGCAAATTTACCCTTTTCGTTCAAGCTTTGCAACGAGCGCATTTTGAGCTCTGTGTACATTTGATAAAGGCTATACGTTGTATTGAAAGCTTGCTTGAACTATTTTTTTTCATATATTGCTTCACGCCTGGGGATAGCCTCTAGGGAATCCCAAGCAGATTTGATGGACGTCTCAAGATTGTCAAACATTGTGGTTAAAGAAAGTAGTGCACAATGTTAGTTCTTGAGTGGTGAATAAAAGAAGATGTAAACACAAAGTTATTTATAACATTTGAGAGGCTATTAAATTAATATTCAATTGAATAGATGATTGATTTGACACCTCAAAAGTCGCTTCCCTTACGGCACTATGCAAAAGAAATATTTTTGGACAATGCTATGTACAAGTGGGATTAAAAAACCATATATTCAAAAAGCAATCATTGATAGAATTCTAACATGGCAAACACATTGAGGAAAGATAACAAAGGCTATTATGGTTATGCTTTTGTAAATATATTGTGGATATGATATTTGGTTATGGTTTTTCAATTATGTTGTGAATATGGTAACAATTTTTGAATCATGTTACATTTATGTTCTTCATATCGTTACTATTACGGTTTTTAAGTCATGGTACAATATGGAATGAGAATGTTCATATTGTTATGTTAAGGTTTTCAAGTCATGTTTTAGTTATGGTTAGAAAATATCCATATTGTTGTGTTTATGGTTTGGGAGTCGAGGTTATGGTTATGCTTTTGGAAGCTTGTCATGTTTATAGTTTCGATATTGTAGTTGTGTTATGCTGACAATTTTGCTGATCTGTACTAACTGTAGTTATCGCTCTTTAGCGCCAAAATGTAGGTGGAGTGCAGTTGCTTTTGCACTCTTCCTTTGGGCAGAGAGGAATGGTTCTTGGTGCTACAATACATGCAACATCATTTGCTAGTCCTCTCTGCCCAAATTTTTTTGCAGGTGGGTAATCTCATCCTAATGTATATTTTAGGATTTTTATTCCCAACTGGATGGAAATACTTGCAAATTTGTACAACATATACTTAACAAGTTTTTTTATTATATAGCTTGAAAATGTTGAATTCATTCATGTTTTTGTTTGAAGAACATGTCTCTAACGCGTCATGATACAAGGTGACCTCTTACTATGCTAGTTGAGTGGCAGTGTTTGCAGCAATGGCTCAAGGAACTGACATAATATGAATCTTTCAGGGTGGCACAAAGCTCTCCTCAAGCAATGTGGCTCACACTACACCAAGAATCATTATGCTAACATGGAGAGATCCCTAGGAGGACAATACAATAGCTTTCCATTAAAAAAAAAACCCTTTCCTAACATGAGGGCATCCCCACCAAAGATATTTTTATGTGATAGGTCACCCCATGAGTATACCATGTCATGGAATGTATGCAAGAACAATGACCGCACTACCCCTTAGAAGTTGTTCATGAGTTATCAAAGTTAATGAGAAAAAATTTGGACTTTTTTGTTTGTTGATGTGTAAGAGCACTCTAGGTCTACCATATTTAAATTGTTCGATAAGTTAAATAAAATTTGTAGTCATTTAAATTGTAAATTTATGTTTGTTTTTGGTAAGATTGTACATGAGAAGACATGATAAATTATAAGAGATTTTTACGGAATAAACCTCAGTGAGATTCTTACCATGCACTTGTGACACCATATCTCTCCTTGAACCCTTTGATTTCTATCGTTGTGGGAAGTCCAAGGGAGGTCTATTTTCAAATTTTTAGCAATAAATTTTTTTTGAAGGAAATTTTGGTTGTTTTAAAGTTTGTACACAGTTTAGAAGTTCATTCTGATTGTTTTCCTTCAGTTTCAAATTTTGACCGAGGGCACTCCTTGGAAGCCACTTTTGAAGGTGTGGTTAGGGTGAGATTTTGGGAAAGGTTTGTGTGTAGGAAATATAGTCCTTAACACAATGAAAAACATTGGTTCCTTGAGGATTTTTAGATTCCATGGTTTTAATGCTCGTTGGAGCCCGTAGATTAAGGAAAAAGTAAGAAATATCAGTTTTACATCATTTTCTAAGAAATTGCCAACTTGCACGTTGATTTTCAAAGAATCCGAGCAAGATATGATTTTTTTGCATCACATGATGGTGTGACGGCATGAAAAAATTCATGTGAGACAAGCCCGGACAGATTCAGAGCCGATTAGGAGCTACAAGCCGTTGAAAACATCCTAAAAGTTCCACACTTAGAAAAGAAAAAAAACTTGCTACTTGAATCACTACCAAATAGGTAAAATGTGTATGTGTTTGCCATTTTAAGGCCCTAGGGACCCTTAACAAGAGGGGCCACAAGGGCGCACGAAATGGCTAAATAGAGGTTCTTGTTTGGCCATTTTGCACTCCCTTGTGGCCCCTCTTGTTGAGGGTCCCTAGGGCTTTAAAATGGCAAATAGAAGCATATTTTAGTTGTTTGGCCATACCTTTACCAAAACATTCCCAAGAACAGGGGGTGGACACAAGGAAGTAAAAAATGGCTCCTTGTTTGGTCGATTTCTAGTGATTAATGTTAAGTGCACAAAATTTGTGAGGCCTTTGACCCGCCTTTTAACAAAGAGCAAGGAAGGGGATGGGGGGGAGTCTTGCTTTGAGTATATCAAACACTACACCTCTATGCCATGGCCATGCATTAAAAAAAGCCTTTGTTTTTCATTTTAAAGCCCCAAGGACCCTTAGCAAGAGGGGCCACAAGGGTGCACGAAATGGCCAAACAGGGACCTTTCACGTCCAAAGTTGTTCATGCCTTGCTTCATGCCAACCCTTTCTCTTCCTTGCGTAACCACAAACTCCTCTTTTCCTTGCTTCACCAAGGTTGAGAGCGAGAGAGATTGCCCTTTCCTTTGCTCATTGAGGACGAGAGAGAGAGTGGGAGATTGCCCCTTTCGTTCTCTGCTGGCGTGCAATATCATGTAACATGATATATATAGAGTACAAGAGACAATAACGACTTTATGACGATGAGCACGTGACAACTTTTGTCTCTACCATGGCTGGAATTTTGAAAAGCGTATTAGAGAAGTAAATCTAAATATTAATGGATGAAAATGTTATAATAGCTTGCACAAAAAATGTCATAAACATAAATGACACCCTCTTTGGCCATTTTGTGCGTCCTTGTGACCCCTCTTGTTGAGAGTCCCTAGGGCTTTAAAATGACAAATAAGACCTTTTTTAGAGGTGTAGTGTTTGATGTACTCAAAGAAACACCCCCCCCCCCCCCCCCCCCCCCCTTGCTATGTGTTCAAAGGCCCCGAGCATTCACTATGTAAATTTTCCTACATCACGTGCGTTCACCAAAATGGATTAATAGTACCCCTTATAAGCCTTATCTACACATGTTTCTGTAACTTTACAAGAATGTAAAATCCCTTCTATTGAACACATGTGCTATGTTACATATACTTTAGTGAACTCCTCGGGTCAAAGGCCTCGCAAATCCTGTGCACTAAACATTCAACACTAGAAATCGACCAAGCAAGGAGCCAATTTTTACTTCCTTGTGTCCACCTCGTGTTCTTGGGAATGTTTTGGAAGCTATTTCTTTGGTATTTGAAACCACATGTGACCCCTATTGCTATAGTATCCAACCGATGTTTTTTGATTAGCAGCTTACATAAGCTTGAATGATACATATATTCTATGTTAACAATGCATGTATCTATAATTTATGTCTACACTTTCTCTATCCAAATGAGCTACAAAGTAAAAATCAAATCTGCAATTTAACAGTTAAGTTCACAAGGTAATAGCTGTTGGTATCATCTTTAGCAATACCAAAGAAATAGTTACCAATAGCTAATGAATAGGGATATTTGAAAAGTTTTGATACCAAAAACTTATCAACACTACTAAAAAAGGTGGAAACTCAAAGGCTTTACAATATATGTATGCTGAATCTCAAGTTGTCCTTTGTCTAAGTCAAGTTTGGCATAGGCATAGTATGGAAACAATAACATGTTGGAAAGCAAGAATTTAGCTTTCTCAACTTGTGAAATGTTGCTAATGATATATATTCAACAGCTCATTTGTATTCACCAGCCCCAAATGAGTACATCTTGACAAAGGTTATGATCCACTTTAATAATAATAACCATTAATGATTAAACCGAATCAAAATATTGCTTGAATTTCTTCATGGTGGAGTGATTAAGACTTGAGACTTGAAACATCTTACATGAAGATCAAAATATCCATAAAGATCAACAATGTTTCTTAAATATGTATGAAACTCCAGTAATCTAAATTAAATACTCTCACCCAATGCAAAACCATTTAACAAAAAGACATATTTATATTGCATTTATTGAGGAATTCAACCTCATGAAAATAATTACAAACGGAGACAATGTTGTTGCTGTCAGGGTTCTCTTACAAGTATTTTTCTTCCTCATCTAGATATTAATATACACTTGAGTATTTGTGTGTCTATGACACTAGGGAAGATAGTAATACTTTATGGATGGCTTTTCTAAGATCTCCTAGAGAGTACCTGTTGGTTCAAGATTCTATACAAATCCTACTATTCTTATCAAAAGCTTTTAACATGGTAGTGAAAGGTTCCTCACAAACCAAAAATAGAGTTATTTCCATCTTTGCACATGGTTACTTGCTCATGTACTCTCAAAACAAGTTGACTTTGTAAGTAATTATAAGATTTTGTGAGCACAAAGTTATAAAGTACAAAATGATATAATTCTAATAATCTAGTGACAACTATACAAAGAAGAAATCAGAAGAAAAATCTTTGATGACTCTCCATAGATAACACAACTTACTTGCATTGTGAGACTCGATCACATGCTACACAACTATAGATGGCGCACCAAAGTCATCAACAAAATAGAACACCCCAATGTTATGAGGTGTGAAGCCTAATAATTGAAAGCCATAAAGAGGTTAATTCTCTCCAAATTACTTGCATAGATAACACAACTTACTTTGCATTGTGAGACTCAATCACGTGGTACACAACTATAGATGGCGCACCAAAGCCATCAACAAAATAGCACACCCCAATGTTATGAGGTGTGAAAGCCATAAAGAGGTCAATTCTCTCCAACATGATAAACTTAAGGATGGAGATGATGTTAAGTTCTGAACGTAAGCTACAATGGTAGTTTTCTTACCATTCTATCTTTATGTTGGAGGTGAACCCTTGCAATGTCCATGCACTATTCACACCTCATGTTGTTGTGGTATACAAGTCATGTGAGCTCATACTTTTCCACCTTTGGGAGGAGAGGTTTCCATGTAGTGTGAGTGAATGAAAGTAGAAGGAGTAGAATTTTGTTTCATGCTAATGGAGGTGAGAGAAGGGAGAGGAGCTAGCTTGGTGTGAAACTATGTGGTGGGCAAGGGAAAGAGATGGGGGAGGAGCTTGCTTGGTGCTACAATGGAGGTAGGAGAAAGTTAGCAAAGAGATACTATTGGACTATAGGGGTGCATCTGGTTGTTGCAGCAATGGAGAGCTTGGAAAAGGGTTTGTAGAGAGAGAAATCACTTTTTAGCTATTGAATAGGTTTGGAAAGACTTTGGAGGGTGAAAAATGATGTTTTGATTTTTTTTTAATTCATTTTTTTTGGGTTTTTTAGTGCACATTTTTGACTTTTGGAGATCAAAAATATTCTTTTGACCATGAAATAGGTTTGGGAACCTTTTAAGGAGGGAAAACTTGAAATTTGAAATTTTTATTGTATTTTAAATCCGGGCCAAAAAGTGGGGGAAAAGAGGTCAAAGTGCTCTCTCCCCCCCCCCATCCCTTTCCCCTAGCCACCTCCCTTACCGTCTCACTAGGTAAGAGGCCATTAAGAGGTGTAAAGCTACCTTGTCCCTCTACTTTTTTGAGGGTAAAGAGTGTGTCCAATACCCTCTTTCTATTGGATGTCCTTTAATTAACCTTAATCCCAAAGGGCCCCTAGAGGGTTCATACTTTTTCTAATGTTTTACCACATTTTTTGCAAGACTTTTTGGTGTGGCAATCCTTTGTTACATGTCCCATTCTCCCACAATCATAACACTTCTTTACACTTGATGATGATGTTGAATATCCTCCCCTTGGTGATGACATGACAAAAGCTCCTCCTGATGATGTCAATGGGCCCTTTTGCTTCTTCTCTTCTGCTTGAAGAGAATTGATGATGTCTTGAAACGCTGAAGTTGGTTCTTTTTCTTCAAGGATGGTGACTAAGTGGTCATAAGAGGGTGGAAGTTTACTCAAAAGCAGGACCACTTTGTCATCTTTTGGTACCTTGCACTGGATGTAAGTAAGTTGCGTAACAATGCTCTTAAGCCTATTAACTGGGCTAGCAATATCCTCCCCTTCAATCATAGTGAGTTTCTAAAGTTTTATTTTGAGATCGACTTAGTTCTTTTAGCCCTAGCTCCAAACTCGCTCCAAAATTGCTCTCTAGAACTTGCCAGGCTTCATGTGCACGGTTACATTCGTCTATGAAATGCACATAGTTGTCATGCAAGGAAGTGATGATAATTTCTGAGGCTTGTTTATCTCTTGACTAAATTTTTTGCACTTTCTATGAGCGTAGATGATCTAGTATGCACTCCATCGGCTTGGGCTTGTTGCTCTAAGGTTGTGCTGATAACAGACCACAAACATTTCTTCATGAGATATCCCCTTAACTTTATCTGCCAGTTGTGAAACCCTTCCCCATTAAATTTCTCTACTCCCTTTTCCCACATTGTGCTATGAGGATGGCGAGTCTCCAAGATAGTGTCTAATACCTCTTACATATGCACAAATACCCCTTAGGAGATAGTAGAAGATTTATTTGCAAGTTATTGTGATTGGATAAAAAGATTTGGAGTTTAATGCGAGGGAGAGAGAAATTTTCCTTTAAATTTTTGACGTACCTCTTCACGTAAGTCACCCTTCACCCAAAAAAAAGTCTTCTTTGATGCCCTTGAAGAAGCTTTGAAGCAATCCTTGTTGATTTTGAGTCTACCGACGTTCTTGATGCCTCACCTTGAGACCTTAAAGCCTTGAGTGTGCCTTGGAGACGTTGGAGTATGAGGCTCGTGGGAAACTCCTTGAGCCGACCAAAAAGAGGCCTTTGGTCAAAATCCAACAATGGAAGAGTCCAATAGACCACCTAAAACATGAGTAGAAGCCCTCCTTTTGACAACAACATCACGGTGTGTGTACTCCCATTGGACAACAATTAGAGTGAGGACAACAAGAACTCAACCAAACTGATAAATATGGGAGGTCTTATCACTTTTCATCGTGGAAGTTTCTATACCCATACATCTAGGACATGACAATAACTGACTATAGACAAAATTATAACAAACCTTAGAACCTTTGACACTCAACATGTAAAAAATTATTTGTGAATCCATGTTAAAAGACCATCTACTAAGTAATCACTTCCTTTCTTTCCTGATGAGATTATGATTTTGGAATTGCCCTTTTTCTCTTCTTTGGCATCACTTTCCAAAGTTGACTTGTTAATAAGCCGATCAAATTCAACATCAAACCCAACATCCTCACCATCACCATCACCATCACCATCACTATCGCCCAATAAATATGCATCCAAATCATAATCATCAATAAACTGTTGTTCCAAGGCATCTTGAAAAAGCTGCAAGCCCATTTGGCATCTCCATCCTTGCTTGATACCTCCAACTATAGCATTTTGATTTACTGCAAACATGCAAAGCTGGCTTCCTTTGCCTCGATGGTAATTCAAAATGTGTCCTCTTGCTAGCCACCATGTGTGCAAAATTGCCATCTACAACAACCATCACTTATCACCCAATGGACTCCACCAACCTAGCTTAGTGTGAGTAGCATTTTGTAATGCTTGTGCGGAACTGCCTCTTCGTCGATGAGCATGTTAAAATGCAGAGAGTAAACTTGTCGACAAGGTCACCAACCACAAGCTCTGGTAGTGCTCTGAGGTAGCGTTCTAGAATACCACCAATAGTATCTCTTGATGCTTTGATACCATTGTTAGGGAACACAAGGCTATGGAGGGTACCATCACAGGAGAGCCATGTGGGAGAATCAACAAGCAAAAATAACCACTCTGTGATTGCTTATTATTGAACCCCTCTTACATGATGATATACATAGAATTTCTAGGCCATATCTTTTTATCATGCAAACTCCACACCAAAGGGTGGTGAGCATTAGTTGACTCATAGTGTGGTATGACTTAGAACAAACAGGGTTTGAACCTAGTAGGGTTGACTCATAGGGTATGATCCCATGGGTTAGAACAAACATGGCTTGAACCTAACATTCCTTAAGGTCTTTATGATTTTAACCAAGAAAGTGGGAGAACACTACGAGTATGAAGAAGGCAATGTAACTCTACATGTAGTGTATGCCAGAGTTAAGTCTCTAGCCATCCCAGACAGTGAAGCAAGAATTACCATAACAACTAAAAGAGTATGGGAATATTGGAAAAAACTAGGGATATGCAAGACTAGAATGAAACCAACTTGTTGATGGACATGTTGAGAAACCAATGGGATGTTATCACTAGGTTGGTAATGTAACAAGACATAAAAGTGTCATTTCAAGGTTTTGAAGAAAGCTCTGATTCTCCTAGTAGATTTATTCTTTTTGGTAGGATCTCTCCTTGAGATCGAGGTTAAGGGACCACCACTTATGGAAAACATGAGTAATCTTCAAAATTCCTCACCTTTTGGTCATGGTAAGTCTCCAAAGGCGACATACTCTTGCTTTTTACTCAAAACAGCTATTTCTTGGAGCAAATCACATAATAAGAATGATAGGGATTTTTGTAGACCACAAAACTATCCTTTCCATAATATTCAATTGGTTGTTGATCACATGGTATGTTTATCATAGCCCCAACATTTATTTTTCTAGACATAGTTGTGGTACAAAAACATCTCTTTTTTCTCATTCTGTTGATCTATCATCAACATTTATATAGTTGCACTCCTTACTACCATCAATTGTAGGTTTTATTAGTTCACTTTGGTCTTATAGATACATAGTGTTTCCATCAAACCTGTCAAAAACATGAAAAAATATCCCATTTATGAGAATATTTGGCACAACAAAGAAGAACAAAAATGGTAGACATGAAAAACCAGCTTCCACATTATGTCCTTTACAATCTCTTGGAACACCATCTATCTATATGCAAATTTAAACGGTATGATTGTATATTGATACATGATACAAATATAATATAATTTTGAATGTCTTGTACTTGCGAACTCAGAATGACTCTAATGGCAATCAAATAAAAAAACTTTCCCATCATTTAATTGTTAGCTATATGGGGTATGAGGTGCCCCAAAACTCAAGGAAGAATAGATGTATACGATCAAATCAAACTATAGAAAAAAAAAAGGTTATAGATTTCATGAAAGCTACAAGAAAAATCATAAAAACTCAAATTTAGCCCAAATAATAGCCTTGATAAGTTTTCATAAATAGAGCCATAACTTTCAATATGATCATTTTTTTCTCCTTAGAAACATGATAGCATGTCAAGAGCTAAGAAGACAACTCATGTAGAAATCTAGCCCTCACTTAAATGACTTCTAGGGTTGTATAAAGTGAAAACCTTGGAAAAAAATAAATTAGTGCACCTTTTGTGGCACAATTTAGGTTGAAAAATTATTTGCAAGAAGAAGGTTAATGTGGAACAAGTAGCCCAAAAAACAGCAAGTTTTTCAACCTAGTCAGTCAACTTTGAGGATATAGAAATTTTAAAATAGGTTTTTGAAACTTTTCAAATAAATCAAGGAAGTTGCTCACTTAATAGGACATAAAAGTGTTTTAGGATGCATAAGTGTCCCTTTACCAACCTAGTGCTAACATTTCACGTCAACACATCTTCTTCAATCACATAGAAACAAAGGGCCAAGCATGTTGGCATGGTAGTATGATGGCATTGTAGCTTAGCATGGTTCTTTGAAATGATATTGGATGGTCATGGATCTCTTTATCATTAGATGTACATGTTGGAGGACTCTACAAAAGCCACTTAAAACATTGCTAAATAGTACCCAAAAGGTAAGAGGAAGTTTAGGTGGGCTAACAAAGTGAATAGAGGAGTTGATATCTCCTGTATACCCCTCATCTTTTGGAAATTTACAAAGAGAAAAAGTTCTATTTTTTGTCTCGGGGGGTGCACTATGTAATCATGTTAATGTATAACGTGAGTTCGAAAGGAAGGTTCCATGTGATGAGAAATGTTCCCAACATTATTTTGTATCTACGTACGAAAGGGATCCATGAGTTATAATCACAATTTAGAGATTTAATTATGTAAATGTGAACTAGTACACTCAATACAAGATTATCTAATGGCTTACAATGTCTCTCTCTCTCTACTAGAGAGAGAGAGAGAGAGAGAGAGAGAGAGAGAGAGAGATTGTAAGGCATTAGATAATCTTGTATTGAGTGTACTCTCTCTCTCTCTCTCCTAGTTGAGAGAGAGAGAGAGAGAGAGAGAGAGAGAGACATTGTAAGGCATTAGATAATCTTGTATTGAGTGTACTAGTTCACATTTACATAATTAAATCTCTAAATTGTGATTATAACTCATGGATCCCTTTCGTAGGTAGATGCAACATAATGTGGGGAACATTTTCACATGGTATCAAAATAGGCTGTAGTGCCTAGATAGAGAGAGCTTGAGTAAGAGAAAAAATTTCCCATCACATCACTTGTCAAAAGTTCAAGATGTCACCAAGTCTACACAACATACACATGGAGGGAGTTAAAAAGATCCATGGCAAAATCTTTGCAAATTGGAAGGTGAAGATGGAGTCTCTACCCTTCTTCCAAGAATGCTTGGAGATGGTTTCTATGGAGAAACCAAGTGAAGAGGATTATACTGAAGAGGGTTTAGTGAAATGGGACAAGAAGACTATGTTTTTTATCCACATGATGAAACTAATTGTCAAAGGTGACTTTCTTAGCTATCTAATGGATGTGAAGGCTCCCAAGAAGGCTTGGACACATTGAAGACATTAGGGAAATGTGATGTCAATTTTTTGTATTTAAATGTTTGGAGAGAGACTGCTCAACACCAATGGGGAGAGAACTTTCGTTACAAAAGTTCCATTTTAAAAATAGCTTTCGAATTTTTAAAATGAATTTTCTTTGAGAGACAATCCAAGATAACTTTCTATTACACAATCCTTTTACCTCAAGAAGGTCTCTTTCATTGATCAAAAAGAGTTTTTGAATTTTCTCTTGGCCTTCTTTTCCCTATGATTCCAACCTCCCTCCTCATCCCACCGCATTATTCTCCCTTCTCTTCCTGTTACCCTCTTTTTACTTGCATTTGTGTATCATCTTCTTCAAGAATTGAAGTCCACCTCGTCAAAATGCCCTAGCACAACCATTGAAACCACCATCACCTATGGCACATTAAAGAAACACAACCGATGGATCACAACATCCATAACCAAGGGTAGGTGGATAATCATGTGGTGGAGCATGAGAAGGAAAGCCTTTGTAAAACCATGTTTATCTGAACAAGGAGATGCACCTCTGTATTGAGAGCTCCAATCCTCCTCTACATAGAACTAAGTGTACATGATTCATATTCTTACACTAGACTACCATATGTTCTTTATCGTTGATTGTTTCGGAAGCCTTTGAAGCTATTTAAAAGGAGAAACATGCCATGTGGCATACATGTTGTTTCTTTCCTTAGTGAGTGTGAGTTTCCAAGCTCACTGTGTTGAGGTTCTCTTAGGCCTAATCTTGTAGCAGTCAACGAGGAGACACTGTGGACTATTCATTGCCTTCTGAATAAAACCATTATCAAAGAGAGAGAGAGAGAGAGAGAGAGAGAGAGAGAGAGTTAGTTTATTTCCTTGCCAAAGCAAAATCCCAAGTTGGGATTTTGTTTATCTCTCTTGGATCTTCTGCCTATGTTCTTGAGAATTGTCTTTGATATTTGTGTTCAAAAGAAAAAAATAAGTAAGAGTTTTACTTTTTCTTCATCTTCTCTACACCTATTTCAAATGCAAAAGTTCAGATTTTGCTACTTGTTGACTTATAGGCACTGGTTTGGTCTAATATACAAAGCACTCTTCAAGGGGGCTATTATGTGGCATGATTTGGATTATGGAGTGGTAGCAAAATATAAAAAGATTGGCTGTGTACAAAGGAGAAGTCATCTAGAGATGGAGGAGGGTCTATTATACAATGTCCTACTCTATCTGCCACATGGAAAGCTCTCGAAGGTGCATATCATGTCCAAGATTTGGAACTCTGTCTCAATATTCCACACACTTTAGAAATCTTGGTCTGCTCACAACTACTACTCTTTGTGGCTGGTGATGGGGAAAAAACCCATGGGGGTGCCCACCTTTGAATTGGAGCTAATTGCATTTGACCCCATCTTGAGCACCTGGAACTTCCTAGAGGCCTTGCTTCCCTCCCACTACCTCATGGTAGCCCTTGAGGCCTTGGGAGGCCCCTCCTATCCACTAGTTGTAAAAAATCCATAATTTGACAATGTCCCCTCCTTAACAAGCTTCACAATAGTAGGTTTCTAGGGTGGTTTGGCTTGCTTTGTGTGTGTGTCCCGCTTGCCATCCCATCTTGACTTTGATGAAATTCTTGATGATACTTCATAAACATAAGAGGCATTCTATTGGCATGCACACTACTTCCTAGTCATCAATTGTCTTACTGGCTCCCATACCATTTTATCACAACCCCTCATGTGTTTTTCTTGCCTTCTCATGATCTCAATGCAAGCCATTCCTCATTGTCACTATCACCCCTTTATGACAATACATAACATTGAAAATTCTGGGGCCTTAGAGATATATGACTCCTGCACCAAGTCTTGGAGGGAAGGAAGTTCTTGTTGGCAATACTCTAATGCTAAGATCGATGGTGCAAAGGACCTGGAGTGTGCATACTTCCTATATTGTACAATATGTGATGACATGATTTTCAACTACAATATTGAGCTAGATGAATGGAGTTAGATAAAGGAAAATTTGCCTCACATGGCCAATGATATGGTAGGGATACAAGAGGAGGACCAGTTGCATCATGCACATGGACTAGCTCCTTGTGGCTCAAGCACTATTCAACACACAGACTACCCTTGCAAGATTTGGGGTATGGGAGTTGCATCTACATGCAAACCCTCCCCATGATCAGATTGAGGTTGTAGATTGTGTATAGGTTGCATCGACACCTCATCGAACGATTTCTATGGATAGGAGCTTAACAAGGATTATCCAATCTAGGTGAAGATAATGTCTTCCAAGAGTCTTATGTGTTTGATGACTGTACAATACTCAAATATCTCTTATAAATACTATCATTGTGTTTTTTTATTTATGACTTGGATGGGGACTTGTGGCATCAATTACCTCCTTACAAAGGACATTATGACTTACTAGGCGTTTTTGGGATCAACCTTCTTTGGTTGGGGTGGCACAACAAAGAAACAAAAACTCAGTTGTATATAGTGCATAGCAATCAAGAAGTTAGAGGTGAGAGAAGTACTTGAAAGAAAGAGGGAACATCATGGTTGAAGCAACCAAGTGATTAATGCAAGGAACTCTTGAGGGAGTGCCACATTTTAGTTTTTCGTAGTCATCCAACAAGGAGAGAAAAGCAGGACCACCTCTCCTACAACCAAATGTGTTTATGGTTGGTCACTTTGTGTGCAGTACTCCTTATTACCTGGTGGACATGCAACCAAACGTGTTGAACTTCTCTTATTGTGCAAAGGGTGAAAGCATGATAAGGTGGTATGTTAGCTAAGATATTTAGTCAGATCCTAAAAAATGTGGGGCATTTCTTTGTAAAATATGTTGAAATTTTGCAAACACTAGCATTTAAGGTTGTACCCATCAAGATATTTCAAATGGTATATAGCATGATATGGTATGCCATGTGAGAAAATCTAAACTAGAAGCTAGTAGGGAGCTAGGCTAGTTGTGTCTGGAACAAGCTTTTTGGTACCATTTTATCATGCTTTCACCCCAAAGACTGTGAGAAAGTCTAAAGTTTAGATGGACATCCCTGTGTCTTGGTCAATGTTGTGCATGAAAAGTTATTGTATACAAAGAGAGAGCCAATGTGCTGCATGCTTGAATAGAGAGCCATAAGAATACCAAAATGCAAGCATGAGGCAAAAGGGACACACGGACACACACACACACACACACACACACACACACACACACACACACACACGCACGCACGCACGCACACATGTATGTATACCTATACAGTAGTTTGATTATATATATAGAACAAAAAAAACATATAGTTTTTTCATACACAGATCCCTTGTAGAAATAATTTTTCAATTTGAAAATGGAATAAGTCGGTGTGGTTTTTTTTTCAAAAAAAAAGGGGGGTAACCCTCCTCCTTCTAAACACCCCATGGGAACCCACCCCTTAGGGGATTTTTTGAGGTAGTGACTTTCATCACCTTAAACCTCACGCCCGTTGGCTCAGTTTGTCTCACTTAACTACACTACAACGCATATGATACCCCCTACAGTGGCTCTCTCTCCCTCTCAACTCCCCACATTAGAAGATTTCGAAGGTCAATTAGAGGGCCTTCTAAAAAATTCTATTTCTCTCTCTAGAAAATTTCTTAAAATGCCTTTTCACTTATTCATTACATCCAAAAGGACAACTAAATACTCTGAAAAGTGAACTTAACTTTGCAGCATTCCATTGAAATGGTCACTTTTTCACTAAATGCGAGTGTCTTTTTCACAAGCTCGGCGTCGCTCATTTAGAATGTGTTATGTCATCAATGACATTTAAAAAAATCACAAAACTCTCAACTAGTGTCAGAATTTGAAGAGTTTGACACCGCCAGTGCGTCCGAAACGCCCAAAAGCCTAAAAATCGAATGTCTGCTTGCCCTTTTCTAAGAGGGAGAAATTACCAAAAAACCCCTAAAAATGGGTCTTGGGATCACGGTGCGCGAGACAACAAAGTGGATCACGGCACGCAGAGTCCACTTTATTAAAACAAAATTTGTCCCTCGTGCGCCGTGATCTTAAGACCCATTTTTAGGGGTTTTTGGGTAATTTCTCCCTGTCTAGGTAGTAGAAAAGGGCAAGTAGACATTCGATTTTTAGGTTTTTGGGCATTTCGAACGCACTGGCGGTGTCAAAATCTTCAAATTTTGACACTAGTTGAGAGTTTTGTGATTTTCTAAAATTTCATTGATGACGTAAGACATTCTGAATGAGCGGCGCTAAACTCGTGATAAAAACACTCACATTTAATAAGAAGGTGACCGTTTTCAACAACCGTTTGCTCGTTGAATGCATCTTTTATATTTTTGTTAATATCGGGCTTTTTTCTATGTAACATAAGCTCTTCTCTCATTGGAGGAGCTCTTTTTCCTCTCTCTACTAAAAGGCCCTCCAAAAGACCTCCGAAATTTTCTAATGTATGTAGGCATGAGTGTCCATAGAGGCAGCTTGGGAGGCAATCGCTACTATTGACTACTTGATCGTGGGTGTCTTCACCTTGAGCAAGCCAGGAGGCACTATATAAGGTGAGGGTGCTCTGGCCTCTCACTTAGTCTATGTGTTTGTTTTCCTCTATGTGTGTATTTCAAGGAGAGGTGTGAGGGCTTTTTTTGATACTAAGCAGCTAAAGAGGTTGTTGAGCTACCATCTCATGTCGGTACTCACCTTGATACCTTGATGACTTACATTAATGGTTTTTTTGCTAAATCGTACAGTTACCAACTAGCGGTACCTAGTTTTTTCCTTTGGTATTTCTTTTTTTGCCACTGCATAACTAAGTAATTTAAGGTGGCTTGTACTACATAATTGTTTGATGATCATACTATTTGCTGCTGGGTTGGTAATCCATACCCAAACAATGAAGTGGTGCTTGATGTGGCAATATTCGGACATAAAAATGGGGATCTTATACGTGATACTATCATTTGTGTGGCCTTGTGTCGGGGTTGTTTTACTCTATATCAGACGCATGGACGTATCTGCATACTACTACATAGTGTAAAGGGGTTTAGTTTCTTGTGAACTAAAGGTTTTTTTACCTTGTACATCGCCTGTAACTCATTTTGCATGTTTTGGTAAACCAATGCACAACCAGTATAGTGGTGCTTAATGTGGCTATACTCGGATAGAGAAAAATGGGGGACCTTATACTTGATATTTTCATTTGTCTGGCCTAGAGTCGGGGCTGTTGGGACTCTGTATCGAATGCATGGAAATATCTGCATACTACTGCGTAGTGTAAAGGGGTTTTGTCCTCCTTTATACCACTTTTGGGATTGTTACATTTGCAAAGGATCTCGCATGTTAGTTTATATTGCATGACGTTGACAATACTGGTAACATATATGGGTTTTTTCTCTTTACTAATCTTCATAACTTGGGCTCTTTTAGTGTTTTTTCTCAGTAAACTTATAAACTCTAGTAGGTTGAACAATACGAGAATATTGATTTGGCTTGACAGAGCCAAGTTTTTCTTTCAAAAAAATGGAAGATATGTATAGTTGATATCGAAGACACTTTATGGCTTCATGGTACTTAGTAAATCTAGTGAAATTGGAGCCTAACAAAATGGGCAAATTTGTTCTGATATTGGTACATATCTCAAGTTGATAATTAGGTTACTTTATGCTTTATGGTACTTAGGAATTTGGGCCTGACAAATTGGCAAAACAATAACTTATGGGTTAAAATAGGACACTTGGATCAAAAGGGGTAATGGCCTTTTGATCAAAATGATATATATGTTAAATATCTATTTAAAGTTCTTTCAAAACATTGGGCTATAAAGAAACCATACAATTACTGACATTAAATGAGATAAATAAATTGTTTTCCACTACAAAGAACCAAAAGGAATGAATATTTTGGACGGTGGTTTTAAGTTAAAAAGGGGTGTAAGTTGGACATGGATAATAACTGATATAGTCCATTGACACATGTAATACACATCCAAGGCTAATGAATCTGTTGTCTTGTTTGGTGGATGAATGCAGGTGAGGACTCTATCCTTTCTTGGAACTTTTTTTGGCTTAAAGCTATTGTCTGTCACATAGTACACCTGCTCTTACCACTTGGGAAGTAATCCTTTATTGGATCACTATCATTGTATACTAGAAAGAGTCTTCCTTCTCATATGCCATGTACAACGATAATTCTAAGACTAATTTTTTAACTAATTTTTGCCTTTTCTTTGAAGCCAGCTGTCTTTTGAATGTAAAAGTTCATTTATGTCTTATTATATAAGTTAAAACAACTACACACACACACACACACACACACACACACACACACACACACACACACACACACTAGTATACTAGTCATAAGTGTTTTTTTAATTAACCCCCCCCCCCCCCCCCCCCAAAAAAAAAAAACAACACCCCTCCCCCCCGCCCCCCCCCCCTTGCCCCCCCATGGTTGCATAATAAAGATAACTTTTTTGTCATACCATTGGAAACTGCCTCATAAGGGGACTTTACCCCCGCTTAATCAAAGCGTGAAAAATCAAGTGAAATCATCACTTGGGGTAGGCGGCCCCTATCCACTCTATATCACCTTCCCCAGGCAATTGTGCCTACAGGCTCGCGCAGTTGAGGGCGGCCGATTGCATTCAACCTGTTGGCTCTGGGAGCGTGCATACCATCCTATAAAAACTGAGGTTAGGGCATACTCTGGCCCTCACTTAGCCCTGGAGTAGGTCTTTCTTTCTGCTCATTTTTTCGCTACTGTCTGAGCTTGCAAAAATGGAGCTTGCAGCTCAAGAAACATAGGTACCTTACTACAAAGCTTCGGTTTTTGTTTAGGTGTGGTTGCAGTACTTTGCATGGTAAAGAAAGATGCCATCTGAGTTATACACTGTGTATTTGTCTTAGACTTAGAGAGACAAACTTTTTGGCCTAACATTTGAGCAAAATAATGGTCTTTTTGAAGTACCTACATGTAATTTAGGGGTCGGCTCTGTAAAAAGCCGCTGCATAATCGTAACTGCTACACATGGGCATTATTGTGGGCCTTCAGACTGCCTGTGTATAAAGAGAAACTGTTTTTTTTGGCCTATTTTGTTGACTGTACCAATGGGGATAACACCTGAGGGAATGGTGTTAGCTTTACAAATGGCCATATTGGCTTTTTCTTCCGCTTTAGGACCTTACCTAAGTTCTGGTATAAGGTACCTGGTTATGGGTTTTTGTGTTAGGAAACATTTGCATGAGCTGGTTATCGTTACATGATGTTATACTGGCTCTGTTTTTTTAGCCGCTGTAGGACGTGACCTTTGCAGAAATAAATATGGTTAAACATTTGATTTGGAAATAAGGGTATGTTTTGACATCAGCCTGAGTTATTGTGTATGTGTATTTTTGTGTGTATGTGTGTATATGTGTTGGTTTGGCTTGATAACTTGGCTGTTCTCAACGGTTGCTATACCTGGGCACTGATAAAGTTTGGTCCTAGTACCTTATTATGCATAAAAAGGTGGCTGTTGTTCGTCAACTACATTAATGGAGGCAATACTTGCATAACCTGGGTTTGGCTGAGGGCTTTTTTGACTCTGTTATAGCCACTGCAGAACCCTACAATTGCGGGCTTTACTGGTTTTAAGTTTGTTTACTGGTCAACACATTGGGAAAAGGTAATACTCGTGTGGTACCTTACGTTGTTACATTGTATGGAAAAAATGATTGATATCATGCAAAAACATGGCCGGATATTACCTGTCCTTGTGTAAAGGGATGACAATATCTGGTATAATGAAATCATGGGTCTATTAATTTTTGAAAGTAAGTATGTAAACAGCTGCTTTGGGCTCCTGGCATAATAATCAAGCAACTGTGCTTAAACCTCTTGGGACACTTCTGTTCCTAAAAAATTGCTAATGATTTATGGATATCTTGGGAGGATGAAGGTAAGTATATGGCTGGTTTTTTTCGGCTTTGACATAGCGTGCAAGCTATTTGCTCAAAAGAATAAGGTTCTACTCTACTAACCAGTTATACTGGTATCTTATTGGGTATTTAGAAAAAACGAGGTAGTTATCATCCCCATTTGATACCTTTGGTTGACAAAAAGTAAGTTGGATTTCACATCCCCCTATCTAAAGGGGTACCTTTGATACCATGGGTTTACTAATTCTGAAGGTAAGTATATGGTTACATAGCTACTAAGCTATGGCTCTCGAAATAGTCTGACTCTTAATAGGCTTCACCATGTAAGAAAGTAGACTGTAACACTCATTTGTGAAGTAATAAAAAAAAGATTGCTAAACATACCAGTTCTAATGAATAACCTAGCTTGTCTAAAGTAACTAAAACCTATAAGATGGACATGGATAACAACCGATATGGTCCATTGATACCTGTAAAACACATCCAAGGCTAACTGAATTGTTGTCTTGTTTGGATGGATGCAGGTAAGGACTCTATCTTATCTTGGAGGGTTTTCTTTTCTTTGGCAAGCAACCTTACTTTAATGAAATACTCACTGAGGAACGGGGAAGTTCTTTTACTACTGATCTTACTGAAAGAGGATCTCTTTCCTACAATTATTGTACCTAAAAATTCTGATACTGAGTTATTTTTGTACATATCAGTTCATTATTCCTTGGCCAAATGTCTTTTGAATGTAAAAATTCAATTATGTCTTATTAGTTAAGATTTAAACAGCTACACACACACACACACACACACACACACACACACACACACACACACACACACACACATATATATATATATATATATATATATATATATATATATATATATATATATATATAGAGAGAGAGAGAGAGAGAGAGAGAGAGAGAGCATAGCATGTTTGACTCTATTTCTACAACATGTCACGATGAGGTTGCCAGTTCGGGGCTATTGGTTATGGCACTAGTGGAGGAATTTCTTAAGATACACGAGGCAATATAAAAGTTTTTTGCATATGATCATGCAATCGAGCACTAGTGCTTACTAATCAACTCTTTGTGTGTAGCTAGTAGTGTCTGGGATCTGCTATAAGTTGTTGGCATGATCATCTCAATTGTGATGTGAGGGGAAGTTGTATAAGTTGTCATCGATGGAGAGGGGTGAGAGATCATGACCAGGCTCATCCACTCATGGTTGCAACTATGAGGAAGCCCCCTTCATTTTCCTTAGGCACTCATGCAAACAAAAGGACTTTGTGACATACCTTTATCATGAACTCCTTTGTGTCAGTCACCACCCCTTCTTTGACATTGACACCACCTGCTCTTTGCCCCTAGGTCACTCTATTATCTTTGGGTCTTTCAAGCTTTCCATGGCTGCAAGATGGCTGTAGTAGTTCTCTACCATGACTACAATGAGAACCTTTCGCAAATGCTAGAATTGGAGGAGTTCTTCCTTTAAGATCCCTAGTGTCTTGGGGGACTACTTCTTTTCCCCCACTTTTTGGCTCGGATTTAGAAATATACTAAAAAGTTAAAATCTAAAAAAAAATCAAATTCCAAAGTTTTCCTCCTTAAAAGCCCCCCATACTTATTTCATGGTCAAAAAAGCATTTTTGACCTCCAAAAATAAAAAACGTGCCCTAAAAAACCAAAAAAAATGATTTTTTTAAAGAAAATTCAAAACATCACTTTCCATCCTCCAAAGTCTCTCCAAACCTATTCTATAGCTAAAAAGTGATTTTCTCTATCTACAAACCGTTTTCCAAGCTCTCCATTGTTGCAACAACCACATGCACCCCCTATAGTCAAACATTCTCTCTCTGCGAGCTTTTGCCCACCTCCATTGTAGCACCAAGCAAGCTCCTTCCCCATCTCGTCCACTTGACCTCCACATATTTTCACACCAAGCTAGCTCCTCTTGATTTTCTCACCTCCATTACAACATGAAACAAGCTTCTCCTCCTTCTACTTTCATTCACGCACACTACATGGAAACATCTACTCTCGAAGGTGGAAAAAGTATGAGTTTACATGACTTTCATACCACAACAACATGAGGTGTAAATGGTGAGTGGGCTTTGCAAGGGTTCACCTCCAGTATAAAGATATATGAGGTGTAAATGGTGAGTGTGCTTTGCAAGGGTTCACCTCCATCATAAAGATATAATGGTAAGAAAACTATCCTTGTAGCTTACATCAGAGCTTGACATCATCTCCATCTCTAAGTTTATCATGCTCAAGACAATCAACCTCTTTGTGTTGGGAACCTTCTTCTTTTGCTCTTTTGCCCCTTAAAGACAATCAACCTCTTTGTGTTGGGACCCCTTATTCTTTTGCTATTTTGCCCCTTCTTCCTCCTTCTTTTTCTCCTATTTAGCTACTTTCTTTTTCTCCTCCTTTCCCTTTGGCTCTTTCTTCTTTTAATTATTTTCCTCTTCTTCCTGCTTATTGTCCTCCTTTGCCTCCTTCTACTCCTCCTTAAACTTTGTCTCCTTCTTTTGTTTCTTCTTCTTCAACTCCTTAGGATTTGACTCCTCCTTGCCCTGTATTTGTGTTCTTCTTGGACTCTTTCTAGGAATAACAAGATCCTTCTCCTTCTTCTTTGCTTTGGGAGTCACATGATATTCCTTCTTCGATTTCCCTTCTTATGTGCCTTGGCCTTCATAGGCTCCTTCTTCTCTTCCTCCCCCTTTGCCAATTTTTTTTTGGTTTGCCTTGGTGCGATGATGTATGATGTTTGGCCACTTTCTTTCACTTCTTTTTCCAGTAGTTGCCTTTAATGTCCCTATGGGCCTTGATATTCTAGTAGGATTATATGTCCCTACTAGATTTGATGTTTTTTTAGGTAGTGAAATTTGTACATTGACCATATATGTAACAATTTGAACTCTAAATCACCAATCATGATTGTCAAAGAAGAAATCCCTATTGATCTGACCAAGAATAAACAATGTGTTAGCTTTTTAAATATGGTCGCAAGCTTTCAATTAGCAATTAGCTTACCGTAATTTGTTTTTTTGGGTATCAATAGGTATAATCAACCTTTCATTTTGCATTTGTTACCACTCTATATCCATAGAAGAAAGACTCCATTTGGCAAGGGGGGCTACACAAAGAGGTGGAATATAATGAGATATTATTTCAATTTACAGACCATTATTCCACTTTACAACCTTACAACACTATACCTTCACATTTAGGATTTGCATATTATCCATGAGAATTTTTATGGGTGGATATTTCTCAATTGTTTTTATAAGCCATGAGGCAACCCTATTCTAAAGATCAAAAGCATATGTAGCAAAGACTTATCCATAGGAAAGAAATAGAGAAAGTAGGAGCATAGTACAATTACAACCTAGCCATTCTATAGTGTTCCTGAAGGAATTCCAATATAAAGCGTGTATTATTAGTGATGTCAATGGCTATAAGGCTCCAATGTGAGCTATGAAAAGAGCAATAGAAGACAAGCTCACGTCTCAAAATCTATACTGGATAGCCAATTCTTTAGCTCATTAACTAATGATTCAATTCTCAAATAGTGGGAGCCCACGTGGGAGATGTTTGGATCAACCACCTCCACATTTTTTTGGACATCTAATCCATAATCATGCATCCACAATCTATAAAAACATACATTTAGGTTATTTGTCAAATTTCAACAAGCTTCCTTATTGCAAGGTGTAAGGTGGAAGGGAAAACCTTAAAGGTGCCAAGACAATAGAGTCATTGATCTCTCTTTTCTAGTCTTTAACAACGCCAACACTCTCAAAATCCATACCACATTATATTCCCTTTTTAGGAAGTGATCATCTAAAAACACACCTTATTGCAAGGTGTAAGGTGGAAGGGAAAACCTTAAAGGTGCCAAGACAATAGAGTCATTGATCTCTCTTTTCTAGTCTTTAACAACGCCAACACTCTCAAAATCCATACCACATTATATTCCCTTTTTAGGAAGTGATCATCTAAAAACACACCTGCGGTTGAAATTTCTCAAAAATGATGGGATTTTTTCTTTAATCTCACTAACCTCCCTAGTTTCCAACTCCATCAATGTTCATATCCTCCCCTTTCTTCACCTCCTCCTCCTTCTATATGATCTCCTTAATTACCACTTCACGTGCTTTGGGTTTTCTTGATGGAGGTATATTAAGATAATTGAAGATTTTCTCATCTTATAGTGCTATTAGTTCAAGAATTTTGTCATAAAATCTAATATTTAATCTCTAACCAACCCAGATGATTTTATCATATTAAATTGATCACTTAATGTGGGAGAATAAACGGGAACAAGGGTTAAGATATAGACATGTGCATATAGATCTATCTCAACACGGGGCCAATGGTAAAGGGGCCCAAATGAGAGATGGTCTATCAAAGAGCAAGGCTAACCAATGTAGCATAAGACCTTAGGGTTAGATTCATTGAAGACCTCCAATAATGTGTATAAAAGTCCTTTGACCTTAGGTAAGCTAGGGCTGAGCTTGAGGAGCAGGAACCCGACCAAAAAGCTCGAGGTGCTTGTCCTACTTGATGACTAAGGTGCTTGAGGTGCTTGGTGATTGAGGTGCTTGAGGTGCTTGATGATTGAGATGATTGAGGTGCTTGACATGCTTGAGATGCAAGGGTTGCACTTGAGGTTAGAACCCAGCCCAAGCTTAAAGTGCTTAAGGGCCAAGATTGTGGTGGGAACTGGGCCTATTCATGAGGGGCTTGAGGTGTCAAAAAGCCAAATATTCAATCCCTACAAGGAGGGGGCGGCGAGCCCTACATGAGGGGGGATGAGAGAGAACACCCACACACTCACAAAAGGTATGAAAGAAAGCAAAAGGGACACTTGTCAAGTTCCTCCTCATGTTGCCCTCATGGTGTGCCTGAAGCCTATTGGTTGGCCACCCAAGGGGTCCAATGATAATTTAGGAGATTTAGTTAATTGATTTTGCATTTATCAAGCCATCTCTCTCAAAGGGGAAAGGGAGACACTTGTCCCAAGGCTACCCTTGTTGCTTGTAAAGCCTCTTGCTTGTGATTGGCTAGGCTTGGAGGGGTCCAATGAGCTTCAAGCATGAGCTACAAGGGGACCCAAGCAAGCTAGGGGGTTGCTTAGGGAGTATACTCACCCACACACACTCACAAACACTCTCATTGTGTGCTATGCAAAATGCAAGATCTCCCTCTCCTTCTCCAAGAAAGCAGAGGCTAAGAGCCAACACCAACAATCTTGACTATGAAGTGCAAATCCAACCAAGAGCCATGCTTCAATGCGTAATCTTGCCATATCCTTCTTCTTCATTACTATGCTATTATGTATGCTAGCAAGAAGAGTTATGATAAGTGAGGAACTAATTCTTTCTCCTATGGAATGTTTCTTCTTCCTCTTCCCTACCCTCATTCCCTGCTACCTCTCTCCACCTTCGAAGGTGTTTGAGGTCTTGGGACTGAGGCTTGGGATAGTTAAAGCTTTCTTCAAGTTTATGTTATGTTTGTGATGCATGAAGCTTTCCATCTTCGTTGCATCACCTAGGTCACAACGAACACAAAGATTGTATTGTAACAAGTCTCTCTTAATGGGAGAAGTCATAATACAAATGCCTATTGGAGGGGGGACCGGCTCCACATAAATCCGGTCCTCAATTGTTGTCATGTTCTCTAAATTCTCTCTCTTGCAAAAGTATTGTTGATGCCAAGTTAACTAATTGCTATGATTATGTTGCTATCTTCAATTATGTTCACCCGCTATGCTCACAAAGTCATTCCTCAAAAGTAATCATTAATTTTTGCTACTCTCAAGTTAAATAGGACAATTCCATTACATTGGTATCAGAGCTTTTGGTTTCTCTTTTCTTGCTTAAGAAGAAAGGTCCTTAAGTAGCCTATAAATGGTTGATGTTTCTAGTTATATTAGGGTAAGTGGAACGGGGATCTATTATCGGTTTTGTTGAGCGCACTATGTGGGATATGGTGCACACCTCGGGAGCTTTGGACTTAATAATCGAGTCTTTTTAGACTTGCCTACGGATTTACCATTATTGAGCCATAAGAAGTCCGAAAGGAGCTAGCCCTCGGCAACTCTGCTATGTTAGACCTACTCCATTACTCTCTATAATTAACCACTTCGAGCCGTGGGTGTAGATACTTAAGAGCCGATTTTCAAAGGCTAAGAGGAGTGGCAACTAAGGTTTTGAATTGCCAAAGCATACACTAAGTACATACATAAATTTTGTTAACATGGCTGACAATAATCAAGAGAGTAGAATGAACATTGATAACTTTGATTTTGCACATGAAGGTGCTAATGATGATGCTCCCATGTTTGTGAATTATCTCGTTCACTAGGTTGCAGCAAGCTATGGGCAACCCTGCTTTGCAAGCCAAAGTTACTCAACAACTTTGTGCTTATGGAATTTACCATCGTCTTCAAAAGAGAGAGCTTAGGAGGCCTCTTGAAGAGACCCCCATAAGAAGACTCTCTCCCATTCGAGAGGAGGAATCCAAAGAGCAAGAAATAAATAAAAGTTTAAGTTCCTCTAAAGATGTGGATCCACAAAGACAGTGGTCTAGACGATCTCCCACTCCTCCCAAGAGAAAAAGATCAGCACATAGTCCTTCTCCTCGTCACTCTGAAAGGGAAGAGAGGAAACAAAGGAAGAAAAGGATTAGGAAGAGGTCACCCTCTTCTCCTTCTTCTTCACTTTCCTCCTCTTCCGACGAAAGCTATGGCTATTCTCCTAGAGAATACAAGAGGGGAGGACATCACAAATCATTTACTGCATGGCGAAGGTCACAAAAGCTAATGAAGTTCAAGGAGGGAGGAAAGAGTATCTATTTTCTCACCTATGATGGCACCTTTGGTGCTACCGACAAAGTGTTGGCCTTCATCCAGCAATTTGATGTGGCCTTTGGAGACGAGGGCTTCACAGAGTCCTCCAAGCTATGCCATGTAGCTATGCACTTCCAAAAATCAGCTCGTCAATGGTAGGCTAGCCTTCGTGGCAATAGTGAAGCCCCAAAGACATGGAAAACTCTATGAGTTTCCATCATGAAGCAATTCCTTGCAGGCACTTCAAAGGACAAAGTGCTTACCGAATGGTGCAACTTGAAGCTTCTCTCTCATGAGTCTATCCACAAGTATGTAGACAAGTTTTGGGATTAACACCTCAAGGCTACTGTTTTTCAAAAGATAGACTTTGTCGAGCAAAGGCAACAATTCTGTGCGGGATTACCTGAAGAGATGGCCGAACACATCAACTCTCAACGGCTAGGTTTTATTAGCGAAGTAATCCATCACACTATGGTTGCTTCACACATCAATTTCCATCAAGGGGCTAGACGTAATGTCAAGCCCATGGTAAACAAAGACAAAAATGATGCAAAGGGGAAAACCAATGTTTAAAACTCTTCCCAAGTCACTTCCAACAACAACAACAATCGGTCCAAGGATAAGGGAGTTTACAAAGGTAAAAAAAAACTCTCTCCTGAAGAGCTTGAAGCTTTTCGCAAGGACCATAAGTGTTTCAAGTGTGGGGAGCAAGGACATGGCTATCGTTCTTGCCCCAAGAAGAATACTCACAATGAGACTCCTAGGGCTTCCACCATCGAAGCTCCAAAACAGGATGCTCATTGCAAAGGATCATCACTTTCCTATGCTTGGGGAAAGGTAAGAGAGCATGATGCCTTCATCTTGTTTGACCCTGGCTCTACTCACAACTTCATATCAACGGAGTTGGCCACCAAGTTGGGCATTCAAGCTTTTGAGATGGAAGATATGGTAATGGCTGATGCAGCTTTCAAGGGATAGCAAGCCTCCGTTACTCCCTTGATTGGGAAGTTGTGGCTTCATGTCCAAGCTATGTGAACAAAGAAGACTTCTTCATCTCTCCTCTCCAACATGAGGATGCTATCCTAGGGGCGCCATGGTTTGATCGCTAGGCTGCCAACATGAAGTTCCCTGAAAGGAGAATCTACTTCACCTACAGGGAAAAGAACATGTATATAGATGCTAGTGAGCGTGGTCACACTATTCCACTTGTAAATCCTCTTGCTTTTGATAAGTCAATGAAGAGCTCAGTTTTTGCGTACATGATTTTTGTCAAAGAGTCTCTAAAAGATACTAATGTTTCATCAAATGTAAATGGTAGGAATCAAGAAGAGTTAGAATTGTCTAATTTTCTAAAAGGATTCCAGGATGTGTTCATCGATGATATCCCTATGGAATTACCTCCAACACGAGGGGATGATGACCGTCACATTGAGCTCCTTCCAGGAAGCTCACCGCCTAACAAACCTCCTTATCAAGTCTCACAAGCTCAACAAGAGGAGATCATGAGGCAAGTACAGGACTTGGTAGAGAAAGGGATGTTGAGGCCTAGTTCCTCTCCCTTTTGTTCTCCAGTCCTTTTAGTGCAAAAGAAAGATGGTACATACCGTATGTGTGTGGACTATCGAGCACTAAACCATATCACTATCAAAAACAGATTTCCCATGCCTCGGGTAGAAGATCCGTTTGATAAGCTACAAGATTCTACCTACTTCAATAGGATTGACCTTAAAAGTGGCTATCATCAAATAAGGATACTAGATGAAGATATCCTAAAGATCGCATTTCGCACAACATTTGGTCTTTATGAATATCTAGTCATGCCTTTTGGCTTGACTAATGCACCAGCTACGTTCAATCGTTTGATGGAGAAAATTTTTAGACCTTATCGCAAATTCACTGGAGTGTTCGTTGATGATATCATCATTTACTCCAAGTCTTTGGAGGAACATAAGCTACATCTCCAAGTGATTTTTCAAGCATTGAGGGAGAACAAGCTTTTTCTCAACCAAAAGAAAAGCGAATTCTTCCTTCAAGAGATTCAATAATTAGGTCATATTATCTCTCATGATGGTATCCATGTGAATCCATCAAATTAAGAGGTGATAAAGCATGGCCTAACCCAAGAAATCTACATGAGCTAAGAATCTTTATTGGTATGTGCGCATACTATAGATGCTTCATAGCAAAATTCTCTCAAGTAGCAGGACCACTACACAACTTAACTAAGAAGAACGTTAAGTATGTATGGACTGCTAAGGAGCAAAATGCTTTTGATAAGCTCAATGAGAAGCTTACTTCCCAACTAGTCCTCGTGCTTCCAGATCTCTCAAAGCCATTTGAGGTCCAATGTGATGCTTGTGGTGATTGCCTCGGAGCAGTTTTGATTCAAGAAGGGCATGCCATAGCATATGCAAGCGGAAGGCTCAATACTGATGAACGAGTCTTGGGCATTTATGAGAAAGAGATTTTAGCTGGTCTACATACCCTAGACACATGGAAGCACTACCTATTGGGGACTCCATTTATCCTACGAACTGACTACCAAAGTCTCAAGTATTTCATGACGCAAACCAAGCTTTCCGACAAACAAATAGGGTGGGAAAATTTTCTTTTGCAATTTAATTTCCATATTGCTCACATAGCTTGTAAGCACAATCAAGTGGCCGATGCACTTTCACGATGACCAAAAGTTAATGCGGTGTCTATAGCTACTCGCAACGATCTATCCTCTATGATAGATGAGTATACTACTGACCCTGACTTTAGAGACATAATGTCAGCCCTTGCTTTAGGGAAGAAAGAGGAACCATTCACCTTGCAAGATGGTTATCTTCTCCACGGCAATAGGCTATGTATTACCCATTCCCCTCTTGAGAAAGTTATGTATGAATCCCATGCTCCTCCATATGCGGGGCATAGAGGTATTCAACCTACTCTCCAAGGAGTAGAGACGTACTTCTATTGGCCTACCATGAAAGTGGACATACAAGAGTATGTTTCAAAATGTGTAGTATGCCAAAAGACCAAGTATGATAGAGGGAAGCAACCTGCATTACTCTAGCCAATGCCTATCCCAAATTCACCATGGGAGAGTATATCCATGGATTTTATCTTTGGATTACCCAAGTATATCCATGGGAATACAAGAATATGGACAATGGTCGATAGGTTTAGCAAGGAAGCACATTTTATTCCTGTCAAAAAGACTATTAAGGCACACCAAATGGCAACTCTCTTCATATCTCAGATTTTCAAGCACCATGGATTACCCACATCCATCATGTTAGATAGAGATCTTAGAATGACCAGTAATTTTTGGAAAGGTCTCTTTGAAAATCTAGGAACAAGATTGAATTTCTTTTCGGCCTATCACCCACAAATGGATGGCCAAAATTGAGCTAGCCAATCTTACGATACTCAATCTTCTCAAGACTTATGTTACCAAAGTAGATCAATGCTCACAATGGGAAAAGTACTTACCTCTTGTAGAGTATGCCTACAATAATACTGCACATAATTCTACGGGGAAAGCACCTTTTGAGACCATTGAGGGAAGACCTAAAAGTCCCTTGCTACTCAAAGTACATGGGAAGATTTTTTCTGCCGATGAGTATATCCGTGACCTACAAGAATATTTTCAAAAGATTAAGGAGGCTTTCTCCATCTCTCAACAAAGGCAAAAAGCTGCTGCTGATAAGCACAAAAGAGCCTTAATGTTCAAAGAAAATGATTGGGTCTTACTCAAGTTTCCTAAGGGTCAATTAAGGCAAACGACGGGGAAAATCCTACGGGCCATCAAAAGTATTATGCTAAACTAGCAAAAAGACACTATGGTCCTTTCCAAATCTTGAAGCCCATCAATGAGACGGCTTATCACCTCAAGTTGCCCAACTATTGGCTTATACACAATGCCTTTCATGCAAGCCTACTTAAGCCCTACAAAGGAGAGCCACCAACTGAACCAATTATTGAAGACCCTCCCGAAGTTGAAGACCAAGAAGAGGTGCTACAACCCGAAGCTATCCTTCGGCATGAAGATAATGTACTACGGCATGGTAAGATTATCTGATGGTATCTTATTAAGTTCAAAAATTATCCTTTTGAAGATCCTAGATGGATGCAAGGAATACAGCTTATGGTTAGTATGAACCTTGTACAAATTTATTTTAAATGACTCATGGTTTTGTCTTATAAGACTAGTCCTCTTTTGAATTGTGCACAAATTTAACTAGTATGCATGCTTAGAATCATGTTTGTGATGACGACGTCTCTCAAACACCAAGTAGAATTTGTCACTCTACTTTGGGAGAACGAAATGGACTAAAGAGCAGACATGCTTGCAGCAGCTATGTCTCCCAAGCACCAAATGGATTAGTCATCCATCTTGGAAAGATGTCATAGGGTAAAAAGGGATCCTATACCCGCTAAGTAAAATTGACTAATGACTAAGGCTTTATCTCTTCTACCTCATAGTCGAGGACGACTATGATTTCAAGAGAGAGGTAATGTCATAAAATCTAATATCTAATATCTAACCAACCCAAATGATTTTCTCATATTAAACTGATCACTTAATGTGGGAGAATAAACGAGAACAAGGCTTAAGATATAGACATGTGATTATAGATCTATCTCAACACGTGGCCAATGGTAAAGGGGCCCAAATGAAAGATGGTCTATCAAAGAGCAAGGCTAACCAATGGAGCATAAGACCTTAGGGTTAGCTTCATTGAAGACCTCCAATAATCTGTGTAAAAGTCCTTTGAACTTAGGTAAGCTAGGGCTGATAGCTTGAGGCGCGGGAACCCGACCAAGCTCGAGGTGCTTGTCCTGCTTGATGACTAAGGTGCTTGATGATTGAGGTGCTTGAGATGCTTGAGGTGCTTGATGATTGAGATGCTTGACATGGTTGAGATGCTAGGGTTGCACTTGAGGTTAGAACCCAGCCCAGGCTTAAAGTGCTTAAGGGCCAAGCTTGTGGTGGGAACTGGACCTATGCATGAGGGGCTTGAGGTGTCAAAATTCCAAATATTCAATCCCTACAAGGAGGGGGCGAGCCCTACATGAGGGGGGATGAGAGAGAACACCCACACACTCACACAAGGCATGCATGGTAGAAATAATGCAAAAGGGACACTTGCCAAGTTGCTCCTCATGTTGCCCTCATGGTGTGCCTGAAGCCTATTGGTTGGCCACCCAAGGGGTCCAATGATAATTTAGGAGATTTAATTAATTGATTTTGCATTTATCAAGCCCTCTCTCTCAAAGGGGAAAGGGGGACACTTGTCCCAAGGCTACCCTTGTTTCTTGTAAAGCCTCCTGCTTGTGATTGGCTAGGCGTGGAGGGGTCCAATGAGCTTCAAGCATGAGCTACAAGGGGTCCCAAGCAAGCTAGGGGGTTGCTTAGGGGGTATACTCACCCACACACACTCACAAACACTCTCATTGTGTGCTATGCAAAGTGCAAGAGCTCCCTTTCCTTCTCCAAGCAAGTAGAGGTTAAGACTCGACACCAACACTCTTGGCTAGGAAGTGCAAATCCAACCAAGAGCCATGCTTCAATGCTTAAGATTGCCATATCCTTCTTCTTCATTACTATGCTATTATGTATGCTAGCAAGAAGAGTTATGATAAGTGATGAACTAATCCAACCAAGAGCCATGCTTCAATGCTTAAGCTTGCCATATCCTTCTTCTTCATTACTATGCTATTATGTATGCTAGCAACAAGAGTTATGATAAGTGAGGAACTAATTCTTTCTCCTATGGAATGTTTCTTCTTCCTCTTCCCTACCCTCATTCCCTGCTACCTCTCTCCACATTTGAAGGTGTTTGAGGTCTTGGGACTAAGGCTTGGGATAGTTAAAGCTTTCTTCAAGTTTATGTTATGTTTGTGATGCATGAAGCTTTCCATCTTCATTGCATCACCTAGGTCACAAGGAACACAAAGATTGTATTGTAACAAGTCTTTCTTAATGGGAGAAATCATAATACAAATGCCTATTGGAGGGGGGACCGGCTCCACATAAATCCGATCCTCAATTGTTGTCATGTTGTCTAAATTCTCTCTTGCAAAAGTATTGTTCATGCCAAGTTAACTAATTGCTATGATTATGTTGCTATCTTCAATTATGTTCACCCACTATGCTCACAAAGTCATTTCTCAAAAGTATTGTTCATGCCAAGTTAACTAATTGCTATGATTATGTTGCTATCTTCAATTATGTTCACCCACTATGCTCACAAAGTCATTTCTCAAAAGTACTCTCATTAATTTCTGCTACTCTCAAGTTAAATAGGCCAATTCAATTACAATTTTGATGAATCTGTACCCTAGCCTCCTCAAGATAATCATGTCTTTGCCCATTGGTGTAACCTAAGAGAGTGAGTGACAAAAAAATATGCATTTTGGAAGAGTTGAATCAAAAAGTTTTTAGTAGCCTCTTGCATGCACTTCAAGGAATTTGTGTCCACCTTATATCTATCTTGAATTGCTATGCAACCTAGTTGCAGGGTAGCTTAGGAATTTTCATAGTGAGACCTTTTTTTGTGCTCTCCTAATCTCTTTCAAGCATTTTACGCTTTGTGAAAATATTCTCTTCTATGGAAGTGGGAGCTTGATTTCAACTATTTTTTTAGATGGCTGTTTTTTATTTGTAGCCTTTTTTCCTTGCTTTGAACTCTCTCACCGCTTTGAACTCTCTCATTGCTTTGAGCTCTCTTCTCTTTGCTTTTGGCTCAGCAAGCGGCTCCTCCCTCTTAACTTCTTTCTGAAGGGACCTTCCTTAACAGTTTCTTTTTTTACTTGCCATGAATTAATTTTGATTCATGAATTATTAACAAATTAGAAGGGAAAGATAATAAGTGTTGATGGGTGTCTCCTTTATGCAACAATAGTGTAATCTGTAATGGAATTGGCCTATTAACTTTGAGAGTAGAGAAGTACTTTTATGAAATTACTTGCGGGTGAATTCAATTGATGGTAGAAACATAAACACAACATTTAGTTAGCTTGGCATGGACAATACTTTTGCAAGAGAGAGAATTTAGAGAACATGACAACAGTTGAGGACCGGATTTATGTACAGCCGGTCCCCCCTCCAATAGGCATTTGTATTATAGTTTCTCTCATCAAGAGAGACTTGTTACAATACAATCTTTGTGTTCCTTATGACCTAGGTGATGCAATGAAGATGGAAAGCTTCATGCATCATGAGCATAATGTAAACTTTGTGGAAAGTATTAACTATCCCAAGCCTCAGTCCCAAGACCTCAAACACCTTAGAAGGTGGAGAAAGATAATATGGAATGAGGGTAGGGAAGAGGAAGAAGAACATTTCATAGGAGAAAGAATTAGTTCCTCACTTATCATCACTCTTCTTTCTAGCATACATAATAGCATAGTAATGAAGATGGAGAAGATGGCCAGCTTAAGCATTGAAGCAGGGCTCTGGATTTGCATCCCATAGCCAAGAGTGTTGGTGTAGGCTCTCCAACTCTCTACTTCCTTGGAGAAGAAGAGGGAGATCTTGCACTTTGCACTTCATACAATGAGAGAGAGATAGTGTTTGTGTGTGTGGGAGAGTATACCCCTCAAGCATGCCCCCTACTTGCTTTGGTCGACCCCTCCTTGTAGCTCTTGCTTGAAGCTCATTGGACCCCTCAGGCCTAGCCAATCACAAGTAAGAATCATACGAAGCAGGCATAATAGTCTTCGGACAAGTGTCCCCCTTTCCCCTTTGAGAGAGAGGACTTGCTAAATGCTAAAACAATTAACTAATTTATCATGGGACCTCTTGGGAGACCAACCAATAGTCTTTAGGCACACCATGAGGGAAACATGAGAAACTTGACAAGTGTCCCTTTTGCTTTCTTTGTACTAGGCATGCCTTGTGTGAGTGTGTGTGTGTTCTCTCTCTTCCCCCCTCTTGTAGGGCTCACCCCCTCCTTGTAGGGATTGATGTTGAATTTTGAACACCTCCTTACCCTCAAGCACCTTGGTCAGCAAGCATGACAAATCACCTCAAGATCCCTAGTTGGCAAGCACGACAAGCACGTGAAGCACCTTAGTCATCAAGCATGACAAGCATCTCAAGAACCTTAGTCATCAAGCACGACAAGAACCTCAAGCACCTTAATCATCAAGCACGACAAGCACCTCAAGCACCTTAAGCTTGGGCCAGGTTCCCACCTCAAGCTCAACCCTAGATTACCTAAGGTCAAGGACTTTTACACTAAATTTTGGAGGTCTTTAAGCTCCATTAGTTAGCTTGCTCTTTGACACATCATCTCTCATTTGGGCCCCTTTATCATTGACCCCGTGTTGAGATAGATCTATAAGAACATGTCTATATCCTAACCCTTGTGCACGTTTATTCTCACACATTAGATGATCAGATTAATATGAGAAAATCATTTGGGGTGGTTAGATATTAGATTTTATGACATTACCTCTCTCTTAAATCATAGTCGTCCTCGACTATGAGGTAGAAGAGATAAAGCCTTAGTCATTAGTCAATCTTTCCTAGCGGGTAGAGGATCCCTTTTTACCCTATGACATCTTTCCAAGATCGATGAGTAATCCATTTGGTGCATAGCTGCCGCAAGCATGTCTGCTCTTTAGTCCATTTCATTCTCCCAAGTAGAGTGACAAATTCTACTTGGTGTTTGAGAGACGTGGTCATCACAAACATGATTTTAAGCATGCATACTATTTAAATGTGTGCACAATAAAAAGAGAACTAGTCTTATAAGACACAAAAATTGGTCATATAAAAGAAATTTGCACATGTACTTACTCTAATGTAGCATTGTAAGCATTGACAAGGTTCATACTATCCTTAAGCTGTATTCCTTGCATCCATCTAGCATCTTCAAAAGGATAATTTTTGAACTAAATAAGATACCCTCGGATAATCCTACCATGTCGTAGTACCTTGTCTTCATGCCGAAGGATAGCTTTGGGTTGTAGCACCTCTTCTTGGTCTTCAACTTCGGGAGGGTCTTCAATAATTGGTTCACTTGGTGGCTCTCCTTTGTAGGGATTAAGTAGAATCACCTGAAAAGCATTGTGTATGTGCCAATGGTTGGGCAACTTGAGTTGGTAAGCCATCTCATTGATAGGCTTCAAGATTTGGAAAAGACCATACTATCTTTTTGCTAGCTTAGCAGAACATTTTTGATGGCCCGTAGGATTTTTGCCCGTCATTTGCCTTAATCGAGCCTTAGGAAACTTAAGTGCTTTCCCCGTAGACGTATGTAGAGTATTATTGTAGGCATACTCTATAAGTAGTAAGTACTTTTCCCATTGTGAGCATTGATCTACTTCGGTAACATAAGTATTTAGTAGATTGAGTATTGTAAAATTGGCTATCTCACTTTGGCCATGCGTTTGTGGGTGATAGGTCAAAGAGGAATTCAATCTTGTGCCTAGATTTTCAAAGAGACCTTTCTAAAAATTCCTGGTCATTCTAGGATCTCTATTTGACACGATGTTGGAAATCCATGGTGTTTGAAAATTTGTGATATGAAGAGAGTTTCCATTTGATGTGCCTTAATAGTCTTTTTTACAGGAATGAAGTGTGCTTGCTTGCTAAACCTGTCGGCTATTGTCCATATTCCCGTATTTCCATGGATAGACTTGGGTAATCCAAAGATGAAATCCATGGATATACTCCCCCATGGTGAATTTGGGATAGGCAATGGCTGGAGTAATCCAGGTTGCTTCCCTCTGTCATACTTGGTTTTTTAACATACTATACATTTTGAAACATACTCTTGTATGTCCACTTTCATGGTAGGCCAATAGAAGCACATTTCTACTCCTCAGAGAGTAGGTTGAATGCCTCTATGCCACGCATAGGGAGGAGCATGGGATTCATACATGACTTTCTCACGAAGGGAGTCGGTAAAACATAGCCTATTGCCGTGGAGAAGATAACCATCCTGCAAGGTGAATGGTTCCTATTTCTTTCCCAAAGTAAGGGCTAACATTATGTCTATAGTCAAGGTTAGTAGCATACTCATCTATCATAGAAGATGGATCATTGTGAGTAGCTGTACACACCATATTAACTTTTGGTCATCATGACAGTGCATTGGACACTTGATTGTGCTTACCAACAATGTAAGCAATATGGAAATTAAATTGCAAAAGAAAATTTGCCCACCTCATTTGTTTGTTAGAAAGCTTGGTTTGCATCATGAAGTATTTGAGACTTTGGTGGTCGGTTCTTAGAACAAATGGAGTCCCCAATAAATAATGCTTACCTGTGTCTAGGGCATGTAGAACAGCTAAAAGCTCTTTCTTATAAATGCCTAAAACACTTTCATCGGTATTGAGCCTTTGGCTCTCATATGCTCTGGCATGACCTCCTTGAAGCAAGACTGCTCCAACACATTCACCACAAGCATCACATTGGACCTCAAATGTCTTTAAGAGATCCGGAAGCATGAGGACTGGTTGGGAGGTCAGCTTCTCTTTGAGCTTGTCAAAAGCATTTTGCTCCTTAGTAGTACATAAATACTTAACGTTCTTCTTTGTTAAGTCATGTAATGGTCCTGCTATTTGAGAGAGTTTTGCTATGAAATGCCTATAGTATGCACACATACCAATAAAGCTTCTTAGCTCATGTAGATTCCTTGGATTAGGCCATGCTTTTATTACCTCTAACTTTGATGGATCCATACGGATACCATCTTGAGAGATAATATGACCTAAGTATTGAATCTCTTGGAGGAAATTCGCTTTTCTTTTGGTTGAGAAAATCTCCCTCAATGCTTGAAAAATCACTTGGAGAAGCTGCTTATGTTCCTTTAAATACTTGGAGTAGATGATGATATCATCAAAAGAACACTCCAGTGAATTTGTGGTAGGGTCTGAAAATTATCTCCATTAGACCATTGAATGTGGTTGCTGCATTAGTCAAGCCAAAAGGCATGACTAGATATTCATAAAGGCCAAACGTTGTACGAAATGCAGATCTTTGCCATTGTCACGAAGGCTCGCCCACCATTGATGAGCCGATTTCTGGAAGTGCATAGCTACATGGTGTAGCTTGGAGGACTCTGTGAAGCCCTTGTCTCCAAAGGCCGCATCAAATTGCTGGATGAAGGCCAAAACTTTGTCTAGTAGTACCAAAGGTGAGAAAAGAGATACTCTTTCCTCTCTCTTTGAACTTATTTAGCTTTTGTGACCTTTGCCATGCAGGGTATAATTTGGGAGGTCCTCCCCTCTTGTATTCTCAAGGAGAATAGCCATATGATGCATGGTTTTTAGGACCCCTTCTGAAGATGCAGTAAAGGCACAGTCAGTTGTTGGGGAGATGGGGATACTCTAGTCCAAGGGATCTCGAAAGAGAAGAAAAATCTACTTCACAAGCACCAAAGAGTAAAAAGTGCCATGGACAGAAGATACGTGGGAACGAGCTCTTATGCATGCCTACAACCTATATCTTACAGAATAGCCCATTCTAGATGTGAATTTCTAGTGAAATTTACACGAGGATGTTCGTGTGGACTCACAGCACAGCATACTCCGTTTTCACTTTTTTACCGACAGTAAATATTTTTTACCATAGTAAATATCTTTTATCTACAGTAAATATTTTTCACCTACATGGCAAATACAAATCACTTTTTACCTACAGTAACTTTTTTTACCCATGGTAAATAATTTTTACTGCACCATAAGTATTTGGTAGGTAACAGTTCACTGTTACTAGAAGCAGTGATTGGGCATCAACAATGCAATTACAGGAGGAGAAAAGGGGAAAATCTTATGGTAAAGGTGAGTCAACAGGGATAAAGACTTTTGAGTTGAAAAGAGAAATGCTGATTTTTTCAAAGAACACATGTCAAAAGAAGCCATTGTTGAGGATTTTTTGAGAATTTGATATTCAGGAGGACCCAGCTGCCACCCCCCCCCCCCCCCCCCCCCCCCCCCCCCGCAGGTCCCCCCCTGACATGTGCAGAACCTCCAGTTTCAACAGCCACCTTACCTGCTCTTAAATGCTGGTCAAGGCCTTATCCCCATGTCTCACAATCAGAAAAATCAACATTTACCCTCCCCTCTCACATCACTCTAGAGAATATCTTGATGGTGACATATCAGGTGACCTCAATCTGTTGACCACCCTAAGCAAAAAGTAACCCCAATCAGCGGATTTAAGCATGTTTATCCCTAATCCTAAACCCTCTCAGAAACCTATATAAGGAGGCCTTCTCTCACTCAAAACCAACACTTCACCCACTTCACCAAGCAACGAAGCTATGACGACATTGCTCACAATGAGGAGCTATGGATTTTTCTCTACTCTCTCTCCCTCTCTCTCTCTCTCCCTCTAGTATGCTACATTACTAGCCCTAAAACCTAAATAAGGAGTCTTCTCTCATGCTCCATGGCCACCATCCTCGCCATCATTCTCTAAGGTATTGATGTGTTGCTAGTAGGATCATACCTACTTGCTGGGTTGATTGTTTTTGACAAGGGATTATGCCATCCTTGGTTTGCTTCTCTATATCCTTGTTATGTATGATCAGATGCCGTTGTATTGTTAAGCTGATGTCTTGTGTATATATATGCTACATAAGGTCCCTAAGCTTCGTTTCTATGTGTTTTGCCATATGTTTTGATGCCATCATAAGGCCAAAAGTCTCACTTGCCTATGTGCACTATGTGTGAGGTCCCTAAACCTCTTAATTTAGGGTGGTGCCCCCTTTGTTTTGTTCTTTACTTGTTTGCATGAGGCGTGGTTTGTGGAGTGTGCACGAGTACAGAGGCCACCCGATTGCACTGCTCTTTTTCCCGCTATCAATCCCAATCCCACTTACCCTAATATACTTAACAAAATCAACTATTTATAGGCTACTTAAGGATCTCTCTTCTGAAGCAAGAAAAGAGAAATCAAATGTTTTGATACCAATGTAATGGAATTGGTCTATTCACTTTGAGAGTAGTGGAAATTAGCGAAGTAATTTTATGAAATTACTTTGTGAGCGTATCGGGTGAACTTAAATGATGGTAGCAACATAAACACAACATTTAGTTAGCTTGGCATGAACAATACTTTTTCAAGAGAGAGAATTTAGAGAAAATGACAACATTTGAGGATCGGATTTATGTGGAGCTGGTCCCCCCTCCAATAGGAATTTGTATTATAGTTTCTCCTATAAAGAGAGACTTGTTACAATACAATCTTTGTGTTCCTTGTGACCTAGGTGATGCAATGAAGATAGAAAGCTTCATGCATCACGAGCATAACATAAACTTTGTGGAAAGCATTAACTATTTCAAGCCTCAGTCCCAAGACCTCAAACACCTTCGAAGGTGGAGAAAGATAACATGGAATGAGGATAGGGAAGAAGAAGAAGAAACATTTCATAAGAGAAAGAATTAGTTCCTCACTTATCATCACTCTTCTTGCTAGCATACAGAATAGCATAGTAATGAAGATGAAGAGCTTAAGTATTGAATCATGGCTCTTGGTTGGATTTGCATTCCATAGCCAAGAGTGTTGGCGTAGGCTCTCAACATCTCTACTTGCTTGGAGAAGGAGAGGGAGATCTTGCACTTTGCACTTCACACAATGAGTGTGTGTGTGTGTGTGTATGAGAGTATACCCCTCAAGCATGCTCCCTACTTTCTTTGGTCGACCCCTCCTTGTAGCTCATGCTTGAAGCTCATTGGAGCCCTCAGGCCTAGCCAATCACAAGTAAGAGTCATATCAAGCAGGCAGACTAGGCTCGGGACAAGTGTCCCCCTTTCCCCTTTGAGAGAGAGGAAATTGATAAATGCTAAAACAATTAATTAAATTGACTACCCCTTGGGAGTCCAACCAATGGGCTTTAGGCACACCATGAGGGAAACATGAGAAGGAACTTGACAAGTGCCCCTTTTTCTTTATTTGTACTGAGCATGCCTTGTGTGAGTGTGTATGTGCTCTCTCATCCCCCCCTTTTGTAGGGCTTGCCTCTTCCTTGTAGGGATTGATTTTGACTTTTACACACCTCCTTGTAGGGATCTCGAAAGAGAAGAAAAATCTACTTCACAAGCACCAAAGAGTAAAAAGTGCTATGGACAGAAGATATGTGGGAACGAGCTCTTATGCATGCCTACAACCTATATCTTACAGAATAGCCCATTCTAGGTGTGAATTTCTAGTGAAATTTACACGAGGATGTTCGTGTGGACTCACAGCACAGCATACTCCGTTTTCACTTTTTTACCGACAGTAAATATTTTTTACCACAGTAAATATCTTTTACCTACAGTAAATATTTTTCACCTACATGGTAAATACAAATCACTTTTTACCTACAGTAACTTTTTTTACCCATGGTAAATACTTTTTACTGCACCATAAGTATTTGGTAGGTAACAGTTCACTGTTACTAGAAGCAGTGATTGGGCATCAACAATGCAATTACAGGAGGAGAAAAGGGGAAAATCTTATGGTAAAGGTGAGTCAACAGGAATAAAGACTTTTGAGTTGAAAAGAGACATGCTGATTTTTTCAAAGAACACATGTCAAAAGAAGCCAAGGTTGAGGATTTTTTGAGAATTTGATATTCAAGAGGACCCAGTTGCCACCCCCCCCCCCCGCAGGTCCCCCCCTGACATGTGCAGAACCTCCAGTTTCAACAGCCACCTTACCTGCTCTTAAATGCTGGTCAAGGCCTTATCCCCATGTCTCACAATCAGAAAAATCAACATTTACCCTCCCCTCTCACATCACTCTAGAGAATATCTTGATGGTGACATATCAGGTGACCTCAATCTGTTGACCACCCTAAGCAAAAAGTAACCCCAATCAGCGGATTTAAGCATGTTTATCCCTAATCCTAAACCCTCTCAGAAACCTATATAAGGAGGCCTTCTCTCACTCAAAACCAACACTTCACCCACTTCACCAAGCAACGAAGCTATGACGACATTGCTCACAATGAGGAGCTATGGATGGAGCTCTACTCTCTCTCCCTCTCTCTCTCTCCCTCTAGTATGCTACATTACTAGCCCTAAAACCTAAATAAGGAGTCTTCTCTCATGCTCCATGGCCACCATCCTCGCCATCATTCTCTAAGGTATTGATGTGTTGCTAGTAGGATCATACCTACTTGCTGGGTTGATTGTTTTTGACAAGGGATTATGCCATCCTTGGTTTGCTTCTCTATATCCTTGTTATGTATGATCAGATGCTGTTGTATTGTTAAGCTGATGTCTTGTGTATATATATGCTACATAAGGTCCCTAAGCTTAGTTTCTATGTGTTTTGCCATATGTTTTGATGCCATCATAAGGCCAGAAGTCTCACTTGCCTATGTGCACTATGTGTGAGGTCCCTAAACCTCTTAATTTAGGGTGGTGCCCCCTTTGTTTTGTTCTTTGCTTGTTTGCATGAGGCGTGGTTTGTGGAGTGTGCACGAGTACAGAGGCCACCCGATTGCACTGCTCTTTTTCTCGCTATCATTTTGGTGCCCCCAATGAGGAGGGCTACACAAACCTTTAGTCCACAAGCAATGAAGATGTGCAATCTACAACATGGACGAATGGCGTGAGGAGTTTGCAAATTGGAGAACAGAAGAGGAGGAGGCTTTAGAGGCCTTAAAAGCTTTCATCGAGGTCTTGTTACCAGGTTGCAGTGTCATTGAAATTCAAGAAGTAAGTTCTTCTACATGCCTTGTTCGTGATCGTCGCCAACGAAGGAGAGTGAGAAGAAGATCTTGATATACCTCTCCTCTCAACCTATGAGTGCTCCAGAAACCTCCAACGCACACGAGCTTGAAATATTCTACATCAACATACATGAAGGTACTGTGACACACATTAAGGGAAGAGAAAGCATCACCAGACCTCTCTTTTCTGAGGAGCCGACTAAGAGGAGGAAGATCACCTCTACACCTAAGTGGCCCAAGGCCGCATTGCGTGCTCAAGCGTAAGGTAACATTTGGCTCAATATCATTAATAAGGGATTACATGACCACTACAGGCAAGAAAAAGGCTAGTGAGCAACCAACTTCAACCTCCAACTTGCAACCACGACTCTCACCCCTAAATCCTCCTGAAGCAAAGAGGCGAAGGCTTGTCTACAATATTGCCGCCCGTCTGCGAGTGCTCCCAGTGCACTTTGTGAATCCAGACACCACCAATCCCAAGCCAACCTCCTGTCCGCGTGAAGATCACTTTGGATATTGTCCAAAGTGCTTTGGAGACCGGGTGAAAAGCCTCCCTACCCTACCTTTGCTGCTAATTTTCAAGAAGTTATCTCAATCTAAGGAAACTATCTTAGTTGATGATGTGCTGCACATTAATGGTGTCACTTTCATTCGTCATGTTGATTATGGTAATAGCATCCAATTGTTGCTTGCTAAAAGGCTCAGCATTGTACGAAGTGTTGCCATCACGCCTTACGTCTTCACAGATGCATCAGGAAGAGTCGAAGTGATCCGAGGTGCTGACCTTCTGTGGCTGATCAGGCTCATTGGTCCCAAGGTGGTGCAACTAAGCTAGGCTCTTGTGTGTAAGTATGGATGCCAATAATGAGAATGATGATCCCCGCATGTTTCCTTTCCATTTTGTGCGTCATATCCGTGTGAATATTTGTATTGATAGAAAAATATTTTATCAGCAAAGAATAGCCCTGTTGTTTGGAGCCGAGAGACTTGGGGAAATCTTGCGCTCTCCTCATCCTGTCATTCTACCCTTACTAGACTATTACCATTCCTTTGATGTGTTGATCTTCATCCTATTTTGAGCTAAGTTGTGCTAAAGCTCCAAATTGTAATTACCATACTCTATTTTAAAATAAATTGGAGCTGTTTGTGTAATTGTTTACTCTCTCACTTATGGCCTTCCCTAATTTTTATGGTAAGCCTGGGGAGGTTGCTCCAGACTTTTTGGATAATTTGAAAATGGCCTTTCTGGTATCGGGAAGGGATGACGAAGCTACTAAGTTAAGGGCCTTTCCTTTGGTCTTGAGGGAAGGTGCAAAATTATGGTATCAAACTTTGGCACCTGAAGAAAGAAGAGACTGGGAGTCCTTAAAGATGGCCTTCATCGAAGAATTTCACCGCCATGAGCCTCCAGAGGAGATATGGAGACAGCTCTTAGAGCTACGCCAAACATCACCCAATGACTATAGAAGCTATGAAGGAAAGTTTTCCAACCTGTGGGAGAAATGGTGTGCATCACTAGGTGAAGGAGAAAGGGCGCCAGAATGCCTAAAGAAGGACTGTTTCCTGGCAGGGCTTTACCCCATCCTTCGAGAAAAGGTAAAAGGTAAATTCCCAGATACCTTTGATAAATCTATGATTTATGCAAGGGAGAAGGATAGGAAGTTAAAATTCCAAGCTCAACTACAAGGGGGAATGGAGCCTCCACCGCTAGCTCAACCTACGGCAAGGGTAGTAGCAGGGACAGGAGCAACAGACCAAGAGTCCTCTCAACAAGAATTACTTCAACAAATCACCAATCAACTAGAGAGCCTGTCCATCAATCTGGTTCAAGGTGTAAGGGCTCCCCAGCCAGGAAATGAACGAAATAGACAAGAAGGACAAAGGCAAGCACATGAGTACATTTGCTACAACTGTGGAGAGGTAGGTCACGGCATGTATTATTGCCCCCATCCACGACGCTATCAAGGAAATGGTAATCAAAGACGGCCTCCTCGCCAGCAAGTCACTCCTCCTCGAGCTAGGCCACTAAATGGACAAAATGCACATGTGGCTCCACCAATCCAAATATTGAGACCCCCTCCTCCACCACCACAAGCACCAACAGAGATCCCTCTACTACCATCGGGAGGGGAGGACAGGGCTGTCTCTGTCATAAGTCTTGACAATGGTAAGGATAAAGGGAAAGAAAAAATGGAGGAAGCTGTTGCCATGCCAATAAAGAGAGTTAGGAGACAAAGAACTGATGAAATGGAAGCTTCAGAGCCGGATAAAGGGAATGAGGGTTCCTCCCAAGTGATAGGAGACAAGAAAAGGAAGATTAGGTCAAGGAGGTACATAGGAGTAGAAGACTTTCCACTTGGGGTAGGATCCATACCTTACGACCTCGTAGCAGATGTGAGTAAGCAAGGACCAAAGATTTCATGGCAGCAACTCCTCCACCTTTCCCCAAAGATGCGTAGAACCTGTTCTAAGATGGTCAGCACCAGGAGGGCTAAGGCAAAGTCAGTTGGGTCTATTAGTGCAAGAGGCATGAAGGATATCGTGCCAGTCATTGATGCAGAGATTAAGAGTCAGCGAGTCTCCAATGTGTACGTAGATGGTGGAGCCGAGATTTGTGTTATGACAGAGAAATTAATGCATAGGTTGGGTTTGGAAGTAAACGAGCAAACTTCCTTACAAGCTAAGATGGAAAATAATGTAAGGGTGGCTTGTGTGGGAAAGGTTAATGGAGTGAAGGTTTCAGCTTTTGGTGTTGCAATCTCAATTGATGCTTATGTGATCCCAACTAAGGGGGAGGGCTATCCGCTAATCCTTGGAAGACCTTGGCATATGGCTATGAAAGCTAGGCAAGATTGGGAGACAGGTTCCCTTGAGTTGCGACCAAATCATAAGGTAGGTGGCAAGCAACAAAAAATTGTGTATGACATGAAGCAGGGTAGACAACAAGACCTAGAGATGGAGACTTCTATGGATGAATGGAGCACAAGTAGCTGCTCTTCATCTGAGGATGAGTCATCTGAGGAGGATGCTAGCTCTTTGGAAGTCATGGGTATAATACTGTGAAACCCAGAAGGAGAAGGTGGTCAAGACTCTCTAAACAAGGAAGAAGCCACAGGCTTAGAGGAGATGCTAGCTAAGGACCTACTAGAAGAAGAGAGAGAACCCTATTTGCAGGTACTAAAGAAGCATGCTGACCTCTTTATAACTGATTACGAGCACATTAAAGGAGTGACGATAACCCAACACCATATCCAATTAAAGGAAGGTGCCAAACCAGTGGTGCAAAGGCTAAGGAGATTAGGGCTAGTGCAACAAGATGCACTCTTAAAAGAAGTAAAAAGATTACTCAAGGCAGGATTCATCTACCCAGTGGAAGATTCTGAGTGGGTGTCTCCAGTTGTGGTAGCACCAAAGAAAAATGGGAAGTGGAGGGTATGTGTGGATTACAAGCCTCTAAACGCAGCCACAAAAAGGGACCATTTTCCTTTGCCTTTTCAAGATGAAATACTAAATGAAGTGGCTGGTCATGAAAGGTACACAGTGTGTGATGGGTACTCAGGCTACTTCTAAATCAGAATTGCAGATGAAGACCAAAGAAAGACTACCTTCATAACACCTTGGGGGTGTTTTGCTTATAGAGTTATGCCTTTTGGTTTAACTAATGCCCCATCTACTTTCCAGAGGTTTATGAACTTGGTGTTTCAACCTTACTTTGGTAAGTCCATACGAGTCTTCATTGATGATTTTTGCATTTACAGCTCTAGGGAAGTACATCTGTCCAAGGTTGATGAAGGTTTCACCCGTCTGGCCCAATTGGGTGGGCAATTGAATGAAGACAAGTGCCACATAGGTGAGAGCAAGGTCACTCTACTAGGCCATGTTGTGTCTCAAGATGGTATTGAGGCTGACCCTGAAAAGGTAAAGACATTGTTAGCTTTACCTACTCCTTCAAACATGAAGCAACTAGTCTCCTTCATTCAAAAGGTTCGCTACATGGGACGATTCATACATCTCCTTTCTCAGGCAATTTATCCTTTGCAGCAGCTCACTAAACACACTACATTGACATGGAGTGAGGAGGGTGAAAAGTGCTTTCAAGAAGTTAAAACCATTTTGAGCTCATTGCCTATCGTCCTACAACCCACATGGGGTGAATTATTCTATGTAAATCCTAGTGTAGGTCCAGAAGCTCTAGGAGCTGTCTTGATGCAAAAAGACCCAAAGACATCTCTCATGAGACCATTCTATTTCTCTAGTAGAGTGATGACAGCTGCTGAAAAGGGTTTCAGCGCAACTGAGCAATTGGTGCTAGCTCTTAAGTTTGCAGTGGAGAAGTTTCGGGCTTACTTACTTCCGAAACAATTTGTAGTGATCACAACTGAGGAGGTTTTTCCATATGCCCTACAACACATGGAATTGTCTCAAAGAATAGCAAAGTGGGTGGTGCAGCTTCAAGAGTTTGACTACACACTACAAGTAGAGGATTCCACCCGTGCTTGTTTGGCAGATGTCCTCACACAAAGGTGTTATGAGAAGGCCAAGAAAGAGGCACCTAGTAAGGTACCACCTATCCCGGAGCCTGAAGTTCTACTGGGAGCACACAGTCTGTATTTTGATGGGGCTTACAAGAGGACCAAAGACAAGGCATCAGCAGGCATAGTAATATTAGGTCCAGAGAAGGAGAAGATCTTTGCAAAAGGGTTTCATCTAAAAGAGGTTCATTCTAACAATGAGGTAGAGTACCATGCCCTTGTTTAAGGGTTGCAATGTTGTCTTTCTCAGGGCATCACAAAGCTAAATGTTTTTGGTGACTCCATGTTGATTGTTAAGCAAATGGTTGGTGTATGGGCCTATAAAAATGACAAATTGTCTGTTAAGATGAGGGAAGCAAAGGCCTTGTTGAAGGGTTTTAAAGAAGTTCGAGTGCACTTTGTACCTAGAGATCAAAATCGAGAAGCAGATGCCTTAGCAGGTGAAGAACTACAAACTCTCATAGTAGGTGCTATCCTTGTGAAAAGTCCTTTATACCAGGGAAAGGAGGAGCTGCATGATTTACTTTACTTTCTTGAGCATTGTGAAGCACCCTCTGGTACGAGTAAAAGTGAACGTAGGTGGTTGGCAAAAAAGGCTACCAGCTATAGCTTAGTGAATGAGGACTTGTATTGTAGAGGGAAAGATGCTGTCTTAAGGAGAGTTCCTGCATCCCAAGAGATAAAGGATATTTTGTTTAGTTGTCATGAAGGTGTGTGTGGTGGCCACTTTGCACAAGAGATTACTAGCAGAAAGATTTTACAAGCAGGGTTCACGTGGCCAAGCCTCCATCGAGATGTACAACATTGGTGCCGCACATGTGAGGTTTGCCAAAAATCTGGACCAAGGCGTCTTACCCATGAAAATCAGCATCCAATCAAAACCTATGGGCCATTTGAAAAATGGGGGATAGATGCACTAGGGCCACTACCTTGCACTCAATCAGGGAAGGAATACATCATTATGGGGGTGGAGTACATGACCAGATGGGCAGAAGCTCGTCCCACAAAGCGCATCACAGTCAAGGACGTGAGTGATTTCATTTTTGAATGCCTTTGTTGCCGTTTTGGCACACCTTTGGAGATTCTCTCGGATAGGGACTGGGATTTTGAGCTGATTTAGTCGGGCAATTGATGAGCAAGTCAAAAATCAAGCGCAGGCACTCTACACCATACTACCCTCAGTGCAATGGTCTTGTGGAAAAGGTAAATGGTCTTATATGTAAAATCATCACTAAGCAAGTGCATTTACATCCTAAGGCATGGGACAAACACCTAGATGCAGCACTTTGGGCCTACAGAACATCCTTTAAAACATCCTTGGGGTATACACCTTTTCACTTGGTTTACGGGCAAGAGGCACTATTGCCTATAGAAGTGGAGCTAGCGAGCCTCCGAGTTCTAAAAGCACATCAAGAGGATAGTCAAGAGAAGCAGGTGGAAGGAAGAATCATCGATTTGGAGAGGTTAGGGCTAGATCGAGAGTCAGCAGTGAAGTACTATGCAGCCCTGGCAGAGAAGAAACGAAAGAAGTTCAATCGCAACTATGTCAAGAAAGGTATCAAGGAAGGTTCTTTAGTGCTCAGATACGACAATCGCTTTGATCGCAGGAAGGATGGTAAGTTCTTGCTTAAGTGGGAAGGCCCTTTTGTAGTAATACAGAGGTTCTCAAATGGTAGCTACCAACTAGGTGACCTAGATGGTAAGGTATATCAGACCCCGGTAAATGGTTGGCGATTGAAGGCCTACCAATGTCGTCTTTCACAGCCATATGCTGGTGAAATCAATGCTAAGGATGGTTCAGAGGAGAGCTCATCATATTCGAGCTCCAACTAAGGTAACAATCATGTACATAGTCGTTTCAAAAAAAAAAAAAAAAGGAAAAAAAGAGAAGAAAAAAAGAAAAAAAGAGAATGCTACCAGTGAAAGAGGATATTGACAATGGATGGGGTATGGCTTTCAAGGGTCTAGGAGACCAGTTGTTAGTCATGGATGGATACAATTATTCATCAGAAAGGACTAAACAGGGTGCATCAGCCAAGAAAGCAGTAACATGGCAAATTCAATTGGTACCAGGTGGGTAAGTATTCAAGAGAACCCTATTGTAGCACAACCTACAGCTAGAGGCATCAAATACCTCTAGCTTAAGGGGGAGGGCTATATGATGCATGGTTTTTAGGACCCCTTCTGAAGATGCAGTAAAGGCACACTCAGTTGTTGGGGAGATGAGGATACTCTAGTCCAAGGGATCTCGAAAGAGAAGAAAAATCTACTTCACAAGCACCAAAGAGTAAAAAGTGCTATGGACAGAAGATACGTGGGAACGAGCTCTTATGCATGCCTACAACCTATATCTTACAGAATAGCCCATTCTAGGTGTGAATTTCTAGTGAAATTTACACGAGGATGTTCGTGTGGACTCACAGCACAGCATACTCCGTTTTCACTTTTTTACCGACAGTAAATATTTTTTACCACAGTAAATATCTTTTACCTACAGTAAATATTTTTCACCTACATGGTAAATACAAATCACTTTTTACCTACAGTAACTTTTTTTACCCATGGTAAATACTTTTTACTGCACCATAAGTATTTGGTAGGTAACAGTTCACTGTTACTAGAAGCAGTGATTGGGCATCAACAATGCAATTACAGGAGGAGAAAAGGGGAAAATCTTATGGTAAAGGTGAGTCAACAGGGATAAAGACTTTTGAGTTGAAAAGAGACATGCTGATTTTTTCAAAGAACACATGTCAAAAGAAGCCAAGGTTGAGGATTTTTTGAGAATTTGATATTCAGGAGGACCCAGCTGCCACCCCCCCCCCCCGCAGGTCCCCCCCTGACATGTGCAGAACCTCCAGTTTCAACAGCCACCTTACCTGCTCTTAAATGCTGGTCAAGGCCTTATCCCCATGTCTCACAATCAGAAAAATCAACATTTACCCTCCCCTCTCACATCACTCTAGAGAATATCTTGATGGTGACATATCAGGTGACCTCAATCTGTTGACCACCCTAAGCAAAAAGTAACCCCAATCAGCGGATTTAAGCATGTTTATCCCTAATCCTAAACCCTCTCAGAAACCTATATAAGGAGGCCTTCTCTCACTCAAAACCAACACTTCACCCACTTCACCAAGCAACGAAGCTATGACGACATTGCTCACAATGAGGAGCTATGGATTTTTCTCTACTCTCTCTCCCTCTCTCTCTCTCTCCCTCTAGTATGCTACATTACTAGCCCTAAAACCTAAATAAGGAGTCTTCTCTCATGCTCCATGGCCACCATCCTCGCCATCATTCTCTAAGGTATTGATGTGTTGCTAGTAGGATCATACCTACTTGCTGGGTTGATTGTTTTTGACAAGGGATTATGCCATCCTTGGTTTGCTTCTCTATATCCTTGTTATGTATGATCAGATGCCGTTGTATTGTTAAGCTGATGTCTTGTGTATATATATGCTACATAAGGTCCCTAAGCTTCGTTTCTATGTGTTTTGCCATATGTTTTGATGCCATCATAAGGCCAAAAGTCTCACTTGCCTATGTGCACTATGTGTGAGGTCCCTAAACCTCTTAATTTAGGGTGGTGCCCCCTTTGTTTTGTTCTTTACTTGTTTGCATGAGGCGTGGTTTGTGGAGTGTGCACGAGTACAGAGGCCACCCGATTGCACTGCTCTTTTTCCCGCTATCAATCCCAATCCCACTTACCCTAATATACTTAACAAAATCAACTATTTATAGGCTACTTAAGGATCTATCTTCTGAAGCAAGAAAAGAGAAATCAAATGTTTTGATACCAATGTAATGGAATTGGTCTATTCACTTTGAGAGTAGTGGAAATTAGCGAAGTAATTTTATGAAATTACTTTGTGAGCGTATCGGGTGAACTTAAATGATGGTAGCAACATAAACACAACATTTAGTTAGCTTGGCATGAACAATACTTTTTCAAGAGAGAGAATTTAGAGAAAATGACAACATTTGAGGATCGGATTTATGTGGAGCTGGTCCCCCCTCCAATAGGAATTTGTATTATAGTTTCTCCTATAAAGAGAGACTTGTTACAATACAATCTTTGTGTTCCTTGTGACCTAGGTGATGCAATGAAGATAGAAAGCTTCATGCATCACGAGCATAACATAAACTTTGTGGAAAGCATTAACTATTTCAAGCCTCAGTCCCAAGACCTCAAACACCTTCGAAGGTGGAGAAAGATAACATGGAATGAGGATAGGGAAGAAGAAGAAGAAACATTTCATAAGAGAAAGAATTAGTTCCTCACTTATCATCACTCTTCTTGCTAGCATACAGAATAGCATAGTAATGAAGATGAAGAGCTTAAGTATTGAATCATGGCTCTTGGTTGGATTTGCATTCCATAGCCAAGAGTGTTGGTGTAGGCTCTCAACATCTCTACTTGCTTGGAGAAGGAGAGGGAGATCTTGCACTTTGCACTTCACACAATGAGTGTGTGTGTGTGTGTGTATGAGAGTATACCCCTCAAGCATGCTCCCTACTTTCTTTGGTCGACCCCTCCTTGTAGCTCATGCTTGAAGCTCATTGGAGCCCTCAGGCCTAGCCAATCACAAGTAAGAGTCATATCAAGCAGGCAGACTAGGCTTGGGACAAGTGTCCCCCTTTCCCCTTTGAGAGAGAGGAAATTGATAAATGCTAAAACAATTAATTAAATTGACTACCCCTTGGGAGTCCAACCAATGGGCTTTAGGCACACCATGAGGGAAACATGAGAAGGAACTTGACAAGTGCCCCTTTTTCTTTATTTGTACTGAGCATGCCTTGTGTGAGTGTGTATGTGCTCTCTCATCCCCCCCTTTTGTAGGGCTTGCCTCTTCCTTGTAGGGATTGATTTTGACTTTTACACACCTCCTTACCCTCAAGCACCTTAATCAGCAAGCATGACAAAGCACCTCAAGCTTGGGTGGTGTTCCCACAAGCACCTCAAGCACCCTAGTCCGCAAACACGACAAGCACCTTAGTCATCAGGCATGACAAGCACCTTAGTCATCAAGAATGACAGGCATCTTAAGCTTGGGCCGAGTTCCCACCTCAAGCCCTTGCTTACCTAAGGTCAAAGGACTTTTACACTAACCTTTGGAGGTCTTTAATGAAGTTAACCCTAAGGTCTTTAAGCTCCATTAGTTAACTTGCTCTTTGACAGATCATCTCTCATTTAGGCCCCTTTACCATTGGCCCCTTGTTGAGATATATCTATAAGCACATGTCTATATCCTAACCCTTGTGCCCATTTATTCTCCTACATTAAATGATCAATTTAATATGAGAAAATCATTTGGGGTGGTTAGATATTAGATTTTATGATAGTAATTAGAGACTTATCCAAGCTTACTAAGTTTGTGTAGGGATGACACTCTAAGAAAAAACATATCAAGAGTAAAGGGTGTCATCCCTCTATATAAATAAAGTAAGTGGATGCTTATCTTAGCATACTAATTTTGCATAGGAGAGATACCTTCTCAAAAAAATTATCATTACTAATAAATGGTTATGTCCTTGCGCAAAATAAATGCAACTGGGTGGCCATCCTTGTACGCCGCTTTTGCGTAGGGATGACACCATTAAAAAAAATTGTCATCACTACATGGTGTCTCCCTTACAAAAAAAAGTGCAAGTGGCTACCTATGTGTGTAAGCTGTTTTCATGTAGAAATGACACCATTAAAAAAAAATATCATTACTAAATGGTGTTGCCCTTGCACAAAATTATTGCAAGCGGGTGTCCATCCACGTTATCCGTTTTTGCACGGAGACAACACCATTAAACAAAAAGGTTTTCAAAGAAAGCGCTTACCAAATGTGCTTGAAGAGTTGTGTAGGTGTCGTATAGTATTTTAGCAAGCCTCTTGATATGATATTTGATTGATTATAGCCACCACATTCTTGAAAATCCACTTAAATTCGAATTGATAATAGAGTTTAGGTGGTGGGTGAGGAGGGAGAAAATAAAAAACAAATGTAGGTGAAATGAGTGGGAAAGGAAGAAAGGCTTGTGTATGAAGAAATGAGATAAATTGAGTGGGAAAACCTATTTAAGGGCACCCTCCCCTCTATATACGTGAGCACAAATACCTAAGTATGATTTTCTTTTGCACAAATTTGAGGCCAAAAATAGCTCTTGTGCATGGATTTGACCGTTTGTCCCGATTTTGGAAGCACATGATTCAGAGGCTATGTACACTCCAAAGCTCTTCTAAGCGTACTTTTGAAGTAATCCACCTAAATTTCTTCCAAATTTTGAGGTAAACTAAATACCTAAAATGATGCTAAGAGGATATCAATATGCGTTATTGTTTTGCGTTATCAATATCCTTACAAAAATTCACAAAGCATGGATGCTCATCCACATACATTAAATTTGCGTATGAAGAACATTCTTCTTCAATTTCATGCACTATTGCTTGCACCTTGTCTGACTTCAAGGTTGTCCTCCTTACATGATTTTAGTGTTCTTGAAGGTCCATCAAAGCGTAATTAATTTGTGTCAGGAGAACGTCCTTCTTGAAATTTTATTTGAATCTTCTTAAACATGAAGGGTGTCTTCTATATGCAAAAATAAATTAAGTGGATGCCCTTTTGTAAGTGGATGCTCTTTTGTGCAAGCTTAATTTGCTTAGGAGGACACACTTTCTTGAATTTATGAAACATTGAGTTGAATCTCCCTTGAATTCAAAATTGCACTAGAATATTGTCCAAAGGTATGAAGAGCAAGAGCTTGCCATAGAGGAAGAATTTCATCAAATACCAAGAAGATAAGGAATATATCACATGGATAGAGAAGGTCTAAGAGAAAGAACGAAGCAAAATACAAGCTTTTCCATTGACCTCCGACAATCCTAAGTGTATTCACACACATCACTACCATATATATGGTAACAAACCCCCTTGGGAGTGATGTGGTGAATGAGAGCTAGCACACAGTGTATAGGGCAATGCCATGCCCTAAAAACATGATCAATCCACAAAGGGAAGCCAACCCAAATATTTGTGGAAAGCTTTGAACTTCTCATGAGGCAATGCCTTTGTGAAAAGCTTTGCAAGGTTGTCTTGTGTTGGCACATAAGCCAAGATGATCTCTCCTGCTGAGAGTCTCTCTCTGACATAGTGAAATGCACCTCAATGTGCTTTGTGCAAGCATGAAAAAGTGGGTTCCTTGCAACTACCAATGCACTCTGACTGTCAATGTAGATGATGTTGGTAGTGTCCTGTCCAACACCCAAATCAATCATAAGGCATCTAAGCCATACACACTCAAACGTAGTTGTGAAGACTACCATGTAATGAACTTCACAATTGGAAGTGGCCATAGTAGGTTGTTTCTTGCTCAACCATGATATGCATGAGATGTCAAGCATGAAACAAAGATCACTTGTGGACACTCATGTGTCATAACAACCAGCTCAATCTTTGAGTCTAAAAAAACATATTTGGCGGCAATGGTCCTCCCTTGGGATAAAACAAGCCAAGATATAAAGTTCCTCTCAAGTAGTGAAAAATATTCTTGATAGCCTACCAATGCTTTGACCCTAGGTTATGAATAAATCTGCTAACTTGTGAGACTACAACCTAAACATTCGGCCTCGTATTGCATACATAAATAAGGCATCCAACAACAGTTTGATAAAGAGTGACAGTGGAAGGATCACTAGCATCATGCAGACTTAACTTTAAACTTTTTTCCATGGGAATAGAAATAGGTTTGTAGTCCTCAAGTCCAAACTTACATAGTAATGTCTCTATGTAGCTTGTTTGACACAAGGTAATACCACCATCACACTGCTTAAACTATATGCCTAAGTAATGATTCTACAACTTTAAGACTTTCATCATGAAAGCTACATTCAAATCAGCCTTAAATTCAGAAATTTGTGTCTTGCATTTGGACTAATAATCATCAAATCATCTACATATAGAACAACAATGAGAAATACATCACCCCTCACACTTTAGATACAAAGTGTTTTTTGTTGGACTACTACAAAAGCCTCGTTGACCAAATGAGTGTCAAATTTCTCATACCAAGCACAAGGAGGCATCTTCAACCCATACAAAGATTTCTTACTTTTGTACACTTCATCTTCTTATCCTTTCTTACAAAACCATGAGGCTACTTTACATAAAATTCCTTAAATATATCACCATTCAAGAAAGCAATAACAATGATGTACATCCCATCCAAAGTGAGATGCCAATGCACATAGAAAACAGACAATATTCATACGACAAGTGGAAGCAAAAGTCTCTTTATAATCTATGCCTTTTTATTGTGCATCACCTTTTGCAACAAGTTCAGCGTTGTAGCAATCAATCTCATCATCCGATTTACATTTCAACTTGTAAGTCCATGAGTTATTTTCAATAAGTGCATCATATTTTGATTACATGGCAGCCATCCAATTTTTTGAATGCTATGCTTCATCAAAAGAAAGAGTTTCCTCCTCATCACATAAACTAAAAATAGCCAAATCATAAAAATGTGATGCATAAGATGCATGGCAAGAACCTAAATAATTACGACTAGACATAAGTGCATCCAATTTACTGTCACGCAAAGTATGCACCAGCCATTTTGGCATACACTCAGCCTCCTCATTCTCAACCCTTTCCACATCAAGTACATCATGTACATCTGCATCAGTAACAGGCTAATCCATAACATTTTTAAAAGAGGCAACAAGGTGTCATAAATGTCTTGTGAGCTTACATTACTGTCTCTCATACATGATAACAAAGGCTGGTAGAATATTCCAGAAATACAACATCTTATCAAACCAAGATACATTTTTGTTTGTGGATACATGTAATCTTTTCTTTCAGTATTGAAGCCAACAAAAATGCACTGTGTTTGTGGCATCAAAGCATAAGCTAAACAACCAAAAACGTGCCTGTGATCAATAGATGGCTTCTTATCATGCCATGCTTCATAAGGACTCATACATTGAAAAGATTTTGTAGGACACATATTAAGTATGTAAGATGCACACATGATGGCCTTGAGCCAAAATGAATGTGGAAAAGCTTGGATCTAGACCATACATTGTGCCATATTTGTAAGCGACTTTTTTTTTACTTTAGCAATATCATTCTATTGAGGTGTATACAACACTATACATTGGTGTTTTATCCCATGATTATCCATAAATTCATTAAACTCACGAGACAATATATACTCCCTCCCTTTATTTTGAACGGAGGAATCTCATAGTACATTTAGAGACATTTTTAGCCATAGCCAAAAATTGCTTGAAGCACATGAACACTTCAAACTTAGCTTTAAGAAGATACACCTATGCATGCATGGAGTAATCATCAATGAAAGTCATGAAGTAAAGGTAATTGCCTAAGGATGCGGTTTTCATAGGCCCACAAACATCACTATGCATAAGTTGTAATCTGCATGTAGCCCTTACACTCACTGAACCATCCTTTTAAAACTTTAAAGGTTGCATCTTACCCAAAATACAACGTTCAAAAAAATGTTCTTGAAGGTGCTTCAAGAGGTGGCAGAGAAGCAACCATATCATATTTTTGCAAGCGTAGTAAACTAGAAAATTCAGATGCCCAAAATGTGCATGCCAAAGTTTTGCATCTGAGACAACCTTTGAATCCAAAACTACATTTGTAAAATTTTTCCCACTCTTGTCATACAAAGTGAGCTTGTATAGCCCATGGAACAAAATTCCAAATGTAACTATTTCATCACCAAAGCTGAGATCATGAATTGTACATATGTCATCCACAAATTTGACAACGAGAAGAAGTATAGCAAGTTCAAATATAGACAAAAGGTTCTTTTTAATCCTAGGTACATAAAGTGCATCAACAAGTGTGAAAGAATTGGCATTCACAGTAGTTAGCACAATCTTTCCAACTCCCTTGACCGGATAAGACACATTGTTGACATAAGTGGCAATATTCCCATCAGGGACACACTTGAGAGAGGCAAATAAGTCACAATGTGAAGTGATGTGCTTTGGAGCACCACTATCAAAGTTCCACACATGTGAATATGAAACAACTGACATACATGCATCATGGACAAAAGGATCATAAGTGCACTTTGTACTAAATGCCCACTTTGCATCTACATCAACATCACAATCTTCTTTCATAGAAGATTCTACAATGGAACGACTTACATAAAGAACAACCAAAATATCCCAAGCCTATTTTGGTAATTTAGCTGAGTGAATGTGAGGAGTAATAGTTCACTTCATAGATGATGCAATCAATGCATGAGCAGGTGCATCTCTAACACCCAATGAGACTGCTCAGCCTTAGGCAAAACAACTCTAGCAACAAAGACTTGACACCAAAACCTACAACATCCTCAATAGAGCCTGTATCCATAGAAGGCAATGCCCTTCACAACATTCCAAAATCCCTTTGATGCAAGAACATGTTACATAATGTAATCCCACATTGGGTAATTATCCCCATCCACTTTGTCCTCAACAGTGAACAACTTGAAAACATCTATGTTGTTGTTAGCCATGGCGAGTGACTGCCCCTGATGTGAAAACTGCTTGAAAAGAGGAAGAATGAAGTAGAACCAACATGTGCTATATAGCACAACCATGGAGCCTTAGTTTTTCAATTGATGGTGTAATTGGAACTTGTTGCCTTTATAAATCTCAAAATGCATCGAGTGACAATCCCAGTTCTTCACTTCTTATGCCCAATTTTTCAGCTTAGTCACTCAAAATCAAGCTATGAGTAGAGCTAGGATCAAAGAGAATGAAAAAACTTTGATCCCTCACCCTACCCATGCATAATATAATTGAGTACCTTCTTTATTCAGCTCTATGGGACAAGAGACATAATTAACATGAGGAAAGTCCTTCTGGGCATTCCTTGTGGGACATGTGCAATATGTCTGCCCTTAGTCTTCACACTTAAAAACACTGATTCTCCTTCTTATGCTTCTAAAGTTCTTTAAGTGAGAGCTTGTTTTGCCCGTTGTATACACCATTCTTTTCTTCTTTTTGTTCTCTTGTGATATTGAGGAATGGGTTCATTGTGAGGAAGCCTTTTGACTCTTTTCCTATGCCTTATTTATAAAAGGCATCTTGTTGGGAGAGAACATCTTGGTAACAATAGCAGAGTGGTGAGGTCTACTTAGGATTTTGTGAGTTGATATATGTGCACATAATTCCTCCAAAATCCTTGCACAAGATTGTTGCTTTTTCTATGAGAACTTGATTCTTTTGAAGACAATGGCTTTGAGATGGCGATCCCAAATCTTCTCCACATACCTAATGTTGAAGCAAAGAATTCAATCATGCCAATTTGAACAGGCCTGCAAAACCTTTTCCCCTTAATCATTTATTTTTTGCCTAAGCCGACGTTGTAAACCCTGAACTTGAAAGAGTCTGATTATTTCCAAACAATTTTTTACTTGATGAAGAGGCTAGATGCCCTAGTACATCACATTTTTGAAGTGATTATCCCTTTCTAGCCAAATGCCCAGTTTTAACCTTGGGTATATAAACCAAAATTTGTAATTATTAGAAGAATTGTTTTTACTTTGGAGCTCACATATAGTAAAGAGTATACCTATGCTTGCGCGCTCACTACTCTTTGTATTGGTAAGCTTGCATTGCTAATGAAAATTCATGTGTTGCTTTCTCATACTCTTGGCATTGTGTACATGCACAATGTGCTATGTTTTAGTGTGTGTGCGCGACACGACGAGTGGTTTTAGCTCTAGGTCGCTTAGTGTGTTTAATTGCTTGTTTTGAGTTGTTGATGGTGTTTTAAGTGAAAATAAGCATGGAAAGTGGTAAGTAGGCCTTAGGAGGAGCCAAAAAATCCCTCATTTGTCATTTTAAATGAAGGTGAGAGGTGGCAACAACTGCGGCTTCTCACCTACTCGATTGTGACTTTTGCAGGTTTTGATGTTGGGAACCTATTGCCTATAGTATAGAGACCCCCAATCTAAAGTTTTATGTCATTTGGAGTTCATTTTACACCTCTACAACCATTTGAGTGTTAGTTAGACCGCATAAGAGATACAAGGGATTCACTGGTGTGTTTTGTATGGTACCACGTGAGTGTACAATACGGGGGATTTTGGTAAGTGTGCATAAGCGTATACAATAGGGGTATCCCCAAAACTTGCATACACATATCGTACATTTGGGGGGGGGGGGGATGTATAAATTAAAAATATGTTGCTTAACAGAGTAGTTTAGGATTTACAAAATGATAAATTTGTGACACTTCATATATGGGATGTAGTTGCTTAAAGATTATTGATTAAAGTATGGACATGGATAGGGCAAGGTCCAGGGCCAAGAAGCTTGGGGATTAATTTAGCAAACATGAAGTTAAAGCCTCTCTCCATATACACTTATCTATGATGCAGACTCCTTTTTGGTGGTCTTTCCTTGAGCCACTGATTGTGGTTCATTCTTGACCGAGGTGCCTCTTTTTATTGAGGATTTGGTTCCTATATCCTCTAGGTTAATAATGCAAAAAATACCATTAAAAAAACTATAAAATAAAATTCCAATGAGTATGTCTTTTGCAAGCGTCATTTAGAGATGTTTTTAGTTCTAGGAGTATGTCTCTTTGAGAGGATGATACATCTCTATATAAGTACATTTGGTTCAACAAATTGACTATATAAGCATTTTGGGTTTCTTTCCAAATTAGAAGCCTTGCATTCATTCTTAGTTTCTGTGTGTGTGTGTGTGTGTGTGTGTGTGTGTGTGTGTGTGTGTGTGTGTGAGAGAGAGAGAGAGAGAGAGAGAGAGAGAGAGAGAGAGAGAGAGATGTTGCATGTATGTGCTAAATATTGCAAAGACATCTCATGTAGTATCTAAGTTTGACATATGTGGTTCACCTATGGTTATTCTTAAGGTGTATCGTGAGACTTGAAGTGGTTATATGTTATGGTCATTATTTTCTTTACTTTAAATTAGAGCACTATTAATTTTGTAAAGTATTTTAGTCCAAATAATTGAGTATAATCTTTGATTATCAAGCCTTAAATACCGTGTGGGAATCCTACAAAGTAGGTGGCATATGTAAATTTGAAACTTTGGTCTTTGTACAAGGGAAACTCTTTAAAAAACAGCTTCATGAAGCTCTTGAAAATTCCTTTAAGCTATAAAATTTTGTGTACATATAATCAAAGGGGGTCTATGGAATCCGTATGTAGGGGGTTATCTAAGCACTTCAATCTCCATAGATAGGGGGTTGGGCTACCATGTAAGGGATCGTATATAAGGGGGTTTTAACCAGTGGGATGCACGCAAGTGGCATCTCCTCCTTAGTATTAGTGAATCCCTCATGAAGGGAGACTTAGGAATTTTACCTTATAGTTTCTTCTTGGATTGAGAGTGACACCTTTCTCCTTATTGCATTTCCATTGGGACATTGCATTCAACATTTCCATACATTAGTCAGGTTAGCCACATCCTCGGATTGACGTATTTATGTTGGTTTGAGTTCTTGCTAGGCTACATCGTCCGATCGTTGCGATCTGCCAACATTGGCACCACTGTCGAGGATGTAGGACTTACACTAGCAGAGGAGGTCACGGTGAGATTCTTATTTACCCATTGCCCAAGTGTTACAATTCACTTTATTTATCTTTAGGTAGGAGAGTCAGTGAGTCTTGCTGAGTTCTTAGGTAGACAGAAGAGCCGTGCATTCTCTTTTGGTTTCCTTCCAGGTTAGGATGACCTTAGTTGTTGGTTCTAGTGAATTGTGCATTGAGTCCATGCTTTGTGTCTTGTTGTAAATTGTGTTGGTAGGCGGTTGTGGTGAGCTAGGACTAGATTCAAAAATTTCACTATCATCTACCCCGCTATCACTTCTTTTTACTTTGTTTTGTTTTATATTTTGTTATTTTGTTACTTAGGATTAGATGTAGGAGTAGTAGTTAAGTTAACATTACAATTGGGTGTTGCTTAGACTACCCAAGGTTGCTTTTGGATGCCATATTGCGACTTTTGATGGTAAAAGTGACTAAACAAGCAAGAAGTGTGCATAACTTGAGAACGGAGTGTGTGAACTAAGAAATTATTACTTGTACACTTGCATATACTCTAGGAAAACATATCTTGAAAATTTGGCTATTGTTTAAGTCATTAGCTCTGAGTTAGAGCAAATTTTATAGTAATTGTCCAAGTTGGACTTAAAACTTTGGATAGATGCCAAAAAGTGGTCATTTTGAGTCATACAGGGGGTGATTGGGAAGTCCTAGAGGTAAGAAAACCACAGAAAGTGACCAGCCAAGAAACAAACATGAATGGAAACTATCACGGTTGTTGCCACCACCTGAGACATTTTCACATTCAGGGCATACATGTAGGATCCACAAGTCCCATACTTGCCAAAACCACTTTCCACAGGGCAAAAAGGTTGAAAATTTGGGTAAATTCAACCAAAATTTCTTAAGTGACCAGGCTTGAGGAGTTAACTTGACTTTTGACAGGTCAAATTTCAAAATTATAAGTGACACATAGGTGCAAAAGACTACACAAGTGATTGGGAAGCCACTAGAAGTGCTAAAATCTCCCAAAGCCAGCTATTGTGATAGTTGCCATCTACGCCAGATTGGGACCAGGTTTGTGTCATTTGATTCCTAGCAGTGCAAGATCCCAAATATGCTTCCTTGAATCACTTGAACCAGTAAAAGCCTCTCTAATCACCCAAAAAAAGTGAATGTCAAAGGAAAACCCTGATAATTGACCCAACAAGAGTGAAAAAGTGTCAAAACACTTCATACAGTGTCAAAAGACTCACCAGGCAGTGGCCAAACAACTGGAATTGACCAGGCTAAAAAAGCTCACCAGTGTCACCAACTGCAATTGTTGCCATTTGGCCTATCTTGGAAAGTTGACCCTACCAACATGTGGGCCATCTTACGAGGTTTCCAAAAATACCTTGGTTGAACCAAACGGACTCCAAAATCGCTCTCAAAGACCTAGTTAAAGATCAGGTTTCTGATTTGTCAAATTCTTGACCTTGGTTTCAAAATTTTTGCAAATTTTGAATTTCAGTGAAGATTCTTGAGAGAAATTGAACTAATCACTCAAAGGCCAAGAGGCAAAGTGCTTGATCTTGTGTACATAGGTATCCATGTTACCAAGAGCAAAAGGCTACACAAGGAACTAGCTGACCTCACACATAAGAGGTTGGGAATTTGCAAGAGAGTGTCTGTCTTTTTTCATGTATTTGAGATCAGGCAAGTATCTTCTGAGTGATGGTAGAGTAACAACATACCAAGGGAGTCTAGTATCAATAGAAGAGAGTGTAAACCAAGCCAAGATAGATCCCTTAGCTCCAATCATAGAAGAGGGTATCGATACTCACATATCTTCCAACAAATCATATCACTGGATGGCTAACTAGCAACTAGGAGGCTTCCAACAGAAAGGGGCTATAGGGGGTAGCACCTCCCAAACCCTTTTTAACACACCAAAATACATGATAATCTTCCTAAAGGGAAAAAACACCCATGGAGCCCTAGTTTATGCAGATTCTCGAGGACATTAGTGCATTTGTATTGAAGAACAGCCTGCTTAAGGATTAGAATTTAGAAATAACCCTGGTAAATGATGATGATGATAGTTTCCACTATGAAGAGGGAAACCACTACCTCATTGTCAAAGATCTAGAGAACTAAAATCGGTATGGAGACAACGTAGCAAAATGCACAATGGTTATGGAGACCCAAGAACTACCTCCTAAACTTAATCTTCCTAGAGCCTTTTATATTCATGACAAGAGAGTGTCAAGAGTGGCTACAATTCATGAGAATATTGAGATATACAAGCACGAGGCCGATGGGAGGGTCATCTATTACTAGCATTGCATGGAACCCCATGTGAATGAATTAGACAAAGATAAAGTCATGTACTTGTTTTATTATAACACGATAACAAGAATCAATATCATTTTTGTCAATAAGTATGGATGAGAATATGAGCCAATCCATCCATGGGATGTAGGAAGAGTGATAACGCCAGAATTGTTGACACAGGCTTTTGAAGAGAAGCAAAATCCCACACATACCTTTAGCAAATCCACAAATCCTTTTTAGAAGACTATGACACCACATTGCATACTACTAGACAACCATTGCCCAACCCTCAAAATCCACAAGCCACACCGCTATCATTTCAAGCATGGAACAATATGAAACATCAAAACAAAACACAAACAGAGGTGGTTATCAAGCCATGTCAGGGCTACGAGCACCACCACTCCATCAATAGTACCAAGATGAGACTAGAACAAGAATTTCAATTCCGACCAAGACAAAAGCACCACATCAGGAGAACAAGAAGTAAGAGTCCGAGGAGAGGAGAGACCACCTGTGAAACCGACCAAGAATTATGGATTAGGAGGACCCCTAGGGGAAGAACACTTACCATACCCTAGGCCAGAAAGAGTTAATAGAGTAGGATTGGGAGACCTTATGCTTAGATTGATAGATCACCATAGGATTGGACCATCTCACGTGCAAAACTGGGTAAACAAGAAATATTCCAAAAGCAAAGATCCGAGGAATCACGTGTGGCAGCATTTGTATGCGTCATTAGAGCTGAAGAAGTCCTAGAGTTTCTAATGCAATTCACAGGATTTGGACTAACCCTTGAAGAGGATGGCACCACCTGGTTTGATTTCGTAGAACATAGGGATTTCACATCAATCATTTGACAAGTTTATCAAGGAATTCTCTGAAAGAGGGATAGCTCACACCACCATCTGGCAAATCCATAAATACAAGTAGAAAAAGGGGAATCTAGACAAAAATCAGCTTTGCGACTAAAGAGATATGTAAAGTTTTTCCCAATAAAAACACTGCCAACCCAGTCAAGGTTAATGCTCATTTTTATCCAAACAAGATCTCCAGAAATACCTACACATGAAAAAGAGCCCTATATTAAATGAATAGAATAAAGGAAGCTCTCTATTTGGTAGATAATTGTACTGTCAAGGATTCAGATGATGATTCCTCGTCATAGCATAGTGGATCAGAATATGCCAAGTCAGTACAAAAATCCAAATCTTTGTTAAATCAAGAACAACTCATTGAAGATGTGCTCAAGAGGATCAATCCATTTTCTAAGCCATAGGTTAAGCAATCTAAGTGGTCTGCAATAGAACAAAAATGGACAAATCATGCGATTGAGGAGTGCTATTACAATAAGGGGTACGTCAAGGAACACCAGTATGACCCACAAGCCCAAGTAGCAAAAGCTCAAGCCCACTTGTGCCAAGATACACAACCAGAATTCTTCCAGGGCTAGTAGGAGTTGAAGACCACAACCAGTCTTAGGACAACAACCCCCACTTCCAAGAACAAGACCTGTAGGAGTCAGATACACACCAACTGTAGAATAAGCTAAGGAACATGCCCTAGTACCAATCCCAACATATTACAAAGAGCCTAGTGGATATATGACAAAAACAGGATACTATCCACCTGAAGAACCAAAAGCACCGGAGTGGAGCATGATTGGATCGATTGGACGACCAACTGCTTCACATGCTACATGAGAAGGTAGATACAACTTCGACAAATACATATTGCTATTCATAACAAATGGGGGATTAGCAAGATCAAGACTTGCTTATCAACAAAGGCCTACTCAAGGAGCACCTCAGCAACCCAAGGGACCGTGTTATAGGTTTGGCGGTGACCACCTGATGAGAGACTGCCCTCACAACGAAATCATAAAGGTGAATGCATATTGTCCTGAGTGTGGGATCAGTCATTTGATCCCTGATTTCCCAAAGAACCCAAACAAAGGAGCAAAGGTAACATTGAATATACTTGAGGCAATACCATCAAGTAGTGGGTCAGAAAACAAAAATGTGATACCAATTCAGGTGACCACAAGAGCCCAAGCTCAAAAAATGGCAAACGAACCCATTATAGAAGAACCAAAAATCGGTGCATCTAGCATTGAGAAAAAAAGTCAGCAAAACTCGTGGAAAGCTAGGAAAGCTAGGAAGGAACGCGAACAAACTTCCTTAGCCTAAGAACTGAAACAAACAAGAGAAAAAACTGAGGAAACTAGAAGGAGAAATAAACGAGGAAAAGGGAACCCCTCAGGGAGTGGCAAAGCCAAACATAGTTGAGGACACTAGTTCTAGAGGATCAATATTGGTAGAGAAGGTCAACAAACCATTAGACACCCTCCTTAAAGCGTATGACAGACGGCTAAAAAAAAACCAAATTCAAGAACAAAGGTGGATGACATATCCATATGCAGAGCTAGAGAAGCAAAGTCTTGAGATGTATTAGAAAATGATTCAAAAATCCCAAGATTTACTAGAACCTCTAGTTGGAAAATCAAGGATGTGATCCTTGTCCCACCAACAAGAATAATCCCACCAAACCAGGAGCTAATAGAGCCAGATGCTAATCAAAAACATAGGCCATAACTCAAAGACCCATCATCCGATGTGGTCGTAGTCCCATCACAGAGACTCTCTTCCAAGAAATTCATTGACTCTAAGGGGCTAATATACATTTTTTCAACACTAATGACATGCACAATAACATTAGCTAAGCTATTATGGATACAACCAAACATGTGGAAGATGGTAGGAAGCTATTTGGAAAAGTTTGGTGTGAAATACCCTTTGATACAAAGTCAAGAGGGAATTCAAGAACTGACGAAGCTTGACCTTACTACCAGACCCATAATGTTAAACAAAGTCGGAAAATAATGTAAAGGAGAGTATGGCAACATGCCTCTTCCTGTAGAATTTGAAGGTATCACCACCATGGCAATTCTTGACAGTGGAACTGGGGTAGCCATTGCTACAAAAGAACATGGGAAAACCCTGCTTTAAGAGCAACAACAATGAAATTACAACTCGCAGATGGGTATATGGAAGAATCCTTAGGGATTCTAGAGAAATTAATTATCACCTCTTGTAGATTTGAGTATGAGCATACATTTTCTATTGTTGATTTTGGCAAGAAGAACAAATACGACATCATGATTGGGAGACCATTTATGAGACAATAAAAATGGTCCACGATTGGGGGTATGACCATATATACCAACAGGTAAAACCAAGGTAAACCTAAAAGACAATAGTTATAAGGATGTAAAAAGAACACGTATTGAGGAGTTTGATCCAGCTAAATTATCCAGATGTGAACTTCCAGCATGGTTAGGTAAGACCAAATAGCTATGGATGTGCAGAGCTTTAAATTGTGGAAGCTTAAAGTGCAAGGAGTGCATCTTAGAAAGGTCTTTAGAAGAAAAATACTACATCCCACAATCCTTTCCAAAAGAAGAACTAGAGCCTTTAGGATGGGAACACATTTTGACAACTTTGGATGTGTGCGCAGTGGCCGACGGGTCCCACAACCAAGTTCTATGACAAGGATGGCTATGACATGATCCCATATTACATGGTCAATATAGTTGAGGAAGAGGGTGATAATCAAGCCTCAAAAGAACCCAAAATAAGAAAACAGGATGAGGATGGAAAGGAAGAGTTGTTTTACAACTCTTCGAAGCATTTCATGTATGATAATGATGGGGGTGACGAATGTTTTGACAACCCGAGCAACTAAGGAGAAACCATAACCAATGTCAAGTTTTATGACTTCCCAAATCAAAAACCTAGCTGGGAACAACATTACACAAAGAAAAGATCCTTAAACATAGCCAGAGAAAATCTAATGCCAAGAGTAAAAGGTAAAACACAATTCTTGATGCTTGTAAAGACAGAAACTGTGTAAAAGACAGAATCTTAGGTCAATTCACAAAAACACAAGACACAAAAACAAAAGAGGGTAATAAGAGATTGAGGAAGCAAGCTCACAAGACTGAAAAAGAAACTACTACCATATACATGTGGTAGTGATGGTAGTAACACACTTAGGACCGCTGGGGCATTTTTCCCACTTTAGGAGGTTTTTTCCCCCGTGCATTGTATATACGCCCATCATTCTAGGGATATCTATCTTTACATTGCACACTAAGTAAAACACTCTTGATTGTGTGCCTTGAGCTTCCTTCATCTTCTCCAAGCTATGTGTGTTTTCCTGCAATCCCAATTCCACCAATTGGTAACAAAGCACGAGGTTGCGTCCTCCCTGGCTTAGTCGTCAGCAGCTCCAAAACATGCCTACTCATTTTCTCCGATTTCTATGAGCTTTGGCAAGCATTTGCAGGTCGACAAAAATTTTGGGTGTGCTCAAAGAGCTCAGTCACTCAGATTTTTGATTCGGGCTCATTTCGGCTTTCGTTTCCACTACAAGCTGTACTGTGCAGGCTGTTTTGTCATTTTGTGCAAAATTTATGTCAGTGCCGTTTTTTGCATAATAGATCCCTTACAATATTCTACGGGTTGTGCTTTATAGCACGTGTTGTTTCCACTTTGTTTCTCCTCTTTCCTGGCAGTTTTCACATCAGGTGCAACATTTACCATGGATGACGACAACAAAGATGTGTTCAAGATGTTTTCTGTTGAGGAAAAATTGGATGGGGAAAATTACCCTATATGGGCTTATATGATGCAACATGATCTTGTGTTGAAGGGCATCTAGAATATTGTGCAGGATGTTGAGGATGTTGCAGGTCTTGCTTCAAGGATTGCTGCTATTAGAGTTGTTTTGCATATGATAGAACAAGATCATTGGGATGTTAAAGATGTGCAGGCTCATGCATTGACTATGTTGTTTGTGAAGTGCACCATTACTCCTCAGATTCGTTCAACGAAATCTACAAAACAGGCTTGGGATATTTTGGCTGGTTTATGCAAGTCGCAATGAGGCTAAAATTGCATTGTTGCGTAAAGAGCTGGAATCAAAGATTATGCATGAGGAAGATGATATGGACACTTTCCTTGTTGGTGTCAAGGATATCAATGAGCAACTTATTTATGCAGGTGAATTCATTTTAGACAGTTCCCTTGTGCAGAATGTTCTTGATGCCCACATTCTTACCAGACATTTGTTAGTACTTTGAGACTTATGACCCAAGGAAATCCTAAAGTTGTCAAGCTTGATGCAGTATGCACATTGCTATTGCAAGAGTTGCTTTCCAGGAAAAACAGGACAAGACAACATGTAGTTGAACAGGCTTTTATTACTGCTCAAAGAAAAGGTGATAACAATAATGCAGCCACTTCTTATGGTTCTTCTGTGAGTACAAAATCACCACTTCCTAATGCTTTTGTTGGTAGCAATTTGTTTGGAAATTCTGGTGATAAGGGAAAAAATAAGATGCGTTGCCGTTGTTGTAAAGCTAATGATCACTTGATCAAGTAGTGTCCTAAGTTGAAGGCCAAAGAGGCTAAGAAAAAAGAGGGTGGTTCCACTACAAATACTGGATCCACTACAAATGCATCTATTGTTAAGTCTTTTGTGAAAGGATACTATGATACTAATGTTGATGCAAAATGGGCTTTTAGTGTAGTGTACCTATAATCCTACTGTCCATAATGCGTGCATGTCAGTTGCTACAGATTCACATGTGTGGTATTTTGATAGTAATGCTACAAAGCACATTAGCTGACAACATGATTTGTTCACCTCTCTTGAGTCTATCCCTCATGGTAATTCAATCACTTGTGCCAACAATTCCTCTTATCCGATTCAGGAAGTTGGAAAGATTGTGCTTACTGCTACAAATGGAAGTTCTTTTACACTTCTTGATGCACTTTATGTACCTTGGATCAAGAAGAATCTTTTGTCTATATCTACACTTGCTAGACTTGGTCTTCTAGTTAGATTTGTGGATGATAGATGTACATTACAGGATCTTAGTTTGGTGATGAAATTGTTGCATCTGGCATTTTATGCCGTGGGATGTATAAGCTCACTTTGTATGACAAGTGTGGGCAACATTTTGCAAATGTAGTTGTGGATTCTAAGGCTATTTCTGATGAAATCCTTTGGCATGCACATTTTGGATTGTGCCGGGGCATTTTTTTTCCTAAGTTTTCTCCCTCGTGCATTGTATATACGCCCATCATTCTAGGGATATCAATCTTTCCATTCCACACTAAGTAATACACTCTCTGTTGAGTGCCTTGAGCTTCCTTCAACTTCTTCAAGCTGTGTGTTTTTTCCTGCAACCCTAATTCCAACAATTGGTATTAGAGCAAGTTGCATCCTCTCGGGATTAGTTGCCAATAGCTCCAGCACACGTCCGCTCACTTTCTCCGATTTCAACAAGATTTGGCGAGCGTTTGCAGGTCGACACTAATTTAGACTCATTTCAGTCTCCGTTTCCATGATGCATGCATGTCATCTGCTCTGTAGATTCACATGTGTGGGATTTTGACAGTGGTGCTACAAAGCACATTACCTCACATCGTGATTTTTTCACCTCGCTTGAGTCTATTTCTCATGGGAATTCAGTTACTTGTACCAACAATGCCTCTTATCTGATTCAAGGAGTTGGAAAGATTGTGCTTACTACTGCAAATGGTAGTTCTTTCACACTTGTTGATGCACTTTATGAACCTGGGATCAAGAAAAATATTTTGTCTGTATCTGCACTTGCTAGACTTGGTTTTGTAGTCAAACTTGGATTTGATCCAAGGGAGGGAGTATATGTCTCATGAATTTAATGCATTTTTGGCTAGTCGTGGGATAAAACACAAATGTATAGTGCCTTATACGCCTTTGAAAAATGGTGTTGCTGAGAGAAAAAACAGGTCACTTATAGAAATGGCACGATGTATGGTCAAAAAGTCAAGCTTTGCCGCATTTGTTTTGGCTTGAGGCCATCATGTGTGCCACTTATATACTAAATAGGTGTCCTACAAAAGGTTTGTAGTCTATTACTCCATACGAAGCATGGCATGATAGAAATCCTTCTATTGAGCACATGCATGTTTTTGGCTGTTTGGCATATGCTTTAGCATTAGGAAAATTTTGAACTCATTTTTGGGCCTTTTAAGAGTGCCACATCATCAAAGTTGTACAAAAGAAAGCAACCCGGTAGACCCCTCTAAATATTGCTTAGAACCCCATGATATGACCTATCATTGGAAAGTTCTTGAAAAATGGATTCTAAAGAGCCAAGGTCCGAAAAGTTTGGATGACTTCTATGAAAGTTATGCCATTTTTTTCAATCAGCTAGGTTTTGTTACCGTTACGGTAATCTAAAATCACCTTTTTCTAGATCTACATGAAGGCAATGTCCGATACATGCATGCTGTATATCAATAGATAGCATTTGAAGAGTAGATTCTAAATATCCAACCTCTGACAAGTTTGGATCTTATTTCCAAAAAATTTACCGATCCCCACTTTTTGAAAGCTATGCCACATCAACAATTCTTACAAGGCCCATTTTTGAGTCCAAACTTTTCCTAATGTGCCAGAAGCACAACACAAAAAATTGGATGATAACGTTGTCAAATGTTTTTTTTTTTGTTATAGTGCTGAAAGAAAAGGTTACAGGTTGTATCATCCACAAACAAAGCGTATTCTAGTTTCACGGGATGTTGGTTTGTGGAAGATTCTGTTTAGCCCTTGCTGCCATGTACTAGAGACAGTAATGTAAGCTCACAAGACATTTATGACACTTTGTTGCCTCTTTTCACTGATAGAAGTTTGATTGTAAATTCCAATGAGGCAAATGTGTTGCCTATGGGGGTTTCTAAAAATGTTATAGATCAGCCTACTGATGTAGACGTACATGATGTACTTGATGAGGAAAGGGCTGAAAATGAGCAGGCTAGAGGTATGCCAAAATGGCTGGTGCATACATTGCGTGACAGTAAATTGGATGCACCTTTGTCTAGCTGTACTTGTTCAGGTTCTTGACATGCATCTTATGCATCAGATTGTTATGCTTTGGCTGTGTCTAGCTTACATGATGTTAAGGAACCTATGTCTTTTGATGAAGCACAAAATTCAAAAAATTGGATGATTGCCATGCAATTAGAATATGATGCACTTATAGAAAATGACACATGGACTTTATGTGATTTTCCTCCTAGAAAAAAAGGCCTTTGGTACAAAGTGGGTTTACAAGTTGAAACACAAGTCGATGGTGAGGTTGATTGCCATAAGGCTCGACTTGTTGCAAAAGGCTATGTGCAATAGAAAGGCATAAATTATGAAGAAACTTCTGCTCCCACTTCTTGTATGACTACTATTCATTTTCTATGTGCATTGGCAGCTCATTTTGGTTGGGATGTACATCAATCAGATATTGTTACTGCTTTCTTGAATGGTGACATTTTTGAGGAAGTCTATGTAGCACAACCTCGTGGTTTTGTTAAGAAAGGACAAGAGAACAAAGTGTGTAGATGTAAGAAGGCTTTGTACAATTTGAAGAAATATCCTCGTGCTTGGTATGAGAAAGATGCCACTCATTTGGTCAAACGAGGCTTTCGTAACAGTCCAACAGAAAGCACATTGTGTGTCAAGCATGAGGGAAATGTACTTCTCATTATTGTTCTTTATGTGGATGATTTGCTTATTATTGGTCCCAATGAGGCACATATTTTTGAGTTTAAGTATGATTTGAATGCTACTTTCAAGATGAAAGATTTGGGATAGTTGCATCATTACTTGGGCATACAATTTAAACAGTGTGATGGTGGTATTACCTGGTGTCAAGTTGAGTCTACATGATGCTGGTGATCCTGCTGATGTCACTCTTTACCAAACTACTATTGCCTGCCTCATTTATGTATGCAACATGAGGCCGGATATACAGTTTGCAGTCTCACAGGTCATCAGATTTATGTATAGCCCAGGGTCTAAACATTGGCAGGCAGTCAAGCGGAGTTTTCGCTACTTGAGTGGCACTTTACATCTTGGCTTGTTTTATCCCAAGGGTGATAATCGCCACTAGAGTTACATGCTTTTCCTCAGATTGGGCTGGTTATTTTGACACGCAAGTGTCCACAAGTGGTTTTTGTTTCATGTTTGGAAGTTCGTGTATATCATGGTTGAGCAAGAAGCAACCTATTGTGGCCACTTCTAGTTGTGAGGCTGAGTACAAGACAATCTTCACAGCTACGATTGAGTGTGTATGGATCAGACACCTTATGGCTGATTTGGGTGTTGGACAAGACACTGTCAACACTATCTACACTAAAAGTCAGAGTGCATTGGTAGTTGTGAGGAACCCAATTTTTCATGCTCGCACAAAGCACATTGAGGTGAATTACCACTATGTCAAGGAGAGGCTCTCAGCAAGAGAGATCAACTTGGCTTATGTGCCAACACAGGATAACCTTGTAGACCTTTCACAAAGGCATTGTCTCATTAGAATTTCAAAACTTTCCACAAATATTTGGGCTTACTCCCCTTTGTGGACTGATCATGTCCTCAGGGCATGGCACTTCCCTTTACTCATGTGCCAGCTCCCATTCACCGCATCACTCCAGAGGGAATTTGTTACCATATGCATGTGTTAGGGATGCGTGTGAATACACTTAGGACCACTGGGGGATTTTTTCCCTCACTAGGAGGTTTTCCACCCCGTGCATTGTATATATGTCCATCTTTCTAAAGATATCGATCTTTCCATTGCACACTAAGTAATACACTCTTTGTTGTGTGCCTTGAGCTTCCTTCGTCTTCATTAAGACGTGTGTGTTTACTTGCAAACCTAATTCCAACATGGACATCTGAATTTTGCGAGTTTGCTACGTTTTCAAACATGTGATTTGGTTGCTTCTTTACCGCTTCTTGAAGAAAACATGTTTGTGAAGGTTGTATTTTGGATAAGATGCAGCGTAGGAAGTTTCCATAGGATGGTTTAGTTAGGGCCACATGCAGGTTGCAACTTGTGCATAGTAATGTTTATGGACCCATGCAAACTCCGTCCTTGGGGAATTACCTTTAGTTTGTGACTTTTATTGATGATTACTCCAAGCATGCATGGGTATATTTGCTTAAAGCAAATTTTGAAGTATTTATATGCTTCAAAAAATTATTGGCTATGGCTCAAAGTGTCTCAAAATGTACTATGGGCACCCTCCGTTCCAATCGAGGAGGGGGGGGGGGGGGTATATGACTCATGAATTTAATGCCTTTATGGCTAGTTGTGGGATAAAACAACAATGTATAGTGCCTTATACACCACAACAAAATGGTGTTACTGAGAGGAAAAATAGGTCACTTATAGAAATGGCACGATGTATGGTCAAAAGTCAAGCTTTGCCGTATTTGTTTTGGCTTAAGGCCATCATGTGTGTCACTTATGTACTAAAAAAGTTTCCTACAAAAACTTTGCAATCTATTACTCCATATGAAGCATGGCATAATAGAAAGCCTTCTATTGAGCACATGCATGTTTTTGGCTGTTTGGCATATGCTTTGGTGCCACAAACACAGTGCAAAAGTTGAACGATAAGGATGTCAAATGTATTTTTGTTGGTTATAGTGCTGAAAGCAAAGGTTATAGGTTGTCTCATCCACAAATAAAGCGTAATATGGTTTCATGAGATGTTGTGTTTGTGGAAGATTCTATTCAGGCCTTGCTGTCATGTACTAGAGACAGTAATGTCAGCTCACAAGACATTTATGACACTTTGTTGCCTCTTTTCAGTTGTGGAAGTTTGAATGTGTATTCCAATGAGGCAAATGTAGAGCCTATGGGGTTTCTAAAAATGTTACAGATCAGCCTATTACTGATGCAGATGTACATGATGCACTTGAGGAGGAAAGGACTGAAAATGAGCAAGCTAGAGGTATGTCAAAATGGCTGTGCATACATTGCATGGTAGTAAGTTGGATGCACCTTTGTCTAGTTGCACTCGTTCAGTGTCTCGCCATGCAGATTATGCATCAGATTGTTATGCTTTAGCTGTGTCTAGCTTACATGATGTTGAGAAACCTCTGTCTTTGGATGAAGCACACAATTCAAAAAATTGGATGGCTGCCATGCAATTAGAATATGATAGAAAATGACACATGGACTTTATGTGATTTTCCTCCTAGCAAAAAGGCCATTGATACAAGTGGGTTTACAAGTTAAAATGAAAGCCAGATGGTGAGATTGATCTCTATAAAGCTTGACTTGTTGCAAAGGGTTATGTAGAGCAAAAAATCATAGATTTTGAAGAGATTTTTGCTCCCACTTGTTGTATGACTATTGTGTGTTTTCTATGTGCATTGGCAGCTCATTTTGGTTGGGATGTACATCAATCAAAAATTGTTTGGGCTTGAGGATTGCAAACATATTTCCACTCCCATGGAAGCAAGTTTGAAATTGAGTCTTCATGATGTTGGTGGTCCTGCAGATGTCACTCTTTACCAAAATTCTATTGGATGCCTCATTTTTGTATGCAACATGAGGTCGGATATTCAATTTGCACTCTCACAAGTCAGCAGATTTATGTATAACCCAGGGTCTAAGCATTGGCAGGCTGTCAAGAGGATTTTTTGCTACTTGAGTGGCACTTTGCATCTTGGCTTGTTTTATCCCAAGGGGGGATCATTGCTACAAGACTTACATGCTTTTTTGGACTCAAATTGGGCTGGTTGTTTTGACACATGAGTGTCCACAAGTGGTTTTTGTTTCATGCTTGGTAGCTCATGCATATCATGGTTGAGCAAGAAGAAACCTACTATTGCCACTTCCAATTGTGAGGTTGAGTACAGAGAAGTCTTCACAGCTACAATTGAGTGTGTATGGCTCAAACGCCTTTTGACCGATTTGGGTGTTGGACAAGACACTACCAACACTATCTACAATAAAAGTCAGAGTGAATTGGCAGTTGCAAGGAGTCCAATTGTTCATGCTCACACAAAGAACATTGAGGTGCATTACCACTGTGTCAGGAAGAGGCTCTCAGCAAGAGAGATCAACTTGTCTTATGTGCCAACACATGACAACCTTGTAGATCTTTTCACAAAGGCATTGTCTCGTGAGATGTTTGAAGCTTTCCGCAAATCTTTGGGCTTACTCCCCTTTGTGGACTAATCATGTCCTCAGGGCATGGCACTTCCCTTTACTCTATGTGCTAGATCTCGTTCACGATATCATTCTAGGGGAGATTTGTTACCATATACATGTGGTAGTGATGTCTGTGAACTCACTTAGGACCGTTGGGACATTTTTCCCTCTTTAGGAGGTTTTCCCCCCATGCATTGTATATACGTCAATCATTCTAGGGCTATCTATCTTTTCATTTCACACTAATTAAAACACTCTCGGTTGTGTGCCTTGAGCTTCCTTCTCTTCTCCAAGCTGTGTGTATTTTCTTGCAACCCTAATTCCAATAGAAATTGTAACATTTAATGGCCTAATAACTTGTGTGTAGCGGAAATGAGCATGAACATAGTGGGCATTTCATTAGAATAGATTCCTAATGAGAATTACAAGAGTGCTTGGGTGGAGAGAGCAACAAAAAGCATAACATCTAGTTAGATAGCATCGACAATACTTTCAAAAGAGAGAGAAATTAAGATAATGACAACAGTTGAGGACCGGATTTGCATGGAGCCGGTCCCCCCTCCAAAAGGCTTTGTATTATGGTTTCTCCCATCAAGAGAGACATTGTACAATACACTTTTGTTTGTTCCTTCAAGACTAGCTAGTGCAATGAAGATGAAAGATTCATGCACTAAGCAAAACTCTTAACAAACACAACTTGAATTATCCCCGTTCTCAGACCCAAGACCTCACACACCTTCGAAGATGGTGAGAGCTAGTATGGTATGAGAGTAGATTGAGAGGAAGAAGGAGTATCTTACGAGAAAGATGTACATCTCCTCACATAATCACTCATATTAGCATAGCTTAGCTTAGTAATTAGCTTGGTAGAGGAGATGAGCATGCCTTGAAGCTTGGCTCTTGGTTGGATTTGCATCCACATGCCAAGAGTGTGTTGATGTAGGCTTCTATCTCACAAGCTTGGAGTAGGTGATGAGCTCTCCATTAAAGCTTGGGAAGAGATAGTCTTCTCTTTCTTCACACATGAGATTGTGTGAGTGTGTGTGATAATGCCTTGCAAAAATCAGCCCCCTCTCTCTCTTGGGCGAGCCCCCTTGCTATTTGCTCTTGCTCCAGCCTCATTGGCCCTCCCCAAGTCAAGCCAATCACAATTAAGAAGCATAAGTGATAGCCTTTTGACATGTGTCCCCCTTTCCCCTTTTGTGAGAGCTTTAGGTAATTAAATAATTAAACTAAACTCTCATTGGACCCCTTTGCCTCCTGGCCAATAGGAATCAGGCAAGCCATTGGGCTCCTGAATGCTCATTGGACCCCTTGGGAGACTGCCCAATAGTCTTCTAGGAGACTTAATTCTCATTGGTTTCTTTTATTAAATGTTTTTAAATTAATTAAACTAGATTTACTCTAGCTTAATTCTCATTGGTCCACTTCAAGGGTCATCCAATAGAAACTGGGTACACCTTGTGGGCATCTGGCCTAGGGAGCTGACATGTGTCCCTCATTCCCTTTGTGTAAAGGGAGCCTGTGTGTGTGTGTGTGTGACTTTCTCTCTCATCCCCTAGAAGAAGGGCTCGCCCCCTCCCATGTAGGGATATGCATTGACTTTGGAGATCACACAAAGCATCCAATTCCCCCTAAGCTTTAACCCTTTGGACACAACCTTTGAATTTTGGAACCTTAACATTTTGGAAGTCTTAATGGGCTGAACCTTAGGGTCTTTTTAGCCCATTGTTGCACATGGCTCTTTTGCAGATGCCCCCCCCCCCCCCCCCCCCCCTTTGGATCCCTATTTTCCCTCCTTTGGATCCCTACTGTGGCCGGCCTGCTAGTTTAACCAATATTCTAGCCTTTTCTCCCCTGGCACTTTCCCACATTAAATGATCAGTTTAATATAAGAAAATAATTTAGGAGAATTAGATATTGATTATTATGACAGAAATGAAACAAGAGAAACCAAAAGAACCAGGGATGGATGAGTTTGAGGAACCAAAATGGACCAAGGTCGAGTGTAAAAATAAATACCAAGAAATCAAGAGAATGTTAAAGGAAGTATGGAAAACGGAGATAGAAAGTGAGGAAGGAGAGAGCATAAAGAAAGAAAATATGGATGTTCCTTTCCATAATTGGAAATTCACTATCCAAGAAACAAAAATAGTGATGACTCAACCAATAAGGGAGAAAAAATGAAATGAATCTTATGATGGCCCGAAAAATGCAAAATGAATAGACCTAGCAGAACCTCGAGAGGCTGCAAGACCGGTCTACATAGCAACAAATTTGAGCATAGAAGAAGAGGAGCTACTCATCCAACTCCTCAAGGAGTATAGTGATGTTTTTGTAGGGTCATATAAAGACCTCAAGGTGGTGGATCCATCCATATGTCAACACACAATTCCCTTGAAACCCAATGCCAAACCCTACAGAGAACGTCCCTATACCTATAATGACACATTTGCCAAACGAATTAAAGAGGTGACTGATAAACGTAAGGAGGCATAATTCATTTATGAGATTGAATACACTGATTGGGTGTCACTCGTTGTGGTTGTGCCCAAGAAAAATGGGAGATTATGCTTATGTGTGAATCTCAAAAATGTGAATGTTGCAACAATAAGGGATAACTATCCCTTACCAATCATGGAACATGTGCTCAAATGAGTGCCTGGCAAACAAGTCTACTCATTTTTAGACAGATTCTTAGGATACAACCTATTGGCTATTGCAGTAGAAGACCAATACAAAAACAACATTTGCCATGGAATGGGGAATCTACGATTATAGGGTAATGCCTTTGTTGGGTTTTAGGCCCCATGGCCGGGCGCCCACCCACTTACTCATTGTTTTTTCATAAAGGAAATAAGGAGAAGAGAGTAGTGTAGTCTCTAATGCTCCACCAATAGGACTGTGTTCTCTCCATCACCTTCCCCTTCTCTGCTTCTGTCTCTTGCACATTCTGCATCCATCAAGTGTTATCACAACCCAAGAGGCTAACCTTGATTTTTCTCCCTACCCCGCGCATGCAACTCTCCTTGGATTTAGAATCCATGAGAGGTGGAAAGCTTTGCAAAGGTAGGAAATATCGAGCAACAGTAGATCGGATTAGTTTGGATTGCAATCACTGAGCAGGTGTTCAAGCCTTTGCAAGGAGCAACATGATTGCAAGCCTTGAAGTAGCAAGGCTTGGTGGACAACAAGTCGAGTGCAACAACACCGAGTAGAAAGTCAAGGGGAGAATCAAGCTAAGTTTGCAACGAATGAATGAAGTTGGCATTTGTAAGCTCTTGGGCAAGAAAAATTGAGACAAAGGTGATTGAACTTGAATAGGCCGTGCAATTGGGCAGAGCCCGTGAGCAAGGGAAATCAAGCAAGACCAGGGGAGCTTCAGGAAACCTTTTGCAAGCAAGAAGCAGTAGAAAAAACCTGAGATGGTTGTGAGAGTAGGCCCAATAGATTTTGAGTAGGCATTGGGGAACAATTTCAACAATAGCGAGAAAGAAGCTTGACCACACACACACACACACCCCTCGCTGCCATCCTCAAGCTACTACAATAGACCCAAAAATCATCAGAGCTTGTCCTTTTTTGCAGCTCATCTGAATTTCAACAGAGGTTTTTAAAACAAATTTTAAAAAAAAAGGCTTGTGTGCAATCCACCATTTCCACTAAAGGACCTCGACAAATTTTCCGCAACTCTCCAACCCAGCTCAATTCACTACCACTCGTGAAACTTGAGCGGAGCTGCAAGAAAGAGAGAGAGAGATTTGTGAGGAAAGTGCTTGAGAGATAGAGAGTTGTGAGAGAGAGTGAAAAGAGTGGATGAGAGAGAGAGATTAGGGTTTTGAGACATCTCCCAGGACCACTCTCAAACATCAGAGTGCGTCATTTGTTTGGGTTTTGGAGGCTTAGGTTCGGTGGTGGAAGGTGACATCAACTTCTTGGCATCGGCATTTGTTCAACTGGCTTGATATCGGCAAGCTCTCCATCCATTTTTGCAGATACAGCAAGTACTCCCATCTTGGTGGTGAGAGACAGCCTCGATATCTGCACCGACATTGGCGAGACAGCGGCCTCGACTTCAACCACTCTTTGCTCCACACCGACACATCGGTTTGGACATCAATTCTTGAGATTGGACATCGTCTCGACATCACCTCTCATTGCGGTGGATTTTTGACATTCAACCTCAACACCGAGTGTTCTCGCGGATGAGTGCTTTTCAACGGACTGCATGCTTGCGGCATGCATAGGTGAGGTGCCTCTACCATAGAGGAGTGACATCCGACATCAGCACCAAGTGCATCAATTGGATCTTACGTCACCGTTTTTTACTCCGAGCACCTTTGGCGGCTATTCGACCAGCGTACTTCTATTCGGCGAGGGAAATCAACACATTAAGGCAGTCCAAGGTGGGAAACAAGAGAGGTGACCTCTAAACACCCCTCAAGTGTCTCATGCTGCTCAATTGGGCCTGGGGAAACCACAAGCACAACACAACAACAAACCCACAGCCAAAACCTAAACAAGATAGGGGAACCACCTAGTTATGGGATCCGAACTAGGACGCAAGAGAGATTTTGTCACAACTAAGAGGAGGTGCAACAAAACGCACACATGCAATCTCACACCAAGACACACCAAATGGAGCAGAGCGAAGGGAAGAGAGAGAGAAATGGAACTTTCATAATACCTGGTTTGTGACTTGCAAATGGAGATGGTTGGTTATGATGCTATCGTAGAGCTTGTACAAAACTAACTCAATGCTTAGTGAAAAACATTACCAACACACACACACACACACACTGTCTTAGGGTGTGGGAGACCTCTCACCACAATACCCTTTTACAATGGTCACAAAATTGGCAATGAAAACTCTCTAAAATACTATTTTAAACAAGATCAAATGATAGAAACTTAAAATACACAAGTCACCTTGAATTCACTAAACCGTATCGCACAAGTGGACGGAAGAAGATTTGAACGTTGAATCACACTTTTAATGCACCAAACCGGAACATATACAATAGCGGTTTTGAGATTTTGAACTCACACTCTCTCACTATATTTTCTATATTTAGGCCCTATATACAAAGAAATATTTACACACAAATGGGCCATAATATATTTTATTTTTTTGATTTTATTTACTATTTTGGCTCAATTAACCCAATGAGTAGCAAGATGAGGGTTTCAAAAAGATGTGGGAAAAGTCCCCTAACTCACAAACGCCTATGTACAATGAAATGGTAGGGATAGCCAAAGTGTTTGGGTGATTTTGGTACGGTGAGGTAGCTCACTATGGCAATTTTGGATAGCCAAAAAACAGCTATCATTAGCCCTTCCCCAGGATAATGGTATATTTATGTACCGTCATAAAGCACCTTTTTCAAAAAGAGTGCTTTTGAGTCCTCTATGATATTTGGTCTCTTCACAGGATTTTCATTGTGTGGCTTTTTGTCACTCATGCTTCATGCAACAAAACTTACATGAGATAGTCGCTCTTTGACAGTCCTTCGGCAGATCCTTTGGTAGCAGGCAACTTAAATAGGGCTTCAGGCAATACCCATTTACCTTCCTGGAGTGCTCTTTACCATTAAAGTCCATAAGCTGACAGTAACTTGAATTGAAAGCCTTCTTGACTATGTATGGCGGTTGCCATCTAGTTTCAAACTTGGCATCAAAACGATTGTCAAGTCAATTGTCATACCTTAGCACAACCTCTCCTTCCTTGATGCCTTTGTCCTTGAGTTTCTTGTCAAGCTTCTCCTTTGCTTGTGTAGCTTTTTATTTGAAGCACTCGTAAGCTGCTTCTCTTTTCCACTCAAGCTCCACTAGTGTAAGAAGTCAATCCATCCATACCTCTTGATCATCTTGTGCACCTCTCCCATGAAGCCATATTGTTGGGATGTTGAGCTCGATAGGTTGCAAAGCCTCTTGACCTCCCTATATATGTGGTTCGATATGCCCACAAGGCACCATCCAAGAAGTCATCCCATAACTTTGTTTTGTTTTGCACCACCTTTCTAATGATGCCTACAATGACACCATTAGTCTTCTCCACCAAACCATTTGAGTGTGGGTAGGAGGGTGTGCTATGACGATGTAGATGTGAAGCTCTTCACAAAATTTTGTGAGTAAACCCTTCTTGAACCCTTGATCATTATCAGAAACAATCTCCAAAGGTGTGCCAAATCTACAACAAATATTAGTGTAGACAAACCTACTCATTGTTTTCCCATTTACCCTTGCCACACTTTGAGCCTCTACCCACCTAGTCATGTAATCTATAGCCACTAGAATGTAGAGTTTACCATTTTTTGTTCCAGGCAGAGGGCCCATAGCATCAATGCCCCACTTTCTAAAGGATCCATTTGCAAGCACGGTTTTCCTTGGACCATGTACCAATCTCCTATTTCCAATTACCTGACAATTGTGACTGATTTTACACCAATGTTGGACATCCACATGCAGGCTTGGCCAAACATACCCTGCAAGCAAAATCTTCTTCACAGTTAACTCTTGGGCAAAAATGACCACCGTATGCTTCTTCATGCAAACATTTTAGAATGGCTGGAGTTTCCTCCATTGTTCTCTTCTACACACTTGATCCTTCCCTCTTTGATAGAGGGAGCCTTCTAGAAAGAGATAAAAACTTTCCTTCTTCATGATTCTCCTCTTGAGCTTTTGTGAAGTCTTGTGGAAACTCACCCTCCAAAATGTAGCCAATAATGGGAGCCAATGACTCCAATCCGTGGTATCTTGGTTCCTTGAAAACTGTTGCCACCATGATGACCTGCACTTCTTTCTCAACACATGATTGCTTGTTGTGCAAGTAAATTAGCATCCTCATCTTGTTTCCTAGGAAAATGATATAGTTGCACTTCTTCAAACTGATTAAACAACCTACAAATGGTATGAACTTTTGTCCTTAGGCTTTCATTCTTGCATGCCCAAATACTTAAGATTTGCTTCACAATGAGAAATGCATACCCCTTTACCATGAGATGTTGTTTACCTTGACTAATGCACATCTTTAAACCATGAAATAGTGTGTTGTATTTTGCTTCATTGTTGCTAGTTGAACCTGATAGACTGACCTTCTCTTTCATGACCACCTCTCCACTTGGGTTGAGCAATACTAGCCCTCCCCTTGCTTTTCCTATGATCGTCAAAAAGCTCCATCAAAGAACGAGGTAAAAGAATTAGGAATAATTTTTGGTGGTGGCAATGGTAGGGTCTTTACTTCAAGAACCTTAATCTCCTTTTCATGCACCCTATAAGTAAGAATCCATGCCAATTGTGCACGCACATTATCTTCTACCTTGAAAGAGTATTGGAACTCTTGCAACTCCATAATCCACTTTGAGATCCTAATACTAAGATTCATTTGAGATGATATCCAAGGGAATAAATTTCTGCAATGAGAATTACAAAAGGTTTTGGTAGCAAGTAGGATCTAAACTTTTTCACCGCAAACATGAGAGAAAGCATCATGAGTTCTGCCTCCATGTAGCTTCTCTCCAAAGCATTCAAGAGCCTACTAGCAAAGTAGATGGGTCTCATCCTGGTGCTGTGGGGATCTTGTTGTAGCAAAATAACACTAGAGCTTATAAAGAATGTGTACTCCCAACAAGGAGGCATAAGTGTTGGTAAATCTGACAGAATGACCTTGATGTTACAAAAATATTCTTCAAGCTCATCAGAACAAGCAAAATCAACTTGCTGTGTCAATTTCTGCAAGGGGTGAAGTAACTCCAAGGCTAAGTGACTGAAGCGTGACATATACTTCACCTTTTGAATGAATGAGATGACCTCCTTAAGACTCTTGGGTGATGGTAATTCAATAAGAGCCTTTGCCTTTGAAGGATCCACCTCAATACCTTTATAGGAAACCTTATGACCAAGCAAGACACTTCATCCTCACCTACGTGGCATTTGTTGGGGTTGTCATAGAGTTTCTTCAAACCTTCTTCTACCCTTTGTAGATGTAATGATTTTGAGCTATAAATGCAAAAATCATCAATAAAAAGCCTAATGGACTTTCCAAACAATGCTTGAAACACCATGTTCATGAAGCGTTGGAAAGTTGCAGGAGCATTTGTCAGGCCAAATGGCATGACTCTGAAAGCATAACAACCCCACAGAGTGATGAAGGTTGTTTTCAATTGATCCTGTAATGTGATACCTATTTGAAAGTAGCCCGAGTAGCCATCACACACAGTGTACTTCTCATGACCAGCTACCTCATTTAGTATGTCATCCTAAAATGGGAGGGAAAAGTGATCTCTTTTTGTTGCCTCATTTAGTGGACGATAACCCACACACACCCTCCACTTTCCGTTTCTCTTGGGAGTGACAACAATGGGAGAGACCCACTCTGAATTCTCCACTGGATAAATGAAACATGTTGCTAGAATCTTTCTTATCTCCTTGAGTAAATCCTGCTCCCTGATGACTCCTAGCCTTCGTAGATTTTGAGCCTTAGGTGTGGCCTCTGGATTTAGCTTGATCTTGTGTTGAACATCATCTACTCCATGCACGTCGGTGTAGTCTTTTGCAAAAAGCTTAGGAAACTTTCTTAGCACACATTTGAACTCCTCTCTTTCATCCTTTGTAAGTGTTGTAGACAACATACCTTCTAACATTCCTTCATCTTCCACATTTTGGTTCTCTTGGGAACCTACCTCTTCCAAACCTGGGCAAGAGGTCTCTTGGTTGGTTGGCTTAAACCTTACCCCCATGACTCCGATGGAAGACTCCTCTTCAGTAATGCTGCCGCTACTTTTTTCTTCTGATCGGTCCACTCTTCTTCCATCTCACTTTGAGATGATTCTTCATGGAGCTCCTCTTGGCGTTGCTCCTTCATGTCAAATACAACCTTCTTATGATTTTCATTCCTGCAAATTAATTTTCCACGCTCCCAATCATGCAAAGCTTGCATTTTCATTAGCCATGGTCTTCCTAGGATAAATGGGTAACCATTTTCTTTGGTAGACATAACATAGAAATCCACTGCCTTCTTAATGCCAAAGGCCTCCACAAAAACATTTTTACAAATGCCTACGCACCTAGCCTTGCTATTATTTGCCATTTTTTACTTTGATTTCAGGTGTCTCATGGATGTGCATGTCTAGTTTTTGCACAAGTCCATATGTATGATGCAAATCTGTGTACCCCCATCCACTTGACCTTTCCTAACTAGCCTTCCTTTGATGTAACAGTCTAGCACCAGTGTAATGTCCTCATTCATTTGAGCTTGTGAAATTTTTACAACAGGTACACTCCTAGTGTTAACTGCCTTCGTTAAATCCCTCCTAACTTGTGAGCATAATGCAAGAAGCTGAGGCCATGAGATATCAGGACCCTCTCATGTCTTCCAACAAGTTGCATGGAGCCATACCATGTCCAAGAGGGAAGTCTTGGAGGTTGATATGACATCGAGTCCTCTTAGCTTCCTTGGTCTCCTTTGCTTTCTTTTCTCCTCCATGGTCACTTTGTGACGTAACTCCTTTCTCGTTACCTTTTCCTCGGCCACGCTTAATGCCATTTTCTTCCATGTCAACCTCTTTTGAATTTGTCATCTCTACCACATGCACATTTGGGTCTGGCAAAGGTGGAACTCCTTCCACTCCTTGTGGAGGTGGTCTTGCTCCATTCGGCCTTTGTAGAATCCTTGGTTGTTGACTAGTGCCTTCACCTGCATTCATCACTGGGTAATTCAAGTTAGGTCTCCCTAGGAGTCCCCACGGGGCCAAGGACAATTATACATCCCATGTCCAAACTCTACCGCTATTCTAACATTGCAAGATTCTCCTAGGTCGTGGCTCTCACTTCTCGGATTTTTTTGTTTGTCCCTCGGGACCTACAACTTGTGCAAGGTTCATTTGAGGATTCATTCAGATTCTCAATCACCTCAGCTATTACCTCAGGAATCTCTCTGGATGTTGATGCTTGCAATATCCCCTTTGGTCTAGGACCCTTTATTGGAACCTCTCCTCTTAGACACTTGAATTTCCTATACTTCTCAACAACCCTAGTTTCAGTTGCATCAAAGGTAGCAGGTGCACCCGCCTCAACTTTTATCTTGAGTGTGGGAAAGAGACAGGCTATCAACCTCTCCTTCTTTAGGAACTCTGCACCATCACCAAGGTTAGCAATATTTCTCACCCATACAATCCAAAGACGTAAAAACTGTTGTTTATACAAGTAGTAGTCATCTAAGTCTTTTTGTTTGTGAGAAACGATGTCTTTCCATAGCTTTTGAGTGTTTTGGGGGTCAAAGAAATATCTCTTGAAATGATCAACGACTTCGTTATAGTTTCCCTTAACCTCTCGAGATAGAGAGTCAAACAAAGAGCTAGCATCCTTCCTCACAACTACCTCAAACATTTCTAAGCGTTCCTCATCTCCTATCACTCTTTTTATGCGGCAAGCCATTTTGAAATCTGCTAGAAATAGCTCAGTATCCTTGTCAGGCTCTCCAAAAAAGAGAGGACATTTGGCATTGAACCTCCATTGAATCGATTTCAAAGTGACAACACGTTTTTGTTTTTCTTTCCTAAAAAGATTTACACAATAATTTTTTCTAAATTGCAATCTATTCTACAACAAAATAAAAATATGCACATCAAACGATCTATGATAGTCAACAAGAGGATGAAACGATTTGGTGACGTAAGAATTTCTCCTACTCTTTGGGCACCAAACATAAACACCATACGTTGTTGAAAATGGATCTTTCTACTAATTGCAACGTTTATTCTAATGTGTGGAGTGAAATGGAAGGGGAAAACCTATATTCGTGGTCCATTATCCATGGTCTATGCATGACCTAATTCTTAAAACAAAACAAAAATATAGACGTCCAAACTAAGGTCGTACCGAATGAGAGGCAAAATAAAAGAATTTACTGAAGCATTTATCTTGGTCAACTTAAGAGGGTCCAAAATTCTATGAATTACTCATTGAAATTGTAATTTTATGCTTACAATGATATGCACCTTTTGCGTTGCAATAGGAACAAACGAGACATACAAATTTATATGATTCATGCACGCTACTTGATTACTCTAAAAGCTGAGTATTCACAACAACATACATAAGCCCTCCTTAGGGGGGCACCAAAATTGAGGCGGTCCGGGGCGGGCAACAAGAGAGGCGACCTCTAAACACCCCTCAAGGCTCTTGTGCTACTCAATTGGGACTGGGGCAACCACAAGCACAACACAACAACAAACCCACAACCAAAACCCAAACAAGATAGGGGCACCACCTAGTTATGGGACGTGAAATAGAATGCAAGAGAGATTTTGTCACAACCAAGAGGAGGTGCAACAAAACGCACATAGGAAATCTCACACCAAGACACACCAAATGGAGCAGAACGAGCTAGAGCAAAGGAAGAGAGAGAGAAATGGAACTTGCATAATACCTGGTTTGTGACTTGCAAATGGAGATGGTTAGTTATGATGCTAGAGCTTGTATAAAACTAACTCAATGCTTAGTGAATGCTAAACACATTGCCAACACACACACACACACTGTCTTAGGGTGTGGGAGACCTCTCACCACAAGACCCTCTTACAATGGACACAAAATTGGCAATGTAAACACACTAAAACACTATCTCAAACAAGATCGAATAATAGAAACATAAAATACACAAGTCACCTTGAATTCACTAAATCGTATCGCACAAGTGGAAGGAAGAAGATTTGAATGTTGAATCACACCTTTGATGCACCAAACCTCAATTTATTGACGATGGAGGAACATATACAATAGTGGTTTTGAGATTATGAACTCACACTCTCTCACTTGCAATGTGTAGCTTGAAAGCTTCTCTCACACCAAAACTGAAGCTCACAAAGTGGTTGCTACGCCTAAGTCTCTCCTCACGCATAGAGTGTTGGGGTGATATGTGAGATATTGGGTTTATTTTATAAGAAGGAGAGGGGCTTATTTATAGGTTGGAGACCCCTCATTAAGATTATTAGAAATCCTAATTTACAAGCTAACAAATCAGGATTATAGTTTTTTCTAAATATCAAAACATTGTAGGCCTTCTTTGTATGCTTGAGTCATGGATGTGGGCTCAAAAGAGAGCATTATTGATGGTAGATAAGATGAAAGTAGAGTTTTAAGAGAGAGAGAGAGAGAGAGAGAGAGAGAGAGAGAGAGAGAGAGTATCACTATGCACATGTCTTGAGGTGAGGTGTCTTTTATGGTTAGATCAATGGCTATTTTGTGTTAGTATGCTAGTGGTTAGTGTAAGTAATCACTAGAAAGTTAATGATATATTTACAATGGGTAGAATGAAGTGGATGATTGAAGTAAGGTGATCGAATGAAGTGAGGAAATCCTTGTGATGGTGAAGCTTGAAAAAGTTTTGGATTACTTGCGTAGTTCTCAAAATGACTAGCGATCCTCTTCTTCTTCTTCTTCTCTTCTTTATGTCACTGCCACCAAGGTTGATTATCGCGATGAAAATGGCAATTCGGTTGATGAGATCTCTAGATTTGTAGAGGTTAAACATGGTTTACATGCTGAATTTTATTTATATAGAGAAGAGGTAATATGGAATTGTACTTTGGAAGTAATAAAGAGAGGCATAGAGATGGTGTATGTACATGTAGAGCTCATATGAGAGCTATGGAAGTAAGAGGGGAGGTTAATGGCAAAGAAGGTGAGAGAAACCATGGAAGGTGTAGTTTTGAGTGAGGAATTGAGAGGAGTGTGTGTGTGTGTGTGTGTGTGTGTGTGTGTGTGTGTGTGTGCAGAAGTGTGGAAAGATGTGAGAGAAGACTATGGGCTACTTGTGAGAAAAGTGGGTAGACACTAGGGTCCAATCAAAAAATCATACCTCACCGATGGTAGCTTCAAAAATTATGAAAATATTTGAGGTGACTATTAAGCACTTGGTCAAGATTTTTTCTTCTAACCACAAATTCAAATATAGAGTGAAAATGTATATAAAAAATCCCACCAAAATGCCTATTTTTCTTCACACAAAAGTCTTCAGTGGCCCCCCTTTTGATGAATTTGCATATGGCTCCAAAGGTGAGCCCCTTCTTGCATAAGAGCATGACCTAATTGATTCTTAGGGGTTTGAAAATATGCATGGTTGTGGATTATGCATAAATATATTATATGGATATGATGAAAAAACAGGCTAGTATATATAAACAATTAATGGAATCTAGAATAGTGTGGGCTATATATATAAAAAATAAATTTATGAAAATGTAGGGAATCAAATGAGGAGGTCCCTTATTTGTTTTTATTGATGTATATTTATTTACAAGAGGTAAGAAAAAATACTTGTAGAAAATAAGAATTTAGTGAAAGGCAATGACTAATGGTGAAAGGTATTTTTTTGAGGTTTTTTCTTGGAGTGGATTCACACCAAAAATAAGAGAAGCTTGCATGAAATGTTTTTTTATAGAATATATGGTAAGAAACATCGAGTAAATGTACAAACATACTTATGAAAATAACGCACACTTAGGTAAAAATATTTAAATGAATACCAAAATAATAATGAAAATTTCCAATATTTAGGCCCTATATACAATGAAATATTTACACACAAATGGACCATAATATATTTTATTTTTTTGGCTCAATTAACCCAATGACTAGCTAGCTGAGGGTTTTAAAAGATGTGGGAAAAGTCCCCTAACTCACACACGTCTATGTACAATGAAATGATAGGGATAGCCACATTGTTTGGGTGATTTTGGTAGGGTGAGGTAGCTCACTATGGCAATTTTGGATAGCCAAAAAACGGCTATTATTAGCCCTTTCCCAGGATGATGGTATATTCATGTACCATCATAAAGCATCTTTTTCAAAGAGAGTGCTTTTGAGTCCTCTATGACATCTGGTCCCTTGATAGGATTTTCATTGTGTGGCTTTTTGTCACACTCATGCTTCATGCAACAGAGCTTACATGAGATAGTTAGTTCTTCGATAGATCCTTTGGTAGAAGGCGACTCAAATAGGGCTTCAGGCTATACCCGTTTACCTTTCTGGAGTGCTCTTTACCATTCAAGCCCATAAGCTGACAGTAACTTGAATTGAAAGCCTTCTTAACTATGTATGGCCGTTGCCATCTAGTTTCAAACTTGGCATCAAAACGATTGTCATACCTTAGCACAACCTCTCCTTCCTTGATGCCTTTGTCCTTGAGTTTCTTGTCAAGCTTATCCTTTGCTTGTGTAGCTTTTCTTTTGTAGCATTGTAAGCTGCTTCTCTTTTCCACTCAAGCTCCACTAGTGTAAGAAGTCGATCCATCCATACCTCTTGATCATGATCTTGTGCACCTCTGCCATGAAGCCGTATTGTTGGGATGGTTAGCTCGATAGGATGCAAAGCCTCTTGACCATACAACAACTGAAACGGTGTGAACTCTGTTGCCTCCCTATGTGTGGTTCGATATGCCCACAAGGCACCATCCAAGAAGTCATCCCATAACTTTGTTTTGTTTTGCACCACTTTTCTAATGATGCCTGCAATGACACCGTTAGCCTTATCACCAAACCATTTGACTGTGGGTAGTAGGATGTGCTATGACAATGTAGAATGTGAAGCTTTGCACAAACTTCCGTGAGTAATCCCTTCCTGAACCCTGGACCATTATCAAAAAAAATCTCCAAAGGTGTGCCAAATCTACAACAAATATTATTGTAGACAAACCTACTCACTGTTTTTCCATTTACCCTTGCCACACTTTGAGCCTCTACCCACCTAGTCATGTAATCTACAGCCACTAGAATGTAGAATTTACCATTTTTTGTTCTAGGCAGAGGGCCCATAGCATCAATGCCCCACTTTTCAAAGGGTCCATTTGCAAGTGCGATTTGCCTTGGACCATGTACTAATCTCCTATTTCTATTTACTTGACAATTGTGATAGCTTTTACACCAATTTTGGACATCCACATGCAGGCTTGGCCAAACATACCCCGCACGCAAAATCTCCTTCATAGTTAACTCTTGGGCAAAATGACCACCGCATACTTCTTCATGCAAACATTTTAGAATGGCTGGAATTTCCTCCATTGTTGGTACTCTTCTACACACTTGATCCTTCCCTCTTTGATAGAGGGAGTCTTCTAGGAAGAGATAAAAACTTTCCTTCTTCATGAGTCTCCTCCTCTGAGCTTTTGTGAAGTCTTGTGGAAACTCGCCCTCCAAAATGTATCCAATAATGGGAGCCAATGACTCCAATCCCTGGTATCTTGTTTCCTTGACAACTGTTGCCACCATGATGACCTGCAATCCTTTTTTCAACACATGTAACCGCTTGTTATGCAAGTAAATCAGCATCCTTGTTTTGTTTCCTAGGAATATGATATAGTTGCACTTCTTCAAACTGATTAAACAACCTACCAATGGCATGAACTTTTTTCCTTAGGCTTTCATTCTTGCATGCCCAAATGCCTAAGATTTGCTTCACAACAATGAGAAGTGCATCCCCCTTTACCATGAGACGTTGTTTACCTTTACTAATGTGCATCTTCAAACCATGAAGTAGTGTGTTGTATTATGCTTCATTGTTGCTAGTTGAACCTGGTAGATTGACCTTCTATTTCATGAACACCTCTCCACTTGGGTTGAGCAATACTAGCCCTCCTCCTGCTTGTCCTATGACTTATCAAAAAGCTCCATCAAAGAACAAGGTAAAATAATTAGGAATACTTTTTGGTGGTGACAATGGTAGGGTCTTTACTTCAGGAATCTTAATCTCCTTTTCATGCACCCTATAAGTGAGAATCCCTTCCAATTGTGCATGCACACTATCTTCTACCTTGAAAGAGTATTGGAACTCTTGCAACTCCATAATCCACTTAGAGATCCTAGTACTAAGATTCATTTGAGATGACACCCAAGGGAACAAATTTTTTGCAGTGAGAATTACAAAAGGTTTTGGTAGCAAGTAGGATCTAAAGTTTCTCACCACTATGACTTGAATGAGCGTGTTATGGCGACCATTCATCTGCACGTTGGTGAATCCATTTACTTTACCATATTGGATAAGACCAATGAGAAAGATTTGTGGGATGTTGTATGTCACGCTTGGGATGGAAACAACACCTTCAACAAGGTTTCCTTGATGAAAAAATTAATGTGCATGAACATAAAAGAAGGCAGTAATGTTAGTTCTCACTTCAACAACCTGTTTTCACAGTTTACCTTAAAAGATCTCAATTTTGATGATGAAATAAAGGCCATTTTTTTGCTATGTTTTCTACCATTGTCATGGGATACCTTCAACACAACCAGAAGTAATTCATCACCCAATGGAAAGCTAGATTTTAGTGGTGTTTCTAGTGTGTTTCTCACTGAGGAGATTTGACGTCAATCTTTTGATGCAAGCGGGCATGGTGATGCATATGTGGCTAGTGGAAATCGTGACAAGCAAAGGTAGTGTGGTCATAGTCGTGGTCGTTCACAAGGTCGTAGCAAGAGTTTCATTTGTGGCTAGTGGAAATTGTGACAAGCAAAGGTAGCGTGGTCATAGCCACGATCATTCACAAGCAAAGGTAGCATGGTCATAGCCACGATCATTCACAAGATCGTAGGCAAGGTCTATGCAAGTGAGCATGGTGATGCATATGTGACTGGTGGAAATCGTGACAAGCAAAGGTAGCATGGTCATAGCCGCAGTTGTTCACAAGATCATAGGCAAGGTTGTAGAAAGAGTTACAGCAAACAAATGCAAAATGTAGAGTGCTACTAATGCCATAAAAAGGGACACTTGAAGAAAGATTTTTGCACAATAAAGCATGATAAGGGCAAAGAAAAATTGAATTCTAACAAACCTAAAAGCAGCGTAAAGATTGAAGAGATTAATGTGGTTGAGTCTCCAGCCATTGAGAAACTTTTTGAAGTGTCAAATGATGTGTTGATTTTCACATCAGATTTATGTCTTGATGCATTGTTAGCTCATGACGAGTGCTATGTGCAGAATTGGATTGTGGACTCAGGTGCTAGTGTGGTAGTGTATGTAGAAAACCACTCCTTGTGACTCCTCACAAGGAGTGGTTTTCTACATACACTACCACACATGGCACATTGAAGCTAGGAAATTCTTATGAGCTTGATATATGCGATGTGGGAACCATCAATTTTTCTATGTGTAATAGCACTGAATTTATATTGCATAATGCCAGACATGTTCCCAATTGACAAAGAGTTTGGACAGTTGGATGATTTGGGTTACACTACCATATTTTCTCACGGTTCTTGGATTATCAAGAAGGAAAATGTGAAAGATAATTCTATTTGTGTAGGCGAGCTGCCGTCTACAGAGTTGTGGCATAGCTGGCTAGAAGTACATATGAGTCAAAAGGGAATGAAAGTATTACAGCGTTCTGGTTATATCCCTATGTTATATTACTCTTACTTCTCTTTATGTGAGCCTTGTATCTATGGCAAATAGACTAGGGTGGTATTAGTGCCTTTGGACAAGGAGTTAGGGAGTCATGTAGATCTCGTTCATAGAAACATGTGCGGACCTATGCTAGTCAAGTCTCTAGTGGGAGTGTTATACTTCCTAACATTCATAGACGGCTCTACTAGAAAGGTGTAGGTTTATCTCTTGAAGCAAAAGAGCGACGTCTTTAATGTCTTTCAAAAGTTCTTAGCATTGGTAGAGAACCAATTGGATAGAAAGCTTAAAGCTTTGTGCAGTGATGATGGAGGCGAGTACATCTCCTCCAAGTTCTAGTAAAAGATGCAATAGAAGACAGTTTAACCCACCTTACGCACCCACCCAAAACGGTGTGGCTGAGAGAATAAATAGAACCATTTGAGAACGGGTCCGACTTCCATGTTGTCTACGGCCAACTTACCCCAATAATTTTGGGGAGAATCTGGTACAATGACTGCTTATTTGATCAATCGGTCACCTAGCACACCACTAAAGTACAAGTTTTGTAGGAGATGTGGATAGGCAAAGAGCCCAATTATGATGGATTACGTGTATTGGGTGTGAGGCATTCTCAAATGTGCCAAAAGCGCTTAGACAAAAGCTGGACCCAAAATCACATAAGTGCATCTTCATTGGATATGGTGTAGACAGACAGATGGGATATTGTCTCTAGACCCGGAATCTAAGAAGTTTATATGTAGCTCACACGTGATATTCAACGAGTCTAAGATGCATACAAAGCCAATGAAAGATATTGAGTATCGTAGAGTATGGTTTGAGGATGTTTTCTCACCACCACTAGCTACACATAATGTTGGATGCGCTAGTGATGCACTTTCCACTAGTACACACACACACACACACACACACACACACACACACACACACACACACACACACATGTTGCTCCAAAGAGAGTGGAATAGCAGTTAGGCACTTCGAAGATCTACTTCTATATCTTGTGCACCTGAGCATTTTGAGTCAAGAGTGGACTATTTAGTAGTCACTGATTGCAGTAAACCCACTTGCTACAAAGAGGCCATTCAAATGGACGATAACGTGAAGTGGGAAGAGGTTATGAAATATGAGTATAACTCAATCTTAGCAAATGAAACTTGGAAATCGACAAAGTTACCTGCAAGTAAACAGGCATTGCCATGCAAATGGGTATACAAGAAGAAGTATATCACAAATGATACTGAGCCTAGGTCCACATTGATGCCTCAGCATTTGCAATAGGTTGTATCTTAGCTCAGCCAAGAGAAGGAACAATGGATTTCCCACTTTGCTATGCTAGTCAATTGTTGAATAGTGCAAAAAATAACTACACAACCACATAACGAGAAGGGTTAGGAATGATATATGCCGTAAAAAAATTTAGGCATTATCTTTTGGCTAACAAATTTGTCTTCTTCGCAGATCACCAAGCCCTCTTGTATCTAGTAAAAAAACCTTGCAATACAAGAATAATAATTCGATGGTTCATCGTATTGCTTGAGTTTGATTTTATGGTTGTGGTAAAGATGGGAAAAACACACCTCGGAGAATATCACCTTTCTAGGTTACCCAATGGTGAAGGAGTGGATAATGATATACCCAACACTTGCCTCTTCAATATCGAGATGGTTCCTAAGTGGTCTCAAGATATAGTCACCCTTTCGATTTTTGGTGGCAAGTTCAATAAGACTGAGCAAATCCTAATCAACTAACAATCAGACAAACTAAAAACTTTCAGCTTGTAGGTGGACGCTTGTACCATTGAGGCTTTGAAGGAACACTGCGACTATGCATTAGTCCATAAAAATATGAGTGCTATCTCATGGAAGCCCATGTACAAGATATATCCTTCCATTGTTCCCAAAGGAAGACACACTAGCACCTAAATAAACTAGACATGTATTGGCCGGATATGTATGCGGATGTACATAGTTATGTTCTAAATTGTACTACATGTAAGAACAATCCACCGGTGGATTATGCCACATTATTCTAGATAGTAGTTGCACCTCAATGGAGTAAATAAATGGTTGATTACCTGACATCAAGGACATTCCCTGAAAATGTCACAAGAGCCAGACAAAGAGCCATTGAATTGGAATCTCAAGACTTCATGTTAATCGAAAATCAACTCTACAAGAGAGGGAGGATAACCAAATCAGAATATGTGTTATGAAAAATGAATATCTGCCTATCTTAGAGAAAGCACATGGAGGAATTAGCGGAGGCCATTTCTTAAGAGACAAGACAAATAAGATTGTTTTAAATGCGGAAATATTATGGCCTACATTGCACATGGATGCGAACGAATATGTTAAGCAATGTGATGATTGCCAGCGTATCAAAGTACCTATAAAGAGAGATGAGATGCAATTATGGCCGATGATGGGAGAAAGGGAATTTGCTAAGTGGGGTCTAGATTTTGGTCGTTTTGGTCTCCATGGTTTCTCTTGAATCAGAATCCTCTTCAACATCGTTCATATATACAGGGGCGTCACCAGTCCTTATGTTCGTCTTTGAATTGGGGTCTGACTTCGTTGCTTTTTGCGATCTCTTCCTTCATGTTTTCTTCTTTTTATGAGACTGGGCAATTGATGCCGTGTCTCTTTCCTCAAGAATATAATTTTGTTTTTGGAGCATCGATCGTGTGAGGACGTTTATTGGTACCACAGGTGTACTTTGTGATGCCTCCTCGGTAACCTCAATCAAGTCTAATGGCATGATCTTCGGTGCATTTGGATTATTTGGACATTGGGCAATCAAATGATCTATGCCACATTGATTATACATGAGTATCGGCATTGTAGACGTGTTCACTTGATTGGTTTGCATTAGTGTGGCGTCCTTTTGTAGCCTAATAGGACACTCGGCTACATGATGTGGACCTCCACACGCATAACATTGAAGAGGTGGTCTCTTAGCAGTGTAATTGATATTTTGGCCTCTTGCCGCAAGAGCAGCTACTTGATAGACAGGTTTGACTTGTCCCCAATAGTCCTCCATGTAGTATTGTGGACTTTCTTTAAGCACATCCATCCCATAGGCAATATGAGGATCCATATCTTTCTCACATCCTTCCAAACAATCAATAGATACCTTTTAAATGCGGAAATATTATGGCCTACATTGCACATGGATGCGAACGAATATGTTAAGCAATGTGATGATTGCCAGCGTATCAAAGTACCTATAAAGAGAGATGAGATGCAATTATGGCCGATGATGGGAGAAAGGGAATTTGCTAAGTGGGGTCTAGATTTTGGTCGTTTTGGTCTCCATGGTTTCTCTTGAATCAGAATCCTCTTCAACATCGTTCATATATACAGGGGCGTCACCAGTCCTTATGTTCGTCTTTGAATTGGGGTCTGACTTCGTTGCTTTTTGCGATCTCTTCCTTCATGTTTTCTTCTTTTTATGAGACTGGGCAATTGATGCCGTGTCTCTTTCCTCAAGAATATAATTTTGTTTTTGTGGCATCGATCGTGTGAGGACGTTTATTGGTACCACAGGTGTACTTTGTGATGCCTCCTCGGTAACCTCAATCAAGTCTAATGGCATGATCTTCGGTGCATTTGGATTATTTGGACATTGGGCAATCAAATGATCTATGCCACATTGATTATACATGAGTATCGGCATTGTAGACGTGTTCACTTGATTGGTTTGCATTAGTGTGGCGTCCTTTTGTAGCCTAATAGGACACTCGGCTACATGATGTGGACCTCCACACGCATAACATTGAAGAGGTGGTCTCTTAGCAGTGTAATTGATATTTTGGCCTCTTGCCGCAAGAGCAGCTACTTGATAGACAGGTTTGACTTGTCCCCAATAGTCCTCCATGTAGTATTGTGGACTTTCTTTAAGCACATCCATCCCATAGGCAATATGAGGATCCATATCTTTCTCACATCCTTCCAAACAATCAATAGATGACTCACAATCCACTTGATTCACAGAAGTGATTCTCGGATGTGGTGGTTGCAGTCCTAGCACTGGAGGTGGTAAGGGTGTTTTTTGAACAACATTTTGGGCCTTAGGGACCATGTGTTGTGATGTTTGTTCAAGAGGTGGGGCCGGAATCAATGCAAGCACTTGAGGTGTATTTGTCCATGATAAGGTCGGTCTATTGGCCATCGCACGCTTAAATACTATGCAATCCTTAGTTTGATGACCATACCTCCCACAAGCATTGTAGTTCCCATTGAATTTTACTCTAAAAGTAGGGCATTTAATGCTACTATGCGGTCCATAGCATACTGAGCACCATTGTTGCTCCCTTCTTGGATACATATGATTGTTTTGCGCAGCATGATTGTCTCTAAGACTCTCTTGAATGGCCTTGGTGAGATCTGCTAAAGTCATCTCAGATATCTCTGGCTCCTTAGCAATAGGCTTTAGGGTCATTGGATGATGCCCTGATGCTTGTGAGCTAATAGATTTAGGCTCAACAGACACTCTTTCTCCTTAAATCATTAAATTATCCTCCAATTGGATCGCATTGGTGGTGACTGCTTCCCAATTAGTGATACCTCTAATGACTAGGACATTGTAGATATCCTCATGTCGTAACCCCCTAATGAATCTATCAAGCAATTGATTATTATTGAAGCATTCATTTGGATTACAACGAGAATTCAAATGCTTCAAGTGACTAATAAAGTCTCTCACCGACTCTCCTTCCTCTCGTTGGGCTTTCTGGAGCTGAGAGGCTACACCCCAAAGCACTCCCTCTTGTATGTATTCTTTCAAGAACAATCTCTCCCTCTCCTATGTATTCTTTCAAGAACAGTCTCCTAAGAGTAGGGTAAATCATTTTTTCTTCCACCCTTAGGGTTCTATACCAATCCCCAGCCTTTCCACTTAAGGTTAGGCTTAAAGCATTACTCTTATGCAAGTGATTGTGTTCTCCTAAAGAATCGCATATTTGTTCAAACACTTCGATATGCTTTCTCACATCCCCGTCTCCACTAAATTTTTGTGTGAGCTTGGATATTTGTATTGCCTTACTTCTAGGTTCTCTATCAAGCGTGTTACGCATATTCTTAGCAATAGATCGACCAATAGCTTGAGAAAATGTTGTCAAGTCACCTAAGCAAGCAGGTACCGTGGGTGAAGGCGCTCCAGAGACTACATGTAGAGTAAGTATTGGCATTGGACTTGGTGCATAGGAAGCCCTTGGGTTCCACATTTGGTACGGTGTTGTGCCATGTGGTGGCCCAAAGTTCATATGTGTGGCCCTAGGCATAGTAGATGTCATATGTGACATGCTAATGCCAGCCGATATAGTCCAATGAAAATAAGAACTTGGGTGTTGTGGTTGTGGAGCATAGGTTGTTGAAACAATGGGAGGGGTAGGGACTACATGAGTACTAGTACCCATGGGTGTATATGATTGGTACACACTTGTAGGTACTATTGCAGGCATTGAGCTACCATGTAGTGGTGCTTTACTAACAAATGAGTTCCATGGCGTGTTTCTCAGCATGCCCATCATTGGGGTAGGCATGGTAGCCGTGGTGTCATCAAGGGAAAGATGAGCTAGACTTGGAAAGGTAAAGCTATCACTTGTGGGCTCAAATTGCACTGAGACCCCTGGCGAAACAACATATGGAGGATCCAATCGGACTTACCGAGGGAGTCTCCGTTTGCGATAAGGTCGGTTGTTTAGCCTTCCCTGTATCCAAGAATCTCATGAGACCCGTTGAAGGCATGTTGATCCCCTTGTTCTATCTCTCTAACTCAATGACCCTATGGATGACCTCACAAACTCTTTGTTGTTGATCCTCCACACTAGTAGCACCCATTGTGGATTGTAGGACATCTAACCAACCCACGTGATAGGTGTGACTTGTGTATAGGTCGGTTAGAGTTTCCGTTTGTAGTTCCTACTCCCAGTTCTCATTTAAGAACGCTCCATCTAGGATTGAGGTGCTAGGGATGTCCTTTGAGATAGATGCAATGTTGCTTTCTAGGGGTTGGCCCTTAGCGATTGCTAGGGATGAGGTGCTAGGGATGTCCTTTGAGATAGATGCAATGTTGCTTTCTAGGGGTTGGCCCTTAGCGGTTGCTAAGTCATGAGCACTCGATTTCTCTCTTAGCAAGGATATTGACATAGGGGCTTTCGCTTTTAACTCTCTTCGTTGCTCCGCCTTGCGTAAGCTCTCGACTTCATTTTCCCTAGCCGCAATGATATATCGCTTAGCCTCTTGCACTTTGGCAAGGCTTCTACCATCGGGTAATATGGCCTCGGAGAGGGGAATAGCTCTGAAGAGTTAGGGGGTGCAGTGAATGAAGTATTCACATGCACATTCTCTAAGGGCATAGGGTCTACGTTGTTCATGAATGGAGAATTTACTTCCCCACCTCATTTACATCATTAGCTCCATGTTCGGAGTGAGTGGCTCTACTAAAGGTTTCCTTCAAGCAGCTAAGCACGCTTGGCCCGGACCGCGGGCCCATGGCATGCATGTGTTGGCTTGAGCTATCGGGATTAGGTATTGGGAAACTCTCCATGACGTCGTAGTCAGAAGAAGAGTCACTAGCCGCTATGTTCGGGTCTTGGTTTGTACTACCTTGGGTCCCCGTTTAGGGCCGGAAACCTAAGGTAGGTGGATATTGCGAAACTCATGTAAGTCAAAATTCTCTCTAGTTGCTCCATCTCTAGCACATGAAAAGAGCACAGATGCATGTGCCTTTGGCACCTTACAAGCGTCGGTGAATAACCTTGAAGATTAACCGTTTGCTTTTTTAGGCGTCCGTTTCCACTCGTTTTTTTATGTTTTTTAATGATCGGTTTTTTTATTAAAGTGTGTGATAGCTCAAAATGAGTGTATCACTCAGAGGGCTGCGGTGTGCTTTACAGCACAACGTTCGGTCACCTGAAGCTCCGTTGGTCCTCAAAAAAGTCAATTTTTAGCTACGTGTGAAGCTAAAATACGTAATTTTAAAGGGCGAATGAGGCCTGAGCCTGAGCGTGAGCTTGGGCTTGGGTCTGGGAGATATTCTCGACCCCGTTCCTACCTTTAATTTTTTTTATTTTTTATTTTGGGGATAAGGTCGCCGCGGCTTGCGCGCGAGCACACACACACTCTACCTACCTACTTACAACTAATACATCTACTGTTACACACTAACACACTTCATTAGCTCTAACAGATCTACTTCCTACTTACTGTACTTTGCATTACACAGAACTAACAACCTTAATACTAACACCTTATCACAGAGAAAACACAGTACCTTTCAAAACTTCATTAACAAAGAAATACACAGTAGCAAAACAAAATCCTTCTTCTCAACACACACACACCTTCCTTCCCTACCTTTCCTACAATTGAAATTGCACCACAAAGAAGCACAGAGTGCCATTCAAGCTTAGTGTATGGCATTCCCCGACAGCGACGCCAAAAATGTGCCCGTCTATCGCATGTGTCAATGCAAGGAACTTGCCGAAACATTGTGTGTGAGCCACAAATGGCTCCATGCACGCAACTAGCCTAAACTAGTAAGCTCAAAGAAGACGATGGTGTGTCACTCACCGCTCTACGCTTGCTATCGTGGAGGATTCCTCGCCGCAAAGAAGAGGAAGACGCCGTTACGCCGCGCTCAACCGCCTCATCGCCATCGTGCCATCGCAATGCTCGATCGCACTCTCTCTCTCTCTCTCTCTCTCTCTCTCTCTCTCTCTCTCTCTCTCTCTCTCTCTCTCTCTCTCTCTCTCTCTCTCACGCATACACACACACACAAGGAGATGAAGAAGAAGAAGATGGAGATGCAGCAAGAGCACTCTTCAATTGCACAAGTGAGAGAATGAGTGAATTTTAAGTTTAGTTGACTTTTATATGAGCTCTCCCCATTCACACTTGGGCGCCCATGCTTAGCCAACTAATCCCTTGAATGTTCCAATTAGAGTGCGCCTCTCATCGGCGATCACTCTTAACCTTTTCCTATTGGACCGACAAGCCTGATACCTGACTCTACCAAATAAATAATACAGCATCCGTCGTAGGTGATAGGAATGTGGGTGAGGGTTAACATCATGGTACTAAAATCCTCATCAACATAGCCCTGTGATTTTATTATCTCTTCCCTTGGTAACTACGTGATTTTTGCTATGGTGTCTAGAGTGATTTCAGCTGTCAACGTTTACCCATCATCTTTTGTGAGTCTTGCCATCAATTTCTCTTCATCTATCTTTTGGAGAGTTGTGATCAATTCATGAGTATGTCTGTAATCCGCTCAAACTATCGGCTCGGAGAGGAAGTCCTCAACTCCTAGCCTAGAGATAGCTCTGTCGGGATTTTGCAATGTATAGGCAATGGTGTTGAAATATTTTGGCATCTGTGGTGCCTCCCATCTTTCACCCTGCTCATCCTTCCACACACATTTGAAAACTCTAAGACTGTGTTGCACTTGGATGGCCTTATCAAAGAAACAAACTCTTGAACCTATAATGTGGTCCATGTCAACTTGATAGCTCTCTTTCTCTTCCAGCTTGTATATGCTTTTGTGCTTCATTCTCTTGGGATTGTTTGACCCTGTGGAAAAAAAATGAGAAAAATCCAAATTTTAGCTGGATAGTCATCAAATTGTCAGTCATTTGTGCAGTTAGTCCCTTGATAGTTAATTTGGTCAATATCTTGAGCTCGTGGCATCCAATTTTGGTATTTGAGGTGTCACTGGGATCCCCTTGAGATGAACTTCATCATGGTTTACTCCAGTCCCTAAAATTTGACAAGTGGCAGCAACTGCAATCGGTGTCAACAGTGCCAATTTTCACATATTATGTATATTCATCTCTCCTTGATCCCATCCATGCTATGTATGATCAATTTGGACACCTAAAACCTCAAATTAGGCCCAAAAAATATATGGAGTATTTTTAAACTTGGTCTCTTGGAGTCAAGTTGGAATTTTTGACTTTTGGACTGCCTTTCTGTCTCGATTTTTGTGTTCTACCCTTCAAGTGGGTTCTTTGGATTGGCAACATGCTATAGCTATCAATTTTCTTGGCTCAAAGTCTCCTTTTTAGGTCCTGTGGCAACAACCATGACATTTGTCCAAAGTGTCAAATTTGAGCAAGAGTGGTACCATATGATTCCCCTTTGCGTGTAAAGTCTACTGCCATCCTGCATGGTCAATTTGGATCATTGATTTAGTAAAAACCTATTTTTTCCTCTTGCCAAAAGTCATGTTTGTTAAGAAAGCCCTAGTTATGGTTTTGCAATTGGGTTTAAACCTTCCACGTAGCTTCCTATGGTCTCTAATGAGCTTCTAGAGGGTTGGGTTGTAAACTTTGTCCCATGGGCTAGCCAATCTGCCTGTTTTCTGAAAAAATGCACTGAAACTTACATTCTATGTGATAAGTTGAACTTTGACCAACGTTTTACTCTATTCCCTATGGTAATTGGTTCCTTATGGCTAGGTGGAACTTATGGTCCAAAAATTCAAGGCGTTTGCACAAGTTTTGCTTAGTTTTGCAAATTTTTTGGTTGTTGGACTCTAAAATCTGTAGATCTCTGTGTGGAAAACCCCTATTGGTCCAATTTGAGCAAATGAAGTGCTTTTGGACTCCTCTTCACCTGTAGAACCTGTTGGTATCCATTTTTGCATGGCATGAGCCCTATGGCAGCAATCGTGGTATGTGTCAAGTGGGGCTATTTTGCACAAAAATCACATGAATGGGTTTCCCATGCCAAGGAGATCCTGTTGGGACCATGCACCTGTAGTTTGGCAACCTGTACTCTGTGTGAGGGCAAAGTCAGAGTTCTTGGGTACTTTAGCTATTCTTACTGAATTTGAGGTGTCCATTTGAGGTGATCATAGCCTCACTAGGACCCTTCGGAGGTGGGCTACCGACTAGCATACTATGTTGCTGATTTGGTATCTGATGGAAGCTACCATGGTAGGTGTCACTACCAACTACTGCATACTTGGGTCACATTTTTGCATTCCCCATGCTTTGGGGGCTCTTTTGATGCCCTACACTTGTAGTTTGGACATCCCTACTTTTGCAATGCTCAGATTTCTATGTGAGGTGCCTATACCCCGATTTTGTGTTTTTGGTGAGTGGGTTAGTGTTTGGCATGCATGCACACGTTATATAAGCATCATAGAACTCATCGCTAGCTCATCTTGCCATGGGGATTTCTGATCTGTGCGTATGGGCTCTCCAAAAGTCGCGCATATTCTCTCACTCGCTCTCTCCTGCAGGGTCACTATGTGGAAATGACCAGGAAATCCCCCTAAGTTAGATATATGCCTAGTGCTTTCAAAAACCCGTTTTCCTTTTTGATCCCATCATTCCCTGTGCACACCTTAGATTTCCAATGGATCTTCAATTTTTGCGTTTGGACTTTGTATGTCCCAAATACGACAGGTTTACCTTTTGGGCGACCGTCGTATTTAGGTCAAAATTTGACGTCTCCCAATTGCTTCCAAACTTTTTCTATGAATCCCTTCTATTATGGTATTTAGTCATTTGGCTTTGGATTCCTCGGAATTGCTTCTTTGGATTTTTTAATTATATTTTTAGAAAGAAAATCCTATAAAGGTACTTTAAAAAGTACTGTAAATCTCAAAATTTAGCAAAATCAAGCCAAAAATTATCCAAAAACTACCCAAAAGCTAGGTAAATTATTCTCATCTAAGAAAAAATTCTTTCATGCTATATACAAAGTGTTTAAGCCACCGTTGGTCTATTTTTGTGCCATTTTCTCAATTTTTAACCAAAGTTGACCATATAATTAGAAACAAAGTACAAAAATCTCTTGTGTATGGAGTATATACAAGACTATGGGGTTACTTTTGGCCCTGCCATGATTTTATTCCCCTTTACTTACTTTGCAAGCATTACTTAGCATTTTTTAGAAAAATTAAATCTCAATAAAGAATAGTAAGGTTTAAAACCACTATAAGACAGTGCACCTGGTATTATATATTAAACCTTTCTCCATGAGTTCCACATGTGTTTCGTCATGTACCCCCCCTTCCCTTGTCTGATTCCTCTTGGACGAATTGAAAATTATTGGTACAAGGTGGGTGGAGCAATATTTATGGGCCCGTATAGCTTCTGCTGAAGTAGTGCAGCACGTGTTTTCATAGGCATCTAGAAAAATTTGACAGGACCCCGGCCATTTTGATGACTTGCTTGGATTGTTTGGACTGTGATACTTGGTGTTTTTGTAGTTCCTTACTCTGTTTATGTATTTGGTGATTGCCTTGTTTTTTTGCCACTAGAAACTAGATCCAAACTGGTTTGTTTGTGCTTGGACTAATTCTTTGGCTACCCAGACTTGCTTTGTTGACTTGGTGGATTGCCAAGTGGGCCTTGGTCTATTTGTTTGGCCTTGTAGAGAGATTCAGCTTGCTGCGCTTAGGAATCCAAATAAGCTTTTGTGTTTTTTAATCTTAAACCAACTTCTTTAACACCCATATTTTTGTGATAGACGCAGGGGTGGTCCGTGTGGTCATGTGAGATAGTACTGGAGTCGGAGCCGGCTTGTGGGTTTTGATTGGTTTTGGTGTGGATGAGGCTGTTGTCACCTTGAATTGGAGTGTTAGATTTTGTGGCAGCTCTTTGGGAATCCATTGCATGATGATGGGATGCAAGGGTTTTTTGCCCTTGTCATTAGTATTTTTCCATGTTCATATGGTTGTAATGAGTGGAACCATTTGACTCTCTGTTTCAATCTGAATTCGTACAATATTGGACTTCCAATCAATTTGAACATTGCACATCCTTTTCCATGGCTGTCCTAGCAATAGTTTGTGTTGGTTTTGATAGTCTCCTACCACACGAAATTTGTGTGGGTAGACATATTGATTGATTTTTGAACAAATAAGGTTACCAACCCTAATGCTTTGATCTGGTGGTCAGCATAACTTTTATCTTGTGTGATTTCATTTGAAGCTCTACGTCTTGACAAAGTTGTGTATATAAGTTGAGGGAGATAACATTTCCTTGGGCTCTTGTATCGAGTTGAGTGGTAGTTTCTACTTGATTGTTGTCAATCTTGACCTTGATTACTAAATCCACTCTATCTTCTTTTATGGAAATAGCATTGATACACAATGGTCTCCCACATTGTTGATGTTATCATAGAAGCCTTTGTTTGGTCATTCTTTCTTTAGCTTCTATTTGTGCTTCTTCAACCATCCGTGGATTTTCTTTTATTTGTTTTTTTTTGCTATGAATCCGTTGTATCATCTCTTGGGTTAGTGGAAGGTGATATTTCTTGAGCCTGCATCCACTAATCCCATTAGGCGTTTCTTCTCCTTCCAATGTTGCAAGTTTGATAGCCCTACTTGGTGAAAAAACATTTATCACAAAGGGTCCCATCCCTTGCTTTTTGAAATTTTTAGCATGTTGTATTTGGGTATACACCAAGACATAACCACCAATCTGTTCATGATTTTGTTATAATTTTTTTCAATATTGTGCAAAGTATTTTATTAGTAGCTTCTGCCTATCCATTGGCTTGTGGCTGGTATGAGGAAGACCTCTTATGAATAATCATGAAATCGTTAAGAAGATTTTCAATAACTTTGTTTATGAAATGTATGCCTCAATCACTGAAAATTTCTATGGGTAATCCATATCTTATAAAGACATTTTCATATAGAAACTGTGCAATGGTTTTGGAATTTGCTTTTTGTGTGGATTTTGCTTCAACCCATTTTGTGAGATAGTTCGTGGTGACAATGATATACTTGGCATGGGATTTATAAGTGGATGGTGAGATTGGTCCCCCACTCGCTCCAAGAAATGTAAGGAAACGTGGCGGTGGATTCCTAAAAAACTATTGGAAGCCCAAGGCTACTACCAAGGAAATGATCAAATCTGGGTGCCAAAACGTAGATTGTGTTCTTACATGTCTCTTGACCCATGTGCGCCCAATCCTGTAGCTCCAAAATGAATTAACGATCGTGGAAAGAAAAAAATCACAGAATGCTACACACCCGCTCCAGAGCTAGTTTGTGTACCGAAGAAAGAAAAATTTGTTCCACCTAGATCAGGAAGGGGGAGTCCCATGAAGCTTATAGCTCCTCATGTAATGCATCCATAGAGGTAAAAGATTCTCCACAACCTCCACCTACAATAGTGGACCTCCATAAAGCTACAAAGGAATCCACACCTCCCAATGTTCAAGAATCACCTGATGAACCACTTCAAGTTTGATTCTGGGAGAGTACCTTACCACCCTTGCAACTCGATGACGCACCTAAGGTAATAGAAAACTACTAGCAAAAATCCTCACCTATTACCAATTGGAACGATTGGTTTCAAAAGGTGACGACATCATTCCAAAAGGTATGATCTACCCAAGGAAGGGGGGAGTGTTTGCTGATATCCATCATTCACTTGCTTCCCTCTCAACCTTCCTCCCTGACCTCTCAATCTCCCAATCTTAGGGAATGTATATATAAAGCCTTATACTCACAAAAAACAAAAATAATAAAGAGCAAAAGCAATTAGCAAACAAATATGCACAATAAAAGTCAAAACATTGACCCAGACCTACACATTCACATCCGGTACACTGAAATAGAAACCTATGTCATAAAACACCGTTGATCCTCATCACTCAAGTGATGGAGGGTAGGTAAGATTAGTACAATAAGAGTGTTCTGTTTTAGAGTTTAGTGATTAGCAAAGTTCTTTCTTCCCACTGATTTGCCTCTGAGAGGTATTCTTTGTGTTTCCTCGTGTGTACAGGAACATGTTGTTGTGGTTAGGATTTGGACCTTCATGGAATCTTTCTCTCATCCACTTTTCAAATCAAGCGTGAACATCAACACAAACAGGTGTTTCTTGCCATTAGATTTGCCCCTTATCTTTTTGCATCCATGTTTGTCTGTTTAATTGTGATTGGTAGCATAATATTCAGCGCATTTGCTTAGTATCAAACATTAAATTTAATGTAATTTTTTGTCATAATCACTTGTCTAGGTTTAAAAATCAAGCAGTCTGACTAAGCTAGTTTGACCAAGCTAGGTGTTAGAGATCTTCTCTTGATTTTGCAGTGACTGAAGAAGGCTAAGGACATTCATCTCAAATGCTCTTCCACCTCAATGAACGAGCTTCAACTCAATAGCTTCCAAGGATGGAATCTACATCAAGAAGGGGGGCATGTTAACCCTCACGCACATTCCTATCACCTACGACGGACGATGTATTATTTATTTGGTAGAGTCAGGTACCGGGCTTGTCGGTCCAATAGGAAAAGGGTGAGAGTGATCGCTGATGAGAGGCGCACTCTAACTGGAACATTCAAGGGATTAGTTGTCTAAGCATGGGCGCCCAAGTGTGAATGGGGCGAGCTCATATAAAAGTCAACTAAACCTAAAATTCACCCATTCTCTCATTTGTGCAATTGAAGAGTACTCTTGCTCCATCTCCATCTTCTTCTTCTTCATCTCCTTGTGTGTGTGTATGTGTGTGTGTGTGTGTGTGTGTGTGTGTGTGTGTGTGTGTGTGTGTGTGTGTGTGTGTGTGTGTGTGTGTGTGTGTGTGTGTGTGTGTGTGTGTGTGTGAGAGAGAGAGAGAGAGAGAGAGAGTGCGATCGAGCATTGCGGCAGTACGACGGCAGGCGAGGCAGTTGAGCATGGCGTAGCGGCATCTTCCTCTTCTTCACGGCAAGGAATCCTCCACGATAGCAAGCATAGAGCGGTGAGTGACACACCATCGTCTTCTTTGAGCTTACTAGTTTAAGCTAGTTGCATGCTTGGAGCCATTTGTGGCTCGCACACTGTGTATCAGCAAGTTCCTTGCATTGACACGTGCGACAGACGCGCACACATGAAGTTGCTTATATTTAGCAGTATCAAGGAAAGGAGAATAGGACACTTAATGAGAGTTCTACATCATCATCTAAACTTTGATAGACATACCAAATATACAAGGACAGACAAAAATCTAGCATTAACTCTACACAAGCTAGTACCTCAACAAAGACATGTTCCTGTTGACCTAGCCAAATGGGGATTTGATTGGCTAGTAGCAAAAGCCAAAAAAAAATCAATGGGCCAAGCAATCAAGCATCCCACACCTAGGGGGCGACAAGTTTTGACAAAGATAGCAGCTTATCTTGTCAAAGAATGAGATTCACTAGAGGATCCCCTAGATTCAAATGGATGGGAAAAAAATTTACGTCAACCCAAGGCAAAGAAGGTAGTGACACCTTCTACTTTGGCAAGAACCACAAGAGCAAAGAAAATAGCACAACTAGAGTACGTTAGGGATGGGGGGCCATCAGCTCTAAGTCAGAGATTAATGAGGAAAAGATATAGTTCTAGCAGTTAGATCCCACGATTCAAGAAAGAAAGCCAGCATCTGCATATGCCAAGAGAGTGGAGCAAAGAGAGTAAAGAGCTAAGGATGAACATGAGAGAAATCAGAAGGCTAAATAAGAAAGGAAGCAAAAACAAAGGGAAGCTGCTAAAAAAAGAAGAGATACATAAAATATTAGAAAAGAAAGTAGGCCCAAAGTTTGTGGGATATGATGAGGGCCAAAATCAAAGGACAAATTGGCCAAACATCAAAGAGACCATGGAAAGAAGGAGCAAAAGGGGAGGAGCCTAAATGGATGAAGACTCAGGATCAACAAGAGGAAAGTGCCTCCTCCAGAAAACTAAGAACCAAGATAGACCACTACCACCACTATGGAAGAAGAATCCTTTGATAAAACCCAAGAAGACAATGGTATAGAAATGATTAATCATATCCATCAATAGGAGGACCATGAAAGGCAAGGGAAACAACAAGAAACTCAACAATACAAAGAACCAAAGATACCAAGCCCTATGTCTACCAATTTCATCCACATGGAGCCCCTCCCCACTCATACAGACCTTCACTCAGAGCAAGCCAACCAAGTCCATATGAAAAGTACAAAGGTGGAGGTCCCATACGGACCTCTCACAGCTGAGGAGCATGCAAAAAGACACTCCAAGATTTGCTAGATGGAGGCTATAGTCTAGAAGAGACCCAGGCTATGGAAAAATTATGAATGTCTTTCATAAAAGAGCCCAGACTAGAGTCAAGGACACCCAAACAGGCAACATGAGAAGATGATCAGTCAAAGGGCTTGCAAAAAACACAAGAAAACCCCATGATGACTTATCAAGAATACGAAGTTAAGAATGAACACATACAAGAAGGGGTAAAATAGCCTGAAGGCTTTTTAAAAATACAAAAAAACCTTGGGATGTTTGGTTTACCTATTTTATTAGAAGTTCAACAACAACAAATCATCCATGCAGTCACAAAGATACAAGAAATGTGGAGAAATCACCAGAGGCCAAGGCTAAAATCCTTGCCCAGACACTCTCTTAAGGAGGCTCCACATGGACAACCACTCCACCAAAAATCACACTTATAAAGAAAGATGAGAGCAAAGAGTATGTCGCTAAAACCACCACAAAAACAACACAAATTTCTTCCCAAGGACCAATCATTAACGATTCAATGTCTAGTATGTCCAAGGCAGCATTGATATCCAAGATGGCTGAGGATCTAAACAAGAAAATCATGTAGATAACTCTCAAATACGAGAGAGAAGAAGAGAACAATTCCAATCTCATCTTAGCATAGGTCAGCATACAACAAGAGATGGACAAAATGAAGATTGAAAACAAAGAGTTGGTCGAGACCAACACACCGTTGGTAGAAGATCTTCAAAGAAGAGATGAACAATTAGAGGATGTTAGTAGAGAGCTAGAAAAATACACGGAGCAGTATGAAAAGGAGATGATGTCCATGCAAATACATGAGAATATAGTTCAAAGCAGTAAACTTACCTTGGACCAGAAGGAAAAGCAATATCAATAAGCCCATCAAAGTGCCAAAGAGTTAGTAGCACTAGCTTAGAAGCAAAGGATATCAATAGATGTGCTTAAAGGCCAAATAGCTGATCAAAACAAAAAGCTAGAGGCATTTACAGAAGATCCTTTGTGCATCCCAACAAGTAGCTCTGAGCAGAGTGACATCTATAAGAAGAAGATTTCAAAATCTCAATAGGCACTAGAGTTTTCTCAGACAACCACAATCACATTGGAAGAGGCTCTACATACAAAGAGCAACGCCATGACAGAAAAAGGAAAAGCAAAATGCAAAATCATTGAAATGCTTATGAAGGAAGTGGAGGATTTAAGAAATCAACTATCAACAACAGAATAATTCCATAATCTCCCCTCCAGAGAACAAGGACCTTCAGAACCACGGCTACATTTTGAGAAATTAGAAGAGGAATCAGAGCAAGAGTACAAGCAGCTTGAAGGCTTTGTAGATGTGGGTACTTCGTTTGAACCCCACAAACTACCTCAAGAGTACTCACATCTACCAGAGGAGCACTGGAAAGTGACTAAGGAAGTTGTGGCCAGGAACCTCTACTACGAGCACCATTTATTGAAAGCAAATTTACTAAAATACATCACACTAGAGCAACTACAAGAGGAGGTTCTTGAGCCAAAACTTTCCTATCCACCACTACTCAAATGGCTGACAATAGAAAAGAAGAAAGAGCTACTACCAACACTTTTACCAGATGCTGAGGGGAGTTACAAAGAGGCAGATCTTTCAAAGTGGACCACATTGGCAAGCCACTTCTTGAATGTGCCAATAGGGGTGTTTTTCATTCTGAGAAAGATAAAAATTTGGGAATCCAAGGTATATAGTTTTGCATGACTTTGTGCAGGGAGCTAGCTCTTGATCAAACTATAAGACAATTACTAGAAGCTAGTTGTTAGTCTCTAGCCTGAAGGCCGAATAAAAATATAATGAAGTTGGGCAAAGCATCTTACTTCAAGAAGATATATACAATTGAGTATGTGATTTGAGCATCTAGATCCCACAATATATTGATATCTGTAGAATATTATGCAAGTCTTCTTATACCATCGTCTAGCTGTATAACTACTATTAATCCTTCCTCCATAGATGATAAATTTTTGTTGTTGCTAACATAGATTTTGTGTGTAACAATGTGGTAGCCGTTAATCTCTTCTTCTATAGCATTTGCTGTCTTTTCCTTCTCTTTCAGTTTTTCATCTCCTCTATACGCTGAATTTTGTGCTCAACCGTGGCTGTGTTATTCACATTGTGGGTGACTTCTACAATCTTCACCGCCTTTGGCTTTGATGGAGGAATAAGAAAAATTTCCTTCATTTTATTTTCTATAAATTCATTGGAATGGAGCAGCTTATCATACCTCCACGTAACTCTTTTACAGGTTTCACTATCCTTGTCCATAATCATTACCTTGTGTGCATGTGCTGCAACAATTGTTATGTCATTGAAATATTCTAGAAAAAAATCTTCTGCTTCCTCTTGTAGTGCCAACAATGCAATAGGTTTCCACTTCATGTTCCCAAAACATGCTTCCTCACATATTGACCTGACTTGTCTTTGGAGTGGAAGCTTTGGTACTAGAAGCTCAATACATTTTTTAGCCTTCTTAATTTTCTTGAACAGCTTGATGTGTCTTTGTAGCCTCTTCATCCTTGAAGCTTTTAAGAAATTCATGGGCTATCATGTTCTCTTCTTTTTACTAGCAGATCTTCCTCCACCTTTAGCAGCCAAACCTAGTCCTTTGCCTGCCTTTCTTGCAGTCAACTTTGTTCTTGCCATTTATCTGTAAGACTCTCTCTCTCTCTCTCTCTCTCTCTCTCTCTCTCTCTCTCTCTCTCTCTCTCTCTCTCTCTCTCTCTCTCTCTCTCTCTCTCTCTCTCTCTATAGTGCAGCCGTTTTTTCACCTAGTAGACAACAATTCACTCTTTTGATCATAACTTGTTCATCCAAACTCGGATTTGGGTGATCTATAGCCTCAATTGAAGAGCACGATGCCCTCTATGCATTGATGTAAAGACATAAATTTTTAGACTTAAAGAAGGAATTTTCGTAGCAGCATTTTTGAAGTGAACAGGTTTAAAAAAGTGGACTCTCATCTCTTATTTTACATACAATGTCTTCCGGCACTTGCAAGGGTTCTTCTTCTTCAAAAAGGTCCACAACCACTATAGAAAATGATCCAAAATCTCCTAAGTGTGGAGATAGGAACAAAACCACCCAACTAGCGAGATCAGAAATCATGATCATGGCATACTTTGTATTGTTGCAAGAGACCGTAAACAAACAAGGTGAAGACTTACCAGCACTTGCAATGGAGAATGGCACACTTAAGGATACTTGTGGTTGAGAATGAGAATCTCAAAAGGACACTTGTGATGCAAACAACACGTTTGATGCAACTTGAAGAGGAAGTCAAGGAATGTAACCGCTCTCTTATAGACTTGAATACTTTGAAGGAGCGCATGAGCAAAGTAGAGCATCACCATGTATTAAAACAAGAGAAATTTGACACCATGAGCCGGGATGTATACAACATGAAAAATGTATGTATAAACAAGTCTTGTGCTAATGTATGTAGTAACAAAGTGGTTCCTAATCCTCACTCATGAAAGCTATGGTTCAAACAAAGAATGTTGAGAATATGGATGCGGAGAAGTTGAAGAAATGGGAGCGATGTTCCAAGAACATTGTTATTTGTGGAATTCCCAGAGACACCTCTTTCTCTTGCCATTGCTATTGAAGATTTCTTCAAGACCCACTTTGGCATGTCTACAGTTATGGTCTATCGAGCACATAGAGCGGGTAAGCAAGGAGCTCCTTGCTCGGAAGAACGGCCAATTGTATGCACTATTCCGGATGAGACTAAACGAAAGATTATCCTTGATAATAATTGGATCTATTTGAAGGATACAAAATGTTTTTTTATGTGAAGATCGCACTATTAAGCAACAAAATATGCATCACAAGGTATATGAGGGAAAAAACAAAACAAGGAGATCTCTCACGAAGAAAATGTGGCCAAGAAGGAGGCAAGTCCCTCGAGCAAATAGAGAGTGTGACCTATGAGACCAAGTTACAATTGAAAATATGCTTTTGGAATTGTAATGGATACCCATAGAATGCGGGGGTTGGCATTGATGAACTAACAAGCAAAGCCATTGTTGTACTTCTTGTTGAAACTTGAGAGCATTATACAGAAAGGATTAACGGCTTGGAGAATTACAATGTACATTCATTGATATGGTCAAAGAATCTCAAGAAACAAAGAGGGCAAGGAGGAGTAGTATGTATGATTAAGAAAGGATTGAAATATTTTGTATCAATTGTGAAAGATGACAAGTTCAAACATTATGTATGGCTGAAAATTATGACACCAAAAAGAGCACCCATTTTTGTAGCCGGTTACTAAATTTCTCATCATGATTCCCCCTTTTATGCTTGCATGGATAGAGATCAGCCATTTATTGATTTAGAAGAGGACATTGCTCATTTCAAAGGCAAAGGTGATGTTATTGTATTTGGGGATATAAATGCTTGCACAACAACATTGCAACATGATACTCAACAATTTGATATGCCATACATTTCAAAAGAGTTGGAGGAAGTTCACTTGTATGATCATACTTCAGTGGATGAGAAAGAGCCGGATCACTAGCAAAAGTTACTTTTACACATGTGTAATAGCACAGGTATGCTCATTGCCAATGGTGTATCTTTGTGGAGTGGAACCAATGGATTTACACGTAGGAAACATAATGGAGATAGTGTGATTGACTATATGATACTCTTTGAAGCCATCATGTATCACATAAAGAGTTTTATGTTTGGCCAATAAACCCCAGAATCATACCATTGAACCTTATGTATTGACCTTTCATGTGGAGAAGCAATATGTATAGACCTTTCATGTGGAGAAGCAACTAAGCATGATAATCTCAGCCAAAGGCGGGGATTTCATTAACGTTTTCACAAATATGTGAACACGCTAATAACGTTGAGTGATCACATTTCAAAATATGTGATCATGTTAAATGTTTACGTGACTTTTCCTTAACCTATAGAGATCCTCCAATTCGAAAAGCTTGCTTGGATTTTTTCATTTCCTAGTGGGCCAGGTTTAGGGTTCACACAGTTTCCTAATAATCCCATCAAGAAAAACACATCGATGGGGTTTTGATGGGTTGCCACATCACCACTTACCGGCTTTTCGTGATCACATTAATTGTGATTATGTGAATGTGATAATAAACATTGTGATCACGTGAATATTAAATCCCTGGCCAAGGGGAAGAGAAATTATCACTATGTATGGATCAAACGGGCACCAATGTATATTGAAATGGTTGAGCAAAAGTTATGGATGGCAAAGCTTCAAAATGACGCACCATTGAAAACTAAATAAGGAGATTTCAAGAAAGTTCTTTGTTCCTATGCCGAAGAATTATTCTCCATAAAGCATCTCCATGGTATCAACAAAGATAGATCACGCAAAAGGTGGTTTGATAAAGAATGTCAAGATGCTCAAAACTCCTTGATAAAGCTTGATGCAACTATGGACAAAGACAACTATCAAAGTCATTTGCATACATACAAGGCATTGATTAATAAGAAGAGAAGAAGATGGGAAGTAAAGCAACAACTTTTTCAAGTCCAAGAAAAGGCACATGCATGTGGAAGATTTTGGAGAAACTTGAGGGGCAAGCTAGATGAGAATTTTGGTAACTTGAGTCTTGTGGATATGTACACACATTGTAGGAAATTATATGACCAAGAAAATGCTTTAAAAATGTCGTTTTATGGTTCACTCCCATATATGCCCTCTTTTTTTTACTATTGAGGATGTATACGGTAGGCTTTAAAAGTTGGCAACTCGCAAAGCGGGAGATCTTCAAGGTATCAAGCCGGAGATGATCAAATAGACGGGAGATTTTACCCATGAGTGGATGTGTGATATGTTCAACCTTACACTTTAACATTGTATGCCTTATAATTGGAGTAATAATTGGGTTAAGCCTTTGCATAAAGAAGGGGATGTAAAGAATGTAAACAACTACCAGACTATAATGATTGGGTCTCTTATGGAAAAGTTGCTTGGGTGCATAATGGAGATGAAATTGAGTAATTGGGCTGAAAAGAATGACAAGCGTGGAAAAGGACAAGACGGTTTTTGTCAATGCCATAAAACCATTAATCATCTTGTCACTCTTTTTGTTCTCATGGAGGAATGTCGGTTGAATGGAAAATGATTGTATTTTTGTTTTATGAAATTTAAGAAAGCCTTTGATATGATTCCACGTAACAATTTGTGGAGAAGGATGGAATAACTCCAAGTGCCAAGTGAGTTTATGCTTATGGTTTCTCAAATCTATGAGAAGTTGATTTGCTAATTGCGCATGGGAAGAGGAATTTCAAAACATTTTGTAATCACTATGGGGATTAAGCAAGGATGTCCGTTTGTGAGTGCGCGAATGCGGTGCGTGTAGGGAGAGTGAGAAGGAGAGAGAGAGACACACACACACACACACACACACACACACACACACACACACACAGAGAGAGAGAATACACAGGATGTGGGTGGAGCTCCCAAATCTCACTGTATGATCACCATGTGAGAATCAGTGAGAGCTCCTTATTCTTTGTATGTATAAATAATAAGGATATAAATGTGGGTGGTCGAACAATGGCCGACAGACGCGGACAAAGCACGGTGAGGCCCACCGCCTTTACCTAACATTCTCCCACTAAAGGCTGTGTGCCAATAAGTGGCGAGAAGACTAGTCTAAAACTAGTATATACAAGAGGTGAGAGAAAACGGCTCTCAACCTATGCCCACTGGCTCACTCTGTAACGGCTCTAGTGTAGATGCAACATGCATACCACTAGGGCTAGAGCTACAATGACACTCCTGATGCAGGTATCAAGTGACGACGTGCATGGCTCCACAATGCACAATGCCAGTGTCATTCATTGCATGACTGACAACTCCCACTACAAATGCACCAACCGCTAAGAAAAATCAAGTCTTGAGACCAAAAGGTTAAACATGAGAAACCCAAAAGCTGACAAAACATGCACTATGTGTGCCAACCTATCATTATCAGCAACCTCAATGCCATATGCATCCTCATCAGGAACCACCTAACTATGCATCACCATGTCAACATCGTCCTGGCAAAGGAATATCTACTGACAATGATTGTAAACCAAAAAATCAGCAGCATTGGAATCACCCACAACTATCTGAAGGACAATGTCACCCTCAAACATATGAGATGCATCATAGAACAATGCATCGGTCTCTAACTCAATTGATGTCACCTCAACTGATGAGACTGACAAAGATGTGCATACCTAGAGATACCATTGTCCGTGTGAACATCACCACCAGACAAATGCACAACCTGCTCTCCATGCAGCACATCTGCAAAAGAGACACACTTCGTCTCTTGCTCCAAATATGGCTGCAAATACACAGAGACTACACTGCCTCGTGTGTCAGAAATATGCAAAGGGTATACCATACCCTTTGCATATTTCTAGGAGTGGTATACCATACCACTCCTAGAACCTCTAGCTATCACCAATGATCCTCTATGCATCTGAAATGGTCGCTCCCCAAGCAATACACAATGTTCACTACTCTGCAAACTGACACACTGAAATGAGACTCTAGCTAAGTCCTGGTACATAACGTTCATCTTGTAGCGTATGCAATGCACCACTAGGAAAAGACATGAATACATCTGTAGCACCCTCTATGTCATATGTTGAACCATCAACAAACTGAACACAACCAAGTCTCCCACTAAAAGAGAAAAATAAATCACGACGTGGCGTCACGTTAAAAACTACATGCTCGTCTAGTAGAAAATGCGTAGACAATGTGCTATCCCAAGACATAAAGTAGTCTGAAGGCAAGCTAGACTCAAAAGTGACATGCCCGTCACATGCATACTCTCTAGCATCTATCCTCATAGTAGCACCATGCATCTTCCTCTTTCGTTTGATCATACTCATGAAGCAACGTCGCCTAATATGTCCATCGTGGCCGCAGTGTCAACATGTCAGTCGCGCGATCGTGAGCGAGAACCGCCTCTAACCTGAAGTGTCTCCATATCCATGCCCAAACTATGCCAAACAATGCTCGAGATTACAAGACTCTCCCACCAAAGAGCAAACCACTATCTCAAGCAAAGAAGCTGATCAAATGGTCAAGCTCGCTAGCCTCTGCAATAGGCATACATTTCTGGAAAAATTTTGGCAGAGTCTTGCCTGTATAACTGGAGCAAAAAACTCACAGTAAATCACAATGGAGACAACAAAAAATTTCGAAATGGCCAATCTAGAAATGTACTCGTCCGGAATCACCTCACAAAGTCGTACACAGAGCCAAACCGCTCTAGCCAGAGTATCACTCAATGGCGCCACAAATGACATACATATGTGAGTGAAAAATTGCTGCCAAAATGTGACAATGAATGAGCAATGTGCCAGAAAACCATAGCATACACAAGCTGTGTAAAAGTGGGAGTCAAAACTCAATCACTATCAAGAGTAACAAGAATTGTATTTGTAGAGGAAAAAAAGTTCTTGTATGGTTGAAAAATATGGCTGCAAATGAGCTCCAAAATAGCAAAATATTCAGCTCTCAAATAGCTGAAGCAATAGGTTACAAGTGTGGCACAAATTAGCTTACAATTGATCCATACATAGGCACCTACAAAGAGGGAACAATGGTTGAGAAATTCAACTCACAAATGACCCTAAATTTGGCTTGTAAACCTGTCAATGTGAGAGCTAAGCTCGATCACAAACTATGGCGAGTAAACTCCAGCCACTATCCCACAATAGCATACACAAAGCAAAATTTCAAGACACCTGCTATGTCGAAACCGGTATGCAAGTCAAAACACTGCAGAAGATGTCCTCAACTGCAAATGGAAACACTTGTGGAGTACTAGATTCAACATGTAGCTGGGAGTCAAAATTGGAAGCTCCAAATGGCTGAGTACTCACAGCTCACGACCAAAAATACAGAGCAAAACATGCTCGGGATGCACCACCCAAAAGATAAAACACTGCTTGCATATCTTGAGTGCTACAAGCAATCGCAATCTCTATTGCACCAAGGATGCATATAAAACTATGAAGGGGATCGGGGAGCACCACAGACGGAGAGTGAGAGAGAGATAAGGAGACACACACGATGTGGGTGGGGAGACTCAAAAAGTGAGCAGCCCTCTATACACTTATGCTATGTATAAGGTATACAAGTCACTGGGCGCCTAGACTCTAGGCGGTCGGGCAAGGCACAGACGCCTATACCCCAACAACCTCCCACTTAAAGGCGACTGTGCCTTTAAGCAAGAGAACCTAGTCTAAAGACTACAAAAGTCGAGAGAAAATCGCTCTCAACCGATGCCCACTGGCTGGCTGTGATCGTGTGCATCCGGCTGCCCTGATCCAATGTAAGTCCATACACCACCAGACATACCGCACACGTACAGCAAGTATGTATGCAATACCTACATATCTCCCTCGTGCACTATGCCATCATCAGTCAACAAACGAATGACAACCCCAACTGCAAATGCTCCCACTGCAGCTACGATATCCGGTCTCAAGATCAACATCTCATACATGAGACCACCGAATGCCGATGCAATGCTAGCTGGCCCTGCTAGCTCTACGGAGCATGCATCAACATATATATCCCTGGCAATAGGCATCTCTGACTGACAAGGCGTGTCAGCCACATGCATCTCCTGACTGTCCACAAAAGACGCATCAACCTGTTGTGCAACCTCAGAGCAAACCAGCTGCTCTAGGTGTCTGCTGAAGACATATCCTGCACAACTATATCCCCATGCTCACTGTCGAGCATAGAAAGGAATGACTGCATAATCGTTGACATCTCAGTCTCCTCTGCAATCATCTACTGCAAACATGACCACTCAATCTGCTGTGACTCACTAGAGCTCTCATGCTCTAACTCCGTATGCATAGACTCTTGCACAACCTCCTCCTGGCATGACTCACTAGAGCAAGACCGCTCTACCTGTCTATCTTGCATAGAAGTATCTCGCACAACTGACTCTCTGCTTTGCTCAGTCACTAGCAAAGCATGCATGTCTGACTCTGTCACCTCTCTGTGTGACTACTCAAGTCGTGCCCCAACTGTGTGCACAACGAGCTCACTACTCTGCACTCCATGCAAAGCATCCTGCAACCCACAAGCAAAAGAGACTCGCCTGCTCTCTCGCTCTCTACCTGGTTGCGTGATCACAGAGACAACACCGTCTCTCGCGTGATCCACATGCAATGGGTAACCTGTACCACTCCTGGAACCTCTCGCAATCACTAGCGAACCCAAATGCATCACAAAATATCGCTCTCGTAGCGAAATCTGACATCCACAATCTCTAAGCTGACCAATCGAGATCAAACTCACTGTCAAATCTGGTACATAGCGCACATGTCGTAACAAGTAAGATGCACCACTCGGTAATGACAGTCTCACATCTCTAGCACCTGCTATCGCATGCACCGATCCATCGGCCAAATGTACACTGCCAAGCATCCCGCTAGAATAGCTACAAAACCATTCACAATGCGGCGTGACATGAAACATAGCATATGCGTCTAGCAACCACTGCGAAGGGAGTGCACTATCCACATGTATAGCATCTCGTGCATAGCTCGAGGTAAAAGTGACATCCCCGTCACTAGTATACTCCGACACTACATCTGCCTCAACTGTCAAAGCAACTGAGTCCATGGCATCACTACATACATCTCTGAGACTGCCATGTCTCCTACGATGTCGCATACGACAAAAACAACGCCGTCTAACGTGTCCAGAATGACCACAATACCAACATGTCACATGTCGGCGTGCTCATGAATGTACATGTCTCACACGAGTCCGTGATGACTCAGATCTATCATACATATCATGTAATCTGCGCCAAAGTGCTCTTGAAGTAGTCTCATACATAACAAGAGCATATACAGATTCCGCAAGGTGCAAAGAGAGTGTAGATAGTGCCATCTCCTCTAGCTCCTGCCACTGATCGTCAAACATGTTTGAAGATCTACCTGCATCACCACTCAATGGTCGATGCAACCCTCGCTGTGTCAATGCGTCAAGCATACACTCTCTCCATGCCGCAAAGTCTGACCCATCAAACATGCGCATCTGTGAGAGGTCACAATCTGATCGATCACCTGTCTCTGCCATGAGCACAATGTAGCAAACTAGAAAGCAAAACCACCTCACCAACAACACCTGAAAACTGTCTACCAATATGGCCAGAAACACAATGTAAAACCTGTGAGACACACTCCAAAATAGAGCTCCCACAATGTCAATACAAGTCAGCCCTAAACTGGCTCGAATCGCATCAACAAAAGTCTGCAAATATGGCTCAAAACCTGATGCAAAGTTGCACCAATAACCGTGCAAAACCTTGCACAAAATCACAAGTCAATATGACTTAATCGCGCATAAATATCTGACAAAATTTTGGCAGAGTCTCCTTTGTAACTGGAGAAAAAACTCAACAGTAAACCTCAAAGAGACACTAATATATGCCACGATGGCCAATCCGGGAATAAACTCGATCGGAATCACCTCACAAAGTCATACATATGAGCATACCCGCTCTTGCCGGAGTACCACTCAAATAATCTCAGCCATAAACAAATACACAAATCCATATATGGCATACATAAACCGCCAAGACCATGGTAACATAGCTCACTCTCGCATGAGTGGCTCTCTGGACAAATGCATATCCAAAAACCTGTGTACACTTATGAATTTGCTGGTTGCTGCAGAAAATACTCCGTGTGTGTGAGATATACCAAAAACAGTGTTTTTGGGACCCGAAAGTGCACAAATAAACCTGTTGCTGTACCTGCTGTAATTCAAAGCAGAATTTCAGAAAATAGACATCACCATCGCGTCCGGAGCGTGCCAAAACCCTGACCTAAACTCCAGGATCATGTAGATCTGACTCTGTATGACGGAGCTACGCAAAAAACTGCGTTTTAGAGCCCGAAAATGGCAAAAACGAGCTGCACACAGTCTTGAACCTGCTCCTGCTCCACTCTGCATGATGCAATGTCCTCTCAATGCAAGCTCCAACGCAAGAGCTCTGCCACAACAGCATCCAAGCACTCGAATGTCAAGCTCTCCTCCGCCAAGCACTTCTCTAACGAGCTCCACTGAGCTCAAAAGCTCCTCTCACCAAGGAAGCCGCAACCGTCTCCTCGACCAAGCTTGACCACACCAAGCTCCTAAGCTCCAAAGACAATGCTCCTCAAGCTAAAATCGCTCTCCGTGAAACTCCGCGATCGAACTCCACCGTCGAGAGAGAGCGAGCTATCGTCTCGAAGCTCTCAAAGCCGTCGTGCTCTCCGCGGTCACCATAGCTCTGATACCAATTGAAGGGGATCGGGGAGCACCACAGACGGAGAGTGAGAGAGAGAGAAGGAGACACACACAATGTGGGTGGGGAGACTCAAAAAGTGAGCTGCCCCCTATACACTTATGCTATGTATAAGGTATACAAAGTCAGTGGGCGCCCAGACTCTGGGCAGTCGAGCAAGGCACATACGCCTATACCCCAACAAACTACTAGGAAAATGTCAGCAGAGTTTTGTCAGCAAAGTGGCTACAAAACTAGTAACCAAAGTGACTGCACGCTCAAAACCATGAGCAACCAAAGCACATCAAACCACACTCCAAATGCATGCACCAATCTCTACACTTTGCATACATCATTGCAAAGACCTGCAAATCTAGTACACAAATACCTGCTCTACCTGTAAAACATGCTCGAGGCATACATTGCTGAGAAAACTGCAATCACATGAGTCTCCATGAGTATCAAACCATATAAGGCATACATCGTATCCTCAACTTTCCAAACACCCTGCAACCGGTCAGCCTATATCGCCCAAACCAATCAGAATTTAAAGACACTTTCTTTTGCAAAGTTTTAGACCACGCAAAAACGATTGGATGACACGAGAATCGACTTGAAATGTGTTGTTTTTACAGATTAAAACAAATTTGTAAAAATCTACGGCTGTGTACCATAGACGTGCAAATAGTCTGAGTGACATATCTCAAAATTGATGATGATTTTGAGAAAAATTTCTTCTGCAAAGTTGAAGAGGACAAAAAACTAGTCAAAAATCCTGAGAATCCGCTTGAATGAAGGCATTTTGATAGATCAAAACAGATCTACAAAAACGTGCTGCATTTTTTGCTGCTTCTCCGGCTGCTTCCCCGCTGACCTCCAATGGTGCTCCCAATCCTTGAGCTCTGATACCAATTGTAAGTGCGCGAATGTGGTGGGTGTACAGAGAGACAGAGAGAGAGAGAGAGAGAGAGAGAGAGAGAGAGAGAGAGAGAGAGAGAGAGAGAGAGAGAGAGAGAGAGAGGAGTACACAGGATGTGGATGGAGCTCCCAAATCTCACTATATGAGCACCATGTGAGAATGAGTGAGAGCTTCTTATGCTTTGCATTATAAAGAATAAGGAGATAAATATGGGCGGCCAGACACTGGCCTATAGATATGAGCAAAGCACGATGAGGCGCACCACTTTACCTAACATTGTTGTCATCAACTCTCTTTGGTCTATGCATTGATCAATTGGAACAAATTGTACTTGACTTTATGCAAGAAGAAGGCACTGAAGAGGTCACTATTTGCAATGTGGTAATCATGCTTTTGCTGTATGCGGATGATGTAGTGCTTCTAGCATACACTTTAGAAGATGCATAGACACTTACAGTTGTCCTTGAGAACTTTTGCTTGCATAGTGGGCAGATTGTGAATGAAGGAGAAGCCATGAATTGTGTACAACAATGAGACACTTGAAGTTGTTGAGAGCTTTAAGTACCTTGGCCTTGAAGTTCCATCCAATCACAAGTGGCATGAATGTGATATGTGTTGTTCAAAAGTGGGAATGAGAGCATATTATGCATTTGAGAACATGTGTAATGCGGAAAACATCAAGTGTTAGATTCTCAAGAAATATCTTTTTGATGCATTGGTGACACCGGTTCTTCTTTATGGAGTTGAAGTGTGGGGCGGGAACATCTCAAAATCTACTTGGAAAAAGTTTGAGAATGTCCAAAAGCGTTTTCTTACAAACTTTCTCCAAGTTAAGACACAAACACCATATATGATCCTACTTCTTGAGTCAAGATCTCTTCCAATTGTGGTTATGGGCATGGAAAGGGTTATGGAGTACATGATAAAGATGCATCAAAACCCCTCACATAGACTTCCTATAATTACATGGGCAGCAAGAAAAAAAGTTCAAAAGACGTTTAAAAGCAAGATCATGAGCACAAGATGGATGCAAGGCATAAAGAAGTGGTTTGGGAATGGGATGCATTACACTTGGTACATGATGCTTCAATTGACTCCCAAGTGAATGAAGATTTTCTACAACGCCAATGTATTATAGCTTAGGAGAAATCTGGTGGGTCACACTTCATATATTACACCACCCATATTGCCCTCAAGTAAAAAACCATTTCTTTGCTGAAAGAGGAAACCGTACTTACACTTACATGCTTGAGCCTTTCCCCTTGTTGGCAGCGAGACCCACTATCGCAGCCATTCGGCTTAGCTCCCATTTCCTTTGATGCAAGGCGGGGTGTTTGGGAAATGGAAAAGAGTCAAATCGATTGTACACATTATGCTCACTACAAGTTTGAGACTCTGAGTACCACACACTACTAGAGTGCTTAGCTTTTGGTCACATCTGAACTTGGTTCTCTCACATTTTCAGCCATGACTTAGCACTACACACTTTTCTCTCCTAGCCAAAGTGTGGGCTCTCCATTGCGACTCGCATCACCACAATTTTGGAGCATCGAGAGTCACTCATCAACCATACACATACTACATCACATGTAACTTTGGTCCCATAGGTCATATTTGACCTTTGAGGATGATAATAAAATGTATCTATCTAAAATCTATCTACCTAGAGTCTCTCTCTCTCTCTCTCTCTCTCTCTCTCTCTCTCTCTATATATATATATATATATATATATATATATATATATATATATATATATATATATATATATATATATATATATGACCATTGGACCTTATGTATTAACCTTTCATCTGGAGAAGCAACTAAGCATGATAATCTCAGCTAAACGGGAAGAGAAATTATCATTATGTATGGATTTCAAACGCGAACCAATGTACATTGAAATGGTTGAGAAAACATTATGGATGACAAAGCTTCAATATGACGCACAATTGGAAACTAAATGGGAACCTTTCAAGAAAGTTAATTGTTCTTGTGCCGAAGAATTATTTTCCATAATGCATCTCCATTATATCAACAAAAGATCACGCAAAAGGTGGTTTGATAAAGAATGTCAAAATGCTCAAAAGTTCTTGATAAAGCTTGATGCAACTATCGACAAAGAAAACTATCAAAGTCATTTGCATTCATACAAGGCATTGATTGAAAAGAAGAGAAGAAAATTTTAAGTAAAGCAACAACTTTTTCAAGTCCAAGAAAAGGCACATGCATGAGGAAGATTTTGGAGAAACTTGAAGGGCAAGCGGGTTGAGAATTTTGGTAACTTAGAGTCTTGTGGATATGTACACACATTGCAATAAATTATATGACCAAGCAAATGCTGAAAAAATGCCATTTTATGGTTCACACATATGTATGCCCTCTTTTTTTTTACTATTGAGGATGTATGCGGTGGGATTTAAAAGTTGGCGACTTGCAAGCCGGAGATCTTCGAGGTATCAAGCCCAAGATGATCAAATGGACGGGAGATTTTACCCATGAGTGGATGTGTGATATGTTCAACCTTGCACTTTAACATTGTATGCCTTATGATTGGAGTAATAATTGGGTTAAGCCTTTACATAAAGGAGGGGATGTAAAGAATGTAAACAACTACCAGACTATAATGATTGGGTCTCTCATGGCAAAGTTGTTTGGGTGCATAATGGAGATGAAATTGAGTAATTGGGCTGAAGAAAATCACAAGCATGCAAAAGGACAAGACGGGTTTCGTCAATTCCATAGCACCATTAATCATCTTGTCACTCTTCTTGTTCTCATGGAGGAAAGTCGATTGAAAGGCAAGTGATTGTATTGTTGTTTTATGAACTTTAAGAAAGACTTTGATATGATTTCACATAACAATTTGTGGAGAAGGATGGAATAAGTCCAAGTGCCAAGTGAGTTTATGCTTACGGTTTTTCAAATCTATGAGAAGGTGATTTGTCGATTGTGCATGGGAAGAGGAATTTCAAAAAAAATTGTAAGCACTATTGGGGTTAAGCAAGGATGTCTGTTTGTGAGTGCGCAAATGTGGTGTATATACAAAGAGTGAGGAGAGAGACAGAGAGAGAGAGAGTACACAGGATGTGGGTGGAGCTCCCAAATCTCACTGTATGATCGCCATGTGAGAATGAGTGAGAGCTCCTTATTCTTTGTACGTATAAAGAATAAGGAGATAAATATGGGTGACCGGACACTGGCCGACACACACGGACAAAGCATGGTGAGGCACACCACCTTTACCTAACATTCTCCCACTAAAGGCTATGTGTCGATAAGTGGCGACAAGACTAGTCTACAACTAGTATATACAAGAGGTGAGAGACGACAGTTCTCAACCTATGCCCACTGGCTCACTCCGTAATTGCTCTAGTGTAGATGCAACATGCATACCACTAGGGCTAGAGCTACAATGAAAATCCTAATGCAAATATCGAGTGATGACCTGCATGGCTCCACAATGCACAATGCCAGTGTCAGTCATCGCACGACTGACAACTCCCATTGAAAATGCACCAACCACTAAGCAAAATCAACTCTCGAGACCAAAAGGTCAGACACGAGAGACCCAAAAGCTAACAAAACATGCACTATGTGTGCCAACCTATCATTGTCACAGCAACCTCAGTGCCATATGCATCCTCATCAGGAACCACGTGACTATGCATCACCATGTCAGCATCGTCTAGCAAAGGAATATCTGCCAAGAATGACTGTAAACCAAAAAATCAGCACTAGTGTAATCACACACATCTGTCTGAAGGACAATGTTGCCCCTCAAACGTATCAGATGCATTATAGAACAATGGATCAATCTCTGACTCAATTGATGTCACCTCAATTGATGATTGACAAAGCTGTGCATCCCTAGAGATACCACTATCTCTGTGAACGTCACCACAAGACAAATACACAACTTGCTCTTCATGCAACACTTCCGCAAAAGATACATGCCTCGTCTCTCACTCCAAAGATGGCTGCAAATACACAGAGACTACACCGCCTCGTGTGTCAGAAATATGCAAAGGGTATACCATACCACTCCTAGCACCTCTGGCTATCACCAGTGATCCCCTATGCATCTGAAATGACCGCTCTCCAAGCAGTACACAATGTCCACTACTCTGCAACTAACGCACTGAAAGGAGACTCTGATTGAGTCCTGGTACATAACGTACATCTTATAGCGTAAGCAATGCACGACTAGGTAAAGACATGCACACATCTCTAGCACCCTCTATGTCATATGTTGAACCATCAACAAACTGCACACAACCAAGTCTCCCACTAGAGAAAGAGAAAAATAAATCCCGATATGACGTCACGTGAAAAACTACATGCTCCTCTAGTAGAAAATGCATAGACAATGTGCTATCCCAAGACACAAAGTAGTCTGAAGGCAAGCTAGACTCAAAGAAACATCACCTAATATGGCCATTGTGGCCCCATTGCCAACATGTCAGTCGCGATCCTGAGGGAGAACCACCTCTAACCTGAAGCGTCTCCATATCCATGCCAAAACTATGGCAAACAATGCTTGAGATCACAAGACTCTCCCACCAAAGAGCAAACCACTTTCTCAAGCAAAGAAGGTGAGCGAACGGTCAAGCTCACTAGCCTCCTCTGCAATAGGCATATATTTCTAGCAAAATTTTGACAGAGTCTCCCCTATAACTGGAGCAAAAAACTCAACAGTAAATCACAATGGAGACAACAACAAATGCCCAAATGGCCAATCCGGAAATGTACTCGTCCGGAATCAACTCACAAAGTTATACACAGAGCCAAACTGCTCTAGCCGGAGTATCACTCAACGGCACCACAAATGACATACATATGTGAGTGAAAAATTACTGCCAAAATGTGGCAATGAATGAACAATGTGCCAGAAAACCATAGCATACACAACCTGTGTAAAAGTGGGAGTCAGAAATCAACCACTATCAAGAGTAGCAAGAACTATATTTGTAGAGGAAAGCAAGTTCTTGTATGGATGGAAAATATGGCTCCAAATGAGCCCCAAAACAGCCCCAAATTCATCTCTCAAATAGCTGAAGAAACAACTCACAATTGTGCCACAAATTAGCTTACAATTGAGCAATCCATAAGCACCTACAAAGAGGGAACGATGGCTAAGAAATTCATCTCACAAATGACCCAAAAACTTGCATGTAAACCTGTTAATGTGACAGCTAAGCTCGATCACAAACTATGGCGAGTGAAATCTAGCCAATAGCCCACAAAAGCATACACAAAGCAAAATCTCAAGACACCTTCTGTGTCGAAACCACTATGCAAGTCAAAACATTGCAGAAGATGTCCTCAACTGCACGTAACAACACCTATGGGAGTACTAGACTCATCCTGTAGCTAGGAGTCAAAACTGGAAGCTCCAAATGGCTGAGCACTCACAACTCACGACCAAAAATGCAGAGCAAAACACGCTCACGATGCAACACCCAAAGGGGAAAACATTGCACACATACCCTGAGTGCTACAAGCAATCGCAATCTTGATCGCACCAAGGATGCTATAAAACTACCGGGGAAATATCACCAGAGCTTCGTCAGCAAAACGGCTAAAAAACCAGTAACCAAAGTGACTGCACGCTCAAAACCATGAGCAACCAAATCACTTCAAACCGCACTACAAATGCATGCACCAATCTCCAAACTTTGCATACATCATTACAAACACCTGCAAATCTAGTACACAGATACCTGCTCTACTTGTGACTTCCAAAAAACATGCTTGAGGCATATATTGCCGAGCAAACTACAATCACATGAGTCTCCATGAGCATCAAACCATATAAGGCATACATTGTATCCTCAACTTTCCGAACACCCTGTAGCCTATCAGCCTATATCTCCCAAACCAATCAGAATTTGCAAAAACTTTATTCTGCAAAGTTGTAGACACACAAAAACAATTGGGGTACACGATGAAAACATATCTACAAAAACATGTTGTAGATTTTGTTGCTTCTCCGTCAGCTTCCTCGCTGACCTCCAATGGTGCTCCCAATCCCTGAGATCTGACACCAATTGTGCGTGCACAAATGTGGTGGGTGTACATAGAGAGAGAGAGAGAGAGAGAGAGAGAGAGAGAGAGAGAGAGACAGAGTACAGAGGATGCGGGTGGAGCTCCCAAATCTCACTGTATGAACACCATGTGAGAATGAGTGAGAGCTCCTTATTTTTTGTATGTATGAAGAATAAGGAGATAAATATGAGCGGCCAGGCACTGGCTGACAGACACGGGCAGAGCGCGACGAGGCATACCGCCTTTACCTAACACCGTTGTCACCAACTCTCTTTGGTTTATGAATTGATAAATTGGAACAAATGGTACTTGACTTTATGCAAGAAGAAGGCATTGAAGAGGTCACTATTTGCAATGCGGTAATCATGCTTGTGCTATATGCGGATGATGTAGTGCTTCTAGCACACACTTTAGAAGATGCACAAAAGCTTATGGTTGTCCTTGAGAACTTTTTCTTGCATAGTGGGATGATTGTGAATGAAGGAGAAGGCATGAATTTTGTACAACAATGAGACACTTGAAGTTGCTGAGAGCTTTAAGTACCTTAGCCTTGAAGTTCCGTGCAATCACAAGTGGCATGAATGTGATATGCATCGTTCAAAAGCGGGAAAGAGAGCATATGATGCATTTGAGAAAATTTGTAATGCGGGAAACATCAAGTGTTGGGTTCTCAAGAAATACCTTTTTGATGCATTGGTGACACCGGTTCTTCTTTATGGAGTTGAAGTGTGGGGCGGGAGCATCTCAAAGTCTACTTGGAAAAAGTTTGAGAATGTCTAAAAGCATTTTCTAACAAACTTTCTCCAAGTTAAGACACAAAAACTATATATGCTCCTACTTCTTGAGTCAAGATCTCTTCTAATTGAGGTTATGGGCATGGAAAGGGTTACATGATAAAGATGCATCAAAACCCCTCACAACAACTTTCTACAATTGCATGGGCAGCAAGAAAAAAAGTTCAAAAGACGTTTAAAATCAAGATCAGGAGCACTGGATGAATGCAAGAAATAAAGAAGTGGTTTGGGAGATGGGATGCATTACACTTGCTACATGATGCTTTCAATTGACTCCCAAGTGAATGAATCTTTTCTACAACGTCAATGTATTACGGCTTGGGAGAAATCCAATGGGTCACACTTCATAGATTACACCACCCATATTGCCCTGAACTAGAAAACCAGTTCTTTGCTAAAAAGGAAACTGCACTCACACTTACATGCTTGAGCCTATTCCCTTGTTGACGATACATACTATCGTAGCCATTCGTCTTAGCTCCCATTTCCTTTGATGTGAGACAGGGTGTTGGGGCAATGGAGAAGAGTCAAATCGATTGTCTGAGTACCACACACTACTAGAGTACTCAGATTTTGGTCACATCCGAACTTGCTTCTCTCACATATTTAGCCATGACCTAGAACTACACACTTTTCTCTTCCAACCAAAGTGTGGGCTCTCCATTGCGACTCTCATCACCACAATTTTGGAGCATCGAGAGTCACTCATCAACCATACACATACTACATCACATGTAACTTTGGTCCCATAGGTCATATTTGACCGGACGATCATAAAATTTATCTATCTGGAGTCTCTCTCTCTCTCTCTCTCTCTCTCTCTCTCTCTCTCTCTCTCTCTCTCTCTGTGTGTGTGTGTGTGTGTGTGTGTGTGTGTGTGTGTGTGTGTGTGTGTGTGTGTGTGTGTGTGTGTGTGTGTGTGTGTGTGTGAACATCGGACCTTATGTATTGACCTTTCATGTGGAGAAACAACTAGGCATGATAATCTCAGCCAAAGGGAAGAGAAATTATCACTATGTATGGATTTCAAACGGGAACCAATGTACATTGAAATGGTTGAGCAAAAGTTATGGATGACAAAGCTTCAATATGATGCACCATTGGAAACTAAATGGGAAGCTTTCAAGAAAGTTCTTTGTTCTTGTGCCGAAGAATTCTTTGCCATAAAGAATCTCCATATCAACAAAGATAGATCATGCAAAAGGTTAATTGATAAAGAATATCAAGATGCTCTAAAGTCTTGATAAAGCTTGATGCAACTATGGACAAAGACAATTATCAAAGTCATTTGCACACATACAAGGCATTAATTCAAAAGAAGAGAAGAAGATGGATAGTAAAGTAGCAACTTTTTCAAGTCCAAGAAAAGGCACATGCATGTGGAAGATTTTGGAGAAACTTGAGGGGCAAGTAGGTTGAGAATTTTTGTAACTTGAATCTTATGGATATGTACACACAATGTAGGCAATTATATGAGCGAGCAAATGCTGAAAAAAAATCCATTTTATGGTTCACTCCCATGTATGTCCTCTTTTTATACTATTGAGTATGTATGCAGCGGGCTTGAAAAGTTAGGCACTCGCAAAGCGAGAGATCTTCAAGGTATCAAGCCACAGATGATGAAATGGACGGGAGATTTTACCCATGAGTGGATATGTGATATGTCCAACCTTGCACTTCAACATGGTATGCCTTATGATTGAAGTACTAATTGGGTTAAGCCTTTGCATAAAGGAGGGGATGTAAAGAATGTAAATAACTACCGGACTATAATGATTGGGTATCTTATGGAAAAGTTTTTTGGGTGCATAATGGAGATAAAAATTGAATAATTGGGTTGAAGAGAATGACAAGCATACAAAAGGACAAGTAGATTTTTGTTGTGGATTTTCGTCAATGCCATAGCACCATTGATCATCTTGTCACTCTTTGTGTTCTCATGGATGAAAGTCGGTTGAAAGGCAAGCGATTGTATTGTTGTTTTGTGTAATTTAAGAAAGCCTTTGACATGATTCCAAGTAACAATTTGTAGAGAAGGATGGAAGAACTACAAGTGCCAAGTGAGTTTATGCTTGCGGTTTCTCGAATCTATGAGAAGCTGGTTTGTCAATTGCACATGGGAAGATAAATTTCAGAAATTTTTGTAAGCACTATTGGGGTTAAACAAGGATGTCCATTGTTACCAACTCTCTTTGGTCTATGCATCAGTCAATTGGAACAAATGGTACTTGACTTTATGCAAGAAGAAGGCATTGTAGAGGTCATTATTTACAATGCAGTAATCATGCTTTTGTTGTATGTGGATGATGTAGTGCTTCTAGCACACACTTTAGAAGATGCAAAAAAGTTTATGGTTGTCCTTGAGAACTTTTTCTTGCATAGTGGGTTGATTGTGAATGAATCCAAACAAAGGTTATGCTTGTGAAAACCAACCATCAGGACAAGCCATGCATTGTGTACAGCAATGAGACACTTGAAGTTGTTGAGAGCTTTAAGTACCTTGGCCTCGAAGTTCCATCCAATCCTCACAAGGGGCATGAATGTGCTATGCATCATTCAAAATCGGGAAAGAGAGCATATTATGCATTTGAGAACATGTGTAATGCGGGAAACATCAAGTGTTGGGTTCTCAAGAAGTACCTTTTGATGCATTGGTGACAACGGTTCTTCTTTGTAGAGTTGAAGTGTGGAGCGGGAGTATCTCAAAGTCTACTTGGAAAGTGTTTGAGAATGTCCAAAAGCGTTTTCTTACAAACTTTCTCCGAGTTAAGACACAAACACCATATATGCTCCTACTTCTTGTGTCAGGATCTCTTCCAATTGAGGTTATGGGCATGGAAAGGGTTGTGGATTACATGATAAAGATGCATCAAAACCCCTCACATCGACTTTCTACAATTGCATGGGAAGCAAGAAATAAAGTTCAAAAGACGTTTAAAATCAAGAACATGAGCACATGATGGATGCAAGACATAAAGAAGTGGTTTGGGAGATGGGATGCATTGCACTTGCTACATGATGCGTCAATTGACTCCCAAGTGAATGAAGCTTATCTACAACACCAATGTATTACAGCTTGGGAGAAAGACGGTGGGTCACGCTTCATAGATTACACCACCCATATTGCCCCCAACTACAAAACTCGTTCTTTGTTGAAAGAGAAAACCGTACTCATACTTACATGCTTGAGCCTATCCCCTTGTCGGCGATACACACTATCACAACCATTTGGCTTAGCTCCCATTTTCTTTGATGCGAGAGAGGGTTTTGAGGCAATGGAGAAGAGTTAAATTGACTATGCACATTATGCTGAGTGCAAGTTCGAGAGTTTGAGTACCACACACTACTAGAGTGCTCAACTTTTGGTCACATCCGAACTTGCTTCTCTCACATTTTTAGCTATGACTTAGACCTATACAATTTACTCTCTCAGCCACGGTGTGGGCTCTCCATTCCGACTCTTATCACCATAATTTTGGAGCATCGAGAGTCACTCATCTGCCATACACATAATACATCACATATAACTTTGGTCCCATAGGTCATATTTGACCTTTGAAGATGATAGTAAAATCTCAATCTCTCTCTCTCTCTCTCTCTCTCTCTCTCTCTCTCTCTCTCTCTCTCTCTCTCTCTCTCTCTCTCTCTCTCTCTCTCTCTCTCTCCCCCCCTAAAGTGGCATTATGGTGCGTGGGTGCAATTTTGCAAAAGATAAATTGATATCCACGCGCCATTGTGCACACTAGTCCAAGTCATTATGCCATAACATCATAATTCTTCTTTATTACACACAGGGACACAAACACACACACCTGCTCTCTCTATGATAAGTAAGGAAGAGAGAGAGAGAGAGAGAGAGAGAGAGAGCGAGAGAGAGAGAGAGAGAGAGTGAGAGAGAGAGAGAGAGAGAGAGAGAGAGAGAGAGAGAGAGAGAGAGAAGGACACTTTATGGCTTCATGGTACTTGGTAAAGCTAGTGAAATCGATGCCTGACAAAATTGGTAAAGTTATTCTGGTATTGGTACATATGTCAAGCTGTTAATTAGGTTACTTTATGCTTTATGGTACTTAGGAATTTGGGCCTCACAAATTGGCAAAACAATATTTGAAAAACTAACCTCTAGGTTAAAATAGGACACTTAAATCAAAAGGGGTAATGGCCTTTTGATCAAAATGATATATATGTTAAATATCTATTTAAAGGTCTTATAAAACATTGGGCTATATAGAAACCATACATACAATTATTGACAATAAAGAAGATAAATAAAATTTTTTTCACTAAAATAACTAAAATACATGAACATTTTGGATAGTGGTTTTAAGTTAAAAAGAGTTGTAAGTTGGAAATGAACAATAACTCATATAGTCCATTGACACCTGTAGGCTAACGAATCTGTTTTCTTGTTTGGATGAATGCAGGTGAGGACTCTATCCTTTCTTGGATTTTTTTTTTGCTTAGAGCTGTTGTCTATCAGACAGTACACTTGATCTTACCACTTGGAAAGTAATTCTTTATTGGATCACTATCATTGTATACTAGAATGAGGCTTCATCCTCATATGCCATGTACAAAGATAATTCTAAGACTAAGTTGTTTTTGTACTAATTTTTGCCTTTTCTATGAAGCCAACTGTCTTTTGAATGTAAAAGTTCATTTATGTCTTATTATATAAGTTAAAACAGCTACACACACACACACACACACACATACCAACAGCTTATAATTTAGGAGAAATATGCTATAATATTTAATAAAAAAATAAAATGCTGGTGTTTCCCAATACTTACCTATTATTACATGTATGATACTTTTCTTAGAATTAAGATCTCACAGAATGAAGAGGCAAAGGGTTGACCCAGAAATTGTCTTAGGTGAACAGGAAGCAGAAGGGAGACCACCTCAGTTGCTGAGAGGCTCTTTAAAGAGAGATGTGGACTTTGCTCAGGGCAAAGATATATTTCTTGGAGATGATGTTATAGGGATAGAGGAACCCCCAATGACTTAGAAGCATTAGAGCAAGAAGAAGTGCATGTACGCCTAAAGCTTTAAGTGACTAGCACCAAAAAGAGAAACATTGATCTTTCTTCTACCTGTGAGCCAGCTCCAAAATGTAAGGAAGGGGTGGATGGTGTTGAAAATCCTGCATGTGTGGATGAAAAACTGTTTGATTTTGCAGTATATGCAGGAGCTACTAAAATGTTCGACAAGATCTCTTTTATCTTCAATGCCCCATTCACTCTAGATGACCTTATAGCTCAGCACAACGATTTCCTCAAGTTTGAAAGAGACAGGTTTGAGCTTGAGATCCAAAGGGGCAGGGTGGTTCTTGCTGAAATGGTGGTGTGCACGTAAAATATTATGATTCCACAAGATAGTCATACAAAGTACCATCAGTTGCCTATCATCTATAGACCCTCATGGTGTCCTATGCACAAACGATATTGCAAGCTAATCAAAAAATTCTTTGGGTTCCTTCTATTATGAAATTCTTTATTTGCTAGTCCCCTGAAAGATCCTTCAGAGGTCATGGATGAGGAGGATCTACCAGCCGATGAACAAGATGATGAGTACATGGAGTCCAATGAGGTTCTCAAGATTGAGGAGGATATTGATCTAGAGGTAGAGGCTAAAGAGGTGCAAGGAATCAAAATACTTACAGTTAAAACATCTGACATCAAGCTACCTTTAGATGTCTAGCTTTAATGAGAAGCAAGCCACATTGATGCTTCCTTGACAGCGAGAGTTCAAATTTGGTGAGAGATCATACATTGTCCTCCATGACATTCAAAGTATATTTTTTGAGGGAGGACTTTGCACTTGCCACCATCTCCAAATTTCAAAAGGGGATGAGTGGATTTGTATATGATGATAGTAGTGACAACAAGGTGATGGAACCTCTAGTAACCCAATTGAGTGCCTCAAACTCTGCTTTGACAAGGCATAAAAGTATAAAGAGACACTCCCTGATGAGGCTACCTTCCAAGCTATTAGAAACAACCTCAAGCCATCAACCTGTACTCAAGAAGTAGAGGACTGGTTTACGCATCTCGCACAAGGGTCCATGAGGTCAATGGACCCCCCCCCCCCCCCCCCCCCCCCCCCCCCCCTTACACCCAAAAATTCTAGATGTCATTGTCTTTCTCTAAATCATCCTTTTGTGTACAATTATGCATTACTGAAAAGGATGACTTCCTTTGTGTCAGACAAGAGAGTATCGTGGAAGGGATGCCGCATTAGGAAAATACCTTACCAGACTCTGCGAGGCACCCATACTAGTCCTTCACAATGGAGTGTCCCAAGAGGAAAGTACTGCAACATTCGCCATCAAGATGCTCTCATGATGCCTAGGTGGACCAATGCTACCAAAAAATGCAGACAAAGTTATCCTCATCGACAAAGTTTTTGCTACGGAATGTTTTGGATAATGTCTGGGGTACATTGGTGGTCGTGCAGCTTATTATTACGTATATAGAGCAATGGAACTCACTTTGGGGAAACAAAACCCAAATGAACTCTTAGATTATGGCAAACATTTAATGATCCGATACAAGGGTATTGTGCCAAAAGATATCCACTATATGTCATCAAGTTGAGAGACTTGTGACTTGTACTATATCTATTATATCATTAGGCATCTCTTGTATGTAATGGAAATGGCCTATTAACTTTGAGAGTAGCAGAAATTAGAGAAAGTACTTTTGTGAAATTACTTTGTGAGCATAGACGGTGGACTTAACTGATGGTAGCAACATAAAAATAGCATCTAGTTAACTTGGCATGAACAATACTTTTGCAAGAGAGAGATTTTATAGAACATGACAATAGTTGAGGACTGGATTTATGTGGAGCTAACAGTCCCCCGTCCAATAGGCATTTGTATAATAGTTTCTCCCATTAAGAGAGACTTGGTACGATACAATCTCTGTGCTCCTTGTGACCTAGCTTCATGCATCACGAGCATAACATAAACTTTGTGGAAAGCATTAACTATCCCAAGCCTCAGTCCCAAGGCCTCAAACACCTTCGAAGGTGGAGAGAGCTAGCGGGGAATGAGGGTAGGGAAGAGGAAGAAGGAACATTCCATAAAAGAAAGAATTAGTTACTCACTTATCATCACTCTTCTTGATAGCATGCATAATAGCATAGTAATGAAGATGGAGAATATGGAAAGCTTAAGCATTGAAACATGTCTCTTGGTTGGGTTTGCATTCCATAGCCAAGAGTGTTGGTGTAGGCTCTCAACTTCTCTACTAGCTTGGAGAAGGAGATGGAACTCTTGCACCTTGCACTTCACACAATGAGAGTGTGTGTGAGTGTATGTGGGAGAGTATACCCCTCAAGCATGCCCCCTACTTGCTTTGGTCGACCCCCTCTTCTAGCACAAGCTTGAAGCTCATTGGACCTTTGCAAGACTAGCCAATCACATGCAGGATGCATATCGAGTAGGCATGCTAGCCTTGGGACAAGTGTCTCCCTTTACCTGCAAACACATTTTCTCCAAGCCTCAAAAGGCCGCCATCATAAGTAGGAGTTTAAGCTTCAAAATCATAAACTAAGTATAGGCGGGGTATTGGGGAATCTTTGAGAGAGAGGACTTGATAAATGAAAAAACAAATAATTAATTATCATTGGACCCCTTGGGAGGCCAACCAATAGGCTTTGGACACTCCTTGAGGGTAACCTAGCTAGGGGCTTGACATGTGTCCTACTTGCCTCTTGAGCAAGGGGTGCCCTTTGGGAGAGAGAGTGTTCAAGCAACCACCCCCCCTACTTGCATGGATCGCCCCCTCCTTGTAGGGATATGATTTGACTTTTGTGACACCTCAAGCCCCTCAACCTTGGGCCAAGTTCTCACCACAACCTCGGCCCTTAAGCCCCTTAATCTTGGCCTGGGTTCCCACCTCAAGTACAACCCTAGCATCTCAAGCATGATAAACACATCAAGCATCTCAATCATCAAACACTTCGAGCATCTCAGTTGTTAGCGGGTCACCGCGATGGACATCTGCAGCATAGCTTTTTGTACTAACATAATGTCAATATGCAAGGAAGCGACTCGAGATGGGGCACGGATACTTAATGAAAGTGTCAATCTCACCAAAGTGAACTCTCATACCACGACAAAATCAAATCAACCACTTCCTAGTCAGAAAAGCAGTCTATGTCCGATCTCACCGCTCTAGGTTATCACGTCTTTTCGGCATCCAAACGAATTCCGATTGCAACAAAACTTAAGGAGAGGTGTTACAACACCTAAGGGTACAATCCTACCAAGTTCTGCAGCCATCTAAGAAGGTACATAAATCATGATCCATCACAAAAAATGTGCAAAAAACTGAAATAGAACTACACGAAAAGGTCCCCCTTAAGCATAGAAACAATTATCCAAGGTCAAAACAACCATTTAAGACGTCAAATCAATGCATTTAGCTCACAAACAATACATCTCAAACTACAGCAGAATCGAGAATGCCTACACTTAGATAGTAGAGCAAGAGACAAGGAACACAATGTGCTATTCAGAATGGAATTCTGATTACCAGACAAGAAGAAAAGCGGATTACAAATTGTAGCAACAAGAAGCTCTCACAATTGATGTTCAATACTTCTTCAAACTAATGATTATGTGTTTCCCAAAACTAGGGGTTTTGACTTAAGAGCTAAGGGAACTTTCCCACGGCCATTCGGCCACTTACAAGGAGTGTAGACTTAGAGAGGCTAATAGGGTATGACAAAATATATTACAATTGGGAATCCTTATTAGCAGAATTACACCTCTTCTTTTGAAAAAATGAGCAAGTACAACAAGGTTTGGTGTACATCCGCCTTTTACGTGTCAGTCCACTGTGTCCACCAAACATTCCCCCATTCCTATTCATTGCACGTCCTCGTGCAATTTGTCTTTGACCATCTTCTACTAATTGTCTCTTTTCTAGCATCCCAGTGAGGTGTTTGAACTTTTGTGCCCTTGTCTCGATGTCCACTTTTGTCGCCATCTCTTTGAAGGGATTATTGCTAAGAGTGCTCTGATAGGCTATGTGTTAGGCTGGCAGATCTTTGCTCATGGGATTAAATATGGAGAGGTCTACCTGAAAGAATCCTGTCATGAATGCCTCCTGAAAGGTCTACATGTAGTGGGAGGGCAAGAACATGACTCTTGCATATAATCCCATGATGACATTTTTTCTTGGGGTTTCTATCTCCATATTCTAGCATATCCCTCTTGTGCCTTCCACAAAAACCTGCCAGGGATGCTCTGCTGCCTCTATATCATTGAATGCCATTATGCAGGTGATTAGCATCTTGGAAATTTTCATGAGCATTTGGCATGCGAGATGGGATCTCCTTCATCATGTTGATGACTCCTCTGAGCGTTTGAACCATATACTTCCCTGACGAGGGGTTGTTAATGCTTGGCTTTGTTATGATGAGGTAGTTCAACATTGCCGGTCTTTTGCTTTACCAAGAGTAAAAGCTGTCCCAGGATCGTTGTCTGTTATTGGGATAGTAAGTTGGGTCGATCCTGAGATGTTGCTAAGCATTCCTATAGTATGTTTCATCTATTGGTCAATGCTCAAACCATTTCTTTCACCAAAGGGGTTGATTGTCAATGATAGTCTGAATTTGTAGCACGGTGACAGGAGCATCTTTGCAATCCCCTCTATTGTTTGGCTCAAGGGTAGGTAGCATTCTTTGTTTCCATAATCTATCCTCCTGTTGCATCAGTGGCAGGGCGATCATCTCATGCCCAAGCTTTTTCACTACTTCATCTGGAGTGATCATGAGCAGAGCAGCTGATTCCAACACTTTCACCTCATATTGCAAGTACTCCTTGTGTGAGGGGTCTTTGACTTCTGACATCCAACACTGAATTTCTTCTTTTGCCGAATCCAAGATGGATGTCATGGCTGGATCTTCAAATTTTTTAATGGATTTTCTTGTGCTTGTACTTGGTACATCTGTTTTGTGAGCTTAAAGGTGAAATGCTCAATTCCTCCTGTCTGCTCAAATTCCATTGGGGCTGTTTGTTTGAGCTTTGCTTGTGTTGCCCTTAGAGCCTTCAAATTCCCTTGTGCCTCTGCCAATTGCTTTCTCAAATTTTAAATCTCTTTGTCTTTGGCTTTCTGGAGTGCTCTATGGCCTGCTATCATGATTTGTCTGTCGTATTTTTCTTGAGGAAGGGACTCCTTTAGATCTTGGACCTCTTTATTCAACAAGGTTGATCTAGCTATCAAGCTTGAGGAGATTAGAATCTCCTGCAAGGCTAAAAGTTGGGTCAGAGTCTTGCTGACCACCACGTATGACTCTTGCAGCTTTTCACTCTGCTCTCTTTCTCTGACCAGATCTTCCTCTAGTCATTGTTGCTCGACTTGCAAAGTAGTGTTGGCATCATTAAACTATTGGACCTCCTTGAAGTAAATAGGCCACATTCTCATGTTCCCTTTGCACCTCTGAGTGGAGTTGCAGCTGGACCTTTTGCAACTCCTCTATTTTGTTTTGTAGCTGCAGTGTGTTTTCAGTTGCTCTAGTTGCCTCTTTCTTGGTGTCTTCCAGCTCTAGCTCCTGCAAGTTGTAGAGATATTTTTGGCATTGAAATTGGAGCTTGATCTAGTCTAAATGTGCATCCATATCAAACAACCTGATCATTTTGGCTCCCTCCTCTATCACCACTTGCGGACGAGGAGATTTTGGTTTTTTCTAACTTGTTTGGCCTTTATCCAAGGTTCCAACCTCATCCGTCATTCTTCCCTTTGTTTTTAGTACTTCAAGAGAAGTTGGAGCCGTAGTATTTTCTAGTGGTGTTGTCTTTTGTGATAGCACTTTATTCGCCACTTGTTCTGGAAGATCTAGAGATTCTTCTCTTTTTTCTATTCCAGCCTCTGAAGGTAACTCTTTGTCTTTCGGTGATTCAAAATCATATTTTTGTTGGTCATGAGTGCTTGCTCACCCTTCTCTTCTTGGCTTTCATCTTTTTCCCTGGCCCTGGTAGATTCGTCAGATGATTTGAGATCATCGACACGTGGTCTCTTTGCAATCTCTCTTTCTCTTTGATCCATCTTTTGTTTGAGTTCATTCTGAATCTGTAGCCGCATGTCACTTGCAATATTCAGATTCTCCTCTGCTTCCTCTCTTTTGCATTGTTTGATCCGTTCAAGAGCTGTGGTTTGCTTGAGTAGTAAAGGGATGTCTTCTTCTTCTTTTTCATTGTCTGCTTCTGTTCCCTTACTTATTTTCTCCTCGTGCTTTTGTTGGCGGATTCTTTCTCTTTGCACCTGTGCTTCTTCCATTGTTCTTTTGGCTTGGGTAACTGGGATGGCCTCTGCCGCCCGGCTGTTCTCTTCTTCAATCTTGTATATCTCATGGAAAACTCACTCCCATGCTCCTCATTTGAAGACTAGTATTCAGAAGGGGTACCTCTTCTTTAGACCCAGCTTCCTCGTTGTTCGGTGCATCCGACTCCGTCTTCTCACTGTCAGTGTCCGTTCTTGTTGCGCTCTGCCTTGTTTGTTTGACCTTTGGTTTTGGACTTGTGGATGGTCTTACTATCGATTTTACTACTCTTTTGGATTTGTGGATCAAGTCTATCTGTGCTTTTGTAGGTGGTAGATCAGCAATCATTCCCAATGCTTGGTAGGCGATTCGAGTCAGCACTGGTCCAACATTCATATAGGTCTTGCTCTTGTGGCTACCCTTAAGATTTATTTCTACTATGTTGTCGAGGAGGTAGTTGCCAAAGTCACAATTGACCACTTTTCGTTATGCTAATCCCATTTCCATTACCGCTACCATGTGCAACAGTGGTTTAGTGTATCTTGGTGGCTTATGTACTTTGAAGGGTTGCAATATGAGGCGCAACGGCAATTCTGTTTCCGAGTAGATCAAATCTTGATATGTTAGTTTGTGTCCTCTTTGCTTCAGAAAGGCTTTGTCATTATCTATTGCTTTTGTTTTTTTCAATAGGTTGTGTGTTCCTTGCTACAGATGGAGAGCTTCATTGATTATTTCTGCAATGATTTTAACTCTGATTTTCGCTCCATCTTTGTCAGTCAGGGTCCCCATTGTACTGAATTGAGCTTATGGGTTCATAAGCCCTTCTGAAATCCATTCCCCATGGCGGTAGTCGTAGAAAGCTATTCAATTGTAGGCACCTGGCCCTTGCTTGCACTTTGGACTTCTGGTGTAGTGTCCACAATTCCCTTGGAAAGATGGTGGTCTTTACTATCTCTCCGTTCGCTGCTTGAAATCTTCCGATGAATATATTGGCCGGTATTGCTTTGAGCACCTGTTCGATGATATGGGCCTTCTCATTCGAGGATACATATGTGATCTCATATGGTGGTGCTCCCCACTCGCTTTGTGCTTTCCTTTAAGGCATCCTGAGGTCAGTTTCAGATTGGAAACAAGATTAAGCAGGTGATCAAAGCTGTCAAAAAGTTGAAGAAAACAAAAACTTTGACCAATAACTAGATTTGGCAATTGATCAAAATTGTCACAAAGCTGAAGAAAATGCAAACTTTGACCATAAAATGAAAAATGAGCATAACTTTGTCCGAACTACCCCAAATTTGACCAAATTTCACCAGTGCATCTAGGATTACTATAGGCACAAGGGCATAAGGTAACATATGAATTCTGGAAAAAAGGTACATGGATTGCGATCCATGTTGGGAAACATCTTGCAATTTCAACTAGTGGAGGTTGTTCCTAGCCACATGGGCATGCTACTGTGAAAACTTCTCTGGTTTTAGGGTTTGAGGAACATGGATCGCGATCCATGTTTGGTAACATATTGAAGATCTGATGATACCAGCTTGTAGGGATCATCAAGATGGTGCCTTGGTCCAAATTTTTTGGGATTTGGATCATTGGTTTGTACTTAGGTCAATTTTTGGAAATCAACCTCAGACTTAGAGAAATTTGCCATTTTGATGCGGATTTTGGAATCCAAATGACTTGAAACTTCATGGCTAGGCTTTGTTGAATATACTAGGCCAGATGGTATGAATTTTTCTTTGGTTGGGCAAAAAGGTACATGGATCGCGATCCATGTTGGGAAGGATTTTGATATAGCCTCTCTTGCACACATGTTCCTATAGGTCTTCCTGGCACACTAGTGAAATATTTTCATTTGGACATGTTTCTCTTATGTTTACTCAATTTTTTAGGTTTATGGCCATGTTTTTCCCATCTTGACCATATTGGTTTTTTGAAACCCCTTGTGGGAACTTCCTTTGATTGACATCTGTTGTTGCCTTGATTCTGGATTATTTGTGTATGAAAAGCACAACTTTGCCTAGCTCTCCACCAATTTTCATCAATTTTTGAATCTATCTGAAAGGGGAAATCGGTCCAGGAAATTTGCCCAACTTTGTAGGTACTCTTTACTTTGTAGGTACTCTTTTACTTTGTTTTGACCACAAATACACCTTTAATGTTACATCTCCTTGATGCTTGGTTTTCACTTTCTTTCGGACTCCCTTCTATTTCAGCTGGCTTTGGAATAGAGCCCTAAGAAGTTCCAATTGCTGCTCTAGTCAGTGGGGTAGCTTCATATTCTTCTCTTTACCCTACTCCATAAGTTTTTTGTTGGAAACAGCCCATTTCTCCTTTGATTACTGTCAAATGACCATTTCGAGACTGAAGGTAACAAACCATGAGGGTTTGATGATTTTAAAAGCCCTTTTTGTGACTATTTCTGCATGGTCAAACATACTTTTGCATCCTTCCAGCTAATGAACAACTCCTGCCCTGATTTTATCATCAAGTTACATGGATTGCGATCCATGTTGGGAAGCATTTTGAAATTCTAGTTAGTGGAGGTTGTTCCTGGCCACATGGGGATGCTACTGTACAATTTTTTCTAATTTTAGGGTCTCGGGAACATGGATCGGGATCCATGTTCCACCACCTTTTGCAACTGTTTTTGCACCCATTGATTCTACCAGTTACAAGGGGTCTGCTGATGAAATTTTTTTGGTTTTGGGTGAGTTTTGAAGTGCCCATTACCTTGACAATTTGCAGATTTTGTGACTTTGATCTACTATGATCTATTGTTTTAGTATTGTTTGTGCAGTATGGGGCATACTCAAATATTCTTGTAGTGTTAATGATCATACCTGTCAAATCCGGTGTTGTAAGAGCTATCGAGGTGGTTGCAATGCGCAGAAACAAACCGAAAAACCCTATGCTTCTACGGCTGGCTCTCTCTCTCTCTCTCTCTCTCTCTCTCTCTCTCTCTCTCTCTCTCTCTCTCTCTCTCTCTCTCTCTCTCTCTCTCTCTCTCTCTGAATGTAAATGAGCTTATGTTGCCCCATTTGGCTATATGTTCCCAATCTACTCGGACTGTCCCATTAATACTTACCTCCATTGATTATATTTTGCTATTCATATCACCTATAGTTCAAACCGTTCTTCATTCTGATATTCAGTTGACAAATGGTCTTCAATCTGCTCTTTTGATTGTTTAGAAGTTGGCTTAGAAACCATCGTGTGCCGAATCTTTCCATATTTTCCATGTTTGAAGCCCTTGCTTTGAAGTTTCGGTGTTATCTTTCAAAAGTCAATCCCGACTTTCTTGGCTCAACTTATTAATTTTTGTTGATTATTTGTCGTTTTTTGCTTTTTCATAAAGGAAAAATAGTTACAATTATTATTAGTTTGCCAAAATTTTACCAAAATTAGTGTAATCTCTCATACATACATATTCTTAACCCGGCATTTAGATGGTATCAATATGGCTCATGGTTTTGCCTGCTAAGAGTTAAAAAACTCTAAAACTGTTAAAGGAAAAGAAAAGAAAAATAAATGATGCTAATATATACAAAATGATGACCTTGCTGCATTTTCCCCCTTCCTAGAGTGAGTTGCCCCAGACGAACATGTGTCAAAGTGCATGGGAACGAAGTATGTGTCTATGCATAGCCGTATATTGTGGCTCTATGATAAAATCAAGGATATGCATATGGTAACAAAATGTTGTGCAAGATATGGGTTATGAACAATAAGTTCAGTGCTTTTTGATGGTGAGGTTATGTTGAAGCTGTGTGGTCCGAACATAAGTATTTGTAGAAGACGCGCCCTTTGTTTGATAGTGGCCTCTAGAAGTTGTGATCGTGCCTTGTCTTGGGATTGAGGGCTCTGTTTTGTTCGCCATTGAAATTGCTTGGATGTGGTCTTCATTATCGAGGCAGCCCGCCAGTGAGTCTGTTTGGTTTCCATACCCACTTGACTTCTTTTGGTTATCGATGTTGAGAATGGATTGGCCTAGGTTGCTTGACAAAAGCCTTGGGCTGTTTGTCGAGGTTGGGTTTCTGTTGATGCATCTTGGGTGGGTTTGCATTGCCATGTCGTTTGGGTATCCATAATTGCTTCAGATTGGTTTGCATAATGGACATTTCTACCCAGATTCTCCAGACCACCGTTGGAGAACATCGTTGGATTGGATCTGGTGGTGATTGGATAGGTTCCCATACGTGGTCTGAGTGTACAAAGGGTGTGGAGAAAGATTGGTCATCTTGCCTAAGCTGCAAAGCATTATCATGCCAGTTTGGTGTGGCTTGATAAGTGCGCATCCATGGTACTCCCATAATAACTGCTTCATTAAGATCCTTATCCTCGACCACATGAAACTGATGAGGATAAATTGTTCCATCAATAGTTATTGGTAAATTTACATGTCCCAGACTGTCCATTGTGCCCTTGTTTGCCACTTTGAACCCCATAGTATTTGGTGTTACAGGTTCCTTTGTTAATTTCCTGATAGTGGAGTAGTTGACAACATTTGCTCTTCCCCAGTGTCCACTAATGCACGCTCGGTGGTGCCATCGGCAAGCTGCAATGTAATGCATAAATCTATGACACCTAACCATGAAGCCTCTGTTTGTATGGATGATATTGAAGGGTAGTTAATACAATTGTTCTGTTGGTCATTTCTTTGAAGGTTTGCCCGCTCCTTTCGCTTTAATATTCTGAGTTAGGCTTATTGTTGTGCTTGTTCCCAAATGTCATGGGCTTGACTTCTGTGCTGAGCTGCCACATGTATTGTTTGGAGTTCCTCCAGTGTTAGCGAAAGAAGATATTTATTTAATCTACAACCACTCATCCAATTAGGCATCTCCTCTCCTAACATGTTGCAAGCTTGATGGCATCGCTTTGTGATATATCATGTATTACAAAAGGCCCCATCCATTTTTTTTTGAGTTTTTTGGAGTGTTGTTTGAGGGTATACACCAAAACGTAGTCCCCTTTTTGGAACTCCTTGCTAATCACATGTTGATCATGGAAAGCTTTCATTTGTATTTTCTGAGCATATATCCCATCGACCGCTCTTACTCTGGTCTCATCCAATTGCTCCAGGGTGTCTAGTCTCTCTGACAGCATGTGTCTCATCCATCCTAATTGTGTTGTGACTTGTAGTGTTTTAATTAAGAATTCCATGGTAGAATTGCATTAATCCCGAACACAAAGTTAAAAGGAGTCGATGGAAGTTTTAAAAGCTACTCTGTAAGCCCATAATGCAGTGTCCTCCAATTATTAAACGAAATCGACTTGATGAACATATAGCGGATAGGGTACCAATTATAGTGCCAAGGGGAGATTATCAACCTAGAGAGACAACACTAGGAGGACCAGGGGTGGTGAGGATGGTTGCAGAGTCCAATCGCATGCGACCATCTCAAGTGGCAAAATGTGTACCCAAAAAGTATAGTGGAATGGGAGATCCGTATGCCCATGTTTCGATCTTCAAACAAGTGTTGAGGACAGAACAAGTAACTGATTTGCATACTCAATATGAAGGTTTTGGGTTGTATGTAGAAGGACCTGGTTTGACTTGGTTTCAACCTTTAAACAGCCTGGAATTCCCAAGTATTGAGCAACTTCTTCAAGAATTCAATGAGGAATTCTCAAAGAGAGGAATTAAGCATAATACTGTCTCCAAGATCTATGCATTTAGACAAAAGAAGAAGTAAAAGATGAAGGAAGCCTCGCTTCATTCCAAGCAATACATAGAAAGGTGCCCTTCTAGAGAATCACCTCAGGATGAGAGACTGTCAGTCCTTTTCATAGAAGGGTTGCGAAATGACACTCTCAAAAAAGAGTTGCAGTTGAAGGCATGTGTTACTTTTGAGCAAGTCACGAAAGAGGCATTGTATCTGGTAGACAATTGCAAGGCATATGGAGAGGTGACAGAAGACACAGAACAAGGGATAAGTAGCACCTCTTAACCACTAGTAAGCTCACAATGCAACTAGGTGGGCAAAACCCAACTATGTCAGACGTTGATCAAATGGCCGAGGAAGTGATCAGAAGGATGAACCAAGGAACAGGACGAGCCCAAGCACACGACAACTGCCCACTCAAAAATGTGACACTTGTGGAGGAGATCATCCAGCTCAATGGTACAACCTTCAACAGAGGCCAAGAGTAAACGTATCGCGTGGACTGAAGTGATCTGCTACTAAACAAAAATGGACAAACCATGAAACCCACAAATGTTTCTATAATAGAAACTATGTTAGAGAGAGACAATACGGGCCACATGGAGAGCAACAGTTTCCATCCCCTCCACGATACCAAGTAGGTCCAAATAATGCAATCCAAAGGCAAGAAAAACTTCAACCTATGTTGGAGCATCAACCTCCTTTACCCCAGGAAAACAGGGCCATGGTAAGGACGTCTCAACCCATAGAAACACCTTCTGATCATAGTATAGTCTAGGTAGTTTTGTATGCAAAAGATTTAGACAACACCTATGAGAGAGGGTTTGATGAAAATGCATATGCTTTGGAGGGACAAATTCCATGGATGGTCCCGGAAGAGATGCCAGAGCCCTCATACATAGCTCAACCAACAAAAAACCATTACTTGGTCGATGAAAATATGCTTATGTTCATGGCACACTAGAACTAGAAACCTAGGGGATATCCTCCTAAAACATGACAACTGATGTGGGCTCCACAAGCTTCTCCACCACCTGTAGGACCATGCTATGAATGCGATGGTGATCATTGGGCAAGGAGTTGTCCACACAAAGGGGAACAAATCAAAGTTTCTGTGAGGGGACGAATGATCATCTCATTCCACATTGTCCAAAAAACCTTGATAACAAAGGGAAAGCAACCATGAACAAAATCAGAATCGTGTCAAGCTCAAGTGGATCAGAGACACAACCAACCATTCTGATAAATGCTATAACGAGAGCCCAAGCACATGAGGTTGCCAGGAGCGCCCCAACCAGCCAAACAGAGATAAAAAATTTGTCTATCAAAACCCCTAGGAAATCCTAGAAGGCAAAACGAGACAAGAGAAAAGCCAAAAGAGAGAAAGAAAAAACGGCTTTGGAAACCAAATTACTGCAAATAGAGGAACAATTGAGGATGGAAAGAGACCTTAAGGAAAAAGGCGATGTAGCAAAGCCATTAGCAATACCGTTGGGAGGATCTATCTTGGTGGACAAGATCTTTGAACCCTTGGATGGGATCTTAAAATCTTACGATGCTAGGTTAAAGCCTAACCAAACCCAAGAGGATAGGTGGCAAACGTACCCTCACCCATGGTATGAAAAAGAGAGGTTAAAGATGTGCAATGAGCTCATCCAAGTTGCTCAAGCGCTTTTGGAACCACCAGTTCCGGCTGCTCCAAAAATCAAGGTGTTAATCCACGAAAAAATTCAAGAGTTAAAGGAGAGAGGGATCGGGGATGGAGACCAAATAGATTCTATAAAGGAAACGCACTTGGATATGACGATAGCAGCCAATACGACAAATGGAATGTATTCGCAAGCACCTCTGACAAATGGAATGTATTCGCAAGCACCTCTGCCAATTCATGAGGTGGAATAACAATGGCCACAGGATTTATGGGAGCATATCAAAAATGGAAGATGGAAGTGCAACACTTCAGTCAGCCCCTATCACAGAGGTCCACCTCGAACATAAGCTCTACCCAAATGATATTGGATCATCATTGTATGGTGATGCAGGTACGGAGATATTGGAAGACAAAAAACCTCCGTCATTGAAGACTTTATGTTCATTTATTGGCAACCATGAAACCAGATCAGAGGTAAAGAAAGTACCATCTCAATGGAAGGCTAATCCTAAGATGATGGATACCAAAACTCTTCATGAGCTGATGTCATCCCCTATCCATTGTACGCTAACCCTATCAGAGTTACTGCATATAAGACCTCACCTTTGGACAGAGGTGGGAAAAAATTTGGAGAAAATAGGGCTGGTAATTCCACCACCAAATGTTTCTCCAAAACACTGAATACCCAAACCTCAAAACAAGCTAAACATGAGCCAGTGCCAGTGAACAAGGTAGGAGATTATTGTGAAGGAGAAGAAGGAAATACTACCCTACTCGTGGAGTACAAAGACATAAAGTCGATAGCAATTTTGGATAGTAGAGCCGGAATAGCCATAGCCACCAAAGCAATGTGGGAAAAATGGGAAAAAACTGCTCTCCGAAAAACTAGAATGAAACTTCAATTAGCAGATGGGTATCTGGAGAGACCTATTGGAATTTTGGAGCAAATCATCGTAACCTCTTGCAGAATTGCATATAAACACACGTTTGTCATTATGAATTTCGATGAGAGCAGCAATTTCGATATTATATTGGACAGACCATTTATGCATCAGCTCAAAATGGTACAAGATTGGGGTTACGACTACATCTATCTAAGAAACAAGGATTTCACTACGAAGATCACTGTCACGGACCATAGCTATAGAGATGTGGAACAAACCCTAGGAGAGGAACTAAACTCCACAACTGACCAAGAAAGAGAAATACCGGCTTGGCTACAAAATAAAGCTCACAATTGGATAGGTGAAGCTTCTGAAGGTGGTAGTTTAAAAAAAGAGGATTGCATTCATGATAGGTCAACACAAGACGAGGAATATGTACCAGAGCCTTTTCCAAAAGAGATGTTCGAACCTTTTGGATGGTAGCAGATACTTGCCACTCTTGATGTATGCGTGAATGAGGTGACCCTGACCAAATTCTGTGATGGGAAAGGATATGATATCATTCCATTCCAGATGATGAGTGTCAACCTAAATCCAAAATCAAAATTGGAAGTCCCTGGCAAGGAAGAAGTTGCAGATTGTCGACGCATAGTGGATGAGATCTCAGTAAGGGACCTTGACCAAACGAATGAAGAAGCATTCCAGGACTCCATGGATAAGTTGTTAGAGGACAACGCTGACAGCGAGCTTTCTAGTAGCTCAGATCAGAACATCAAACGGAAGGATCGACAAGTGATCTACTATGGTTTTTCGAACCAAAATCCTCAAATACAGTGTAGATATCGGAATAAACACATGAACAAACAAAACAAGATGAAAGAATACTCAGTACCTCTGTTAACCGACAAAACGCAGTACTTAAGGTTGGTTGAAGCAACCAATTTCCTTAAAGATGGGATATCGAAGAGGTACATGAAACCCGACTCAAACAAAACAAAATTAAAAAGAAGAACAAACAAAACTACTAATGGAGAGCATTTCCAAAAAAGCAACGAAGTTGTCCAAAATCGAGCACAAAAACAAGTACAATGAATTGAAACGAGCTTTGAAGGAAGTTTGGACAACAGAGTTGTAAACTGATGAGGAATCAAATGATGATAAATTTGATGCACCTTCCCACTACAATAACTATACTATTCAAGACTCGGGGGATTCACTATTAGTAATGGGGGGATGTCACCTACGTGCATCAAAATTAGAGAAACCCCCTATGTACGGTATCTCACATATGTCGGCATGCTTACTTGCGTAAAACTCACATCTTCCTTCTAAATACTTCTAAAAAATAGGGCATCTACCCATGACTAAAATGTACAACAGCATACGTAGCAGTTTAACACAAGGCATCATTGTTTTTTAGTGTCCTAATGTCCATCCCAATACAAAAAAGGTTTCAAACTTTTTTCTTCACTTTATGCTACTTTTGACTATTCTACACGCAAAATCAAGATGCATTCTTGCTCCACAAATGAATCTACAGCATACGCCCAGATACTCTAGGTTCCCTGAGAGGAATGAGTCCCTTTCAAAGCTTTCGATATATTCTACTATTATAAAGGACAATTTTCTCTAATAAAAACTAAGTAGAGCCAAACCATGCAGCTAATCTATAATGTATTGATCAGCAGGCACTTACATGGGTGTAAGAAAGCCAAGTGCAAAAGACAAAAATTGCACATCAACTCTTTGTGATCGTATCAAGAAACAACTTCAAGCACCAAATGAAGATTACCTGCTTTTTCTTGGATAGTTTTCCACCCATTGTATAGGTATGATCAGCCTTCCTAAACCACTTTCTTGCCTCATTAAATGACTTTGAGAGATCCACTAGGCAGAGTTTGTGCATGTTGCAGGCCTTCACACTGTGGGGGGAGGGGGGGGGGGGGGGGGGGGGGGGGGGGGCGGAGGCAATCAAAAGTTACATCTCTTAAAAGCAATACAAATACAAAGAGTTGGCGTTTTCCTATAACATATAATATTTCCTTCTGTCTCTTGCCGCAAACAATAGTCACAAGCATCTGACTAAAGAAGCTAGCAAGCCTCAAGCCACATAACTTTTTGAAATGATGTACCACCAGACTAAAGAATGAAGCAATGCCTGAGGATGCCAAAAGACTTTAACAGAATAGAAACTATGAGAGAAGCTATCCTCCATTAAAAATACACCTGGCAAAGGTGGTGGCAAACATAATAACAATAGGTTTATTCAACAGGCAGACCATGTAACAACTTAAGATCTGCAAAATTACAAAAATAGTGTTACATCTATCTACAAGGTACAAGCCAATCGAAAACCCCCCTGTGCCCAGTTCCAATACATGATTAGCAGAGTGCCCAACACTAAAATTTAGGGTTTGCATATTTAAAGCAATAGTGTCAAGAAATACCAAGAGAGCTTGGCTGTCCATAATTCGTCAAGGCCAAGACAACAGGAGCTGGCAAGGATCGCTCGGCACTTGGATCACATTGATATGATGCATCCATCAGTATTATGGGAGGGCTAAAAGTGCAGGTTCCAAAGGCCCAACTTGTTTTAAAGGCTCAAGTTGAAATGGCTCGCCTCCAAGATCATCACCTTTCTGCACACTCCTTCATTCTCACCTCTATCTTTGTTAACAACAGTTGTGAGAGAACAGATCTTGATGTTGGCAATTAATGAGCTTGAGAAGATGGGTGCAATTTTTCACAGACAATCAGAACTGATGGAGCATCCTAATTCAAGGAAATACGTCAGCTATTGTATGCCACCTAAGTTCTCCTTTTGTAGTAGCCTATTATTTACACACCTTGCGATCGATCCATAGTCTTACTGCAAGGATATCGATGGCACCAAGGTTTGCAACATTCAAAAATTCTTCCCTAGCTTGGAGAGAGGAGATGCAAATAAAAAAGGTTACAGCAACATTTGGAGCCAGTTATTTACTTGAACAAAATAACACTTAAGGGGATTTATATAGATGAGATGAGATGTGTATCTATTAGCAAACAATTTGTTGCATCCCTGTAATGCCCACTGAAAAGACAACAGCATCTGTGCAGGTATTGTCTCATCTTCACAAACCACACCCTTGACGATTCCACTCATCTCATCCACATGTAAATCAGTGACTCTTGTTTCTGTTAGAAAGTGGCACCCCTCTTGCTCTATAAAATGTACCCAAGACTTAAAAATCTTCTCTCCAATAGTTCCTCTGCACCACACCACATCGAAGTCTTGTTACAAAGCACTAGAGGATCAACCAAAATCTCAACGAAAACATGGCCAAGAAGTGACCTCCTCAAGTGAACATCTACAAAATATGTGCGCGCTCCATGAGCAATGTAGCCCAAAAATTTCTGAATGAATTGGCACCTGATGAGCAAGAATGAAATAGCAAAGCATGCCAAGTGTTGTTGCTGCACTACATTGCTCTCCTGGGGGCAAAAAGGCCCACCAATAACATAGGATTGAAAGCATCTAGATAAAGATGCTCCGAGCATCCAAACTCTTTAAACGGTTCCTTGCAGTTTCTACATGGATGAGCAGAAAAGACATGAATGTGTCATGCTATATACAAGCATTTCAACTTCTTGTTTTTCCGTTTTTCTCACTTTGTCATAGTTTCTCCATGAAGCATCACTGTTGTCAAAATCGATCAGTACTATGAAAACCATAAAGATGCAGCAGCACCTCAAAATGTTTTGCATTAACATATGCATGCTCAGGGAAACACGAATTTTACCTGCATACATGAGAGGTAAGGCTGTAAGACGATCAAGCAATGACAACTGCTTGAACTACATTCCAATGCAAACTATATTACACTCGAAAAACTCTTCACGGTAGCAAATATCAATACGGTAAAAGCAGGTAGGCAGAGCAAACATTGTGAGAGAGAAGAACCTGCGTGTAGATGAAAGTTCCCAAAGGTGTGGGCAAATGTGGCTGTGCCTGGAAAATTGGTGACTCAACCTGTCAACATCCACAACATGCTACGAGATTGGCATGATGCTTGAACTTATCCTCAAGCTCCTCTTTTCCTTTAGGACTTGAAATACCTCTAAACCTTTGGGCGAGTATTGAGAAAACTAGGTCCAGTTTGTGAAAGGCTGTATTCCCAATTCATCTACCAATGCAAAAATATTTTTGTACGGATGCCAAAATCCTATATCAAACAAGAGAGGGAGAGAGAAAATTATTCAGTGGAAACTATGTTGCCATCTTAAAGAACTTAGTAAGAGGTTCACACTTCTAAAGAGTCATTAGCCATATTCAATACAACTAACCATAAATTGTACTCTTCAAATAGATTGCATCGTTGTTTGGAAAAGATGACAATAGAGAACAGTAATGCCCCCATGTGCGTACTAACACTAACAAAGCTGTAAGTGTTGTGTTGTGTAGGTGATCCATTAAATAGCTTACAACTCAGTATTGGCAAAATGAGAATTCCAACCCCCAAAGGAGGGACCGTTTTCTTGTAAAAACAGACTCGTTGCTACTGCTTGAGCCATCTGGAGACCTTGACAATGAAGATTTCATGTGATACTCAATGTTCGGATCTGAGTCAGTCTTTTCTTCAACTTCACTTGACATTTCCACTAATTTCTTGCCAGAGTAGTTCTTTGAAGGATCACTTAAGGGACTATCTAGGATGCATCTTTAGCACCTGCGCCTACTGCTTGTAGCGTAGGCCACATATGCATCACATTATGCTGCTTGTTGGTGGAACCTACTGCCGCTTCCCCATTGACACCAGCAGCAGCACAAGGCGTGGATGTGCAAGGGCTATGCAGGTGACAACAAGATGGATGTGTGTGCGAACAAGGGGAGAGGGATGCATGCACGGACAGGGGTGGAGGAGGGCCCCTAGGGCTAGGAACAGAGCCAAGCCTAAGCCAGGCACGACGTTCAGAGTCCAGACAACAAGATAGCTCAGCCAATATAGAACATGTGCTTGGGTTCGAGTTCTGCAATTTGCATTTGAGAACATGTATAATGTGGGAAACATCAAGTGTTGGGTTCTCAACTGAGTACCTTTTTGACACATTGGTGACACTTTTTCTTCTATATGGAGTGGAAGTGTGGGGTGGGAGCATCTCAAAGTCTACTTGGAAAGAGTTTGAGAATGTCCAAAAGTGTTTTCTTACAAAATTTCTCCAAGTTAAGACACAAACACCATATATGCGCCTATTTCTTGAGTTGGGATCTCTTCCAATTGAGGTTATGGGCATGGAAAGGGTTGTGGAGTACATGATAAAGATGCGTCAAAACCCCTCACCTTGCCTTCCTACAATTGCATGGGAAGCAAGCAAAAAAGTTCAAAAGACACATAAAAATAAGATCTTGAGCACGGGATGGATGCAAGACATAAAGAAGTGGTTTGGGAGATGGGATGCATTACACTTGCTACATGATGCCTCGATTGACTCGCAACAAGTAAATGAAGTTTTTATACAACGCCAATGTATTATGGCTTGGGTGGAATCTGATGGGTCACGCTTCATATATTACACCACCCATATTGCCCCCAACTACAACACCATGTTCTTCACTCAAAGGGGAAACCGTACTCACACTTACATGCTTGAGAGAGAGAGAGAGAGAGTTCTTAAGTACGGTTGATGACTTCCATCTCCGAAAGAGGTTATCAATCCTGCACAATTTTTCTATGCATGTCAGCCTGCTCATACGCAATTGACGATGATTTTAGTGATCTGATAAATGTAACACTATAGTTGTGTTCTCGAAAATGTTCCTTTCATTATGTACCCACAATCTGTAGTTTGTTCTTTTCCAGGTCTCAACACTAGTACTTGATAACAAGCATAACTAGGTATGTTAACTAGCATAATTGGGTATGCTAACTAGCATACACAGTATCATGTATGCTTACTATTAAAATTGAGTATGCTAACTAGCATACACAGTTACATGCTTACTAGCATGTAACTAGCATACACAGTAGCATGTATACTAACTAGCATAACTAGGTATGCTAACTAGTATACACAATACCATGTATGCTTACTAAGTGGCATAACTAGGTATGCTAAATAGCATACACATTATCATGTAAGCTTACTAGCACATTTGTGTATGATAACCAACATAATTTGGTATGCGAACAACTAGCATAACTGAGTATGCTAACTAGCATACACAATAGCATGTTTTGGGCCCACCACAATGTCAACAATCACAACCTAAGCCATGATGTATTTTGGACGACTCGTATCATTTCATGATTTATGATGTAGACCTTTTTGGGTTGAAAATATTTATTGTGATTTATTCTATTTATGGTTATTAAGCCATTGTTGGGGGCTTTTCAATATGTTGGTCTTTGTGGTTGGTTTTCTTAATACATTGAGTTTTAAAGTATAGCTCAACATTGTTGTGTACAACTGTATCTAGAGAGGGGTAGAGAGAGAGAGAGAGAGAGATAAAATTGTGTAGTTGCTATCAAATTTACAATAAATTGAAAATTTTGGAATTTGTGGTCATTATCCTCCATAGATTTTGTTCCATTTTCATCATATCCTTGCAAAAATCTATTCCTTTCTAAATATCCCTCTCTCTTTATACCTACAATCCTCTTTGCTCGCCATGGATGCGGCTTCATGGCCCTAGTAGGTGTCAATCATTATGTCCACCTTTGAGGGTGCTCAGGAAAACTTGGAGGCTGACTTCACTCAACACACCACTTAGGTTGACAAGAACAACTTAGCCCACCTCTTAAGCTATGTGTCAAATGGTCTAAGGTATTTGGTCAAATATAAGGCTAGACGATGAACGATGCCACATAGGACTACAACTCACCATGGTAAGAAACCATATAAAGAAAGCCTTGAGCATTCTAGCGAAAAATTGGCACATCATGGAGGCCCAAGAGGAGAGAGTTATGCAAAGCAACGGACTGCATACACCAAGTTTTTTGGCTTAGCCAAGGTATGTGGGCATGGGAGACTTGTGAGATTCTAGGATTTTCGGTGCCCTCATACCCTTAGCCACATTTTATGTTTTCAATTGTAATTGGCACGTCATGGAGTCCCAAGAGGAGAGAGGAGTGCAAAGCAACGGACCACATACACCAAGTTTCTTGGCCAAGCCAAGGTATGTGGGCACGTAAGACTTGTGAGATTCTAGGACGTATGTGCACACAAATCACTACAATTTATATTGTAATAAATCTCATGTTGGAGTGATGCGGTTAACGAGAGCTGGCACATAGAGTATAGGGAAGTGCCATGCCCTATGGACATGATCGATCCATAAAGGGAAGCAAGCCCAAAGCTTTGCGAAAAGCTTCGAGCTTCTCACAAGGCAATGCCTTTGAGAACAGATCTGCAAGGTTATCCTGTGTTGGCACATATGCCAACATGATCTCTCCAGTTGAAAATCTCTCCTTGACATAGTGATAATAGACCGCAATCTGCTTTGTGTGAGCATCAAAGACTAGGTTCCTCACAATTGCTAATGTGCTTTCACTATCAGTGTAGATGATAATGTCACCAACTCTCAAATCATCCATAAGGCGTTCGAGCCGCACACACTCAATTGTAGCTATGATGTGGTCACAGTAGGTTGCTTCTTGCTCAACCAAGATATGCATGAACTCCCAAGCATGAAACAAAATCCAATCGTGTAGACACTCGTGTGCCATAGTAACCAACACAATCTAAGCCAAATAATTCATGTAAATATGGTGGCAATGACCCCTCCCACTCCCTTCTTAGGATAAAATAACCCAAGATATCTAGCATCATTCAAGTGGAAAAGATCCTCTTAACTGCCTTCCAATGCTTGGACCCTAAGCTATGCATAAATCTACTCACTTGTGAGATTGAAAACTGAATGTCTAGTCTTGTAATGGATACGTAAATGAGGCAAACATCTATAAGATCTCTAGCATCATGTCGACTTAATTTCAAACATGTCTCCATAGGAGTGGTAATTGGCTTGGAATCATCAAGTCTAAAGCTGCTTAGGAGAGTTTACACATACTTTGTATGACATAATGAAATACCTTTATCACACTACTTAAACACAATTCCCAAATAATGATGCAAAAGCCCCAAATGTGTTGTCTCAAATGTGGCATTCAAATCATCCTTTTAAATTCACCAATAATTGTCTCATTTGGACCAGTGAGCAATAAATCATCCACATACACAATAACAATAAAATATACATCATCCGCATAATTTACAGACAAAATGCTCTGAGCTGGACTATCTCAAAAGCCAAGTGTATTCAAATGATTATCCATCTTCTCATACCGGGCACGAAAATACTTCTTTAAACCATGTGGTATTTTATAACATCTGTACACTTTCTTTTCTTATCCTTTCTTGAAAAAACCACAAGGTTGCATTACATACAATTCCTCATACGCCACAAACATTATTGTGAACAAGCTACAACTTGCGTGTGGTCCACATTGAACCATCTTTTGGGGACCTAGAACATTGCATTTTTTCCAGAATACAACCTTTACAAACATTCTTAATTGGTGCCTCCAAAGGGTACAATGAGGCAACCATATCAACTTTCTACACATTTGTTTTAAGAATTGAGCTTGTATAGGTCACGAGAAAAGTACCTCATGCCACAATAGTATCAATTGAACTAATATTGTGAATAGTTTTTTTGCATGGAGAATTGTGAATCGGCAATACAAATGTTGTGTACGCCACCAGAGGAGAAACCACCAACGACGGTAGGGAGAGGAGGTTGGTGCAAAGATATCTCGCCTCATAAAACCCAAGACACAAATTTGCTTCTCAGATGGTGCTCCAAAGAAATGTCATTGTTCTTAATAGGAGGGTTTTACCCTAATAAAACTTTTTTCAAAGCAATCTTATTTTTTCCAACCCTAGGATCGGACGTAATTTTTTAGCGAGCATCTTCTGGCAAGTGCTTTTTTGGAATCTAGCGAGCAGATTTCAAGAATATTCTTTCTCCCTTCTCATGCTTATTCTCTCTTGATCTTCCGTTGGTCTCTCTCTCTCTCTCTCTCTCTCTCTCTCTCTCTCTCTCTCTCAGGTATGTGTGTGCTTTGTTGATGGTTGTATGTGTGTTTAAAAAAAGTGATAAATGATTCTATCACTATATCACCCAAGCTTCTTCTTCTCCATCATCATCTGCTTCTCTCTCTCTCTCTCTCTCTCTCTCTCTCTCTCTCTCTCTCTCTATCTCTCGATCAAACAATCATAATTTATAAATCTCTTTCTCTCACTATCCTCTCACTCATACATGCAACTTCTCTTCTCAAATGTTGTGATATATGTTGGACAACAAGATTAACCACCAACGTGATAAGTGTCCTTCTATTTTGTCACACTTGTGAGCACTCGTATACATGCAATAAATCAATTTCAATGGTTCACACTCCATAATAATGAAATTCAATTTTGAACAACATTAAAAAACTACAATAAAAACACCACAGAATATTTAAAAGGGTTTAAAGTACACAACTTAAAACAACAACGACAATAAGATAGATATGGAGAAAAAAACAGTACAATGTGCTAATATGGTGTCAAGGTCTTATTTCTCCAACATCAGCAAGGAAAGGTGAGATCTAGTTGTTGTTGTTGTTGTTGTTGGCTCCATTGGCTATTCCTTGCACAACAATGTATGCCATCCACACTTCTACCCAAGCCTCCACATGTCGTTCGAAGGATGCATACTCCTGTGGCGTGAGAAAACGTGTTGCCTCCAAATCATACTTGCATTAGGAAGGGAAGGAGGTACAAGAGGGCCTCTTTATTTGGCAATTTAAGAAAATATTTAAAACTTAATCAAGCTTTATGTCATGCACTATACTCTTCCCTTCTCTCGAAAGGCTTTTCCCTCTACCAATGGGAAGATTATCTTTGGGGTTAAATATCTACAAGAGCACCATAAACTTTTTCTGCTTTGCATGCAATTGTCATGGTTGGGAGTGAAGAGTTCATAGTGCTAATGGAGAGAACAAGAAATCACTTGGGAAAGGAGTTTTATGTTGTGGACGAATCTCTTTCTACAAAGTTTGTAGTGCTAGTCGAAGATGACACATTCTCAAATTCTAGTGGCATGACTGGTCCATTAGTGGATGTTCCCTACATAGACCTTACTAGTCCAAGAAAGTAACAACTCTTTGGAGAGCAAGCATTGCAAAACTCTATCGAGGTAAGGAGTACAAATGATATTTTGTCATTTTGTAATGCAATGACGAAACCCAACACTTTGACGAAGCTTCTTTCAAAAATAGTGAAAATCAAACAAGTGTCGGAAATACCAAAGGTGTAGTTTCCACCAACCCTAGGAAAGGTTCATCTAATGGGTGTTATGGAACATAAGTATGATCCACACCATTGGACCAAACCACAAACCTCAAATATTGCATTTCCTGGAGAGTGTCGCAAAAGTTAGTGTGCATAATATTTCAAAGTAATCTAACTCTGAAATACAAGTTTCGAAGGTCTGTGCCTACAACTAGGAACGGGCCAACAAAGGAGAGCTTTGGTGTGGACACCTTGTTCCGGCTAAAAAGAGATTGCACATATGATTTTCTCACAAAAGCAGGTTTCCTAGGCAAGGAGCGGAAGGGGAGCAATGCTTTGTGTTCAAAATGTCTACAGTTGGTCCTGCATCTGGATTGGATTTGGTTAATCGAATGCGACGAAGTGGACCTAGAGATCTTCGGCACACTTGGGTGCTGTTTGATCACACTCACCGAGTGGCGGATTAGGTGACCATGGCATGCCACATTTACGAACCAAGGTTTGTTGTCTTTGGAACATATTTCAAAAGTTTGACATATCTTAAGAAACAACCAACAATGTGTTTACTAATGTGCTTGTCTTATGTTGCAGCATGTAGGATCGCCTCACTATTGCAACTTGTGAGATGAAAGAGGAAGACATGGAAGCACAAATTCTTTTGTGACAGTGCATAAATGAAGTTATGGAGGGCCATGGATGTGAGAGAGCGGGTTTTCATGGATTCATGGCGGACGAAGCTCAAGACAACTGAAATGCAGTTTGCACAATATTCAATGGTGGCAAAGACAATGTTCTATAACATCAAAAGCGATCTTGCCTTTTTCATTAGAAACAAAGCATGGTGACACACACCACAAAGTAAATTGTCTCTTCATCTCAACAAAGTCACAAAAACATGTGCAAAAAGTGACGCCTAGCCCCCTCTAAAGAGGCAGCTCCAATGAAGTCTCGTCTACTTCGACAATGATGGAGAAATGAAAATTGCATGGATAAAAACATCCCTGCAATGGACTTTTGGTTGAGTTGGTGGAAGGTGCGTATTTCACATTGAGGGAGCATCATGTCAGTAATACAGGGAGGTGATGATGGGGCAAATAATCTAAGAACCAACTTGGACGAGAGCAAGCATGGTAGTTGCCTTGCAAGCTTGCGAAAAGTGGTGTCTAGCTCCCTCTAAAGAGGCACCTCCAGCGGAGTCTCGTCTACTTCGACAATGGTGGAGAAATGAAAATTGCATGGATAAAAACATCACTGCAATGGACTGTTGGTTGAGTTGGTGGGAGGTGAGTATTTCACATTGGGGGAGCATCATGTCAGCAGTAGAGGGAAGTGATGATGGGGCAAATACTCCAAGAACCAACTTGGACGAGGGCAAGCATGGTAGCTGCCTTGCAGGCGAAGGGTTTATAAAGAAATCTCATTGTATGACACATGTACTTCAAATATGGCAAATGCAATACTACAAAGCACGAAGATAGTTTCTTACTCTCAAGGTAAACATATTGGACAGGGTTTCTCACTAGAGAGGCTCAAGGAAAGAGTTTCCTCTAGTCCAGCACAAGTAATAAGAGTAGTAGATGAGGCTACATCTGGAACACCCATGTATAAGGCTTGCACCCCGCTTGAAGGAGACAAAGAAACCATTCGTGAAAAGCGAGGGCCATCGATTGTGATTGATGTTGAGAATGAATCGACACATAGGCCAACATACAATGCAAAAACACGAGACCGCACAACACACGGAAGGCCAAGGAAGATCATTTTCACAGAAGATTCCAGGGTAGTAGATGGGAGTGAGAATTCCAAAGAGAAGGTGAAGTTTTGTGTTTTGGAACAAAAGGTTAATGAAGCTACGTGGCAATCAAAAGAACCCCTCTCGATAGTCGTGTGACATGCAGTGACACCCCCAGCGGTGAAAAAAGATGTGGACAAAATATTGTGGCATGTAGTAAAGGGACTCATGCACCATCCTTTGAGGGGTATAGAAAACATCCAAATAGGCTACTCAGACAATGGTTTTGGTTCTATCCGAGACATATTATTCATTGCTATGTGGTGGATCATAATATAGAACCAAGGCTAGCTCCTCCAAAAACTTGGCCGGTTGATTTAGGAACAAATCTCACAGATGAAGAAGTTGAGGTACTACTTGAAGGAGGATTTCAAGTGGAGACAGTTGGAAGAGATCAAGAGAGTGCAACAACAATGCGAACTCCTCCTAGGGGTGAAGGTAAAAGCAAGTAGCAGTGGTTCAATATTAAGAAATGGAATAAGAGTCAAATTTGGGACTTCCATTTCAGAGGAGGTAGCTAAGAAAATTGGTCTCACTTTTTGTTTAAAGACTAAGGTGATTGAAGAGAAATGCATTGTAGACAAAGCACGTGAAGTTTTCAAGGTTGAGCATCACTCAATAAATGGACATGTAGGGGTGTATGAGGTGCACATCAAGGATGAGCCCTATTGCACATGCCCTGATGTCACCGATAGGGAGACCAAGAAAGAATTTTATTTGGCTTGCAAGCACTTGTACTTCATTTTCTTGAGAGTTCTTGGAAAGAGCCAAAATGAAAACATGTTCATACATCAACCCGTGCTAAGCAAAGTACGTGTCTACAATGCTTTTAACCGTGAACACACATATCCAAACTTAGAGTGAAGCCCAAGATTGTACAATTTTGTGACACATTTTACGCCATGTATTGTAGCTAACGAAGTTAATATAGATTGGGTAGGAATTGGACCTTTGACAAAGATGTTTTGGATCATCTTGGGTTATAAAACCTTTAATCAAGGGAGAGAAAAAAAGAGCAAAAGCGATGGTGACGACAATGTGGGATCGAGGTGTGTTTGCCAAGGAAAGAAATCTGAGAGAGAGAGAGAGAGAGAGAGAGAGAGAGAGAGAGAGAGGCCGATGCCGACAGAGGATCAAGGGAGAGAAAAAATGAGCAAAAGCAAAGGTGACGACGATGTGGGATCGAAGTGTGTTTGCCAAGGAAAAAAATCAGAGGAGAGAGAGAGAGAGAGAGAGAGAGAGAGAGAGACGCAGGATCAAGAGAGAGAATAAAGTTGAGAAGAGAGAAAAGAATCTTTTTGAAATCTGCTCGCCGAATTCCAAAAAAGGGCTCGCCAAAAAATATCCCCCCCTCGGATGTACTTGACATGGTTGGGTAGGGTGGGCATAATCGGAGCCATAGATTATGGGACGCTTGTCCCAACCACTAGTCACATTTCTGTCCAACTTTACAAATTCTACCCAATTTTACAAAAGAGCATATGACCGCCCTCATGCTCCTTGGCGTTGATATCATCCAAATTTGACCATATCAAATAGAGAGGGGATAGAATGGATCTCTCTCTCTCTCTCTCTCTCTCTCTCTCTCTCTCTCACACACACACACACACACACACACACACACACACAAACATGAAAAGGCAATAAATCACCATAAATATATATCTACAAACAAAAAGACAGCCTTTTGAGGAACAACAAGCTCATTAAGCAAACACACAACTTCCTTAATATATTGGCTCCTCTTTAAGAAAGTAGGGTAGGAGCTTAAAAGTGCTCCTTATGAGTCCAAGACTTCTTTACAAACCTCTCGAATAAGAAATAGTGCATTTGTGAGAACTATCTCTTGCAAGTGAGAGATGATGGTGGACTCCTCTGTTGTGATGAAAGAAGAGATGGGAAGCTCTATAAAAGAGAGTGCTACACATGCACAATACAATGGAAAATTGATATAATTGATGTTAAAGAGGGCACCCACATGATGGATGTAATGAATATATTGGGTTAATGATAAGCTAAAAAGTGTTGAGAGGAGCTAAAGGTGATGATGCCTATCTTCCTTCACATGTGGGTGCTATGGGAGTCGAGCCCGAGCCCGAACCCGAACCCGAACCCGCAAGCGCTTTCCCTCTCAGAAAGATCCTCGAGAAGCTAAAAGAATTGTGCTTTGATGAGGAGGACTTTGCTTTCCTCAGAGAAGGAGTGATGCAACTTGGGACATTGAGAACTGGTGTAACTCTCACACTTGATGTATATGGAAGAGGCCTCTCCAAGCCTTTATTATGATGCCTTCCAAGGCTCCTTCCTCCAGAGCTTACCATATTACCCCTTGTACTACCCTTGTGGTTGCTTTGTTTTGCATGGATGTCCCTGAGAATCATATTGCTCTTGACATTGATGCTTGCCTCTTTCCAAAGATTCTCATTTATTCCTAATACTATCTGTCCATCCTTGCCCAACACTAGTTTCTCATGAGGTAGAGAGTAGGAATGCCTAATTCTCTGCCCCGAACCTGTCGCAGGTTTCGCGTTCGCATTATGGCCACTTTTGTCCACTACTGATGGTGTCAAAGGATCAGATGAGCTCAAGTTTATAAAGGCATTTTGCTCTGGATCAGTTATGGCAATGTGGGCAAGTTTTACACTAGCATTGTCAAGGTCTTTATGTAGAGAACTAACCTGGCCTTGGCTGGTGGTGGCAATGATCTTTTGCTCCTTGCTTTCTCCACTGTAAGAAAGATTTTGCTTGCTAGCACAGGGTTTCTCTTGAGCTTGTTGAGGTAAGCTCCGTGTAGAATCCGACGCGGTCCCGCTCTCCGCCTTACGCCTGAAGAAGGGGAGAAAGGAGCTTGGACTTAGTGGCATTCTAGAACAGGAAGTGGGGGAGATCTCAGTCTCTAATTTGGGTGCTTGCTTTGATTTGAGCTGGAAAAAGTCCTTGATTCTGTTTCTGTATCCTGATGAAGATGACGAGCTGGCCGAAACGACAGAAAAGGGGCGCGATGCAGTGGGCGAGGTCGGGGTAGTCGCAGGGAGAGAGAAGGATCGAGAGGGAGATGGGCATCGCGAATTGTCAAGACTGACGCAAGTCCGATTTGCGAGCTGAGAAAAGCTGCCCATTGTCATCGAAGCTGACCGAGGATTTCTGCTGAGCCGCCTCAATTGTGAGGCATGTTCATCTTCCTTGTTTCTCTTTGATGAGGATAATGCCTCTCCTCTCCACCTTACAGGGGTGCGTGTTTCGTCGCACTTGACTGCAACCATGCCTGGAGACTTCAAGCATTCTCTGTTTGTGGACTCTCTTGCTTTTCCTATTGACGCCTCCATTGTTGCTTTGTTGTGAGACCTTCCGCAGGCAAGCAAAAGCTCTTCTCTGCTTGTGGGTGCTCTTAATTTGCTAGCTTTAGAGCCATTTTCTGGCTTGTAAGCAGGCATTAGATCTTCTCTGCTTGTGGGCGATCTTCTTTTGCTTCCTTTGGTGCCCATTTCTATTTTCTGCACCGCTTCTCTATTTGCAGCATCTTTGCATCTCTGAAGAGGAACTGCATCTTCTCTGCTTGTTGGCAATGTGCATTCGCCTGCATTTTCGCACGTTCCCAGCATTTGCGCAGAATACGTATCTTCTCTGCTTGCAGGCAATCTCTCCTTCTCTTGCTTCCGAAATGCAGAAATTAGGTCTCCTCTGTTTGTGAACGATCTCAATGCGTCTGCTGGATTGGGACCGTCCTCAGATCTTCTGCTTACGCTTCCATCGTCAGCTACTTCCTTCCCCACCTTTCTTGCTCTGATTGTGGGCAGCTTTCTTTCAAATGCATCGAAATTCTCTGCCTCTCCATAGCAAATATCATCCACATTATCTCGGCATATGGAAATGCCCCCCTCCTCTCTCCATTCACTCTCTGTCATGCCAAATCCAGAGCTTCCTTCGACAAGGCGAAGTTTGCCATCAGAGAAGAGCTCGTCGGCACTCAACATACACCATTTGGGGGTCAGATCTGGGCCAATGTCGAAGCTTGAGAACTCGAAGTCAGAGTCATGAATTGGGCTGTGCTTAGCAGGGGAGGAGATCCTTTGTTTGGTTACAAAGCCATAGGAGAAGGATATTCTGGGGCTCCAATCTGCGCTACAAGGATGAGCTTCAGGGGGCTCCATAACTACAATCAAAAGAATGGGTGTGTAATTGAATTGAATTGAATGGCAAAGAAGCAGGAATGAATGGTATCAGAAGGATCGCAATGTGTGAATTTACAAGACATGGAAGCTGTGGATGATGGCGGTTAGGGCACAAGAAAAGCTAATACGAAGCAAAGTAGCTGTTAACACAGAGATGTTGATGAAGCACAAGTCAAAGCAAGGACTATTTATTACAGCTCAAAAGCAAGCAAATAACATATACAAATGTATGAGAGAGAGAGAGAGAGAGAGTGTGTGTGTGTGTGTGTGTGAGTGTGTGTGTGTGTGTGAGAGAGAGAGAGAGAGAGAGAGAAAGAGAGGGAGAGACGCTTAGCTTCTGCCGCTCTGCGAGTATGGTGAGTGCGCTAGCCTCTCATCGACATTGTTTTATGCCCAACACCAGCTACATTTTCTAACTGAAGAAGGGGGCTGAAAGTGGCAATGAAGGCTCGCAAAACTTGAGCTCTCAAGCTCCACAACCGTTTTGGGATTTGAAGAAATCTCCATGGAAAGTTGGCTATTTATAATTCACCCCCCTTCAAAAGTAAAAGCGCTTCAAAGTTCAAAGGGGCGGTTTCTTTTACATCCCAATGAATACGTGTGGATCTAATTGTAAGCTCTCTTCAAATTTCAAAACAATACCACTAACAAAGATGAAGTAAATTATCATTTTTACAAAGTATAAGAGGGCTTCCAGAAAGGTGGATTTTTATACCCACACTCTCCAAAAAAGGGTTGAATGAGGGTAGAATATGTCCCTCTGGAATCTGTAGAGATGCTGATCGAATCATGGATTTCGATTGGCACTGTTACAAATAGAAGGTGCAGAAAGGGACCGTGATGTGGTCGATATGCAGGGAAAGTACAAAGAATGCGAACCAACTCTCTCTCTCTCTCTCTCTCTCTCTCTCTCTCTCTCTCCCCGCCCCAAGAGAGTGGCGGCATTTTTTTGTCTCTTGAATGGCGGAGACTATTATGAATGGTCAATTTGCAAATATGACATGGAGAAGGCTCTCATTGCGTGAGAGAGAAGACTTTGGTGGGGATTGTTGTTGCAACATTTGGGTGAGGAGATCTGCAGTATTCATGATGGATGTGTTCACAATGGAGGAGGAGGATGGGAAGGGGGTAGGGGGAGATTGTAGGCACATATAGGGAAGAAGGTGAGGGGGAAGAGAGGCCTCGCCAATATCTCACACGGGCATGAGAGGAGATGGAATCTACGGTGGGATGATTGAGCACCGTAGATCTCGGGCTTTTGTGGACTATGTAAACACGGGTACAATGTAAATTCGGGTACACGAGTTTACTTCCCCCCCTCCCCCTCCCCCGGGAGGCTTGAACCCACAACCTTGGGTATGAGAGCCATTTGGCCTAACCACATCGCCCGCGCACGTCACTTGTGGAATGTAGACGTTTCCATGGAGTTTTGACGTGTAAATGTATCGGGGCGCGAAAAAGTAAACTCGGGTATTTTTGTAAACTCAGGTACCCGAGTTTACAAAAATACCCGAGTTTACTTTCGCGACAAAATCTACGGCTGGTGCCTAATGTCTGGGGCCCAAAATTGATGGGAGCCTTTGATCGCATCTCCCATGCCCATGTTAGATATAGCTGAGGGAAGAAAGGCACAAACCCACGTGATATCTCTTGGGTAATTAGATAAACTTTACCAATATGTACGTAGTATTACTAAGGTTGCTTACACACCGAGATCTTGCCTACCCATCATTTTTGGGGATGGGAGGGCAAGCGTTATACACCAATGTTTTCTATTTTTTAAAAGAGACATTTTTGACAACGGATGTCTGTAGCTTATTGGTTAGTAGCCTTTGTTGGGTAGTGTTGGCAAGAGCTCAAGCCCCGCCCGAGCTTGGGTAGGGAATCTTGGTTGCCCAAAGTTTTCCATGCTGCCCATATCACGTCGCAAATGGCTTTTTGGCGGTTGGTTTCCACGTTTGTGCACCCAAACGGTGAGAAAGGAGCCTAAGTATTGAATGAGAGAATAAGGGAAGAGAGGATGTGTTTCACTAAGTGTTGCATAGTTTCATCGGGTGAAGGAAAATGTTTGCTAAGTTTTTTTTTCTATTTTTAGTGCATATGAAAAAAATATATAACTTTTTCTTGGTGAGTTTTTGAACTCACAATGTGGAAGCTTTCTAACAAGCTTTCTAACAACCGGGAAGGAAAAGTCCCCGACTAACAATTGAATTCTTCAAAGAGTTTTGGGAGGATATGAAAATGATGCTAATGTAGTTAGCAAATAGGGTTTTCTTAGAGGGTCAGTTGGATGTCAATTTGAAAAAAGGGTTGATCAAACCTATTCCCAAATTAGTTTGTTGCTCTCTCTTAAAACATTGGCGAACGATCTCTCTCTGATGACAATAGCTTACAAGATCATTGCTAACGTTATCACATTACAGCTGGCTCCAATCTTGGACAAAGTAATTACCCTTCATCAACATGGATTCATCAAAGGACGATCTATTCATGACAACATTTTGGAAGCGAATTTTGGCATTGAATATGCTAAACTACTTAGACAAGGCTTATGACCGAATCTCGTGGTCATACATTATGATGTCATGAGGGCGTTGGACCCAAAATGTTCACAATAGCTCACATGCTTTGGGGAGGAAAGCTTCTTTGAGCTCCACTTCACATTTGATAACCTCGCTTGATGAGAGTGCGGCAAAAGGGGAAATTCAAGGTCTTTCTCTACCAAGGGAAATACAATTAGTTGCAAAACTCTTTGTCGAGGATTCGTTGCTCTTTATAAAAGCCAACTCACCAATGCTAAAAAGAGATCTCACACTCGTCCAATTATTTGCTACTGCATTTGGCTCGAAGAGCAATATTGAGAAATCAAGATTGATTTCACTCTTGGAAAGTGATTTATTTGACCCAACCAAATGGTCAGGGGAAGTTATTGGCAAGGACATTGTCTTCAGACACCTTGGTGCTCCACTTGGAGTGAACATCTTGGACAAGCAATGATTTAATTGGGTCTTGAGCAAGATCAATAGTAAAATGCAAAGGTGGGAGTACATGCTCCTTCCTTTCCATAGCAGTAGAGTCACGGTGGTTAACACCTTCATGATCCCATACATCTCATTTGTGTCTCCCATTCTAAAAAACAAAAAATGCAATTGAAAAGAATTTGTGCAACTTATCAAAGGTTCTTGTGAAAGAACAACACTGAAGACATGACTCCTTGGCAATGGGGGAATGGGTGGCACAGCCCAAAAACCAAGGCAGCATTGGGATTCTAGACCCTATGTTGTATGCAGAAGCAATGTGTACCAAACTGGTTATTTTGTTGACTAATCAAAGGCAAGAATGGGCGGTCATGGCTTAAGACATGATAAACAAATTAGATCTTATCTCTCAAGGAGGCACATGGAAGGAGGCTAAAGTTCCCGATAAAATTCTTGCACATAGCTAGAATTTCCTTAGGCTGGGGATTGCATGTGAGAAATAGCATGAAAGTGAAACAAAGCAACATCGGCGCTCGAATGGAAGGAGACCGCCAGATACTTCAGGTGCTCCGTTTTACACTGGTCCCTCTGGATTTCCAAACTTTGAAGGGGATCCTTGACCCTTTTTGGAGGAAAGTTGCATGAAAGGTGAGTAATAAAGGGATCTCCAAACATTCACATCTCTAGGATGACAGAAAGCTCTACTAGAAAGAAGTGGAGCAATTAGTCACTCGTCATAATTTGAGTATCTACAAAAGGCTTCTGATCAGTTGAGTCTTGGAAGTTTTGTTCTACAATCCTATGCTTGTGATCGGATCAAAGCCGGATTGGAAAGCCTAGGATCGACCAAATGACAAAGTGTTTGCGCTCCCCAAGACTCAAGATACCTATAGCAAGTTGACATACAAAGCAAACTATTTTGCTCCACTCATCAAGATCTAGAAGGAAAATTGGTTAGAAGAGTGATGGCACAAGAGTGCTAGTGTCATCTAGGAGCTAAAATGGCTCAATCGCATGAAGATGTTTACATGGAAGATGTTGTGGGGAGCCATCCCAATTGGGAACAAGATTTTTGATGGAGGGATTGGCAATTTGGCAATGATCCCTAGTTTGGCTGTGGAACAACTTTAGAGGATCCCCTACATCTATTCAAACACTTCCTTGCCATGCGGGGCTTGGTCGCAAGCATTTGCAAATGGGTGTGAAAGACCTGGAAGATTATCTTCTACACAATTACCTAATCTTGGGAGGGTGTAGATTTCAAAGAAAAGCCATTTTGGACTACACCCAAATCACTAGATACTGTAAATTGAAATAGATATGGAGAGCCAATGTTTGAGGAAAAACATGGTGTGGCTCAATTTGACAATATTGTGAGTGAGAGCATTGAGCTCATATATGTTGTGGGCTCAAAGAGTAGGGAAACCGCTAATGTCAAAGAATGGAAACATGTGCTTAGTTGCATCGGCTTCTTGGATGGTGACACTTAGTGGCTCTTTGTCTATATACTAGGGCATATTTGTACACACCCCCTTTTGGAAACAATACCCAATTCTTTTCTGAGTCTTAACATCTCCACTCACAATTGTGGGTATGGCAGAAAAAAACAAAAAAAACATTTTCAAACTGTCCAAACTACCAACCTCCTTTATTCTCTCATTCCTTTATTATTTGAAGAGTGTGGGTTTTGCTAGGTGCTTTAATAACTTACTAGCCCACAAGAATTGCTTCCAATTAAAAGGCCTTTTAACAACTTTGGCTTGAGTAGTAGCCAAAACAACTTTTTCAGAAACGATTAATTAGTTTTTGTGGGGTTTTTTTTTTTTTTTTTGAGAGAGGGGGGGGGGGGGGGGGGGGGGGGGGGTTCCCCCTTTTTTTTTAAAGTGCTTAAGGGATCCCTACGGGCAGCCAAGGCAAATAGCCTAGTGGTTAAGCTTTTTTTTTTAATGTCTAAATGTGGAGATCAAATCCTAGGCATTAGGAGTGCTTTTGAAGCTAATTCGAGATACTGAAGCATCTTGGGAAGATACTGTGTATTGAAAATGAAAGCAGAGCCACTAGAGCACCAAATCTTAGAGACTTAGAAGCTTCTTTTTTAGGCAATGAAAGTGATTATTGGGCACCAAATCTTGGAGACTTAGAAGCTTCTTTTCTAGCCTTGAATGGAGGGATGGGAAACACGAGTCTCTATATGAGAGGGAGCCTTTGAGTAAAAGGCACCTAGGTCTAGGGGCTCATTATTTGAAAAAAGGGATAATTTTTGCATGGAAAGAAGCTAGTAGGTAGCCAAAACGACTTTTTCTCATAAACGATTAATTAGTTTTGGGGGGGGGAGAAAGGAAAAGGGAAGGGTGGAGAAAAAAAGGGAAAGCAGAGGGAGGGAGGGGAGGAGGATTTCATGAAAGTGATTATTGGGCACCAAATCTTGGAGACTTAGAAGCTTCTTTTCTAGCCTTGAATGGAGGGATGGAAACAGGAATCTCTATATGAGAGGGAGCCTTTCACTAGAAGGCACCTAGGTCTAGGGGCTCATTATTTGAAAAAAGGGGTAATGTTTGCATGGAAAGAAGCTAGTAGGTAGCCAAAACGACTTTTTCTCAGAAACGATTAATTAGTTTTTGGGGGGGGGGGGGGGGGGGAGGGAGAAAGGAAAAGGGAAGGGTGGAGAAGAAAAGGGAAAGGAGAAGGAGAGGGCGAGGCGGGGGGAGGGAGAAAGGAAAAGGGAAGGGTGGAGAAGAAAAGGGAAAGGAGAAGGAGAGGGCGAGGGGGGGGGGGGGGGGGGGGGGGGGGGGGGGGAGAAAGGAAAAGGGAAGGGTGGAGAAGAAAAAGGGAAAGGAGAAGGAGAGGGCGAGGCGGGGGGGGGGGGGATTTCTTTTTTTTAGTGCTTAAGGGATTCCCTAAGGGCAGCCAAGGCGAATAACCTAGTGGTTAAGCTTCTCTTTTTAGTGTCTACGTGCTGAGGTCAAATCCTAAGCATTAGGAGTGCTTTTGAAGCTAGTTCGAGATGTTGAAGCATCTTGGGAAGATACTGTGTATTGAAAATGAAAGTAGAGTAGTATAACATTTGCATAGAAAGAAGCTAGTATGTAGTATATCCCTAATTCATTTTACATTACTTCTTTCTGAGGAATCTATAAGAGATCCTTTTGAAAACAAAAAGGAAAAAGGGGGCAAAGGAGGAGGATTGGCACGTGGAGAGGGGAGAGTAAAAGAGAGAGAGAGAGAGATAATTTAAGGTGTCTTGGGATAGTTTCCTACGACGTTAAAATTCGCTTCTTCTTCTTGTCTCACTGTGTTGAGGGCGAAGTGATGGCCCATCAATCCTTCTCTCTCTCTCTCTCTCTCTCTCTCTCTCTCTCTCTCTCTCTCTCGCACTAGGGCATGGATATGACTCGTGGGGGCGATTAAGAGGCATCAATGCCGTGCACAGATGACAGGGGCTCTCTCTCTCTCTCTCTCTCTCTCTCTCTCTCTCTCTCTCTGCTTCAGTTGTGAGGTCGGGGCACTATTCAGCCATTGCGGGCAAAGCAAGGTGAGAAGCTCGTTCACGGTCTGAGGATGGGTGGCAAGGCCTGCGCATGGCGTCAGTTTTGATGCGAAGCCAGGCCTACCGTTTCTAGTCCGCAGAGGAGAGGGGGACGATGAGGGCTCTCTCTTTCTCTGTTGTCGTTTCAGTACGCACACGAAACGAGGGCCTTGAGGCTTGTCTCTCCATTTCAGTTTGCAGAGGAGACGAGGGCAATGAGGCGTTTCTCTTTTGGGTTCAGAGGTGGCGAAGCTCGGGCGGCAGTAGAGGCTTCTCTGCGAGCTATGGGCAAAGGCTTCTCTGCGAGCTCGGGCGGCGGCAGAGGCTTCTTTGCGAGCTAGCTCGACATATCAAGAAGTGTGGAAATCACCGAAGAAAGGCTATTGAAGTGGCACGTCATTCTTGGTGGAAATTATCCTCAATTTGGAAATATTTTGGCCTTGTCATAATGTAAAATCCCCAATTGTATTAGTGAGTTGTAATTATGAGCTTAAGAGCAACATAGTTTGTGCTTTTGTGATGTAAATTTTGAGCTTAGGTCACTTTAGTGGAATCAGCCTTAGATATAAATAACCATTTTTAGAATCGAATACGGATCGTTTTTGTAATTATGAGGTTTGGAAGAAGAACAAAGTATGGAGCTACTACAGCCTTGAGAATGTAGCTATGGCAGCTTCATCCTTTTACTTTTAACCTTCTCATTGGTGATACAAATTCTTCTCTTTCCATTGCTACTATGTTTCTATTAAATTTTGTCAAGATTAAAATGTGATTAAGTTGTTATTGACTCTCTTTTCCTCCACCTTGCAGAGCTCCTAAGTTAAATGTTGTAATTTGAAAAGCATTTTGCATATTTGGTGTTGTGGGCTCCATTAGACTCTAATGCATGTGTTAAAAATCAAAATCTGACTCGTGCATTTTGGGCTATCCTCTATCACAATTTACGCCACTCTTATTTTTGAGTGTGATTACGCCACTCTTATTTTTGAGTGTGATTTGGCTCATTGGTAAGTTTATGGTCTGCTCTTAGTGAAACTTGAGTTCGATTGCACTTTGATTTCCTGTGGTTAACGTTCGAGTCTCCTTCAGTTAATCAATAAGGTTGTTGAGTTTGTGTATTTTGCCTATGAATTGCATTGCATCCTCGTTGAGGATTCTCCATGTACTTCTTTGTAGTCATATATGACTATCAGAGACACCAAGCACTAATAATGCCACTATCCTCTACAAATTAACATATTTATGTTAGGTTGATGCAAGTTCTGCTGCATTGTCCCTCGTGGCATATCACCTAACATTGGCACCATTTTTGGAAGAGTGAGTGCCTAAACAAGATAGGAAGGACATCCCTATTGTAGCCAAAGACCCTATAAACTTTGGTATACAACATTCAACTAAGAGTAGGTATACCATCCTAAAAAATCATCAATTATGTCAAGTAAGAGCTTGGGAGTTATAGTCAAGTTTTCACTTGTGTGTGGAACCGTTTATGAATTTGAGGTTAGGAAACATCTACCAATCATAGCATATATTCACAAGGGATTACATTAGTCAAGTTTCTAGTAAAGAGGGTGTCAATCAATTTGAGATAGACTATTCTCCCACTGTTCTAGAGGAGAAATCTCAGACACTTCATCAAATCGTCATCTTTAATGGTCGGTAATGAAAGTAGTAGGTAGGACATGGGATCAGGAAGGAGACACTATACTCAATCTTCCATATTCAACCACTCTTGTGATTCCCTTATGATGCTCAAGTTCCCTTGGAAAGTTCACATGGAGTGAAAATTTATATCGATGAAATGAACCACAATGTTGTCTGTGTTGAAGATCGTCGTGTAGATCAAAAGCTTGATGGGAATAGTTTGAAAACAATGGAGCCATGTATCTTGTGATACATAACCCCCCTAAGCTTGAAAAAATGGGAATGAACGAGACAAAACACAAATATGTCTTCGAAATAGTACAAAATCCCCCCTTGAGATCTCTTAGGGTGTCAAGAGTCTTGACTGATGGCACAAATGTAGGGTTGTACACATGGATCAACTGCGGGACCAGAGGCTATATCTCCAATAGAAATACCCTAAGAATCAAAAATCAGTTGAGTATAAGATTTGGTACATCTTTGCTTATGTCAACTCATCAGCCAGAATAGAACAGACATCTCCATGTTGGACAAAATGGAAATGAGCTTGAGAGTATCATTAAGGAGGAATCATGAAAGTATACCTATTTAGGTGTCTACATAGTGGACCTCTAGCCTAGCTTAGTGCCAATGACCCATCCAAAAGAGTAATAACAAAAAATTAACCTCTCAATACTACACAACTCACCACTATGATAGGATAGAATGACATTATCATTTGCACTTGATTTGTCACATGCTATTGTACTTGGCAATACACAACCAAACCCTGGTGTAACTCAAAATACAGAGCCAAATAGGGTGTTCATGAATTAAAACCCTCCCAATGTCATTAGAAATGTGCTTAAAATCCATATAAGGATTACACTATCTCAAGTTTAAAAGTGGATCAAAAAAGTTACAATGGGATCAAAGATTCTAATGAACTTGTGGCTACTTTCAAACAAGTGTTGAGGGTGGAATGCCATGGATTTCCATCTTGGATGTGAAGGATTTGGCTTTAGTGACATTGATGCTTTGATGAAGGAATTTGTCAAGAAATTCTCTAGATGAAGCATAAACATAACACCATCTTAGTGATTCATGATTTCAAACAACCTCCAAGTGAAATTGTGAGGAATGCACCTGTTATGTTGAAAGGTGTCTGGGAGCAGAGTTGCCTATGGAAGAGAGACTTCTATTGTAATTTGTACGAGAGGTCTTGGCTTAGAAACAATAAGAGAGAATTCTATTGTAGTTCGCAGAGGGCTAGCAAAGAAACACCTAAAGAAGGATGTTCACGTGAACAAGTGATTAACCCTTAAAGGCTAGACTTGGATGGCAACTATAAAGTCTATGAAGCACATAGTGAGTAGAAAACATATCACGATATGAAGTCCACAATAAGCACCATGCGTGTGGTCACCACTAAACCTTGATTGAATAAAGAGATTTTAGTAGGGTTGAAAATGAGGATGATAAAAGAAATAACGAGGTTAATAAAAGAAATGTTCAAACCACCTCCTTCTAGACCTAAATAGATCTGAATGTCTGGAATATATGGTGGATTTTTCAAAGCCAAAAGTCTCTCTCTCTCTCTCTCTCTCTCTCTCTCTCTCTCTCTCTATATATATATATATATATGAGACAGGTGGGTGAGGCAATTGGGAAAGATCTTGCCTATACGAGATGCTTGCGTGTTTTTAATAAGGACCATCATCTCTCTCTCAGATATCCTGATCTAAGCTACAAACGCGAGACGTTGTTTGTGTTTGTAGAAGCATCAGACAAGGAGGCAGATGGTGGAGATCATCCTACACCTTAGTGTATGCAAGTGCCTCAACTTGATAGTCATGTTCCACCTTTTTTCAACCGCCTTCCCTAATATACCTAGCAAGACACATTCAAGATGTCCCTAGACTGGAAAAAACGCAACCAATGTTGGTGGCTTGTAGAAGCTCATGAACAATTAAGAGTGATAGAGGGAAGTTTTTCTCCCTAAGAAAGACATTGTCAACCTTATAAGTGCAAGTTCTAGAGGATCACTACGAACTACTAATTGATAAAGTTTTTGATCCGTTAAATGCTCTTTTGAGAGCTTATGAAGCATAAATATAGGAATGAAGGAAAGAAAATTAAAAAAGTAACTAGCTAGAATAAATGGGGTAAGAAAACTATTGGAAGGCTAGGAAAGGAAGGATGAAAGCATAAGAGAACAAGAGCCAGCGATTTGATGTAGTTGAGTTTGCAGGAGCTCAAGAGCAATTAAGTAAGCAAAGGAAAGCTTATCTCCCTAACAAAGAAACAAAGAGGAGGGTCACTACTATTTGGCTCTACTACTTTTTTTTTCATTACATAGAATCTCTCCAAGATCTTTTAGCATCTCCAATGAGCATGTCCATGCACGTCACCATTTAAAACCAATGTTAGTGAGTAGCATTTGAACTCACCACTACATACTATCAAATTCAACTTAAACCACTAGGCTATATGCCTCCGCTCGTCCTTGAGTTCCCTTTGGGCCATAAAAAAAAGGATAACCACCCCCTCCCCCCCCCCCCCCCCCCCCCCCCCCCCCCCCCCCCCCCCCCCCCCCCCCCCCCCCCCCCCCCCCCCCCCCCCCTCTTCTCCTTTCGCTTTTTTTCTCCCACCCTTCCCTTTTCCTTTTCTTCCCTCCCCCCAAACTAATTAATTAATGACTTCTGAAAAAGTTGTTTTGGCTCCCTACTGGTTGATAAATTCCTTGACTCCTTGAGCTAAATAGTGCGCACGATTTTGGAAGCATTTCTTTACGGCAGAATCTAGGGAGATACCTTTGGCTTGAGAGAAACAAAAGTGATGCCTTCTACTCTTTACTATCAGTAAAGAGAAGTTAACAGAGCTTTTTTATTCCAAAGAAAACTTGATTTTGTTTCCTCGACAAGAAGTTTGCATTTTTCAAAGCCAAAACTCTCTCTCTCTCTCTCTCTCTCTCTCTCTCTCTCTATATATATATTATATATATATATATATTATATATATATATATATATATTATATATATTATATATATATATATAACAGGTGGGTGAGGCACGTGGGAAAGATCTTGCCTACAAGAAATACTTGCCTGTTCTTAATAAGGACCATCATCTCTCTCTCAAATATCGTGATCTAAGCTACAAACCCGAGATGTTGTTTGTGTGTGTAGGAGCATCAGACAAGGAGAGAGATGGGGAGGGTTGCTCGGTGACCAGCAAGCATAGGGCTACAAAGCATCACCCTACAAGAATGTTGTGAGTAGGAGCATCAGATGGGGAGTTCGCTCAACGAGTAGTGGATAGCAAGGCTACTAAATGTAATGGAAATGGCCTATGAACTTTGAGAATAGCAAAATTAGGAGAATTAAAGAGAAAATTTTTGTGAGACTACTTTGAGAACATAAAGGGTGAACTTATTTAGCATTAGCAATTTAACCATAATACTTAATTTACTTGGCATGAATAATACTTTTGCAGGAGAGAGTTTAGAGAACTTGATAATGGTTGAGGACCGGATTTATGTGGCGCCGGTCCCCCCTCCAATAGGCTTTTGTATTATAGATTCTCTCATCAAGAGAGACTTGGTATATTACAATCTTTGTGTTCCTTGTGACCTAGGTGATGCAATGAAGATGGAAAGCTTCATGCATCAAGAGCATAACATAGACTTTGTAAAAAGCATTAACCATCCCTAGCCTCAATCCCAAGGCCTCAAACACCTTCAAAGGTAGAGAGAGCTAGCGGGAAATGAGGGTAGGGAAGAGGAAGAAGAAACATTCATAGGAAAAAGAAATAGTTCCTCACTTATCATCACTCTTCTTGCTAGCATACATAATAGCATAGTAATGAAGATGGAGAAGATGGCAAGCTTGAGCATTGAAGCATGGTTCTTGGTTGGATTTGCATTCCATAACCAAGAGTGTTGGTGTAGGCTCTCAACTTCTCTACTAGTTTGGAGAAGAGATGGATCTCTTGCACTTTGCATTTCACACAATGAGTGTGTGTGTGTGTGTGGGAGAGTATACCTCCCAAGCTAGCTCCCTCTTTGCTCTGGTCAACCCCCTCTTCTAGCACTATCTGGCACTTGATTGGACCTCCTCAAGCATGGCCAATCACATGCTTAGTGCATATCAACCAACAAGGGTAGCCTGGGGAGAAGTGTCCCCCTTTCTCCTTTGAGAGAGAGGACTTGATAAATGCATAGAAGATTCATTAAATTAACTAAATTATTGTTGGACCCCTTGGGAGGACAACCAATAGGCTTTAGGCACACCATGAGTTCAACATGAAGAGGATGTTGACAAGTATCCATGTTGCTTTTTTTGTACCAAGGATGCCTTGTGTGAGGGTGTATGTGTCCTCTCTCTAGCCCCTATAATGAGGACTCGCCCCCCCCTTGTGTAGGGATATGCATTGAATTTTGAGTACCTTACTCCCTCAAGCACCTTAGTCATGGAGCACCTTAGCACCTTAGTCATTAAGCACCTCAAGCACCTTAGTCAACAAGCACGGCAAGCACCTCAAGCTTGGGTCAGGTTCTCACCTCAAGCACAACCCTAGCTTACCTAGGGTCAAAGGAATTTTAACACTAACCTTTGGAGGTCTTTAATGAAACTAACCCTAGGGTCTTTAAGCTCCATTAGCTAGCCTTTCTCTTTGACAAATCATCTCTCATTTGGACCCCTTACGATTGGCCCCATGTTGAGATAGATCTATAAGCACATGTCTACATTCTAACCCTTGTTCCCGTTTATTCTCCCACATTAAATAATCATTTTAATATGAGAAAATCATTTGGGTTGGTTAGATATTAGATTTTATGACACTAAACATCATATTGCAAGGCTAATGTGAGTAGGAGCATCTAATTGTGAGGTAGTTATTAGCCTTGGGCTCTAGCGCAGGATGGAATGTATTTGGAGAAGGGGGAGAGGGACGCAACGAACTTGCAGATGAGGCTAGGTGTGACGGACTTGCAGAGGACCGCATGGACTTTTTTGTGGGAAAGGGGGGATAGGAGAGAGGGAATATACCATGAAAAATTAGAGAGAGAGAGAGAGAGAGAGAGAGAGAGAGAGAGAGAGAGAGGGAGGAAGGGAGGGAGCATGCCATTTGTAGAGATACCATCTCTAATGGGCAGAGAGTTGTTCTGGATGACTGAGGGCTGAATATGGAGAGAGAAGGAGAATTACTCTGTCTGAGCACGAATGCGACGATAGCAAGGGGCATTGCCCAAGCATGGTGATAGCGATAACTCATCTTTGTTTTGCCTTTAGATTCCTAGATTTGAAGGGTATCTCGAAGAGAAATTAATTGGCCTTTTGATAGATTATGAAGCAAGAAATTAAAATAAGAAAACTTTAGAACAAAGATGGCTAACATGCCTTCATCTAGAAGTAGAAAAGGGAAGGTTTGGAAATTGTGCAAGAAGCCCATAGAGATAGCAAAAGCACTCTTAGAGCCACCTCCCTTAATTGCACTTCAAGAGATAGTAATGTCAAGATCAATAGTCAAAGCTGAACAACTTGACAAGGATGTTGAGAATACATAAAGCTACCCGTAAGTCTGTAGTGTGTCTTTTTAATAGGAATCTTGAAAGATCCCTTGGGCTCAGGAGAGAGAGAGAGAGAAAAGGAAAGGGAAACTTTTCCCTCCAAACTTCCAAATCAATAGTATGTAATAGTCATTTTGGTATATATTTGGAAGCTTGAGAACGTTGATGAAGCAAAAGTGGAAGGAGCATAAATTTTTCATTTAGTGGAAGCTTGCCCATGTGTAGATCCGTGTGCGGTCAAAAAGGTGGCAGATGGAATGGTGATGAGTGAGCACATATGGAAATGCCTAATTTGGGAGGGATGTGTTGAGCCATGAAGGCAAGTCCAAGGTTGCTAGGTATCGAGCCACAACTAGGAAAGAGTTGAGTCTATTTAATGACCAAAATAGTCCTCTAATTTGTGGAAATTTCCAAAATACCCCTTGATTTCAAAAATTCCCTTGTATCTATTTTGGTTGGATTCTTCAAGCGTTTCTAATCTTTATTCTTTTTTGACAATTGAGATCCGTTTTTGAGTGCTAGCGAAGCAATTTATTTCCAAAGCCTACATAACCAACTCAAATTCTAGTTACGGACAGACAATCAATCTTCTTATGGAAAGCTACAAATTTTCTTATCTTTGGAGATATTTAATCTCACAATTAGGGGTGCTCAAGGAATTTGGACAATTTTGAAGGGCATTTTGGGAATTTTGGGAATTTATGACAAAATATTAGGGGTAGCTGAATGAGGTGCATGTCTAGACAGGTGGTGTAATTCTCACAAAATCTGCGGCTTGATGGGTGTGGCAACATAGGCAGGGTAAGTGGCAAAAATGGAAGGCACAATGGGCATGGCCGTCGACAGAGGACGGGGAGGGGATGACGAGACGTGAGGCATCGTTTTCTCTCTCTCTCTCTCTCTCTCTCTCTCTCTCTCTCTCTCTCTCTCTCTCTCTCTGTGCCAGTGGTCCATCGCAAGGCCACCCTTCACCAAGCACAATTGGCCACGATACTTTGTTCACAAAGCAGAGGATACCGCCACGACCTGTTGAAGTCACCGAAATCTTGCCACGACCTGCTCAGGCCAAAGTGCGACGACTTGCTCAGACCTGCTCAGGCACCTGCACATGCTCGCAGGAGGAGAAGAGGAGGAGGGTCGGGTTGTACCCCATGATCCAACAAGGGGGGCGGAGGAGGAGGGTGGGGGTGTGCCATGATCCGATAGGGGGAGGGGGGTTGCACAGGAACGGGGTGAGGAAGACTTTTGGTTTTGCAAAGATGGGTACACACAAAGTGGGGAAAAGGATCTTGAAAAGACTCTGGTTAATGAGACGAAGGAAGAGAGTGAGAAAGAACCAAAAGATACAAGAGTGGTAAAAAAGTAGTACAAATAATTCTCACTTAATCAACCACATGCCCATACCAAAAGTAGAAGAAAATTGACCAAATGAGGTTTGGGAAGCCATATGCCAAAGCTGGTGACCATGTTTGAATTTCTCCTATCAAGTAAGTGGATTTAGACATAGAAACCATAGACTTGGAGCTTAGATCACTATGCGGTGATGCACATTTTTGTAAGTCTAAGGGAAGGAACGCAAAGACATTGAGGACACTATCAACATACATGGAGAGTAGGAGGTAATTATAGGAGGCTAATCAGACAATAGACTGGTCCATCATAAAAAAAATAATAGTGCTCCAATATTAGACTCAAAAGTATTCAAGAGTTGTTATCTACACCAGTCATAAGATGTACCATTACACTTATGAGTTTGTTGAAGATCAACCTGGATATCTATACTATAATAAAAGGGGGAGGGATCCCCCCCCCACCCCCGGCGACACGTGATGGAATGAGCTTAATCCGACTTGTGTGCCCGGCAGCTCCTGATAACACACTCTATGTGTGTGTGTGTGTGTGTGTGTGTGTGTGTGTGTGTGTGAGAGAGAGAGAGAGAGAGAGAGAGAGAGAGAGAGAGGCGAAGGCCGTCGGCCAAACTAGTGTGGACTAATGTATGGAAGATGTATACGAGATGGGTTAAACGAGGAGTACTTGGTTTGCACAAAAAAGGAATGAAATTGTGATTAGCTAATGGACATGTTGAAAGACTGTCTTAGACCAATTAATTTTTCTATCTTGTAATAATGAGTATGATTATTTTTTTTTGCCATGGTAGACTTTGGAAAAAGAACAATTCATGTGACACCTTAAGATGGTCCAACATTAAGTTCATGATTACCTCTAGTTACACCACATGGAAACAAATACTAAAGTAAATCTATGTGATCGTAGATACCAAGATGCAATATGCCTAGAATAAGAAGATTGTGCCCTAAAGGGAGATATAGCTATTGGCCGAAAGACAAAGTGTTCTTACTTCTCAAGAACCGGACTACTTCTAACGTGCTGATGTACAAAGCTGATTGGTTTGCCCCACTCAACAGAATCTGGAAGAAAAGCTGATCAGAAGAACGTTGGCAAAAGAGGGCTACTACCATTTGGGAGACTAAAGGACCAGACTACATAAAGGTATTCATCTGGAAGGTACTCTTGGGATATTTTTCCACTGGGATTGAGGTGCAAGCTAAAGGGTTCGGCTCTGGCACTTATTCACACTGCAAGTCAGTCTCGAAAGACTCCCTTCATATATTCAATAAGTGCCCTACTTCACGGGGAGTAGTCGCCAAGGTGTGTAAGTGGGTTATAAGGACTTGGAAGATAATCTTTTCTACGAATGACTTGATCTTGGGAGAGAGTGGTATCCAAATCCATGTCATTTTGGTATGCACGCAAATGATCAAATTAATCTAACTGAACCAAGTATGGAAGTCCAAGAACCTTCGAGGCTTTGAGGGCAAGCTTGAAGTAGCTCTCTTTGATGATATTGTGCAGTTAAGCATTGAGCTCATTCAAATGGCAGGAGCGAGAAGAGGGGTAGTTGACAAAGATGAAGGATGGATGCATGCTTTGAGATGTTTAGAACACTCAAGAGGGTAGGAGTAACACGTCTGGTAGTCTTTCTCTATGTACAAGTCTCTGATGGAACCCTAGCCCCCTCAAGACACATGTAGTGCTTGGGAGAATTTGTACTATTTTCGGGCTAATATAAATTCTCTCAACTCAGAATTGTGAGAGTGGCAAAATAAAAAAATAAAAGATTTTGCCCTAAAGGGAGACATAGCTATTGACTAGAGCCATTTCCTAACAATTATTTTCAACCTTGGAACTGGTCACAAACCTTGGCAATGATGGATGTTACCAAATTTTGTGATGAAGAATGCTATCGCCTCGTACAATTATGGGAATATTACCAAAATACCCCTCAAGTTTTAAAAGTTTTCAATATACATTTGTATCATTTTTGGATGGAATATCCCAATTTTTTTAGAGTCTAATCTTTTTGAAAATAGATATATATATTTAAGTGTCTTTAACAAACAAAACTATTCAACAAAGAGCTCACAAATAGAGGCCCTTACGTATAAAAACATTGAGCGATTTCATCACGAGAACCCTCAATACCATCTAAAATTCTAGCTTCATCCTCTTCTATCAAGGTTAAAATCAATCTTTCCAGGAAGAGTTCCTTGGAGATGTTTGTGAGGTTAATGAGGGGTAATTTTGGAATTTTGAAAAATTCAAGGGTATATTGGGAATTTCCACAGATTTCAAGGATATTTTGGTAGTTTTCCCTACAATTATTCATGATGAGAGCAATTATTCATGATGAGAGCTGGCTTCTTGATAAAAACAAGCGGACAAGATATCTAAGCTAGATCAACAAATACAATATTCACAAATAAGAGATGAAATCTCTATATAAGACTCATCACCCCAAGAGGAGCTCTTTTATGGCTTTGTAGAAACTCTTAACTTCAAAACGATGCCAACGATGCGAAATCAAGTGAATTCAAGGGTGAAAATCAAATTTAGCCCAAAGACAATATGCTCTTTGACCTTTAAAACCAAGATTTAGCCACCATGTCTCATTGAGGGGAATCTCACAAGATACCTCGTTTTGGAAAAAGGAAAAAGAATAAGTTTGGATCATAACTAAGCTTAGAAAAAAAAAACATCTTCCCACGTGCATGGAGGCACGCAATGCCACCTAGAAGTTTCTCTCTCTTGTTACCAAAATACCCCTCTGATTTGTGGAAATTCCCAAATCACCCCTCCAATCAAGTAATGAGAGAATCCTTCATGCTTATGATAAAAGACAAGGCACGCTATCTAGTGCAATAAATGCTGATAATTTTATCAACGATAGTGACTAGAAGATTCTCCACATCTCATGAGAATTTCTAACAATGGCAAAGAGTAGAATAATAGTCAAAGACTAAGGACAAGAAGTACCTTAAAAATGATGATGCAGTGATTGATCTTCTTGGCATTCTCTCTCCAAGATGGATTTACTAATTCACTTCCCCTTTGAGATAGCCACGGGACCAATGTGCTATGGAGTTTTGGAAATATCTTGCAATCTCCTCCCATTCCAACGATGCGTGCAACTTTGGTACAGTTGCAGACCAACTCGCATGTGATCCCACTCAACCTTAGGTTTGCCCGCCGAGGTTCCAGCACTTTGTCATGAATCCCTAACTCCTTCCATGGGCCCTTGTTGAGAGGAGAGCTTCACTTTATCAATCATGTCCACTCTCATAATGGCATGTACATGGTCTTGTTTGGCTATTAAAACCAAAAATTTAGCACAGTGGGCTTCTGAACGTACTTCTGGGTCGAGGATCCCAATGCTGCCTTGCTCCTTGGATCTCACAACATACTCTCATTTGGCCCATTGCTAGGGGATCACAAATTTTCGGTTGTTCTTCTAAAGGATTTTTTTCATTGGTTTCAAGAATTAGTACTAGTTTCATTTAGCTATTTTTAGGAGCAAACCAATGAAGGATATCTACAAGATTATTGTCATAAACTCTAATATCCACCTATCCCAAATGATTTTTTCATATTGAACTCATCATTTAATATGGGGAGATAAATGGGAAGAGTTAGGATACAGATATGTGCTGCTAGACCCATTCTCAGCAAAGGGTCAAGAGGAGAGATAAGCTCATCTCAATAAGGGTCCAAATGGAGAGAGGTCTACCAAGGAGCAATGTTCACCTAATGGAGATTTAAATGAACTTAGGTTAAGCTTCATTAAGGCCTCTCAAGGTTAGTGTTAAAAGTCCTTAGACTGAGGACATTTAGGTAAGATTTTGCCCAACTTTAAGTGATTGAGGTGCTTGAGCTCAAAAGTTAACAACTAGTCCTACAAAGGAGGGGGCGATCCCTACAAGTAGGAGCATGGGAAAGAACACACACACAAACCCCAAGAGTCACCCTTTCACAAGAGACATAAAGGACACAGAGAAGGCCCCTAGCTAAGGTTCCCTGAATCAAGCATGAATGCTATTGGATGGTTTATGGAAAGGTCCAATGAGAATTAAGCTTAATTAAATTAAGCTTAAACTTTATGGAAAAGCCCTTAAAAAGGATCAATAAGAATTAGGACCTACTTTATTTCTATTGGACAATCTACCCAAGGGTCCAATGAGAATTGAGTAGACCTTATGCAAGCTTAATTCCTATTGGCCAATTGACCTAGAGAGCCTTTACGAATTTAGCATCAATTATAAATCAAGCTCTCTCTCAAAGGGAAAAGAAGGACACTTGTCTTTAAATACTACACCCCTTGCTTTATTTAACCTAGGCCTTCCATTGATTAGCCCCAAGATTGGGCCAATGGGCGTTGAGCTAGTGAAACTCTCTCTCTCTCTCTCTCTCTCTCTCTCTCTCTCTCTCTCTCTCTATATATATATATATATATATATATATATATATATATATATATATATATATATATATCATCATCATCAACCATGAGCCCACACACATTCTCTCATTGTGTGCTAAGCAAGAAGTGATCTCCTCCAAGCTTGAGAAGTAGAGAGCCTCCACCAATATGTCTTGGCATGCAAATCCAAGCAAGAGTCAAGCTTTAAAGCATGCTCATCATCTACTCAAATCTCCAGTACTATGCTAAGCTATGCTCTAAGAGTGAGTAGAATACTTCTTTTGTGTATGTTACATCTTCTTCCTCTTCAATTTCTTCACTCCCTGCTAGCTCTCTTCACCTTTGAAGGTGTTTGAGGTCTTCGGATTGAGGCCAGGGACAAGTTTGTGTTATTGCAAGTAAGCTTAATTGTTGTTTTGGGCATAATCTTGGTGCATGAAGTTTTCCATCTTCATGGCATCGACAAGGTCTCAAGGAACACAAAGAATGTATTGTACAAAGTCTCTCTTTATGGAAGAACATATAATAGGGACCCGTTCGAAGTAAATCCGGTCCTCAACTGTTATCAATTTCTCTAATCCTCTCTCTTTTACAAGTAATTTCCATAGCAAGCTAACTAGGTGCAATGTTTATATTGCTATATTAATCAAGAACTTCCTCTCTACCTTCATTAGGAGTTATTTTAATGAAATGCTCACTACTGTTATTTTAATTCCACTACAATCAACGTTATTAGCCTAATTTTGTTACATCGGTATTAGAGCTAATGGTTTCTCTTTTCTTGCTTAGGAGGAGAGGTCCTTATCTTATTACAAGAGGTTTTTTATTTGCCAAAGAATAAGTTAGCATACACCTAAAGTTTGCTAGCATGGTTGACAATAATAAAGAGAGTAGAATGAATCTTGATGACTTTGATTTTGCACATGAATGTGCTGCTAATGATGCCCCTATGTTTGTGAATTATCTTGTCACTAGGCTACAACAAGCCATGGGAAACCCCGCCCTACAATGTGAAGTTGTCCAACAACTTTGCACACATGGGATTCTCCAAACTCCCCAAGAAGAGAGAGTATTTTAGGAAGCCCCTTGGTGAGACTGCCAAAAGAAGGCTCTCTCCGGTGAGAGAAGAGGAGTAACCCTACAAAAGAGAAATAAGTGAGTCTCCAAACCCTTTGGAAGATGTAGCTCCACGAAAATGGCGGGTCACGAAGATCTCTAACTCCTTCTAAGAGGAAAAGATCACCACATAGTCCCTCTCCCCATAATCCCAAGAGGGAAGAGAGGAATCAAAGGAAGAAAAAGGAGAGAAAGAGGTCACCCTCTTCTTCATCCTCATCACCTTCCTCTTCTTTCAATGAAAGCGACGGCTTATCCTCTAAAGTGCTAAAAAGGAGAGGGCATCAAAAGTCTTATGCCGCTTGGAAAAGGTCCAACAAACTCAAGAAGTTCAAGGAGAGATATAAGAATATCTATTTTCTCACCTATGATGGCACCTTTGGTGCTACAGACAAAGTCTTGTCCTTTATCCAACAATTTGATGCAGCGTTTGGAGAGATGAGGGCTTCATGGAGTCTTCTACTCTACGACATGTAGCTATGCATTTTAAAAATTCTTTCAGACAATGGTAGGCTAGCCTACAAGCTAATGGCAAAGCTCCAAGGACATGGAAAGCCCTAAGAGATTTCACAATGAAGCAGTTTCTTACAAGCAATGCTGAAGACAAAGTTCTTATCGAATGGCAAAGTTTGAAGCTCTCTCCCTACAAGTCTATCCACAAGTATGTGGACAAGTTTTGGGATTTGCATATCAGAAAACATGGCCAAATATGGCAATTCTCAAAGGCCTAGGACAATTTTTGCAGCGGTCAAACATCATACTATGGTCACTTCATAAATTAATTTCCAACAAGGGGCTAAGAGGAATTTTAAGCCCATGGAAACGAAAGACTTAAATGAGCCTAGAGAGAAGAACAATGCCCAAAATTCTTCTAAAGGTAGCACAAGAAAGTTAAGGAGAAAGGAGTCTACAACGGTAAAAACAGACTCTCCCCCAAAGAGCTTGAGCATTTTTACAAAGACAACAAGTGCTTTAAGTGCGGGGAGCAAGGACATGGCTATCATACTTGCCCCCAAAGGAATGCAAATACACGCAATGAGCCACCTAGAGCTTCTATGATTGAATTCCAAAAGGGGATCTTCATTGCAAAGAATCTCCTACATGGGGAAAGGTGAGCGAACATGATGCCTTTATCCTTTTCAACCTTGGCTCAACTCACAACTTTATATCAATGGAGTTGGCCACTAAATTAGGCATACAAGCTTTCGAGACGAGAGACACTGCGCGATGGCTGATGGGACTTTCAAGGGACAAAACGCCTTCATTACTCCCTTGATTGGGAAATTGAGGCTTCATGTCCAAATCTATGTCGAGAAAGATGACTTTTTCATCTCCCTCTCCAACATGAAGATGTTATCTTAGGGGCACCATGGTTCAATCGCATGGCTGCCAATATGAAGTTCCCTGAAAGAAGATACATTTCAAGTACAGGAAAAAGAATATGTACAGAGATGCTAATGAGTGGGGTAACACCACAGCCCTTGTAAATACTCCTACTTTTGATAAGTCAATGAAAAGCTCAATTTCCGCATAAATGATTTTTGTTAAGGAATCTGTAAATGATCCTAATGTTTTACTAGATAAAAATGGTGGCAATCAAGAGGAATTAGAGTTGTCTAATTTCCTAATAATTCCAAGATGTTTTTATTGATGGTATCCCTAGAGAGTTACCTCCAAAATGAGGGGATGGTGATCATGCAATAGAGGTTCTACCAGGGAGCTCACTGCCTAATAAGGCTCCTTATCAAGTTCCACAAGTTCAACAAGAGGAGATTATGAGGTAAGTTCATGAACTAGTAGAAAAGGGGATGGTGAGGCCTAGCTCGTCACCATTTTGTTTACCAATCCTTTAATTAGTCCAAAAAATAGATGACACATATCATATGTGTGTCGATTACTGAGCACTAAATAGAATCACTATTAAAAATAGATTTCTTGTGCCACGTGTAGAAGATCTATTTGATAAACTAAAAGGGACTACCTAATTTAGTAGGATTGACAATTAAAGTAGATATCATCAAATAAGGGTGGGCAATGAAGATATCATAAAGATAGCTTTTTGTAAGACATTTGGTCTTTATGAATATCTTGTTATGCCTGTTGGCTTGACAAATGCTATGGCCACATTCAATCGCTTAATGGAGAAAATCTTTAAGCCCCACTGCAAGTATACTAGAGTATTCTTTGATGATATCATTAGGCTACTCCAATTCATCTGCATGTAATCTTTCAAGTTCTAAGAGAGAACAAACTTTTCATAAATCAAAAGAAAAGTGAATTTTTCTTACAAGAGATTCAATACTTAGGTCACATTATCTCTCAAGATTGCATCCAAATGGATCCCACAAAGCTAGAGGCAATAAAAGGATGGCATAATCCAAGGAATCTACACAAACTACAAAGCTTTATTGGTATGTGTGCATACTATAGATGCTGGATAGAGAAATTCTTGTTAATAGAAGGACCAATACATGACTACAAAAAAGAACGTTAGGTATACATGGAATACAAAAGAGCAAGATGCTTTTGAAAAGCTCAAAGAGAAACTTATCTCTCAACCTGTGCTTGCATTGCCAGATCTCTCAAAGTCATTTGAAATCCAATCTCGAGGAGGTCACCTAAGAAAAATGTAAACTAGCACATGAGTTCAATAGAAGGGTATTTAAAGTTCTCAAAACTTACAAAAAAATATATATAGAAGGATACTATTTTTTCAATTTTGAAAAAAACTTACAGATTTAAAAAGAATAGGGTACATTATATAAGGGGTTTTACAAACATGTCTTGAATGCACGTGATATGGTAGTTCTATACATAGTGAACCCCCTGAGGGTCCAATGTGATACTTGTTAAGATTGCCTTGGAGCAGTTTTTCTTCAAGAAGGGCATGCCATAGCATACAAGAGTTGAAGACTCAATTTTGATGAGTGAGTATTGGGTATATATGAAAAGGATCTACTAGTTGTTCTACATGCTCTAGACTCATGGAAGCACTATCTTTTGGGGACTCCATTCATCCTACGCACGGATCACCAAAGCCTCAAGTATTTCATGATGCAAACCAAGATCTCCAACAAACAAATGAGGTGGGCAGCTTTTCTTTTGCAATTTAATTTTCATATTTCTCACATTGCCCGCAAGCATAATCAAGTGGTCGATGCACTATCACGGTGGCCAAGAGAGAATGCGGTATTTATAGCAACTCACAATGATCTATCTTTTATGATAGATGAGTATGCTACTGACCCCAATTTCAAGGATACCATTTCAGCCCTTGCCTTAGGGAAGAAAGAGGAACCATTTACCTTGCAGGATGGTTATCTTCTCTATGGCAATAGATTGTGTGTTAGTAACTCACTTCATGAGAAAGTAATGTATGAATCTCATGCTCCTCCTTATGCAGGGCATAGAGGGATTCAACCTACACTTTGAGGAGTAGAGAATTACTTATATTGGCCCACCATGAAAGTAGACATACAAGAGTATGTTTTAAAATGCATGGTATGCCAAAAGACAAAGTATGATAGAGGAAAGAAACCTGGATTTCTCCAGCCATTGCCAATTCCTAATTCACCATGAGAGAGCATTTCCATGGATTTTATCTTTTGATTTTATCCTATGGACAATAGTCGACAATTAGCAAACAAGCACATTTTATACTTGTCAAAAAGACTATTAAGGCACACCAAATGGCAACCCTCTTCATATCTCAAATTTTCAAATACCATGGCTTGCCAACATCTAGAGTGTCAGATAGAGATCCTAGAATGACTAGTAATTTTTGGAAGGATCTCTTTGAGAACCTAGGTACAAGGTTATATTTCTCTTCGGCCTATCACGCACAAACGGATGGCCAAAGTGAGATTGCTAAACATACAATTCTAGATCTACTATAAACCTACGTCACGGAAGTAGACCAATGCTCACAATGGGAAAATTACCTACCTCTTTAGAGTATGCATACAATAACACCGTACATACTTCTACAAGGAACATACTAATGACTAGGTGTACCTTCTCTACCTCATAGTCGAGGACGACTATGATTTCAAGAGAGAGGTAATGTCATAAAATCTAATATCCACCTCTCCCAAATGATTTTCTCATATTGAACTAATCATTTAATATGGGGAGACAAGAGTTAGGATACATATATGTGCTGATAGACCCATTCTCAGCAGGGGACCAAGAGGAGAGATAAGCTCATCTCAATAAGGGTCCAAATGGAGAGTGGTCTACCAAGGAGCAATGTGCACATAATGGAGCTTTAAAAGACCTTAGGTTAAGGTTCATTAAAGCCTCCCAAGGTTAGTGTTAAAAGTCCTTAGACCTAGAACCTTTAGGTAAGATTTTGTATAGATAAATAAATAAGTATACATACAAACAGAGACACATGCATATGTATATATGTGTGTGTACGTACGAATGTATGTATTTGTGTGTGTAAATAAATGAATGAATGAATAAATAAATAAATATATTTATGTATATGTGTGTGTGTGTAATGCTTGAATCAAAAATTTGTCACATAGGTCTTGAGGCCTCCTGCTATTGTTCTAGTACATTAATTTATGACATTCAAGATTTCTATGATCCCCCTACAACAAAACCTCTCTCTCTCTCTCTCTCTCTCTCTCTCTCTCTCTCTCTATCACACACACACACACACACACAATGTGTGCTTGAGTTCAAGACTCTATGAATAGATATAAATTTCTCTCTCCCTCTCTGTATATATGTGTGTGTGTGTGTGTGTGTGTGTGTATACATACGTATGTATACATGCATATATGCATACATATATATAGTATGCCTAAAAATAATATAGCAATTCATCTCCAAAGCCTACATAACCAACTCAAATTCTAGTTTTAGCTTCTTGTATTAAAAAATAATCATTCTTATGCAAAGCTACAAAAAAAAATTATCGTTGGAGAAATTTAATCTCACAAACAAGCGTATTTTGGGAATTTTGAAAGATTTGAAGGAAAATTTGGGATTTTATGACAAAATATTTGGGGTACTTTTGGGCTTTTTCAAAATTGAGGGATATTTTGGAAATTTCCACAAATTAGAGGGGTATTTTGGTAGTTTTCCCTATATATATATATATATATATATATATATATATATTATATATATATATATATATATATATATATATATATATATATATACACACACACACACGCATGCACACATACATATATACATATGTGTCTATGTGTGTGTGTCCGTATGAATGTATGTATTTGTCTGTGTAAATAAATAAATATATGTATGTATATGTGTATGTGTGTGTGTGTGTAGTATAATGCTTGAATCAAAGATTTTCCACATAGGTCTTGAGGCCTACTGCTATTGTTCTAGTACATTAGTTATGACATTCAAAATTTCTATGATCCCCTCCCATAACAAAACCTCTCTCTCTCTCTCTCTCTCTCTCTCTCTCTCTCTCACACACACACACACACACACACACACACACACACGTGTTGGCTGGATATTAGTTTGCATGGACTATGATTGGTCGGGTGGTCTCTCTCTCTCTCTCTCTCTCTCTCTCTCTCTCTCTCTCTCTCTCTCTCTCTCCTCCCCCCCCCCCAAGATATTCACTTTTATTGAAGACTCGTGCAACTTTTAGTGTCTTTTTAAATTGTTCCTACACCTTTGAACATATTTCTTTGTCTTTCTCTCTCTTAACTTCTCTTTGCCGCATCATTAGTTGGGCACTCAAAAATTATAATCTCTCTCTCTCTCTCTCTCTCTCTCTCTCTCTCTCTCTCTCTGGGGTTGATTGATTTTTAATAGGCACCCTTGCGTGTTAAAATTTAGAGAATTTTTAGATTTCTAAGCATGGCCCACATTTTAACTCTTAAAAATAAAAAGGACAAAATATCTGAGAAGTGGTAAACGGTCCGTCAATTGAGTAATCTCTCTCCTTATTTGGGGTGCCAATGTGAGGGTTGGTTTTTATCAGGCATTCCATCCATTTCTACCAGTGAAAAACATTAGTTATCCCTTTAAAATTACACAATAATGTGAAGAAAACATAATCTCTTGGAAATCGGAAGGGCTTGAAGGATGTCCTTGGTGAGATATGGTGCCTATGAGCTCAACCATTAAAAAAAAATTCTCTCTCTCTCTCTCTCTCTCATGCATGTGCATGCGTGCATACACATATAAACACCTTTGATCTCTCTCTCTCTCTCTCTCTCTCTCTCTCTCTCTCTCTCTCACACACACACACACACACACACACACACATAGCCAATAACGCGGATCGACCTCTTTATTTGCATGCATACAAAGACATCACCTAGTCGATATGAGGCGAGCTTTTTTTTTTCTCGATCTCTTAAAAAAAGACAAACTTTTAGAAATCTCTTAAAAATATCAGTATTGGTCTTGAAAAAAACCCCTTGAAAAGATAAAGCCAAATATATATATTCCAAAATTAAATTGTTATTAAATAATAAAGTCCACTAAAAGTATCCAATTTTTTGTTATGTATATTTAAACTGAAACATTTATTCTATGCAAAGTAGAAAGTCACATGCAATTTTGTGACCCACCTACTACCTACTCGGTCGAACTTTCCAAAGCACGAATCTTTGTAAGATTCCCTCCTCCTTTTCTTCAGCCAAACGCCCTTTGCCTGGACTGTGTTTCTACGGTACTCGTCTTCATCTGCACGCCCGAGATGCAGTGATACCCTGCTATCGCCTCATTCCCTCTTCGCTCAGATAGTGCTTTGCTTTGTCGCTCCCAAGACTATCGACCTTGTCATGGCTTTGTTCGGTCTTTCGCCCCTCTATCCCCTTTGCTGCCCCTTGGTTCATTGTACTGCTATGCCTTAGCCTACCCTGCACCCTCGCCAACCCTCAACACTTAAATCTGCCATCGACAATCTATCCAGTCGACTTTGCTACCTTGGGAATGACGACTGCAATTGTCTAGAATAGAGGTTTGTCCACGTTTCTTCTGGGATGCAGCCCATAGTCCACACCTACGAAGATCTTGCCCCTGTCTTCACCCCATGTGCATCAAGCCGCGCGAGAGTACTTACAAACCAGAGAGAGAGAGAGAGAGAGAGAGAGAGAGAGAGAGAGAGAGAGAGAGAGAGAGGTCACTTGCTCTTGACGAGCGAAGCAAAAAAATTACCCTGCTTCCTAGAGAAACGTTTCCACGGCACACACAAAGAGAGAGAGAGAGAGAGAGAGAGAGAGAGAGAGAGAGAGAGATCGCCAAAGAAAACACAAGATCAGCTTTTTGCCACATCGCCCCCTACATCCTTGTCTCCTTTTCTCTCTCTATCCCCTTTCCCGTCTAGCTGGAAAAGCAAAATAGAGGGATCTACTGAGATTCCCTTCAAAACGAAATGTGTACTACCCTACTGACTTTACATTTTGCAAAGCCTGTCACTTCTTACAATGTTACACTTTACTTTAGATTTTAAATCTAACCCTTCAGTTTTATTTTGCAAACTTTTCTTTGAAATGAAGCAGAATGTGACACATGGAGGGTCTCTCCTTCCTTGAAAACTTTAAGCTGCGTCATATATAGTATAGATGGAAAACATAATGCTTGAATCTCAAGAAAGTGATGCGGCAACCATTCAAGACAATTATCCCCTCTACCATAAATGTACATGTATCAAAGAGAGTAGTCGGTAAGCTAGCCTACAAATTTTTAGATGGTTTTCAATTGAGCATACAAAATTCATGCCATTTGGAAATATCAATACCCTAACAACCTTTTAACAAATACTATGTCATGAATTCGAGAATAATTGAGGATATTTCTTAAAATTTATACAAATAATATCTTTGTTCATTATTTTTGAAGGGTAGATCGTATAGATAATCTAAAGCAATGTTCAAGGAGTGCAAGACTTACAAAAGCTTCTTTAATTTAGAGAAATTTATCATAATGTATCAAAGAATGGTATTTATGAAGATTTAGAAAAGATTAACAATATTGTGGAACTTTTTGAAACCAAAAACTATAAAAAGGTTCAATCATTCATGGGCGACAATAAATATTATCATAGATTTATCTACATGTACTTCATAGTTGTAAAACCTCTATAAGATCTCATTAGTAACTTTGTTTGGAAGGATGAATGTGAGGAGTCTTTCAAGAAGTTAAAGGTTGCTCTTATCTCTACACTAGTGCTCGGGAGAAATCATTTTCCAAAGATACAAAATTTCTTTTTTTGAATTTTCCAAGAGGAAATTTTAGAAAATTAGGTTTATTTTTTGTGTTTTTACCCTATATTGTTTTATTTTGAGGTGAAATTTCTCCTTTTCCCCTTGCCCTCAACCAACATTTTTGAAATTGAAAACGGCACGATACTAAGCTGAGACACATTTTTCCCGAACACTGCTCTACACCTACATTGAAAGCTCTAGACTGAACAAGAATTTTTCATTTGTATATTGGATGCATCAAATTTCACAAGAAACTATACTTTAGAACAACTTGATGATAAAGGGAACATGGATTTTATTGCAGATTCTTAAATAGTACCAAAAAAAAATACACAACCATTGAGCCAAAAGGTTTATGAATGATTTATGCAATGAAATTTCATACACTAATTATTGGAGAACAAGTACACATTCTTTGTAAACCATCAAGCATTGCTATACTTAGAAAAACCATGTAAGATTGTCGAGGGGTGTACTATGTAATCATGTTAATGTATAACGTGAGTTCAAAAGGAGGTGTTTCAAAGTGTAAAAAATTTATGCAATTTAACATAGATACATTAAAATAAAGGGTTTTTAAATTTGATTTTGAAAAAAACTTAAAATAAAGAGTCATTTATTCATTCAGACATGTTAAAAGAGGGGTTTTTTAAATATCCCATGAACGCACTTTATATAGGGGGTACTGAATGGTGAACCCCCCGAGGTAAGATTGAATGCATTGTTTGCAGGTTAATAATTTTTATTGAGTTTGATTTCATGGTAGTGGTCAAAAAAGGGTTGACTCATCATCGGTAGATCACCTTTGTAGGATCCTCAACAAGAAATTGCCAATGCCTCAGCCCGTAAAGTGCTTCCCCATCTTACATACATACTTGAGATGTCTCACATCCTCATATACCTATGGTTACTCCATAGATACACCTCGTCTTGCAAGTCACCATACAAGAATACATTTTTGTCATCCATCTAATGCAAAATCCATCCTCTTGCTGCAACCATTGCAATAATGGTATGAAACCATCCATCTTGGCCATGGGGTGAATGTTTCCTCGTAATCAATACCATAAGTCTATGCATAAACCTTTGCTATACTAAGCTAACCTTGTATCTACTCGTTGAGCCATTTGCATTGTGTTTCACCTTTTAAACCCATTTGCATCCAATCAGTGGGCTTTTAGACCCTACAAGTAGCAAAGAGCTTGTAATGGTCTGGTCATGAGTTTTTAGAAAGGTTAGAGAAGTTAGAAAAGTTGATCCATTATCGTCGGGGGGGGGGGGGGGGGGAGAGAGAGAGAGAGAGAGAGAGAGAGAGAGAGTGAGAGCGTTCATGTATTTGTGTGTTGGAAGTTTATTGAGCTAGAGGGAAACAAGAGAGATCAATGCCATGTATCACATTGCAAGCTATCACCTCTTATCATTGCTTTTGCACGATAGAATATGTGAGAGTGTTTGCATAAATCACATGGAAAAATTGAGCCTAAGGGTAGAAAAAAGATGTAGGCATAAAAATCAAAGACTATTGCAACGAGAGGTATGTTGTTATGTCCTTTTCCTGGCTCTTGTCACTTCCTATTTGCAATACATGCACACATTCTCTTCTCATAGAATCTGTTATATTCACCATTTCTCATCATGAGTGGGTGCATGTTAAAGTACTCAAATATGATAAATCACAACTAAGAGACACAAAAAAACAAAGATACATAAAAAGCATGAGAGAGAGAGAGAGAGAGATATGCCTTGATCTAGGTGATTGATTGTAGAAGAGGATCATTGTCAAGGTGATCCAATTAATAACAATATTGAACAACACCTCATCATGCTCACCATAAATTGAACCCTAGCCCTCACGCATGCAAGTCTTTTGAGCTATCCACACGATCGATTTGCATAGTATGCCCCAAGGGTGAGTTGCGTTAAACTCAACAGAACTTTATATCCAAATAAAATTAGCAAGGAGGATTGGTCCAACAATCCATGCTTTATGATTGTACGCATTGAGCGTCTCTTTACTTGGATTGTACTACCCTATGTTGTGCAACAGGGAAAGGCAGGGTATCAAAATGGTACAAGAGATTATAAAGGAGAAACCCTAATATATTTACCAGCTTTCAAGTTATAGTCGCTTCTTTTATGTCGTTTTTTTTTTTTGGCAATATCCAGACGAACTGGTGTGGGTTGTATGTACAATACTAACCAAAAAAGTTAACATAGAAAGCCCATGCAGAGACACTGCCATGGGCATCAATCACCAAATACAGACACCATTGCCATCATCAAATACATGTAATTATTAAAGAAACCCCCACATAGGGTGCCACCAAGCCTATTCCGGTTGCCACCCGCAACAGACCTGCCCTCGAAGGGGTTTCGCATTGGGATCTGGCTCTAACCATGGGGCCGTGGATAAAGGATGGTAGAATCTCTTGTTTTATATGTTTCATTGTGTTCATTTTTTGTTTAGGTTAATGATGCAACACAAATACATGATACGGGCATGATACAACCATAGAAACCTTGGAGAGTTTCTTTGTCTTTATCTAAACCATCTAGGTCGCCATGTCTAGAACGTAATGGAATCTCACACATAGTGATTGAACAAGCAAAGCAAATTTTTGTAGCTTTCGTTCACTACCTAGATAACACAATCTTGCATGAAACTAGGACAAGAAAAAGGAACGCATCCATGATGTTTGACAAGGTAGACTGTGGTCCTCAAACTAGACAAGTATTATCAAAAGATGCAGGGACACGTATATGTGTATATGTGTATGGATGGACATAGCATATCAAAGGACCAACCCAAAGATTTGCTCCATGTGCCCCATATAGATAAAGAAAGGTTCCATTAGGGTCTTGGTTTTTGCCTACACCGTACCATCGGTCCGTAACTTGGAAGTTGCCGCAGAATAGGGGAGTTGTCACTCAAAAAAATATTGCATCTTTGCCAAGTTGCCATCCTCATTTGCCACACAAGTATACCTTGTTGCGATATACATCCATGGGCCGTTTGGTCTGTGGGTCCTTTATTTTTCAAGGGACATCTCCACAAGCACAAGCACGAGCGTGCGTGCGTGTGCATGCATGCACACACACACACACACACACACACATAGACAATGACAATAACATAACCCATCATAGTCGCATCGAGGGTTCGCGCCTCTTGCACACCTAGACAACAAAACATTATGCATTTATTGCATGTTAGAATTAGTACATGTATCTGATCCCGGAGTGTATCAAATTGAGATGTTTCAACAAGATTCAACTTATTGATGCCAAGACTGTTTGATGGCGTTGAGCAAGTTCAAAGTCCTTCATAGGAGGCCTTTAAACTTGACATTGATGCAAAAACCAACCTTCACATTTAGAGGTAGCAAGATTTCAACTATTCACCAAAAAGTGAAACGTCGGTGCGATCACTAATGGAAATAATAAATTTTCATTAGTGAAATATCTCTCTCTCTCTCTCTCTCTCTCCTTTCAACAGACATGCGCACAACTTAAATTTATTAGTGCATGACTTGACTTAAATTCCATAGTAAAGTGAATCAATCAAAGAAATTATGCAATGAATTAGTGCATGATATTGAACTAAATCAAACCCATAATGTTTTTATAATTGATTCTTGAAAGAATCTTCAAATAAATATCATCATGCATCTATACAAGGGATTCCATCCCTCCCCTTGGACACGTGTCAACAAGAGCTTCAACCGCAGTGTCCCTTGCAACCTTCGGGCACATGGCGAGGAGAGAGAGAGAGAGAGAGAGAGAGAGAGAGAGGCAGGCGAAGCTTGTGGACTGTACTAATTTGTATAAAGAAGCCGGATAGAATATTCACCTCACATCAAACTAATTATTATTTATTGAAGTCAAGTTAAAAATTCATTGATTTTGGACATAGGCCCAAAATCCCCCCCTCTACATAGTGATTTCTTTGGGAGGCCAACGTTTTCCCTATCGCCTCGCCTCGCCCGTCCCCCCCCCCCCCCCCCCCAAAAAAAAAAAGAAACTCACAAATGTGCGATGTATTAAATTCTTCCAAAAGAAATGCATAAAGTTGATACACCAATAAGCTACCTAGCGCTAGCTAAAGACAAACCACTACCGTGTTCTCATTAGCACATTTTCAGTCAATACGATGCTAATTTGCCCTATTCCACTCATCCGAGTCCTTCCTTTTACTAATGGAAACAATCACTTCCCTATCATTTTCCTATTTCACCCCCTTTTTTTTCCATGCTCACAATTGCGAGTGGTAGTGTTGAATCAACTTAAAAAAGAACGTACGTTAACCTCAAACATGGTTAGTATCTTGAGAAACCCAAAGATAGTATTTAGCCAACTTAAAATGATGGTGATTTTTTGAAATGTGAGTTCCAAAATAAATAATTAGTTGATGTGAGTTAAATTATTCTCTTTTTTTTTTCTTCTTAAAAGCGGGATATCGACATCAGTTTTTATAAATATTTTATCAAAACGTGTTGTTTTAATAAAATGTGTTGTTTTTATCTCAAGTGTGCTCTTGAGATGCTCATTCTCAACAGTAAGAACTCTTAGTGTGTCATTCTCCATTGCGAGTGAATGTAAGTCTTCACCTTGCTTATTTATCATCTCTTGCAATGATACCAAGTATGCCATAATCATGGTATCCAACGTTATTGGTGGAGTGGTTGTGTTTCTACCTTCATCCTTAGATCAAGATTTTGGATCATTTTCTAAAACGGTTCTTGACCTTGTTGAAGGAGGAGAACCCTTGCGAGTGTCGGAAGACATTGTATGTAAAATAATAGATGAGAGTCAGCTTTATCAAACCTCTACACTGTAGAAATGCTATTGCAAAAAAAAAAAAAAAATCCACTTCTCAAAAACTTTCTCTTTTTACCTCAATGTGTACAGAGCATTGTGCTCTTTTATTGAAGCTATAGAGCGCACAAATCGGAGTTCAAATGAAGAAGTTATGATCAAAAGAGAGAAATGTTGTCTACTAGGTTTAAAACGGTTGTGTGTGTGAGAGAGAGAGAGAGAGAGAGAGAGAGAGAGAGAGAGGGAGGGAGGGAGAGAGAATGAAAAAAAAAACTTGCTCCAAAAGCTCGCTTCGTATCAATCTCCCATTGGCACTGCGATTAAGGGGATGGCCCTAGGTCGACACATGGACATGTAAGCACTCTTTTTTTCTCATACTCTTTAAAGGGGTGTATAGATGGTCTCTCTCTCTCTCTCTCTTCTTGATGAGAGGAGAATTTAAAACATTGTAGGAGCAATCCAATGAGATCAAGTCTTGAAATTGAGAACATCAAATAGATTTTTGAGATCTCAATGGATCGTTCCTACAACATTTCAAATTCTCCTCTTATCAAGACTTGACAGAGAGACAGAGAGAGAGAGAGAGAGAGAGAGAGAGAGAGAGAGAGAGAGAGAGAATCAGAAGATAAAACAAGAATGCATTTATTCTCGCTCAAGTTGCCAAGTATATATTTTGGGATTGGTCCTATGGCAATAAAATTCTCTTTTTCTTGTTCTCCTTCTCTCTCTCTCTCTCTCTCTCTCTCTCTCTCTCTCTCTCTCTCTCCCATAGGTATTCAATTGTTGAAGACTTTTTATGTAGAACTCAAATATCTCATTTTTGTTCAATATACACCCTTAAACATTCTCTCGCTCTCTCTCTTTGGCACAACATTCATTGGGTGTTAAAAAAATTCCTCTCTCTCTCTCTCTCTCTCTCTCTCACAGACTCTCTCTCCTTCCTCTGATAGTAGATACCCTTGCCCATCAAAATTGAGAGAGTTTATAGATTTTTAACACTAGTTTTGTAATTGGATGCTCAATGGTCCCTAGACATTAAAGTGTCTTATTTTTCAATAGCTTGTTACAATTATGTTAAAGCTAAAAACAAGAGTTATAGGTTATATTCATACCTTAGGTCAATTATGAGGTGAAGAAAGCCATTGTTTTTCCAAAATTAATATTATATTAAGACATGGTGATAAGTTTTAAAATAAAAAATCATAAAAATTTAATATTTTTGACAAAATTTTCATAAATCAAATATAACTTCTCATCAAAATAAATTTTGCATAGATTTCAAGGTTTATGGATAGGAAAAAACTTATTATAACAAGAACGCGAGCTTCATAGCGTAGTTCTGAGATCAATTTTTTGTTACAATTAAAAAATCTAAACCTTGAAATCATGCTTTAGGTCAATTATGATGTGAAGAAAATAGCCATTTGTTTTCACAAAATTAACACTACATTATGATATGGTGATAAGTTTTAAGATGAAAAATCATAAAAATTTAGTGTACTTTTAATAACATTTCTATAAATCAAATATAACTTCTCATCAAAATAGAAATCTGCATAGATTTTAAGGTTTATGGACACACAAAAACTTATCGTAACAAGAGAGCAAGCTTCATAACGTAGTTCCGAGATCAATCTTTTGTTACAATTAAAAAAAACCTAAATCTTGAAAGCATGACAAAGAGGATAATTTTTGTGGTTCAAAGCCTCTTTCATTTTCACGATGAGGTTATGGGAAAAACCTTAAGGTATATTATCTATCTATAGTGCACCATCCATCAACTAAGCATTTTTCAAGGCTTCAAACAAGAGGCATCTTCTTATTTCATCTCTAATTTAAGCTTATTGAAAACAAGTGATAAAATCACGAGGCCTGCCTACACAAAGAGGGGAGAGAGGTTTTTTTATTTGAGGAAGGGATGCAACCCATAGGCTAGACAAAGAGGAGCACACAAAAAGTTGCACCTCTAATGCTGCAAAGCCCCCCCTCATTCAATCCAATATATAGTCCCTCAAGAGCAACATCTGATGATCAGAAACTCAACTTTATTAAGGATGAAGTATGCCACACTAGCTGAGAGCAATGTTCAAAAAGTCTGTCAAGGACAAAAGGTAAACCTATTGTAGACACTCGGCCCCAAACATTTCCAGCTTGGTAAGCTAACTCTTAGCATCAACAAAAAGGTGTTGTTGCCTCCTCCTTGCATATGCAAAGATTTGCAAGTGCTATGTTGCATGCTACTTAAAATATTGAGCACGCAGGTGGAGAAGGTTGAGCACCAAGTAGAGAAAGTGGCGGAAAACGGGACGAGGCTATATGGTAAATGTGTGAAGTGTGGAATTTGAACCCCCATTCACAACATGTGGCACCTAAAACAACATTAATGCATGAAACTAGCAATAATCACAGTAACCTAGTTAAAGCAGCACAAATATACAAAAAATGGTGATCGTTGAGATGAAACAGACCTCCATAATTAGCCAATGTAGATAGCAATAAGGGAACTGAATACATTTACTTTTTAAAAAAAATTAATTCAGTACTTTTAAAAATAGACTAGTGTATGTGCATTAAACAATTAAGGGAACTGAAAAAAAGAAGGGTAGCAAAGGCCCCCAAATAGCGCACAGTGAGTATGTACCCTATCTAGCAGTCTAGAAGTCTAGAGAGAGATGTGCAACATGTAACTAGGCGTAGCAAGGTATGGTGATGGTGTGCACTAGTGCTAGCGTTGCCCTTGTATGGTGATACCGATGCCACAATAGTATCTCTCTGTGTGATATTCTTCATCTATTGGCACTTGCTTTTGATGTGCAAACCCCCATTTCTCAATGGCACATCGTTCTTCACTGCCGCTACTCTCTTGAAATGGAACCCTACACCTGCACTTGTATGTACTTTGGAAAGGGCTGCTGCATTTGTATGTACACATCCGTGAAATGCCCTTTGTTTATCTAAAATAGCACACAATGTTAGCCGGTTGTAATTATAAATCACCTTTTGAGTGGCTCGGCACTCAGTCGGGAGGAATTATGGTGGGCATCAATTAGAGTGCTACCACTCCAGGAATTTAGTTGGGCTTCTAGCAGCAAAAACCGGACATAGGTATCCCCCCTGAGAACTCGAATGTGGAAGACATGTAGGGTGCCCATGGAGCTGATGAGAGAGGGGATCATTACATGTATTGTGACAACACGCACAAGGAAGAAATTGTGATGGAGGCAAGTGCCCTGGCATCATGTGGGGCTAATCAAAGCGGCACGAACGAGATGAGGAAGATTGGAGATGTCGACTTCGATGTGGAGGAAGAGATCATTATTGATTAGTAAGGATCAGATCCGGGGGTAGCCAATGCAATTATTAAAGGAGTAAGTGCATGGAAGAACGAGGAAAGGTAGGGTAGATGCAGCCAAGGCTGATACAACTACATACAGGTTCTGATTGATGTCGATCTTTGCCACTTGCACCTAATCGTCGAGGTAGGAGCGAACATCCACCCACCTCCACACATCTTGCCGAATGCCTCTTGCCCAGCTCTGTGAGTTCCACCATCGCATGATATCTGGAAGATCACAGCTCGCCCAATATCCTACGACTCTATGTGGGTCTAATGACAGGCCTTCTTACTCACAACAATATACGGCTGGTGCTTGTTTATTGCCATGTTGGCATGCAGGAAGTTGACGATTCGTGGCGAATGGGAGCTTTGAGCACAATATCAAGAAGATTTGATCATGGCATCTCCGTCTACAGATTGGAAGGTGATGAGAGGTCGGGCCGCCATTGCTGATGCACAAAACCTAGAAGAGGAAGACCACAAGATGAACCCAGTCTCCGACTGAGTTCAGAGTTGCACCTACAGCTCAAACGCGAGCTGCCAAGGGTAGCCTCAGGCTTCGAAGAGCACCAAGGTCACAAAGACCCCACACTCTCCCATTTTTTTGTATGTCGTGAACAACTCTCTTGAGTGCCTGCACAGAGCTACACTTTCTCTCTCTATCGATAGCCCAAATGAGTGCAGACATGGAAGGGAGGGGCGTATCTTTTACAGATTAAGTGTTGTCTTTGCAATGAGTAGTTTGGTATGCTCCAACCCATTTAAAAATTTGTGTATTCTTGAATTACCAATTTCAAAAAAACTACTTCCTTTTTCATTAGCAAAAAGGGAAATGATCACTAAGGCCTCCCCCCTTTGGGGCAGGCCAAAAACTTATAGGTTATAATTTCTTGCAAACCAAGCATCGTTATGAAATAGCAATGAAAGTAGACATATAGATTTCCCAATTGTGTCCACATGAGGTATTTCTATGCAAGTAAATGAGATGAATAAACAAATCCAAAAGTGGACTTTTTTTTAATGCTAGTCTTTGATTTAACAGATTAAGAAATTCAACATGCATAGTTTTTGAGATATGACATAAACCACCAAATGTGGTTTGCATAACTATCAAATAGTATCACCTTAAGTAATGCAATGATAGGTCTCATGTATATGACGCATAGGACAATGCAGTTTTAGATGAACTACATGTTTTATGTGGTCGTTAATTGAACTTGCAAATGTTGCATATTTGACCTACACAACTTCCTATATTTAATCACATAGAAAAAAAATCATAGGAGAATTGCAAAAATGTAGTAGTTACCATAGATTATTGCATGCCATTTTTTCCATAAAGTAGGGTACGAGTTTTAGTGAAACATCAACTGATGTGTGGAGTAGGTGTTTTTCATGAGTGTAGTTACTATTGAGATTTTGTAGAAAAGTGAGGGATATAATTATTATGGGTACTTTGGCTATAGTTTTGCAAGAGCATTTCATGAGATGATTTCTAGATTTCATATACAACTAGTACGTGACCTGCACGTTGCCACAATGGCTAAGATCAAAAGATAGGACATTAGTGCGCTAAGATCCCTACTTTATGCACAATTTACCCTTGCAAGTTTGAGAGTCTCTGACAACTCAAAACTGTATGTGACATGTTTCATTTGGCTCCATAGGTCATATTTGATATTTGAAGAGACAATATGATCTCTCTCTCTCTCTCTCTCTCTCTCTCTCTCTCTAAATTAAGTGCAATAGATTGGTTCTCTCAATTTTATTTTGAGTTACACGTCTTGACTTGAGGACTTGTTGTTGATAGACCTATAGGGTCTCTTGGATTGTTTTTACAAAAGAAAAGAACTCTCTTCTCTCTTTGTCTCTCCCTCATTTTGAGGTTTGGCCATGCAATAGAACTGTGTGTCTACTTGTGAGAAAGTTAGGATGCTGAACTATGATTAAAAGAAGAAAGAAGAGGCAAAAGGCCTAAGATTCTTGAACAATGGAGTGTCATCATCCTTGGCCTTTATTTATTTTTGGATGGATTTAATTTTTAGATCCTAAGAGGTGATCATCTCTACAATGCTCTATCTACTTTAGATAGTAGATTTTGTAGTAGAACATAGTTGAAGTTGAGGTATGAATATGGATTTTTAAATTTATAATAGTATTGCAAAATGCATGGCATTGTTGTTGTAGGTATAGTAAAAGAGACTTTATCAGGTTCTATGGGAGGTGTGAAGAATTCAATACAGAAAGAGGTGTAGCACGAATGTTTGAGATTGGTGTTTCCAACCCTTCATTGGTTCCACATACCCCTCCCAAAGCTTTTGGTGAAACAAAGCTTCAACCTTCTTTGCCTCTCTAATCTCTCTAGTGGTGTCCATGGACTTATATTTAGCCTCTCCAAGGATCTTTCTTCTTTGCTTCAATTTTGGTATTTGGTGAAATATTTAACTTTTGTGATTAAAGTTTGTCCATGGTCTTATTACGCTGCTCCAACCCCTCTCACTCTAGCCTTTACTCTTTGCTTTTTTTGGTGTTGTGGTGGGTGTGGGAATCCTACTTGGCTTCATTGACATTCTAGGCATGTAAGGTCTCTCAATAGCATATCCCTAGCTCTTTGGTATGCTAGAGAAGACATTGCCCAAGTGTGATGGGAGAGAGGAGAGGTCTGAAGTATGTAAGCACCACCAAAAATCAAGAAAAACCATTACAAAATAGTTGAAGTTGGTATGAATATATAGAAATAATAAATCAAATTGATTGGTAGCTGAAAGATACAATCTCATACAATCTCTTGAGGGGCTCTAATGCAATTAAAGATGAGTAGCTATTGAATTCCTTGAAGACTTAATCCAAGAGGTTAAAGGCATACCTCTTATGTACATATTATTGTTGACTACCTGCCTTTTATTGACGTTGTGGCTACGTCAAGTACTCACAATGATTGCCAAAATCATTTTCAAAATAAGAACACCCTTGAAATTCTATCAATTTTTTGGTCCAAATTTGAAGCATCCGATGTTCACACTAAAACTTGCAAAATCTTGTCGCTTTTGTTGATTGCAAGGTCAGAATCTAGCCAAGATTTTCTTGAGAAAAAAATAGGTACACAATGCACACACAATTAACCTCTCTTGCAGAATAGGTCATGCATCTCCATCTCTAGAAATGGTAGAGGAGCAAAGCTTGGATGCACCTAACTTCCTCTCTCTCTCTCTCTCTCTCTCTCTCTCTCTCTCTCTCTCTCTCTCCTCTCTCTCTATACACACACACACACACAACCCCTCACACCCACACACACGTTAATGAAATTTTCTCTCTATCTCCCTCTCTCTCTCTCTCATCACACACACACATCCTCACATCGACACACACATCAATAAAACTCTCTCTCTCTCTCTCTCTCTCTCTCTCTCTCTCTCTCTACTCAATTGGCGATGCTTTTTGGCTACATATTCAAGATATCTAAGTGAAGAGCTGCATCTTATGGGTAAACAAAGGGAGCCGACATGATGACATGCCACTCAACCTATTGCACGCTACCAAGCCAGCCAATAGGGTACCCCATAGTATGATGACCAGCCCTGCCACTCTCGACACCCGTGAACACCCATTGCCCCCCCCCTAGGATTGCTTGCTCAACTCACGCAGGATGGTTTGCCCATGTGAGCATTGGCCAAGCTCACGAGGGAGAGTACTTAGTGTCTAAATGATTCCTACTTGAGCTATTGATCTTTACAATCCAACTTAATATCACGTCTCTCTCTCTCTCTCTCTCTCTCTCTCTCTATGTTATCCCCCCCCCCTCCACAACACACACACACACACACATACTTTGATTGGCGTGTGCTACCATGTTTGCAACTGACACCAAGAAACTCAGTCTCTCTCTCTCTCTCTCTCTCTCTCTCTCTCTCTCTCTCTCTCTCTAGGAAGGCCACAGAAGTGCATCATCTTCTCTAGGCTCCTACTACTATAAATCGACTTCGTGTGTGCACATGTCCAAGAGGTGCTCTATTCTTTGACATGTGGCATGCCTAAAAGCCTGAGAATTCCATAAAGAAATAAAATAGACAGATTTACTTTTAAAACTATTTCGATCAAGGAAAAAATATTTGGCACTCTTTTTGAGACACCTCCTCTCTCTCTCAAGCACGCGCGCACACACACATACACACACACACACACACACACACACACACACACACACACACGTATGTACACCCTTCCATTTTAATGCTATTTGAGATTAGTATTCGATTAAAATTGGGGTTTGATGTATTAATTGCAAAATCCTAGCTAGATTCCAAGTTTTTCTTGAAGCAAAATGACAAAATTTTATTGATGTACATACGAACAATTTCTTAAATTTTGAACTTTTACGGCTATTGGCTTTCCAAAAGCAAAATTGAGTCACCCTTCAATTGGCTTTTAAAAGGAAAAGTAAAGTCTGGAAATGTAGAGTCAAATCTTCTTTTTATTTTTACTTGATAGGTTGAGTGTTGAAAGCTGAAAAGGTTCACACATTCCAAGCTTCATAAGAATATTATGTGACCCGCCCATTGCTGCGATCAAGGAAACATAGTATGTATTCTCATAGGTCTCTCTTATGGTCAATAAGAACACTATCAATACTTTCTTTCTACATGTATATTCTATTGTATTTCTAAAAATGATGCAAGAGGTTGTACACAACCTCTTGATATATTTTAACAAACATGAATATATGTCAAATACTGCAAAGCATTCTTTAAAACCAAGCTTGGGAGCTTCTCATAAACACTATCTTTCATGAGGTGCTAGCCTTTACTCAACAAACTTAGGAGTGCTCTCCTTCTATTGGGGCGGGGAGGGAGAGAGAGAGAGAGAGAGAGAGAGAGAGAGAGAGAGAGAGAGAGAGTCCTCCTTTTGGTCTATATGTAAGATGATGCAAAGTATACTTTAAAACCAAACTTGGGAGCTTCTCATTAAAATTATCTTTCATGAGGTTCTAGCCTTTATTCAACAAACTTAGGAGTGCTCTCCTTCTATTGGGAGAGAGAGAGAGAGAGAGAGAGAGAGAGAGAGAGAGAGAGTCCTCCTTTTACCAAACTTGATGATAGAGATTAGATAAGTTAGCATGGTGTGAAGAGATGAATGCTAGGAGAATTAAATGTGATAATTTTTTTTTTGAAAACGGAGTGGGTTCTAGAATTGGTTTCAATGATAGGAACACAATTGGATTCAATGTCTCTAGTCCACTCTCTTACTTGCTTCTATCCGTACGTCTTTCTTATGAGCAAGACATGGTAGTAGTGCACATCATAACAACATATATAATAAGAAAAATGTCTTTTCCTTGGTCTACCTAGGGTTGATAAAAGTGCTACCAAGTCAAGAAGTACAAACTGGGTAAGCTAGCAAGTTGTTAAAGATGAGGACCAACGACTGCTACATTGTGTAAGAAAAGATTGGGGCTCATAGTTACCAATGTACCAAGAAAGTTTCAAGTTTCACAGGGATGAGTTGGCTTTCTATTAATATTAAGAATGTGGTTGACCCTTCCATCTATGATAACTCGCTTCCATCTCATTCTATGTTTTCTGCAGAAGCATAGTAACGGTTTAAATCATTCCTAATCACAATAATGCATAGCAATTTTATACAATAAGGTTCACACTAGTTGTTCATTTATACTTTCATGTCATTTGCATCTTTAAATGTGATAGAACTGAAAGTAAAATAAAGTTGCTTAGTTGTTTATTTTTGTAAGAGTTTTGGCCATTATGTTAAACCGAAGGATGTGGTGCAAAATGAAGTCGATGACCTGAAATCATGCATGCCATTGATCTTTCTCTCCCTCTCTCCCAGAATTACAAAAGCATGTTCCTCTTTGTGAGAGCATATTGTATTCAACGATTTAAATGCTTGAGACTATTCCCTTATGCACAATCTATATCATACCAACCATTTGGCTTAGCTCCTTAGCTCTTGCTCCCTTACACGTGAGACTAAAAATTGAGGCAATGTATGAGAGCGTCTTTTGGTATGCACAAAATATCCTTTGAAAATTTGAGAGTACGAATATCAGGTTTCACTTTTAATCAAGTCAATTTTATTTTCTTACATTTTAGCTTCAATCACGGCCTACATTTCTTTCTCTCCTAGAAACTTCATGGACTCAATTTGTTAGTTGCCTCCACTATATCCATAGTAGGGGAGCATCTTTTTTATGGAAACTTTAAAGATGTCACCAATAAAGAAGATGCCACCATTGACATCAATAAAGAAGTATAGAATATTCTAACATCATAGAAAAAACCTCAAACTATTTCAAAGATTGAAGCATCCAATAAAATTGGAATGATATATAAATGATACACATAAGCTCTCTCTCTCTCTCTCTCTCTCTCTCTCTCTCACACACACACACACACACACACACAC